>NC_086048.1:5019977-5647475 GCF_947568885.1 Cydia strobilella
TAATTTCCTGACACCCCTTATAAAGGGACGGCTCTGAACAAAATGCGGTAACTAGCCCTATAAAGGACGTTCGACAAAGTCGACAATTAAGTTATCTTTATCACAAAACTTATGTCGCGGTACAGCGCCATCTTCTTTAGCTGTCAAACTCGGAAGCACGATTTTTCTTAGGGCGTCCGCTAACTGGCGCGGTTCCACGTAGCGGGTGAGCGGGTTAAGAGCTCATCAACGTGCTCACTAGCGCCACTGTTTAATAATTGTGATTATTTAAATTTAACAAAAAAGGGGGCCCCGCTACGTGCTGTATTTTGTATTTAAGTACCTTTTGAATACATCAAACTAGTATCTATGAACTCAAAACAAAAACGGTCGTTTTAACTTTGGACGCATACGTTGACCAATCCAGCTACGTAAAAACTATTATAATGTATTCAAAAGGTATTTAAGTACAAAATACAGTACGTAGCGCTCGCTGCCCTCTTTTTAAAATATCTATCGTTAAATTTAAATACAGTTATTTAGCAGTGGCGCTAGTGAGCAAACGAAAAACAGTATAAGCAACGCTGACTGGCGCAGACGTGTGCGACGAATTTTACTTACAACATAGAGTAACTTATACTAGAGTGGTACTGTCATAGTAAATTTTGTAACCCCAGTAAATTCACTGCCATCTGTCGACACACTTTAAAACTAAAAATAAATATTTATAAAAATACGATAAAATGTATTTAAATATGGATAAATGATTTTTTTTATTTGCATTAATTATTTTTATGATTTTGACCCATGTTCTTTCACTGATATGCGTTAAAATTGTTAAATAACAAACGAAACCCGTCAACGCCATCTATACGACAGTAGGCCAAAGCTAGTAGCGCCCTCTGAACGAGAATCAAATTTTCTTGATTTTCGAGGCACGTTTTTTCCTTAGACTGTATCTTTGCTTACAATAGCACCCGCGTGCGTGCGCCCGCTCCGTGCACCCGCGCCAGCTAGCGGACGCCTTTAGACTTTGCATATATTATTTATACAATCAATAACTCTTTGCCATAGATATCATTAGATAGATCTTACTATAAAACATCTAACCTGCATTTTTGTGTGTCCACGCTGGCATTGTGGATTGGTGTAGAAATAATGGCATCTATTGAAACAGTGGTTCAGAACGCAGACGTCGAGATGCCAGACGACTCCAAGCCAGACAGCACGGCCGAAGTTAAAGAGGAACCTGGTATGTTTTTTATATCAAATTCAACCTTAAATTGCTTAGCGTAGGGTTTACTTTTTAATGTAACTTTTTTTTGTTGAAATTTTAAAAAATGGTGCAAGTTTTTAATTAAAATGTTTGTTTCTGATGTTACTCTCATGGCATCATTCTTTACAAATATTAGATGATGTTTCTGAATTAGGTTTTTTAATGTCACTATTTCCACAATGGATCAGGGTTTCATTTTGCATAATTTTCTGGCATGACACAACTTAGACTATGTAGCAATCTATCTACCTTCCTTTGTATCAATACAAAAAAAAATTAAAGTGGTTTAAAGTTTACATACAACAATAATTATTTGCAACGCAATTTCACCAACACATTGTCCACAGGTATATCAAACGCGAACCTCAAAGAGGGCATACTCTGGAACGTTGTAAACGAAGGCCCCCCGCCCGAAGGCTTCACCGTTTACACGACGGAATCCGGCCTGACCGTGCTGCGGAGAAAGAGACAGAGAAACCTGAACAAGCTCGGTATTGGCGGGTTCGTGGTGCGACAGAGACAGAACACTAAGGCGCAGGCCGATGATGAGAAGGATGGTGATGGGACGCAGGCGTCTGGAGGTAACTGTTACTAATTTACTTGTAGATGCAGGTGTTTGTTTACTGTTGCAAACAGCGATTATTCAGCGATCAAGTAGGAATCCGTTTAGAAAAAAAACTGCTTTCCAAAGCGCTGACTAGACGCTCAAAAGACGTGTTTGGTGGCCCTAAGGCTAAGCCTTAGGCCCGTAATAGTCCTCGGGTCAACAACCTAGGCACCTGTTCATGCAAATCTTATAGCAGTAAATACGAGTACAGATGTAGTACATAATTATTTTCCATCGTATCTTCACGGAAACGTACGAACGTGACTTGCTATTTCAGTCAGTCTCGGAACAAAAAGTACTGAGGTTGACTGAAGTAGCATGACAAATACGAACGTTTCTGAGAAAATATGATGGAAAATAATTATGCATTACATCTGTAATTGTATTAGTAGTAAATACTAGGATAACATAACCATATATGTGTTTTACGACAGAATCGCCGGGCAACAAGCGCAAGCCGCGTCGCAAACCGCGCTCCAAACTCATGGAACAGTTCCCGTCTTACATGCAGGAGGCGTTTTTCGGGAAAGAACTGTTAGAACCTGCCAAGCCGGCTGTCAGTTCTACAGGTAACTTATTTCTGGTGCTATTTATATTATATTCTAAAAAATATGTTTCGTTGAATAGTATGCATTTGTCAAAAGCTCCCAGAAATAACTTTACTCCACTTGGTGGTGGATTTGTCTATGGCCTAGATTTATCTTTGGCAATAATAGGCCCAGAATATGATAGAACTTTGTCCTAATGATTAAGCACGCGTCTAATTGATTTAACCTTTTGGACGCCAATGACGGATATATCGGCAGCGTAGGTCCAACGTCAAAGACAGATTAATCCGTCACAGACAACAGAGCAACATAGACCTACGTGCGTTCGCATAAAGTTCAATTTCAGTTTTGACACTTCGGTGGCGTGGCGTCCGAGTGACAGCTTTTGTATTCGACACGGCGTCGAGAAGGTTAAAAGTGACGGACACCTATGAAAAAAAAACAAACAAAACACAAGCTACTCATATGATTGATTCACGCCTGCTAAAAGCGATGGGTAGTTTTTTCGCGTGGCAATAGTACATTATTGTCGAGGCTCGGAAGTAGCTACTTGCTGGCTGAGGATTCGTTTTAAACGGACGACCTTGGGAGTCCGTTTAATTGATTCCGAAGCCAGCAAGTAGCCTTCCAGCCGAGTCATATATAGTGCTTTTCTCAAAAATGGCGCAATAAACACAAATATGATAGAAATATTTTACAGAAGCAACGTTATTATGTACATATTTTCACAGAAAAAAGTAAAAAGATTTGCTTTGCCGCCTTTTTATTTTTTTAATTAAAAATAGAAGTGTATTTTTTTGCTGAAAATACGCCAACCTATTTGAGACACCGAAATAGTCGTGGTACCAACATTGTAATAATAAGTATTCAATTCAATATATTCTTTATTCAAATAGGCCTAGCAACAAGCACTTTTAAATTGTCAAGTTTTAAATATTACCTTAATCTAAATATCAGAGCAATTTATTGATGCAGTTATTATTATTCTTAAAAACATTGAATTATTATAGATATGTCAAACTTAATAATAAGAATTCACAAAAGGATCGTCAAACACCAAAATTGATTGATGGACTGATCATCTGTTTGGCTGTTTAATGGACCTACGCCTTCATTTGATATGGCCACTTCAACTTTTAAAAAGTTTGGAGCTCGACAAATAATGGAATTTGTATGCAACATTGCAGTCCCGAAATCGAGACTGCAATGTTTTTAACTTTTTAATTTTTTGACTGACCATAAACTACGCACTTTGCGACCTACTTTTTAACCGGCAACGTCGACTTTGCCGTCCATTTTTGAGAAAAATACTTTGGTATAACCTTCTTTAGCATTGTTGAATGTAATACGGTCACAAGTAATCCCTAAATATTGTTCGCAGGCAACCCGTCGTCCAGCCCCGGCGCCGGCGGCCCGGCGCGCCCCGGGACGCCCGAGGGCTACCGCGAGCTGCGCGACTTCCGATTAGAGCCCGATAACTCCGACAGCGACGACGAGGACGTGCTCGCGGCGCTTACCACCTTCAACGAGAACGACAGCTCCTACATCATCACTCTCAACTCCGTGAGTACCTGCTGAACTACTGAACACATCTCTATAGGAGACTCGCGGCCCGCCAGTCCTGACGAATTAGATCTAACAAGTTGGGTGAAACACGTATACAACGTAAAATTTGGAGTAGAGAGAATAGAAATAAGCCTAACAAATAGCCACAGACAGAGCAGTGATTAACTAAAGCTCCAATATTATCATTCTCCAATTCTTTACAGCTGCGCCCTCCTTAAGTTGGATTCTATCCCCAATGTGTTTAATCTCGCCGAAAAATAGTTCATTCCTTAGAACCTAGAATCACTTTTATACGTTTTCTAGGTGTTCTATACGGTCTTCCATGATCCATGGATTCGGATTGAATACATTTGTTTACAGAAATTAGAGTACTCAAAACTGAAATCCATTAACACTTGATCACATTTACAGGAGGAAGTAGAATTCCTAAACACCCTAAAGCCCAAAGTGGAGAAAGAGGACCCCGATAACGTCAAAATTAAGACTGAAGTCACGGAGGACGGCGTGAAGCATACCGAGGACTCCACGGCACTGAAAAACGCGATTTTAGGCCCACAACCCGCCGAGAGCGAGCCATCTGTGCCCTCAGAGATACCCACTGTGCACAGTACTAAGACTGAAACTATGCACAGCAACAGCGGTAAGTAATGGGATTCTTTTAGATTTCTAGTTATTTTATTTTTTAATTCATTACATTTCACAGCATAACAGTATTCCAAAGCACTGTGAAACCAATAGACAATTTTATACACATAGTTTAGTACACAAGTCAAAATTAACATATCACAAAAGAAGGCCGGTTATTCATCGTCTCGCAAAACCAGAAGATGATGCCTTCTGGTTTAACTAGGGTTACTGGCTCATGTTATTTGGATTGAATCAATAATTTTTTGTTGTTATCCGGTCAGCCTGGAACATGTTTCGCGAATTTTAATATCATTCAACCATAGTTTTAGGAGTGACCCAGGAGAACAACAGAGAATGCTGCAGCAGGATGTGTTATACCTCTAGAATTTCAGTATAATTATTACTATTTTACGCCACTTTTTCGCTTACACGCTGACTAGTCAGCCACTATTTACAGCAGTTAAATTTCCCACAGAAACGGGCGGATCGTCCCAAGCGTCGACGATATCGCCAAAAGATGATCTGTCGCTATTGGGCGTCAATCTGGACGCCATGGTGCGAGACACTCTCCCTGATATGGACAGCAACGATGTCGATGAGATATTCAAGGGCGTGCTGACCGACGATTCACAGGTGAGTTAGTTTTAACTATTAATTATTACGCATGTTGGCAAAGCGAATTCTTACAAGATATAAATATGGCCCAGATCAACATTAGTGACTTTTTCAAATTAGTAAAACTTATGATTTTCTATTTTGTTTACTTTTTACTGAAAAGTTTATCGACTTTTGCTCTGAATTAAGTTCTTTTCCCTACCTGTCTTTCTAACTGTAAAACCAAACAAATGAAGTAGCCTAACAACTACATATTCGGATCTGCCTTTTATGATTTGACTAAGAAATCGTGCAATATCATTATTCCTGATCATCAAAAATGGGTTATAAAAGGCTCATTGCATAGGCATATAAAATTGTATGAAGTGGTAATTATTTACTAAAGTATTAATTTGACTCCATATGTCCAGGAATCTCAAGAATCATCCGTATCATACGTGAACTCCATGTCCGGTACGCCGTACTCGCAGCAGCGGCAGCAGTTGCAAAGCCCGATGGATTACGCCTCGCCTTACCACACTGATTTCGGCGGGAGCAGGTAAACAAAAATATATTATAATAACTCATTGTATACATTTTTTATTCATTTTGACCATGGAATGTCTCGCTGTAAACATAACGAATGAGACTTACATACGAGCATAGGATCCTAAAAACGCTTGACATTATCGTATGCGATTTTTTTTTTTTTTTTTTTTAATTTATTTAGGAAACAAACAGTCACATACAGATAAGTTTAAACTTGCAGATATACAATAAGACCTATAGTTCCATTAATTATAACATACTGATATTGATAACAAGTAGAAACAGGGCTTGTTCGGCACTGCCTATAAATAGGAAGATACACAGAAGTAACAATTGGATACACAACTAATAAAGTACCTAAGTATCAAACATGCTTACAAACATACATACGTTACATAAGACTATAGAACAATTACAATTTTTTTTTTTTCTTTTTAAAGCAAAGACTGCTATGGAAAAAGTAAGCTCCGCAGACCACTACTATATTTACTGAAAGACAATGAGAAGATATCTAGATTTATGAAATTAACATTGTAATCATGACAGGCTCGTCTAAAAAAAGTATTTTTGGCGAAATTAGATCTACAAAAATCGATATGGAATGTTTGGGGGTGGCGCGTGGGAATACGAGGCAATTTAAAGACAATTTTTTCAAGAAGAGTGGAAGAATCAGTAAGGCCATTTAAGAGTTTATACAGAAACATTTGGTCTATATAAACACGTCGTGTATCTAGTGGCCCTAGACTACGACGGTGTGTGCTATTCTCTGACATATTCAGACCGTGGCGGAAATTGAGCGACTTTAACAGCTTTTTTTGGATTCTTTCAATTCTTTTTATGTGAACGGTATATTGAGGGGTCCAGACGACGCTACCGAACTCTAAAATGCTGCGAACGTAAGAGGAGTATAATACTTTTAGGGTGTTTGGATCTTTAAATGGTTGAGATAGTCTAAGTATCAGGCCCAATTTCTTGTAGGCCCTCTCGGAGATGTGGTCTATGTGTGAAATGAAGTTAAGCTTAGAATCCAAAATAATACCAAGATCTCGGACCTTGGTGATTCTATTTATGATCTTTCCTGAAAAACTATAATTGAAAAGAAGGGGACTTTGTTTATGAGTGAAAGTAATACAGTTGCATTTATCAGGGTTCAGAAGCAATTGGTTATAACCGCAATATGCGGCAAAGCTATCAAGATCGCGTTGCATGTCCAGGCAGTCGTTCTTTGTTTTTATGATTTTGAAAATTTTTGTATCGTCTGCATAAACTAGATGTCTTGAACTAGAAAACGATGAACCCATGTCGTTTACGTATATGATAAATAAAAGCGGTCCTCAATGAGAGCCTTGAGGGACCCCTGAATCAATGGTTAAGTATCTGGAAGTATAGCCCTTTTGTCCTTATTTCGCGTTCAAAACCTGTCGCTCGTCGGGCCGTGAGGCGGATAGACCACGCGCACTTTGCTTGCGGGTTACGTCTGCAATGCGCACATACTTCGTGTGACGGTGACCTTATTCACTCGACACGTTGAGTCGCAACTGGGCGATTTCTAAAATAAATATTGAAAATCTGATTCTTTCAAATTTAGACATTCTTGGGCTCATTCTACTCAGAATCGACAGCATTCTCCATTCTGCCATTAAAAAAAGATGTCCCAAAATGTCCATGTCACGTTTTAGTGTAATTTTTTTTCACTTTTACGTGCGTGACGTAGTGGAATGTACAATTTTCATACAAATTTTTGGGACATTTTTTTATATATGCTAGTGATTCTGAGTTGAAGAACCCAAAAATAGTAGGATCTGTGAGAATCAGGTTTTCAATATTTATTTTAAATAAAAAAATAAAAAAATATCTTTATTTCAGAACATTCAAGATTCCATACAATATTGTTAGTGCATTTTAGAAAACGCCCAGCGATGCGGCGTAGTTTTAGCTAAAACATTGCGCCGATAGCTTACCTAGTTTAGCAGTTTGAAGGTATTGTTTGTTGTGTTGACAGCAGCAACAGTGCCCTGAGCCCGCTGTTCTCGGACATGGGCGGCGGCGGCGGCGGCGCGTGGGGCGGCGAGCAGCCCGCGGCGCCCACGCCCTCCTACAACCAGCGCTCCGCCGAGAAGATGCGCGCTGACGAGAGTGAGTACTACATGCGATTATTATTGCTTCTCGGACATGGGCGGCGAGCAGCCCGCGGCGCCCACGCCCTCCTACAACCAGCGCTCCGCCGAGAAGATGCGCGCTGACGAGAGTGAGTACTACATGCGATTATTATTGCTTCTCGGACATGGGCGGCGAGCAGCCCGCGGCGCCCACGCCCTCCTACAACCAGCGCTCCGCCGAGAAGATGCGCGCTGACGAGAGTGAGTACTACATGCGATTATTATTGCTTCTCGGACATGGGCGGCGAGCAGCCCGCGGCGCCCACGCCCTCCTACAACCAGCGCTCCGCCGAGAAGATGCGCGCTGACGAGAGTGAGTACTACATGCGATTATTATTGCTTCTCGGACATGGGCGGCGAGCAGCCCGCGGCGCCCACGCCCTCCTACAACCAGCGCTCCGCCGAGAAGATGCGCGCTGACGAGAGTGAGTACTACATGCGATTATTATTGCTTCTCGGACATGGGCGGCGAGCAGCCCGCGGCGCCCACGCCCTCCTACAACCAGCGCTCCGCCGAGAAGATGCGCGCTGACGAGAGTGAGTACTACATGCGATTATTATTGCTTCTCGGACATGGGCGGCGAGCAGCCCGCGGCGCCCACGCCCTCCTACAACCAGCGCTCCGCCGAGAAGATGCGCGCTGACGAGAGTGAGTACTACATGCGATTATTATTGCTTCTCGGACATGGGCGGCGAGCAGCCCGCGGCGCCCACGCCCTCCTACAACCAGCGCTCCGCCGAGAAGATGCGCGCTGACGAGAGTGAGTACTACATGCGATTATTATTGCTTCTCGGACATGGGCGGCGAGCAGCCCGCGGCGCCCACGCCCTCCTACAACCAGCGCTCCGCCGAGAAGATGCGCGCTGACGAGAGTGAGTACTACATGCGATTATTATTGCTTCTCGGACATGGGCGGCGAGCAGCCCGCGGCGCCCACGCCCTCCTACAACCAGCGCTCCGCCGAGAAGATGCGCGCTGACGAGAGTGAGTACTACATGCGATTATTATTGCTTCTCGGACATGGGCGGCGAGCAGCCCGCGGCGCCCACGCCCTCCTACAACCAGCGCTCCGCCGAGAAGATGCGCGCTGACGAGAGTGAGTACTACATGCGATTATTATTGCTTCTCGGACATGGGCGGCGAGCAGCCCGCGGCGCCCACGCCCTCCTACAACCAGCGCTCCGCCGAGAAGATGCGCGCTGACGAGAGTGAGTACTACATGCGATTATTATTGCTTCTCGGACATGGGCGGCGAGCAGCCCGCGGCGCCCACGCCCTCCTACAACCAGCGCTCCGCCGAGAAGATGCGCGCTGACGAGAGTGAGTACTACATGCGATTATTATTGCTTCTCGGACATGGGCGGCGAGCAGCCCGCGGCGCCCACGCCCTCCTACAACCAGCGCTCCGCCGAGAAGATGCGCGCTGACGAGAGTGAGTACTACATGCGATTATTATTGCTTCTCGGACATGGGCGGCGAGCAGCCCGCGGCGCCCACGCCCTCCTACAACCAGCGCTCCGCCGAGAAGATGCGCGCTGACGAGAGTGAGTACTACATGCGATTATTATTGCTTCTCGGACATGGGCGGCGAGCAGCCCGCGGCGCCCACGCCCTCCTACAACCAGCGCTCCGCCGAGAAGATGCGCGCTGACGAGAGTGAGTACTACATGCGATTATTATTGCTTCTCGGACATGGGCGGCGAGCAGCCCGCGGCGCCCACGCCCTCCTACAACCAGCGCTCCGCCGAGAAGATGCGCGCTGACGAGAGTGAGTACTACATGCGATTATTATTGCCGATCCCAAATTATCTGTTCGATGAGGGTTCAAGTCGGCTAAGCAACCATTTTCATATTCTCGTGGCCCAAAAAACAAGTATTTTTTTAATTCATTGCTACAAATCGACGTTTTTCAAAAACGCATTAAAAAAAAAAAAATTGATATCTTAGGTGACATTTGACAAGATTTTTGTATGTTTATGTTATATTTAACGATTTCCATAGTGGTTCTCTAGTTTATCATAATTAAAAAAGACATCGCAGTGAAATCGATGAACCGATTTTAATTCACCCATTTAAGAGCTACAATACCACAATTAGACACACACAGCAGTCTAACTTATAACACCCCTCTTTTGCGTCGGGAGTTAACAACTTCATCAACGAAACGATCTTTAAAGATATGCATCTGACGTCGATGACGACCAACGACAATGTTCTGTTCCCATTAAAGATAATAGTATTTTATACAATCGTGATATAATAGAGAGCTTTTTAGTCGAGTACCGTGTTTAAGCAACGAAGCTTGCCGAGTTGCTTAAGTAAGGTACGAGATTGAAAAGCTTGATTATATCACAATTGTATACAACGAGACAAAAAATAATACTTTCAACTAGTAGAATCATACCACCAAACCAAACCAAAACCAAAAGTATACAGCCCGCGATACGCGAGCTGCCGCAGCCCGCGATACCTTCATACGTAAGTACGCGCTCCGGCCGCCGGGCCCGGCTCCCCCGGCGCGGCGGGTTGGTCAACGACACCTCCTCGTAACTCATGAGGCCCTGGTACCTGCTCCGCAATTGACTAAACCGTATCGATAAATTTCTTATGTTTGAGTCGGGAGTGCCATAGACTATCCAACGTTGAAAAGAGTAAGGTTGTAGTGTTGCATGTGAAGTTGTAATACACAGATTATACTCGACGAGTAGAAAAAGATTATATTATTCAAGTAGGCATATTACAATGCGCTTATGATCGTCAAATGACGACATATTATAACAAACAAGAACATGTCTAGTACTCATTCAAAGCAGAGAAGTTCAGAATAAAAGGCTTATGTTGTATGTAAAGGGTTATGTTATTACTATATGAACGTCAAATAAAGCTACGCCGGCTCTAACCATACACCTCTGCCTCGAGAAAATTTAAATCCCCCCCTCAATTGGAGGAGGATATCCCAATACGGGACCGGCAACAAACTAGGCGAGACACATCTATTCAAAACATTACATCTTATAATTAACATGCATTACGAGTAAATAAGAAAAAATACAATTTAAAATACTATAGAATTCACTTTTATGTCCTAATACGCGATAAAACAACAATATTATTCACGTGCAGGCCTAGGCCCCGCCGCGACCATATCTGCAGTTCTATACGCGAACACCAACCACCCCGAATGGAAGACCGAGTTCCCCAACTGGACCGACCGCTGCAAGCAAATACTAAAGAAATGGCGCGCGCTCCCCGTAGAGCAAAAAGCACCTTATTTACAACGAGCCAGGGACAACAGGAGCGCGATTCGCATGAAGAAAGCACAGCAGGTACGTACGTGTGGTGTGTTCAGTGTGGTGTGTGCTAACCCGACTCACTTACCACTTTGTCTTAATGAAGACGTGTGTTTTTAGCTTCGGAGTTCGCTAAATATGATGTTCACTATTAGCGAGAAAGTTTCTTTTGACACTTGTATTGTATGGATGCAGTTGTCACATTCGTGTTTTGGAAAAATCCAAGTTTATGTACACACTTTAAATATGTTGATCACGTCTGCTGTAAGAATTAAGAATGTGGAAGTTGTTAAAGCGAGGACGCTAACCACGATGAATTTCATTAATTGACCCGCCATTTCCTATCTCTATCGCACGCGCATAATTATTTGCTGTCCCGCTCGCACAGTGGCGTTAACAGCCGGCATTATTATACTTAATAATTACGTGCGTGCGATAGAGATAGGAACTGGCGGGTCAATGAATGAAATTCTTTGTGGTTAGCGTCCTTACTTTAGTTACACTTCAGTACAGCAATGCCTACGCTTATAGAGAACTTTGTATTTTCGTATACTCTTTAGATTACTTCATTCATACAATACAAGTATTCAGTGATTTAATCTAGTTCAAAACGTAATTATGATGTTGGCTAAATAAAAGTGCGCCTTTAAGTAATTTTCTTTTTATAACTGACTGATAACAGGCAAATAAAACCACGCAACAAAAACTTTTGTTTCCATAGCCATAGTTTTACTGAAAAATTGCTAATAGATGGTCGAAACGAGGTAGTCGCTATCTGTGCACGTTTATTTAGCCACAAACCATACTGAGATGTTTGAGTTTTACTACCTATAACAAACAAGGTTGTTTCAATCAATCCCACTTTGCCACGATCGGGTAAATGATGATCAAAAACCACAAAACACGCCATCACCGGCTAAGATGTGTTATCACGGGTGCTGTAGATTCTCTCGCTTATTCTAAAACGTCATTCGCGAGCCTGTAGCTCGGGGCCCCTTAATTATATTCATTAATATGAAAACTGATACAGGTGTCACTCATACAATGAAAGTTTCGAACTGTTAGTGTAGTGTCGAAAAGTTACTGAAACTGCTCTTTTCACGCCGCATTTTTGCTTGACTACCTACAGCATCTATGACAATTTTACATTTTGGTTAAGGGAATAGGGCAATTGCACAGCTTATATGACAATATTGTGTTTAAGCAATGATGAACGTATTATTACGAAGTCTAAAGAAGAATTAAGTGATAGGATCTACAGACAGATAACTAGAGTAGCCATCAGATTGTAGGCACCAGAAAAGCTACTTTTATCAGTTTTGTTTTCCCTTAGTTTTTTTTTCCTATGTACATTTTTAAACCGTCCCTTATTAACCTTATGTACTTAAATGTATTAAAATTATACTTATCTTACCAAAACAAAAACGAAAGAACGGTTACTGATTTTTCGTGTATCACTTTTCAACTACATAATCGACTTCCTCTTAGCTTATCGGGGTTAGTTTTGTCGAGAGAGCGAGCGTATTCGAATATTAGAGCGTATCGTCCTCGTGCATCGGCTTAAAGCCTAACAAAGCTGTCCTCGTGCGCAACAGAGCGGAGGCAGCTTGGAGCCGGAGGCGCCGACGACGCCCACGCCGCCAGCGGAGCGCCCCGGGCCGGTGCGCGCGCCCAACGTGACGGTGACCGCGGGCGGGCTCCTGGAGGCGGACCAACACATCCGCGTGCTCACGCCCTCCGAGATCATGCGCACGTTGCCGCGCCTCGCCACCGTGCCGCACACGGTACACTACGCGTACGCGCGCGACGCTCGCATACACACACACACACACACACACACACACACACACACACACACACACACACACACACATACACACACACACACAACACATGAAACAATACACAAGTCAGGCTGTTAGTAGAAGATCATTTGATCTAATGCGGTCTTTCACTGAAATATAATAAATAAAGTTAAACAGTGACATGTCTTCGTATAAAACACAAAACCACTAACGACTCTAGACGGAAAACATGGTGGGCCATTTACTTTCGTGTACACAATTTTGTTGAAGTGGCATTTGATAACCGCCTGTTATACCTACTTGTATAATAGATATAAATCATTACTATCAAATAACCGTAAATGCCATAAACATCAGCTCATTTGTGGATAATATGTCCACAAATAGCGTAACTAAATCAAGATATCGTAAGTTAGTGTGGTTCTATACCGATGACACTACATTTAATCAAAGAGAAACTACTGAACTGCTTTTAAGTGAAGGTCAAAGTTATTATGGTATGCGAAAAATAACTACAAAATACATGAACTCATATTCCTATCTATTTGAAAATTACAAATAAGTTTTAAACTTTTAGAAATGAAAGATTTGTATTCATGAATAAGCAGAAAAAACAAGATAACTTTGTGATCTCCATTTGCATCAGACGGGAATTATTTTCATTGAGGTTACTAATCACAAATTAAATCCAATCAAAAGTCCAACCGAGATTGATTGAAAATAATACATTATTCTCACTGCACACTGGCATTTTAACGTCGAATGATTGTGGATAGATTTTGATAGATGAAAAAATATAATATAAGACATTTACTCGTGACGATTACAAAACATATACCAACATGTACAGACAACAAAGTCAAACACAAACATAGAACATTAAATGTGCATAACGAACTGGACCCAACTCAGCATAAAACTAGCTATGAAACCAGCGCTGGTCTTATCCATAGGGCCCATTTTGCGTTCGGAAATAAATTATGCTATGCGATAATGTTATTCAAATACTGATGCTTTGGTATCTTTATGTGGACATAGTTACATATAATTGAAATACTTTCAGTTCCCGATTAAACATATCTGAATAGCATAATTTATTTCGTACTGTAGCGTTATACACAAACACAAGTCAGAGCTCAGTGTGTATGCGAGCTCGTATTGTTGGGTGATCCGCGCTGCACCCCGCGGTCCTAAGCACTCCTCTCAGTCAATCTAAATTACTCATCACCCAACAACATTTTTGGCTGTTAAGCATTGTAAGCTGTGTGGACATTTTATTTTCTTTGAGCTTCTTTTGAGGACCCCCCTCCCTCCTAAACGCCTCCCGGACTCGTGTCCTCAGTTTCCGTAATGTTGTTTTTTATTATTTCCGCTTTGCCTTGGTAGACGTCGGCTTTAACATTGGGCGGTGGCTGGATGTGGTGTGCTAACAATTCTAACAGTCGGTGTAGTAACTTTATTTTGCCTTGTTACGCTCTTGTAAAAAGCTTTGTAAGGCAGGTAATTTTGTAACATAGTTTTAAGTATACTATAACCATGTCATTGATCATTTCTAATTAAATATGAATTTTAGTTGATTTTAAGTTTTAAAGTAGCACAAGTTCTTAGCTTAAAATATGGCCCATTTGGAAGATAACATGCAACTTGACATGTAGCTCTTGCAGGTAAATAAATGGAAAGAAATGGTCTAGTGGTAATACTTTTGTGCCTAATATTGTACTTTTTAAACTTTTTCTTCTTAGCCAACTGCCAGTCCTTATTAGATTCTCTAACAGATCAACAGGTTTAAAGTTCATTATTTTAGTATGTGGGTATTTTTGCACTTTGTAATTTTTCCTCAGTCACCCGTTGACCACGAACGCTGTAAAGGGTTCGAAACGTCGGGATGTATTATAAATTCAATATACGCGATATAATCCGTTTTCATAGTTTTATTTCATGAGTAACTATCGCGGTAACCGAAGACAATATTAGGTTTAAAGTTGCTTTAAATGGTTTTATAAATTGCATTTAGTAGCAAAAAAATGAAGAATAGGGAATGGGGAAAAGGGGAGATAGAGCACTTCATTCTAGATCTATTTTTGTTTGTACCTGTTAAAGCTATAATTCTGAAAGTTTTGTGCTTTTTCGGATGGGCCCAAATTTTTTAAATATTTGAGCTAAGGAAGCCATACTAAAAAATCGATTATGTTTGTAAATACATTTTATTAACACGTTGTTGTAATACTGAATAATCACAGTCAAATAATATCTGTTCAGTAATTGTATAATTTATAGTACAGACATCTGTATATAGTATGAATTTGGTGTTATAATGTTACATGGATTGGCTTGGTCAACAGTTAGAATACGCATGGAAGTAGGTGGTAGTAACTTCATGTGAGACATACATGAAGCGCCTCTAGAGTAATGTACACAAGAACGTTTGGGATGGTTACGTGCTTTTGCACTCGGTTATGTAAAAGGAATGTCGTAAACAAAAAGTATTTGATTTGAAGCCGTAATCATTCCAAAAACTGCTAAATTTGCTGGTCAGAATTTCTAAATCAATTAAGTATCTACTAAAAAATAAATAGTTTCTAATATCTCATTGATTCAATAAAGCTGCCTTTGGCTATTATTTGTGCCGTCTCAGAAATTCTCTTTTTCTGACAGTCGATTAACAAAACAACTTTTAAAGTGTAGTAGAGGCCCTGCAAATAAGGAACTTATTAAAATACTTTACTTACTTATTACATTTTCTTTGTTGCATTCATTTAACAACTGACCAGCAAGTTCGTAGTACAATAACAGCGACTTAGCTATCTGAATGAACACTCATATTTCATTCAGAGTATGCGAGTTCCGTCAATGCAGTTTGTCCGTTCGTAGCATTTACAAAAATAACTTATCGCGTAGAAATTTGGAATGCATGAGTATAACTAGCTATTTATTAATTTGCATCAGTCTCACTACACTAGAACTAATTCACGTAAACATTCCAAATTTCAGCTCGAAGGACAAAATATTAGGGTTTCCAATTTTGACGGAACTCCGAAAGCGGTCGTGGTTAGCGAACGGATCGTTCAGACAGCGAAGCCTGACATCATGGCGAAAGGTAATTAACGCGTATAGTAATAAGTGTGATGGTATAGGAGCAGGAGCGCGCGTGCGGGCAGCAACGCAGCGCGCGGGAAGCCGAGCAGGAGAGGCAGTGGAAGCAGTTGCAGCAGTTGCGCCAGCAGCAAACGCAGCAGCAACAACAGATTATTCATGATCAGCGGATACAAGGTACCACTCTAATGTTAAACCACTATTACTCGTAGTAGGGTTTCAGCGGCAACCTCTGCTCGATGCCAGCAAGAGCAATAGGATACATGATACATGACCATTGTGACCAACGGATACAAGATAGCAAGGAGTCTTAATGCTATATGGTAGGGACGTCAGTAGCAGCGGCTCCTCTATTTGCTGCTACAGAGCCAATTAATTTACTGTATTGTCACTAATATGTCTGTAAGTAAGAACCTGTAATTGGATTTATAATTCTATTTTAATTTCTGGATATATAGCGCTGTTGGTTTTCCATGTACTGAAATAAAAAAAATTTAAAAAACTAATGTCGGTTGAAGTTGAAACTTGTTACATATTCCTTTACCAAGTGATACATTTTCATTGTATTACAGTACTCGTATTCGATCTGTAAAGTTCTAAATTTTCTAAATAGTATGCTTCAAGCCTTTACGCTCAAGTCGTTTAGCTGCAATCGTTAGACCTTTACTCCGTTTACGTGATTGCCAAACCTAGTAAAGCTTACTCGACACAGGTATGGCCAGCTTGTAAACGAGATATTAATATTAGACACGTCCGCTTGACCCTGTCTGTCTAAAGCAGCGATGCAGCGGCTTCGAACACCGGACTCCGAGCCGCCGCCTTCACCAGCGCCCGAAGCCCCTCGCAGCGCCTTCCCGACACAACGGTTCCAATACGCGAACGATGATAACATCAACCGGCAGCTGCGCGACCTGCTGCAACGGCACCCTGAGAAGATGTGGCCTGGACGTATGTATTAAACCTTTATGCTTCCTCTACAGCTACACTATCGGCGATGATCGTTGATAGTATCATCGGCAAGATCATCGTGCAAGCATCCACATTATCGCCTGTACAACGCAACCACCCGACGATTCACTTTGATGCGTGCCCAAATAATTGGTACAAGTTACCGCGGACGGCCAGTTGCATCTCTTGTCGTCATGACCTCCACATCGTTCTACAAGTTGATTTAAGACATTGTCACCTTGTTTTTAGAGTGGAGAAGAGTAACTGATAGCCCATATTTATCGAAACATCACGCCCAACATTTGTTTGTTTTTTGCGTGTTATTTCTATGTGAGCTATAGACATTTTATTTTTATTGAAGTTGCAAGTTAGGTGCTATCAACGTATGCAGCACTGTCGTTAAGTTTACACCTAATAAGGCCTAGCTCCAACATCGATAACCGAAATTTCGGTATCTACATCTCTATCGCTCGAAAATAATGACAAGATGGGACCATATTCTATGAAATAAACATTTGTATTTGTAATACAAGAGCGATAAGGAGACAAAAATGAAATTTCTAATGCCGATATTCGCGGTAAATCTACTGGCGGCCTCGTTAGTGTATTCGACACGGGTAATCCAGGCTCATAACATTCAACATATCAGTTGAGCCAGCAGGCTTTCTGTCAACTCGGAAGTCACGCAAATTTGCGTATTCCGTCTTCTCCGCATAATTCTAATTAAAGCTATTTGTGAAATAAAACTATGAAAACGGATTATATCGCGTATGGGATGTATTATAAATTCAATATACGCGATATAATCCATTTTTATAGTTTTATTTCATTAGTAACTATCGCGGTAACCGAAGACAATATTAAAGCTATTTGGTTTTGGGGGTCAGATGTGCTAAAGGTACAACTCGTTCAGTCATTTCTTAAATTTTTTTTTACAGAAGGGAGCAACGAAGAAGGCGGCGGTCCCACGGGGCTGGAGGGGCAGCCGTTCCGCACTCCTCTGCCTGTAGGGCTTCGCCCTCGAGCTCCGCTCCCGCCCGGGCAGCGACCTGAACATCCTCGTAAGTTTGTGTATATCGATGCTGTACAAAACAAACGAACGGTGTGACCCTGAGTTGTGTATATGTCGGAGGCCAATCGTAACATCAGACATATCGTGAAATTCCCAGGCATATCGCGTGAATCGTGAAAATCATCGTTAGGTCCCCTTAGTCGACAGGACTATCTATGGCCACAGTTTGCTCTTCGGGCATCTGAAGCAACCTAACGAATCTATCTATTGGTTTAACGTGACTACCGTCAAAACATTACACAGGAACTTTACGATCGGCCGCCGACATATACAAGCCCAAGAGTGTGTTTTACGGCATATGTGGATCCACTGTATTGACAGTATGATGAACGCGGTTATGTTACCTACGTCCATCATTGACCAATGCAGCCTCAGCCGTCATCAGCTGGACGGTCTGACTTTGCGGCGATTGGCTTATAGAGAAAACATGAATAAACAAATAATAAAAACAGCAATCCAGCGCGCTAGCTCTTCGGGTAGTAAGGCTAAATTTTTAATTATTAAAACTTCAATTTATTTTATTTTGCTCTTAAAGTACAATTTAATATATTAATGTTATAATTCTATTAAATGTATAAAACAATATCTATTTGACAGAACATTGTCAGATTAATAATTAAATCTATGAATACAAATAATTACATGAGGTAACCCTAAAAAAACCTAGCTCTTAAATCTATAATATATGTTTATCTAAGCTACCCAGAACTTATATAAGTCTCTTTTACCTGTGAACAATAGTAAACATGCAGTAAACTTATGGTTCAATGAATTAGTACCAGTACATTACATAAACTAATGCTAGTACTTGACAACTAGGATGGCTGGGATAATACGTGATTACCAGTGTGTGTACGGTAGTACTATTAGTTATTCTGTGGTGTGTGTTTACCTACCGGGCAGAATCCCATCACATTTTATTCAGTTCATCTCCTAGCCTACTATTTGACGCATAACTTAACAAATTGGTATCATTTTCAGTTCTTATGCACCAACGGCTGGTAGCACCCGATGGCACGCCTATACAGCAAACCGTCAGGAACCAGGGGCAGCAAGTTGTTGAACAGAAACCACATGTCATGACACAGCCCAACGGTAAGTAATATATATCTCAATTAAGAGCGCTATTACATTTCGGCGTTGAGCGAGTTTAGGTATTTTACGCGCTGCGGCGGGTTGTGCGAGCTCAGTATGCCGATCCCTTCTACCACGTTTTCCCTCTCGCTCGCACTACAATGATGGATTAAACAATCTTGATCCTTCGTGAAGCATATTGAAAACAATTATAACGACACTAACTTAAAATCCTAATTATTGTTATTTGGTACGAAAATACTAAATCCAGTGCAAATGTGCTTACTTTTGTATTATAAAAGAATTATTTTATACTAGAAAGAAATTATACTCGCTTGTTTACATGTTTCGTCATTACATTTGGTACAGGTACAGGGTAACCGTACAGCTTGGGACAATGTCACTTGGTGCTTAATTATATCCCAAAAAGAAAATTTTCACTGAAAATGACAAAAACTGTCAATCTGTCAAATTTGACTGATATGTCAAACAACACTAAACTATGTCACTTAGTACCAAACTTTAACAAAACATGTTAATTTTCACTAAAAATGACAAAAACTGTCAAACTGTCAATTTTGACAGTTTTGACAGATGTGTCAAACTACATTTTCCATCCCATGACTAATGTTGAAGGTCCTATCAAAATTGGACAAGCCGTTTCGATCTGGGATCCAAAACTGTCAAAAATGTCAATTTTGACAGATAGTATAAATCTACACTTAACAATGTTACTTGGTGCTAAATTCTATCCCAAAAAGATAATTTTCACTGAAAATGACAAAAACTGTCAATCTGTCAAATTTGACTGATATGTCAACCAAACCTTAGTTCCACTAGGTACTGCCAGGGTTCAGCATCAGCTCTATCATGGGTACTGCTCTCCTAAGTGCTCATCAAGACGAGTCGGATGACTAAAACAGCGTGTGCCTATGTTGCACCAAACCTTAGATCCACTAGGTACTGCCAGGGTTCAGCATCAGCTCTATCATGGGTACCGCTCTCCTAAGTGCTCATCAAGACGAGTCGGATGACTAAAACAGCGTGTGCCTATGTTGCACCAAACCTTAGATCCACTAGGTACTGCCAGGGTTCAGCATCAGCTCTATCATGGGTACTGCTCTCCTAAGTGCTCATCAAGACGAGTCGGATGACTAAAACAGCGTGTGCCTATGTTGCACCAATCCTAAGTTCCACTAGGTACTGCCAGGGTTCAACATCAGCTCTATCATGAGTACTGCTCTCCCAAGTTGCTCATCAAGACGAGTCGAATGACCAAAACAGTGTGCGCCTATGTTGCACCAAACCTAAGTTCCACTAGGTACTGCCAGGGTTCATAAGGAGGATGAGTAATACATAATTAAAAACTTATACAAGTTCAGTCTTAGTTATATCGGAGCATCGTTTATAATGGCGTAAGCGCCATCGACAATAAGGTCCCTTTTTATAGGAAATACCACATTTTATTCTGTTTTTAGTATTTGTTGTTATAGCGGCAACAGAAATACATCATCTGTGAAAATTTCAACTGTCTAGCTATCACGGGTCATGAGTCATGAGATACAGCCTGGTGACAGACGGACAGACAGACAGACAGCGGAGTCCTAGTAATAGGGTCCCGTTTTTACCCTTTGGGCACGGAACCCTAAAAACAGAATAAAATAGATATTTAAGTGGGGCTCCCATACAACAAACGTGATTTATTTACCGTTTTGTGCGTAATAGTACGGAACCCTTTGTGCGCGAGTCCAACTCGCACTTGGCTGGTTTTTTTTTAATTTACTACCTATAAAATGTCAGGTCATTTCAAATATTTTTAATGTTGTTCGGAAGTTTGTTATGTTACTATACTATAATACTATAAAAACAAATACAGTACTCGGATCAAAGTTTTTCAGTCGCAATTTACACGCACACAGTATAGCGTTTTACACGGCGCCTCCCGCACACAACGATAAAAAACCTCGTTGTCGCCGTCGAAAACGTGCGGAGCCGACCGACACAGGTCCGACCTCTTCAAGCTCTGCCGCGGTACTGAGATCGCCAGCGCGCGTCATCGGCAATATAGAGTAGTTTTCAAAAAATAGCCAAAAAATTAAAGTAGAATTTGATAAACACAAATGTATACCAACAGTATAAGCAAACGTTGTAGATTGCTCGTGTATAAAAATGACTTCGATACTAA
The DNA here is from genome assembly GCF_947568885.1 of Cydia strobilella. Taxonomy (NCBI): domain Eukaryota; kingdom Metazoa; phylum Arthropoda; class Insecta; order Lepidoptera; family Tortricidae; genus Cydia; species Cydia strobilella. Next base: position 5,041,351 of record NC_086048.1, read on the forward strand.
GTAGATTTTCGTAGGAATTTACACTTGTTTCGAAGAGAAAATTCAATTCGTTTAACATTGATTTTCTCTTTCTCAAAAGCATGTAGGAAGAATATCATTCGATATTCCTAAAGTACAGGATATTAGTAATACAAAATATCCAACTTTAGCAGAGTAAACTTCTCAAAATTTACAAATAAGAGCTCACAATTCAGTGCTTCACGCGGTTTTTCGTAAACGACCATCAGAAAAACAATCATTACTAATTTAATTAGTCCTTTTTCTAAAATGTACAACGATATTCCTAAGGATAAGAAGACGCTCTTACTGGAACAAGTACTCTTTATTTCTAATAATGAGCGTAAAATCTTAAATGTTGTCGGGAATATCATCAATTTTACATTATTTCGACTTTTCTTGTAAGAACGCTCTTAATTACAGTCCGTTAACTCTCAGAACGACATTCGTTTTTCGGGTAAAATCGGATGTAGTCGCGTAATAGAAAATGACAGTCTCTTACTGATTTAGTTGCAATCCAACACCCAAAGAGTGCAGTCGTCTTTTCAGCCTTAAACTATATTATAAGAGTAGTTAATACCACCATAACAATAATATCACAATTTCCCAATTGTATAATTTTACCATATGAATTGAAATATGTGACTGGTATTATCAACTCTATATAATTTCAAATTTGTTTTCGAATTTCAAATTCTGATTCTATTTTATTTAGATTATGACAAAAAGTCAAATCGCAATATAATCATCAACCGAATATTAAACATAATGTCATTAGATTAGGGCTTATTTTACATTGAGACAATAGGTATCCTCAACTTTTTGCGGTAAGTTTAAAACTTTTTGTGAGTTAATAAGAAAGCAGAACAGCTGTATCACCTTCGCGTGTTATTGCCGATACCCAATGTATCTTTCTAAAATCCGAAGGTCATTCTGAGAGTTAACGGACTGTAGTCCTTTAGACAAATATTTTACTCATACGCGCGGATTGAAGTAATGAAAATGAAACATCACCACCGCTCACTTCTTGGCGTTCATTGCGACTTGTTAGTTTATATAAGAGCACAAGTGTCCCAATGATAGGCAACAGCCTCTTTCTTTCATCAGCTTATATTTGTGTTGGTCAGTCTCCCACCAGTCTATAAAAATGGCGTCTATTTCTTCTCTCCATCATCTTCTTGGTCTGCCGCATTTGTGATTTACTTAGTGCCAGTTGCACCATCCGCACTTGACAGACTGATCAACGTCACCCGGCGCGCCGCGGCGGTTTACTATGAAACTTCCCATACAATAAAAGTTAGCGAACTCTTTAACGATGACAAACAGTTTGATGCAACCGACCCTTAGTGGTTGTTTAAGCCCTTAAGTCTTCCAGCGTTTCAACACTATCTTAACAAAATTAATTCCTATGCGTATGTTTTAAGGTGCATTTTTGTTTGTAGCTCAAGGTGGGGAGAGCAAACAGGAGCCCGGAGAGCACGGGAACGATGAAATGGACATGGGCGATATGGACAAACTGGAACAGGATGCTGGCAACATTGGCGAGGTTTGTATTTATAATGACTACTATTTATAAATACTTTATATTTGAATTTTCATTATTCAGTTCAGTCAGTCGTACAAAACATTATTAATTACCAGACATCCTTAAGGCACAGTTGACAAGTTTTTAGGGTTCCGTACCTCCAAAGGAAAAAAACGGAACCCTTATAGGATCACTCGTGCGTCTGTCTGTCTGTCTGTCACAGCCCATTGTCTCCAAAACTACTGGACCAATTAAGTTGAAATTTGGTACACATATGTAAATTTGTGACCCAAAGACGGGCATGTAACAAACAAATGAATTTTAAACATGGCGGCCACTTTTGGGGGGGTAAATAAGAAAATTAAAAAATAAAGTTTTTCAAACATGTTGTGTTACTTATCAAATAAGCTCAATATTTGCATATTAAGAGTCCCCGGCAAGCTCGGCCGAATTTCACCTTCCCATACAAACGTTCATTTTAAAATTACGTGTTGGATTGTAATGAAACTTTGCACATACAATAAAATGAGGTGTATCTAGATCTGTAATTAGTGCATATATAAAACAGTTTATAAAACAAACTAAATAGAGCAAAAGCAAGTTTTGTATGAAAAGCTTTAATTCCCTGTAATTTTTTAACTATGGTATCTGAACCTACATAAACTAATTACAGACCTAGATATACCTTATCTTAATTTTAAGTACAAAGTTTCAGAGCAATTTAGCTAGTCGTTTTAAAATGAGAGCGTAACTACGTTTGTATGGAGAACCGAGTTTGCCGGGGACTATTAATTGATTATTAGGTTTAAGTATTCATCTTGAAAAGGTAGAATGAGCCAGATTAAATTGACTTACTCCATCTACAGACATGATTATTCACGACTCGATCACCGAACGCTTCCATATACATACGTATTATTTCCGCTCCCAGGTGGGCGACATCCTAACCGGCCTGGGCGGGGAAGACGACGAAGAGCTCCTTGAATCACTAACAGCCGAGATCGGGGAGCAGTTCAACATCCTAGAGTACGCCGACCCGGAGCTGGCGGCGCTCAACGACGCGGAGCACATCCTCGACGGGCTGGAGCTGGAGGAGGTGCCCGAGCGGCATGCCAAGAGGGAGCACCCCATGTAAGTTAACACTCACGCTCGCACAGTTACATCGACACTCGACAGCCGGCATCATGAGCGAGACAGCCTTATAATAATGCGTGTATGATAGAGATAGCAACAGGCGGATCAGTGTTCGAAAACACTTGTGGTAAGCGTCTTTTCTTTAGCTCTTAGTGCCAGTGGCACCATCCGCACTTGACAGACTGATCAACGTCACCGGGCGCGCCGCGGCGGTTTACTATGAAACTTCCCATACAATAAAATTTAGCGAACTCTTTAATGATTACAAACAGTTGGTGCAACCGACCCTTAGTTATTCAATATTCAGCGAACAGTCTGTAATTTAACTACTGTCCGCGCGCCAATTCCGTGCATTCGGAGGTCGAGGAAGTGGGAGGGTGTGCGCCGCGCCCGTACGTACAAAATGACACTACTCTGTCATGACGCCCAACATTCCTAACATTCCTCTGCCGCGCACGGAATTCGCGCGCGGACAGTAGTTGTTTGCGAGAAATATACGAGACATTGCCAGTGTTGGGTAAGTACTTACCTACTATTATATTTTCAGATCCCTGAATCAAGCGCCAACAATTGCATAAAAATTCTTACAAATAAATGATTCGCCTCCTACACTTACTTGTTCATATAACATGGCTTTTTAACTTAAACTATGCCTTTACAAATAACAAACAGACTTGCTCTTCTGGTCGACTGTCAAAGTCCAGATTAGAAACTGCCAATTGCTGTCACCTCCTCAAAAAATGTGTAATCTTATATCTCACGGTCCTTATGCATAAGGCTTGATATTTTATATCATGTTTAATTTTTTCTCCAGCGAGGAATCTGAACACAAGCCGGACACCAAGATGGACAGTGAACTGCAGAAAGCGGTGAAAAACATCGAGGCGTCGCAATGCAAACCGGAAGATGACAAGCCGCGGCTACCGCACCAACAAATGCTACAGGTACAGTACAAGTTCGCCTTTTATTTTCCATCACTGGTTAGGTATTGTAAATGTTTTCTTCCTCGGGTATATGTTGATTCCCCGTTTCTCTTAAGTCTAAAGATAACTGGTAAAAAACTGCGAGCCAGCAGCATATTGTTGTGAATATTTATTCCTGAACGATAATTCTTAAAGTTAATAGATATTTTTATTTTATTTTTATTGATAAAAATGTTTACATGACATTACAGTAATAACCAATGCGTCACGAAACTTAGACTACCAATATGTTATATGATATATCATGAGATCATGACGATGATTGAACGTCAGCTGCCGCTCCGTCGGGGGGCCGAAAAGGAAAAGCTACTCAAACTGATAAATATGCATATATTCTATCCCGATTGAGAATTTATGCCACTAAATTGAAATTACAGCCTGATCATTACCTTTTTTATCCAAAATAATGTCGTTTTGTTGTTGTTTATGGAGCGCGACACCCGTGCTCCCGCGCCGCACCGATTCTTTACCGCAAAATAGGAAAGTGCCTAATCGTGTACATTTTGCGTGCAGTCGGCGATGCTGGCGATCAAGTCGGAGGTGAAGCTGGAGACGGCGGAGATGAAGACGGAGCCCGAGTGGCGTGCGGGCGGCGCCGCGCCGCGCCAGCTGTTCCCGCAGGCGCAGGCCTTCCCCGCCGCCCGCCTGCAGGTATGCCGTGCCAGTGCCAGTGCCATGCACATATATATACAATTATTGCTCGTTTAAAGGTATAACATATGGCTATATAATCTTAAACACTTAGCAGCAATACGACTAATGCAGAAATTGCTGAAGATGTCGCTTCGATTCCGGCCTCGGTCACTTTTTCATTAGTTTATAATTTATATATCGTAGTGTAACTCCATAAAAACACACGTAACAATTTGTTTAAATAAAATATACGTAATTTGATTTCCTTAATTGTATCGTGGATGTTGTCCGCTGTTTCCCTCGTTCTATTTAGGAAGTAATGATGATGTAGGTCGCGTATAACAAAGCTCCGTTTCCAGCAACAAGGCATGGTGCAGCACGGGCAGTTCACCGGCGCCCCGCAGATGGGGCAGCAGCTGGCGCGCCCGCTGCAGTTCCAGCACCACATGCAGTTCGCACAGGTAACGACCACGCTACTGTGTGACAGTGACAATAGGGATGTTGACATGAATCGGGAATATATAAAATGTTATATTTTTACCATAGCAGGGAATATTAGAATGCTGAAAAACATATTTTGTAAGTGTAAATATGCGTTATAAATTAATAAAAAATAACTAAAAGTATTAAGAAGCGCGTGACGTCACGGTGTGAGAAACACACACAGACAAGTTGTCAAACCTGGTGATCCTCCTCGTTACGTCAACCAGACATGGTGCTGACCTGCAGCGAGTGTGGCCTCACATTCGCTGCAAAAATTGCCTATGTCAGTCACCTGAGAGCGCACCAGCGACGCTCTCAGTGGTAAAACGCAGTCGCTGTGGCCGAAATCGGCTAGGAGATGACGTCATCCAGATCACGTGACAGCTTGGAGCGTTTTTGCGCGAAGTTTAAACGCAACTAATTAACGTCGATTTTTTATTAAAAATAATTGAATAAAAATTTAAATTTCTTTTTTGCAATAATTACGTGACTATCTATAAATGAAAACAGTTCAAAAAATAGTCATCATCCCTATTATCGCCGTGGTGAAAGTTTATACAGGAAAAAGCCTGATAGTGATTGAGTTTCTCCCACACGACTTCGCAAATCAGTAATAAAAGTGTCAGGAAACCAAAATATACCACACATACTACGACTAAATCCTCGCGTCTGGTAAAGTGTGATACACTTTTAGCTCCAAGTTAGCAGTTCTAAGGCAGCAATGTACTAATACTACTAATAATTTTATGTTACCGAACAGGGCGGCGCCAGCAGCGTGAACTCGGCGAGCATCGTCAATGCCATGCAGGCGCAGGTTTGTGTTTTATTGCTATTCTGATCCCGCCTACGACTGACCTAGTTCGGCAAATTGTACTTTATAAGGTTCATTGACTGAATTTTAATGAGTGTGACAAATAGAGAGTGACGGCCAAATATATCGGAACACATCCTTATTGCTTTGGTAACAAAGGTGTGTTATGTTATGTTATTTATTTGGCCACTTTAGCTGACACTATCGTGTCAGAACAATCATGTCACGTTCACCTATCTCGGATGATGCACAGACGTCGATTTGCCCGATTTGCGGCCAAAATTATTTTATGGTGTAAATCGTTTCCAAATAAAATTAAAAATACAGAAATCATGTTTTTCTTAAAAGGCATTTATATTATCTTAATTAAATAGAAAAATCGTAAAAAAATAACATGATGCTATGTCACAAATATATGTATGTAAAATAAAAAAATAAACAAAGCCACTTCCCGGCCTAGGCCTGCAAATGCATGTACCTAGATTAAGATTCTTCAAACACAATGTAATATTGTTATTGAATAAACAAATAAACGAATGAATTTTTGTGAAATTTCATTAAAGATCTCTCATCTAGCCGCGCCCGGGACGTGATACTTCCCAGCCAAATATGAAGAACATTAATATCAATATTTCATTGCTTGTTTGAGAAAAGTAACTTTTCTAGTAGTAATTTGCTCCCACAACCCCACACCGAAGTCATTGGGAAGGATGATATTAATTGTAATAATGGTGGAACAGGTGAAGGCGGCAATGCAGGCCGGACGCAACATCGCACCGGGCACGCGTCTCGTGGGCGCGGACGGTGCCGTGGGCGTCGTGCGCCACGACCGCACCGTGCAGCTGCACACACTGCCGCACTCAGGTATATGTTGTTCTAGGTCACGTACACGCCTGGGGCTGAACACACAAGGCTCGCCGACACTTGGCGCCGCGAGTTGGCGGTTAATTGCGTACGACCACGCCCGGATGCACAATAAAATCAAAGTTTAACATCGCTTTTTCACTACCTGATTTGTTCCTTTAGGCTTTAGGGTTACACTGTCTCGTCATTATTATTAAAGGCATTTCGTCATTATTATACAAGCTTCTTCATTTTCTTTAATTTAAGTGTTACTATTAGAGGTTTACAAAGAGTTTGTCTATACAGCGACAGTTGGTGCTGGCGTTTCTCGACCGCCACCGCCACCGCCGTACCCCGGCACGCTGCGTCAGCCTCAACCGCCCCCGCCACCGTACCCACAGGTACGTGCCTTAACATAACCTCAAACAACAACCTTAGCTATTTGTTAGCACACGTTCAAAATTCGTTCAACTTTGTCTTGCCTATACACTTACAAATTTTGCTAACCTAAGTAATTTGTCGGAATTAGTAATTACCATCAGTAATTCTAACAAATATTTTTGTCTGTACAGTCAGTATCCAATAGATAGTGACGGCCAAAGTGACCAAATATATCGGATCCGCGCATCCTTATTTCTATGGTGACAAAGGTGTGTTACGATATATTTGGCCACTTTAGCCGTCACTATCTGTTTGATGCTGACTCAAAACTTAACAGTGTAAAGGCGACCTTATGTCGGTGCGGCAGGCTTGAATTTAATATTTCTTACTTTAAATTACGAAACTACAAAAAAAAATATTCAGACTAAAAAATCCATATTTTGTTAGTAAGCATATTTTGTTTTTGTTTGTGTAGTTGGCGTGTGCGCCGGCGTTCGTTTCTGGCCGGGTCTCATTTCTCGGACGGCATTAAACTAAGTATGTTTGGCAACACACTTGATTTAATTCCAGTATCTTTTTTTAAAGAGGCCCTGAAAAAAACCTGCCTTGCTCAAATTACTATAATTTATGAGCGAACGTGTGTAAACAATTAGCTTTATATATCAAAGTGATTTGACCTGCTGACTGGTGCTAGTAATTATAAATTAAGACGACTCGGAGCTTTGTATGGCGGCGTTGCGCGGACAAGACCCTTTTACTATTCCCATCCAAAGGTTTTTACTAAAGTTAAAGGTTTATAAACCTTATACAGAGTGGTTACATTCTATATTTATATGTCAGCGCCAAGCAGTGAGCAGCCGCAAACGCGATGTTTGATGCGGCGCTGCTTTATAAAAATGGAACGCGTACACTGTATAGATGGTTCAAATTTCTTTGACCGTTGGGAGTCGTTACTACAGTCTAGTCTAGCCGTTTGTTGGGTGTATTAAAATTGCGACGGAACGCCAATCCTCGCAAATCGCGCGATTTATTTAGGCTGGATATACACTAAGAAGTTTTTTACCTACAAAGGACGCAACTATACGTCCATGTGTCCCTGTAAGGCTTACTAGTATAAATCTAGCGTTCTCCACTCATCGCAGCCATGCACCGGTACGTGGGTTCAACTAGTTCAACACCTAAATTGTTTTAAGTCAATTTATTGTAACCAGTCACCAAATCAAGTCACTCTCACATTTAAATACTTAATCGATTCCCTAGATAACATAGAAACTAAATGTAAACATGATAATTTTCCACTTACAACTGAATGATACTTGCGAATCAGTAAAACTTACTAATGAAGTAATGCTAGCATTAATAAGTTCATCTTGGAGGATTTTGATACATTTGTCGTGCATGCAGTAATATTTTTATCTACATGTTTTTGATTGAATTTGTTCGACGTAGTCGCTTTCTGATAGTACGAGTACTTTGTACGTCGAATCAAGTTTGATTGCTTTAAGTGTATGCCGTACAAGCTTGGGTTCACATCGTGTCACTGTTGATGTTATGTTGGCTGTCACACGATAATCGCCCCTAAATGTGAACCGATAAGACGATGTTCATTCCGCTTCCGTTCCGATCTCATCGCAGACGTGAGGATCGAGAGACCCTAGCAATATTAAAATGTCTACATATTGGTGGCGGTTCGTACGGTGTATTATACACTTCCAAATTTAAAAGCGCTTGATCCATTGACAAGCTTAGAAGACTAATATTGCATGGGTATTTTGATATCGCCATTAATCTATATGAGTTTTTTTACTAGCTGTCTCATAAGTTTTTTTTTATACGAATTGGACTTCGACACATTGAGTCATTGAAACTTTCTTTACGTCCTTACTCCTAACAAATAAGGAAAACAGGAAAAAACTAGCGGTTAGCTAAACAGACTCACAAATATGTTTTCGATGATAAAAGAACGAACGAATAAAAAAGAAAAAAAAAAATATTTCTCTTTTTCTCAATTATACATCATGCCATAGACAGTTCTGTACTCATTCAGCAGGGGGTTAGGTTAGGACAACAAATTTCAATAAGGGGTGAAAAGTAATATGCACCCTCGCGCAAAAATAAGTTCATCATCATCAAAAATAAGATGCTAGTAAAAATTGTAATGTGTTTCAATAAGGGGCGAATAGGAACACGTTAGCAGGAAATTAAAAAAGGGTACAACGGTTGTGACAAACCAGGTCGATGAACATTTATCATTAAGGGGCGAATAGGATTGCGGTTAAAAAAACTCGTATGTCGTACGCGTAGTTGGCGATGATGTTGGTTGCATGTCGGTGATCGATGGTTGTTGGGCAGGTGCCCTATGAAGCGGCGGACTGGGGCGACTGGCTGCATCGACGCCCGCTGCTGCTGCAGGTCAGACCACCCGACCCCGTCACCCCGTCACCCGATCCTACCTGCCCTGTGATCCTCCACATCCCACACGGTAGTGCTACGCGGTCAACTGAACACGAACTTTGATATAGTAGTTTGTGAGAGACCTTAAAATATGAGTGTCGTTTTATGAGTTTCATTATAAGATCACACGAGTGTTTTATTGCCTAATTTTGTACAGATACATACCATTCTTTTTCTACGTAAATTTTTATGAAAATCCATAACGATACTGAATGACAGAACGGTCATGACGGTTATAAAGTACGATAGAAAATATTACGAAAAGCATACCCTTTTAATACATTTGTCAGATTATAAATAGGTACTGATTACAAAACATGGTAGGACAGGATTATCATTATCATACTATTGCGATCGACAGATCTACACGCCGCTCCGGTTCACAAACCAAGACATCGCTATGCACATATATGCCTTCCGCTTGCACACCGTTGCGGATTAGCATCAAATGTGAAAACCGCTTGATCAGCACGCGACTATGATAAAAACTTCAAAACAATCCCATCGCATTTTATGGCGCTCGGAGTGTCTTTATTGTGAATTCAAGGTGAATCAATCGCGCTGTGTATACGCGGCTATATGTGCATTGGAAAGTTTTGTCAATTTCGTACCTTGTTCTCGTGTAATAAAGTACAAAATATTGTACTTTAGACACTAGTTCTATAGAACTAGTTTCCACATTCACATACACATAAGGGTAGGAGTAGTAGGCGACTAAAAACTACTTCGCGCTGGCTCAGTAACCTACAGTCCGCGCGCCAATTCCGTGCTCTCGGAGGTCGAGGAAGTGGGAGGGTGTGCCGCGCCCGTACGTCAAAATGACACCACTCGGTCATGACGCCCAACATTCCTAACATTCCTCTTCCGTGCACGGAATTCGCGCGCGGATAGTAAAAATAGGGTCTTTAGACAAAAGTAGTGGTAAAAAATCTAGAGACATAAAGCTCCCCTAAAATCAGAAGTATACATTGAAATAATCGTATTTTTTTTTTAAATATGGTTGATGATCTGGTCTGCATATTAAATTTAATTATCCTGCTGACCAATATTCTTATGACCTAATTGGCTAATAGGTATTTCTAACTTTTATTAGTCAGAATTAACGTGTTTTATGAAAAATAGATTTACTTTTTGGTTGAATTAGGAAAACTCTAATTGAATTAGGAAGCTAAAAAAATAAATGAGTCGTGTTCAGTTGTATCGCATTGCTGTGACTGATATATAAGCTGGCTAGTCCCGACATTCACAATGCACCTGAACTTTAGAAGCTTCCTATTCACTAAATCACCATTTCCTCAATTAAAATCTTAGTTCCGCAGAGTTTCTTTAAATATATCCGGGCTGTCTTCGTTTCTACTCTAGTAAAATCTTTCAGTAAAAAATAAATTATACACATATCTAAAATTAATTCTTTGGTAATAAAATTGAATGCTTCCTAGACGATCCTGTTTCCGACTATCCTTTCTATCCTCCTTGAAAATCAAGAGTAACAAACAGGTACATTTTGCACAAGAGTAACAAAGTGTACCCGTTATTAGCTGTCGATAGGGGGCCTTGCAACTTTTACGTGTCTCTGCTTGTAACTTGCCTGCGCCGCATGCATGCGTACTAACTAACCTTTACCTTTCAGCATCCCTTCTAATACACTAACGTACTACAAGTACATAAACCAGCACTAAACGATACTAAAATGTAATGAAACTTGTATTGTATTATGATTGTATACCGCGAGGATATCCCTGTCTCATCTTGTTCTGTCACGGTGGTGGGACATTCGTCGGGTTATGGGTTGTAAAACTTGAAGTGACAGGTTAATTTTTAAATATGGAAGTCTAAGATGCCCACAATCTATCTACTTTGAAGTTTGACTGTTAAACTCCGCCTCTTGTACTATTCTTGTACGATGAATTTTTGTCATTTGTGCAATATTTAATAAATGAAGATGAGACTACAGTTTTTTTTACTTGGATATACTCTTAAGAATCACAGTGACTTCTCAAATATATTACATACAATATTACAATAGTAAATCACTTTACAACTACTTAAGTACGAGTATTTAGAATATTTTGTTATATAAAATATGATTTATATATTCTGGCACTATGTTGTAGTACTATTCACTCTATCAGAGAACTGCTATTAGTATTTTGCACACTATTAGTTGAGTCCTTGCCAAACAGTATCAGTAAGCCGTGTGTGACACCAAACTTCCTACGTAAGCTCACATGCTATCCGTAAACTTCCTCAGTAGAAAAACGAGGTCGACTGAGCTAAAGATACCCAATTAGTAGAATTTTAAATTTTGATTACAGAAAGTTAGAATCAAGTTTTATCTATTCAGTCGACCTCTCATCCAAGATGAGATGGGTATATCATAATCTCAATTTGCATTGTTTAAATTCAGAATGATGTACCTTGAAAACAAAAAGCATTGTATCAATCTGTAACGAATAAAGAAAGCATCCCAATACTGACGAGGACCGGAACGCCACCGACGCCGGTAGCGGGACCATAGCGAATAACAGAAACGTGAAAGGCAAACATTTAACCGTCAGAACGTAAACCAGGAGCAACCGTTGCTTCTGGAGGAGCTCTTGGAGCAGGAGAAGCGCGAGCAGGAGCGAGACGGCGAGTGGGGTGCCCCGGCGCCCCTGCCGCCCGCCGCGCCGCCCGCGCCCCCCGCGCCCTCCATCCCGCTGTACGCCGGCGCGCCCCCGCCCGCGCCCGCGCCGCCCGCCTCCGACACGGACCACCACCAGCGCCGGCTCTACGAGCAGTGGCTCAAAGCCTACAACGCCTTCGCCACCGACCAGCTGCGCTACTACGAGCAGGAAGTGCAGAAACTCCGTAAGATCCGCAAGGTGAGCAGTAGACCGCTTTCGTGTTCGTGAGCTTTACGGTAGTAGCGTGATAGCGTCCTCCGAGCTCCGACTCATTCGCAGGTACTAGTTACACCCGGGGGGTCGCACTGTGTGGTAACCGAATGATATGTACTAACCGGGGATTGTCCTAACAACTTGCTCCCTTCCTCCATTTCATGCTGTGGTATGTTTATAGTCGCTCAACAGCAAGCAACGTCAGCTGCGCAAGTCGGGGAACGAGCTGATGCCGAACGACGCGGCGGAGCTGCGGCGGGTGTCGGCCGAGCAGGCCGCGCTGCAGAAGCACCTCGAGGCGGCTAGGAAGCAGTCCCGCCAGCACAGCATGCTCATACAAGTAAGTGAAACAATAAAACGTCTGGCACGACTACAGCCGTGACAATATCAAAACTACGTTCAAATGGTAGTCTGTGTCTGAGCGCCAAACTTATACCGTTACGAAAAGAAAGAGGAATAGATTTTTTTCTATGCTTCTTCCGTTTCACTATGTTACAACTTTTAGCGGTTATAATATAAGTGTGTCTCGAGAAAAAAATGTTTGCACCATTTTATACCTGTCAATTATTTTGTTAATTAGAATATAATTATAGTCAAAACATATCTCCATTATATAACCACTTTTCAGGAATACGAGACGAAACAACGCCAGCAGAATCCTCAGTTAGCGCAACAATCTGTTATAAGTCAACAACAGATCACGACCAACCAGACCGTATACACTCAGAACCAGAGCATTCCTCAATCGCCGCAAATGCAACAAACCGCCATCAACCGGCCGATGCAAATAGGCCTGCAGGGAACTGTCCAGCAACAACAGATTATAAGGAACCAGCAAACTGTCTTAAGCTCAGAAGGACAGCAGCGGATAGGTCTTGTGACGTCGCCGCTCAACGCTCAAGGCCGCATCCTCCAAAGCGGACGAACGCTAGTGATAGAACAAACGGGATCACCTCAACAGCAACTAGTCAGGCAGCTTTCCGGGGTTCAAGAGAGACCACAATCCGTCGGCATGGTGCAATTCGGGCAGCAGCAACTGGGAGTACGGAACACAATGCCCGCGGGCGCTCAAACTCCACGCCCAGCCGGCACGAGACCCGCCATGTCGCCGCTACACGTGCAATCCCCACATTCGCAATCTCCTTTACATTCCCTAGCGCCACAGTCTCCTTTACACCACCTGACCTCCCCCTTGCAATCGCCGCTGCATTCCCAACAATCTCCTTTACACCACACGTCGCAATCTCCTTTACATTCCTCGACGCAATCACCTCTCCATACCCAGCAGTCTCCACTCCACTCCCAACAATCCCCCATGCATGTGCAGCAGTCCAACGTGCCGCAGCAATCTCCGATGCATCAGAGTCCTATGCATCAAGGCTCTATGCATCCGCAACAGAGCCCAATGCATCAACAGGGCTCGATACATCAGCAGAGTCCAATGCACCAGCAAAGCCCAATGCATCAGTCTCCATTACATCAACAGAGTCAAATATCTCAGCAATCGCCGATGCATCCTCAACAGTCGCCGATGCATTCGCAACAGTCGCCTATGCATCTGCAGCAGTCGCCGATGCACACGCAGCAGAGCCCGATGCAGTCGTCGATGTCGCCGCAACATTTCTTGCAACAGTTGCAAGCTCAGAGAACGAGCCCACAGTTGCCGACGCCCAGTAGGAGTCCACAAGTAAGTCTTTTTTATTATTGCATGTAATTTTCGACAATCATTTACACTGTTAGCTGACAATAAACCTCATTACAAAAATATAAGGACATAGCAATTGGTCGAGCTTTTTAAAGAAAATAGTCTATGCTATCAGTAATAAAATTAAACATCTACGTATGTAAAATTCTCACGTCTACGGGTCGTGACCAGTGTAAGACGCTCTATATAGTAGTCATTTACATCCTGGCCCATTGAACCTTTAAGATATTTTTGGGAGGGAGATATTTTTTTAAATAATTTGTTTAAAAACTACTGTTTTTGTTTTAGATATATCAACAATCACAAATACAAAGCCCGGTTTCGTCACACTCGCCTCAGATGCAGTCTGTAAGTAACCCATTATACAATATTTTAAGTAATGTGTACTGTGTTCACAAAAAAATACTTCAGTCTTAATATTACATTGGTATTTTTTCTATGTAAGAAGTTGAGCGAGATGGCGCCCTAACCATGTATAAAATACTACGAAGTATCTAAACTTCAAAATCGATTTGAACAGGATTATACGACGAGTCGGTTCTCACGGCCAGCGCCCGGTTGTTCTCCATTGCCCAACCGCTTCGCCAGGCCTCCGCATCACCAGCAAGGTAAAAAACCGGCCAAGTGCGAGTCGGACTCGCGCACGAAGGGTTCCGTACCATTACGGAAAAAAACAGCAAGAAAATCACGTTTGCGGAACCCCATTTAAATATTTATATTATTCTGTTTTTAGTATTTGTTGTTATAGCGGCAACAGAAATACATCATCTGTGAAAATTTCAACTGTCTAGCTATCACGGTTCATGAGATACAGCCTGGTGACAGACAGACAGACAGACAGCGGAGTCTTAGTAATAGGGTTCCGTTTTTACCCTTTGGGTACGGAACCCTAAAAACTAGTATCTGATAAAACAGATTGGGCTTACTTTTGGTATTCGTAGGATGGAGCAACGCAAAGTTTTGAAATTGCTCTCTATTAATGCATAGATGGTTAGCTGGATTTCTGAACCGGTTTGTTAGCTATCAAAATACAAATACCCTTCCCAAGCCTTCATCATTTTGCAAAATGTTTGTCGGTCATCAAGTGACTAGCGCCTTCGGTTTTTTGAGGAATTTATAGAAACAAAACCGTGTGAGTCAGTACATATAAAACCATCACAATATCAAGATTTCTATTACTCTTAGGGTCGGTTGCGCCTACTGTTTGTCACCGTTAAAGAGTTCGCTAAATTTTATTGTATGGAAAGTGTCATAGTAAACCGCCGCCGCGGCGCGCCGGGTGACGTTGATCAGTCAGTGGAGTGCGGATGGTGCAACTGGCACTTAATGTATTATCTATTGATTTGCTTAAAAATATGTCAATATTTGGCAGGAATGAGAGTGGGAGTGCCGTTCGGCAGTCGGCAGCAAACGTCGCCGCTCGGCAGCCCACAGCCTCTGCCTTCACCCGGCAACCCTGCTAATGAGATGGCGGTGAGTATTTCATCTTTACGTATACCTGAGACGAAGTGGTCAGAAGTTACCATGCTTGAATATGGTGTAATTAAGTCAAAATTGTATACTTGATCTGAATTAAGTTAGAAATGTATGTCGAGTGTAAGTGTATGTCGAGTATCTGGGGCTTCTATTTGATCAGTATCTCAGTTCAAGCAGCACATTGCCACCCTTACCGCGCAGTACACAATAACAGGACAGGTAAGGCAGGTGAATGAATGGATAAGTTAAATACTGACCTAATTTTATTTGTCTGTTTAAACCGTAACTCGTTCAGCTCGAAAACAACGAAGTCATGCTTCGTCGCGTCATGAATGCAATAAAACATATTTTTTCCGGCATTGTAGCCTAACAATCAAAATGTTAATATTTAAAAGAATTATATCTTTTTTTAATTTATTTAAACTGAGTATAGATCGTTTCGAAGACTTTAATTCCATTATTTATTCCAGCGCCAACAAATGCTGCAACGGCAACAGTACAGCCCGATGGGCGGCGCGCCCCCCTCGCCCTCGCCGTCCCTCTCGCGCTCGCCGCACGTGCGCACGCCCACCCCCTCCGCCTCCGCGTCCGCGTCGCCCGCCGCCTCGCCCGCGCCGCTCGCCGACCACGGCGGCGGCCACCACCACCACATGGCGCCCGCGCCCGCGCCCATCCCGCCCGGCTACAGATACTTCAAGGTTACCTATCCATACTAATATTATAAATGCGAAACTCTGTCTGTCTGTCTGTGCGTTACCTCTGAACCGATTCATTTGAAATTTGTCATAGAGCTAGTTTGAGTCCCGGGGAAGGGCATAGAATAGTTTTTTTTTTCCCGGAAATCATCCATTAATAGGGTAAAAATTGATGCATCGCCTGACAATGATGTAACTATTATGCTCAAATTGAATCATTGCCTTAACATTTTATCAAGGCGTTAGAAGTTAGAATTGTCCCTCAAATAAGGATATAAGTAAGTTGGTATAGGGAATCAATAAAAAACAGATTGAATAAAAAATAAGCTACCCAAAATACTAATTTTGAAATATGCTAAAGGGCTTCCTACCTGTTTGCGTCATATATCAACGTTATTGTCTACAGGAAGGAAGGATCCGACGTCACGTAAACGGGAATTATAATGAATCTTATCGACATAAAAAACCTATTCATGATAATGGCATCTATATAAACTAGTGGCTCTGTGAGCTAGACCTCGCAAGCATAGCCTTAAACTGAATCAATGTCTGGCTCCGCCATTTAAAAAAAAAATCAATATCTAAATCAACAAAAAAAATATATATATCATCGAACCTGCCCACAAAACTTCATGAGAATCGGTTGAGAATTGCGACCTGTAGAGGAGTCGATCCGGACATGCCAAAGCATTTTTGTCCAAGCTGAAACGTAGACCTTCGCTAACGCTCAGTCAATTAAAACCACTTGTAAATATACCTTTCGACTACCCTTAGGTTAGAGAGAGAGGTTATCAAAGACAATTTTTAGGGTTCCGTACTCAAAGGGTAAAAACGGGACCCTATTTACTAAGACTCCACTGTCCGTCTGTCTGTCAGCAGGCTGTATCTCATAAACCGTGATAGCTAGACAGTTGAAATTTTCACAGATGATATATTTCTTTTGCCGCTATAGCAACAAATACTAAAAATTAAATTTGTACGGTACCCTCGGTGGGCGAGTCTGACTCGCACTTGACCGGTTTTTTTATGATTTTTCTTTTTTCAAAAGTTTTTGTTCCACTTTGTGTGGTGTTTAGTTGCGGAGATATTAGTTTATTGGTAATTTTATTTATGCATAACATGTATTAAATATTTTGCTTTGTTTAGGTTGGCCTGTTCGGCGGCGCCCCCGTGTGGCCCAACAAGGACGACGACCGCCGCAGGCCACCCCACATCAACAAAGTATCCATACTGAAGCGGCGAACACCCCCACGCCCGAGGTTCGCCGGCAAGAGCGCCCCTGGGACCTCCGACGAGCGCCCGTCCGAGGAATCCGCCAGTCAGAGCCCCAGTGAGACGAGAGAATTCCTACTCTACTCGTCTGATGGAGTGGAATACTCGGCCATGTCCGACGACGCCGCGAGAATGGGCTTCGCGAAAGACGACGATGACGATATAGAGGAAATAGTCGAGGAACACCTAGACGATGCCGATATAGTGGTAGTGGAGCCGGGAGCGATATCGCCCGAGGAACGAATCGCGACCGAGGAGGACTTTGAAGAGCTCATCGACAGCGGGAAACCTGAGGACGAAATGGAGGAGGAAACTATCCCTGAGAAAACTACTACCAGAACTGAGACTACGACTAAAACTGTAGCAGTTATAAGCTTGTCCACTGCTAATAAAGCTTCCCCTAACGTACAGCAATACAAGCTGGTGAATCCGTCACAAAGCAGTGCCTTGTCGCGGCTGCCAGTGTTAAGCGCCACCATGCTCTCCCCGCATGCCAACAATAAGATTCTAAACGAAGTCTCACAAGCGACTGTCGCTTCTGTTTCTATCGCAAACCAGACCATTTCAGTGCCCGTGTTAAAGAGCCTTTCCGTTCCTATCGGCGGTCATGGTACCGGTGCGAAACCTCAGCTCAAAAAAATGCCTCTTAATTTAAGTAATCCACCCTTAACTATCAACATGTCCACGCACCTACAATCGAAGCCGATCAGCTCAGTCATCAGCGTTATATCTTCAAACATACCTAAAACGGCAACCCTGAACCCAGTGATTACGCTCGCCACGTCCAATACCGCGGCCGGCGCTTCCAGAGTACCAGTGTCTATACTTACGCAACATCAAGTCAAACAAAAGATCGTCAAAACCATTGAAAAGCCAATGGCTTTGTCACTATCTAATACTAAGCTCTCTAGTCTCTCAGTGACGCATGACGCGACATTGCCAGCAAAGATATTCCAAGATGAAGCGGCATCCCCTGACAGCACGGTTGCCTCTGACACACCCGCAGACAAAGAAATACACCAGATAACTACTACCGCGCAACATTTGGGTGCCATGACCTCTCAAGGTTTAGCTCATTTAGATCATAAACCACCTCCAATAATCAAAGAAACAAGCAAAGATATCGACATTGAGACTGAAATCAGTCAGCAGACTGAATTGCCACATTCGTTATGTATAACTGATAGAACGCCATTGGTGCTCGGAAAGGCGGACATAAAAAGCCCCGATCCTATACCAGAAAAGATTCCCGACAACATCATGGAAGGCGACGATGAAGATAAACCTGAAGACAGTCTACAAAGTAACTTATTACTTTCTTATAACAAATCGATCTCTGATCAGTCACAAAATACGTCAACAGCTGACAAACAAGCGCAAGAGAATGTGGTAAAAACGATTAAAGCCATTGCAAATCAGACTAAAGAGATGGTCATCGATTCCAACATGCAAATTACATCCGATATGACTCAAGAATCTGTACAGATTTCTATACCATCCCCTACCCCGTCACAGGAGAGGTATTTGAATGACATCACTATGCAAGAACACGCGGAAACTGTGGAAGGTAATCAGAAACGCGTGGAGACGTTCGAAGACATGCTGTGCATGCTAGAGAATATAACGGATGACGCTAAACCTTTTGCTATGAAGCAGCCTAACCCTAAACCGAATCCTCAAACTCATGCTCCACAAAATCCTAACATAAATCCTGCCGTAAAACCGGAACATAAGGAGCCAATGGAGCAACACAGTTTCCCTAAACGAGATACGGACAGATTGAGTTTGCAGTCTGCTACCGTGCCTCAGCTCTCGCCGCTGTCCCAACCTTCAGAGTTACAATCTAACATGGCGAACGTATCTCAACAACTGCGGACCATCATGTCTTCCCTCAATACGGCTACTTCAAAAGTGGATGTTCAAACTGTATCATCGCTAATGAGAAAAAATTGTGACGGTACAGCACCCACGCAAGTGAATTTCGAGAACCTTCTACCGTCGTCCAAAGTCGAAGTTGCGGCTTCGAGACCATCTCCAGTACAGAGGATGGAGAAACCGATAACGTCCATTCCTAATTCAGACAGTTTGCCGATGAGCGCGGCACAAATGCTCGGATCCCGAGTCAACACGCTATCATCAATGGGTCAGAATAGAAAATCTCCTACAGTGTCTCCCATAAGTTCTCCGGTCGGCATGCAAAATACCTTAATGAAGTCCCCTGCTCAATCACCCCTGATAACTAACCAGGGTTTCTCTTCTAACGAAGACATGAACGCTACCTCTGTAGCTTCCCAAATTATTCAAATGCCAGCGCTCTCTAAAATACACAGCTCGTCCGCGCCGCAGTCCATAATGCATTCCAACAACACCATTACGACCACTGTCAGCGGATTCCAAAAGGGACAACCATTACCCACGAGCATATTAGGGCATACATTGCTTCAGCCTACGAGACAAATTAATACAAGCAATCTCCCTTTCAACCCTCAAAGCATCAGCTCTAGTCAACCCCCAGCGTTGGTAATGACATCGCGGCCTATGATGGGCAAGGAACCTCCGCCAAACGTCACCGTCCGCGCTCACACTCTAGTTAGCCCAGGTATGAGCCAAATAAACCAAATGCAGGCGAAACCTGCCCAGGGACCAATTAATTTCATCACGTCTTCCAAACTATTGCATACGCAACTAACTTCGCCGTTGAAACGATCAAAATCCACTGATGAACCCAAGACAGAAGTTATTGTAGGTCACATACAGCCTACTAAAAGACATAGCGTGGAATCGGTCATTGTGAAATCGGAACCAATGGAGACCGACGAGCCGACGGCGACTTCTACGATCGTTACAGACAACGCTGGCAACAAAATCATACATCAGTCAGCCAATCAGAGAAATGATGAGTCTCAAAATGTGTTGTTAAAACAACTGCTGCAGACAACTACCTCGGCCGCAACTGTTGTCCCGCGGACGATGACTATTCAAAGGACCGCACCGGCTTTAGGGACAATACCCTCGCTAGAAGCCCAGCTAGCTAGACCTTCAATTCCACCACCTACCCTAGCCTTGTCACAAGAAGTGGAAATACCTAAAAACTCGCCGCGACAAATCATGACGCATAATACACAAGTCAGTTCACCCTACACTAGTCGACCGAGCATGCAGACTATCCAGACGATGCAAGGCATGCCCATGCAGACTTCCATTCCGACGTCTTCTATGTCACCCTTGATGCACTGCTCCACGCAGTCACTCATGGACGTACGAAAACCGAGTATGAAAATTATGACTAAAGAAGAGACCACGCCGTTGCCGGAGAGTTCACCAACAATTAAGACGATGCCAATGTACCCCATGGGCATGGACGCTCAACAGCTCCATCAAGCGATAAAGAAGGAAGTCACGCCGCCACAACAAAGCCCTGTCATGAGACCTTTCACTCCCATGGATGTGAAGAAAGAGCTGCTCGATGAGAGCTCCCAGCAATCCGCCACTTCTGGAGTCTCCACTGCTTCAGACCAAGGGAAACTCGACCAGCCGATGAAGGAAGAGTTTCCTGAAAGCGTCAACATGGATCCTTCCGCGGAAGCTAACGCTCCAGAAACGCCTTCCGAAGCCAAAAAACGCAAGAGACGAGAATATCAGCAGAAGAAGAGGAAACAACTACAACTGAACATGAAAATGGCAGCGGAGAACAATGTGAGTGCAGCGAACGCCAAGAAGAGACCGCGAAAGGGCTCTCGCTACGAGGAAGACTATGACACGTTTATTGACAATCTGATGGCTCAGCTCCGGCTTCTGCAGCCAATGCAAATTCAAGAACCATCACTAACTACTAACTTTGCAGTCTGTCCACTTTTCGGGTCCGGAGACTTGACAAAATTAAAGAACAAGGACTACGATATTATGAAGGGTGATCTGGTTGGAGAATTCGGCAACGCAAAGATTCCGAATGTCGCCGATTACTACAACACGAAGCCTTTCGGTGACGACGAGCCACTGCCGGAGAAACCGCCAGCGTCTACTCAAAGAGGGTTCTACGATCAAGAATTCCAGCCGATCGTGTTTGATGAAGATCCAGAAGATAAGAAATTGGACTTCATTTGTAAGGAGCGAGACACGGATACTCCAGATAGCATAGTGAGCTGTTCGAGTCCCGAGTGCCTTGATATTGAACCAGCGAACCGCTTCCCTGGTCTAAAACTTATTGATGATGATGAAGAAGATGAGGACAGTGATTCCGCAATGTCCGGTAAAGTGTCCCCGATCATACCTTTAATCGCTCCTGTTCCCATCCGAGTCAAACCAGTCTCACTGTTCAATTTGAAGGATGAGGATGGCTCGACGGCGCTGAAGTGCCTGGACTCAGACGCCCCTATGAAGACTGTCGACTCGCCTGGCAGCACAGAGAGCAACGAAAACGTAACGGTAACACTAACACTCACTTCCGGTGCCGCTGAAGATATACTAGGCGTATTGAAAGAACTCGCGGGAATTTTACACATACCACCACCAACTTCCTACCAAATCGTAGAAAGAACAGCTACACCACCGTCCCACAAGTTGGGGCTGTACAGATCAAAAGGTAAAGATGGGAAGGAGGGCACGCCTATTGACATTCAAAGTATACTCAACGGAGCGGCTAAGTTCTGCCGTCACTGTGATGTAGTTATTTTAGATTCGGTCGTCAGAGCGAAGGCGTCCGAATTTCCATTGCTATCAGCGAACAAAGGCAACGCCGAAGACATCTTGTGCGATAGCGATTCAGAATTATACTTCTGTAGCACGCAATGCTACGAACGATTCGCTTGGCGGCCCACGAACATCATTCTAGACGGGAAGTCGAAAGCACCCGTAAAGGAGGACGTCAAGTCTGACAACGAGACAAACCTATCTAAAGATCGCGATGACTTCGACACGGCGTCCACAGAGAGCATGGAAACGGACGATTTAGACATCAAACCGGACATCAAGGACGAAAAAATGGACCTATCCTTCATAGACTCACTGGACAATGACGAGCTGATGAAAGAAGTCGGCGAGGACGTCGGATTAGGCGGCTTAGATGAAGACCTCAAGAACGAATCCGACGAAAAGAGCAACCATAGCGTAGAAAAAGAAAAATACAGAGGCATTCGTTACAAAGCGTGGTCGCCGGGCTGCATCGGGCCGCCCGTCAAGTACAAGCGGCCGACAGACCGGGAGCTTACCGAACTCGTATTCAGAACTGGGGTCGCTATAATGCCGGTGACTACGGAAGATTCTCGACGTTGCGAGCTATGCGGGATCCAAGGCGACGGAGTGGCGGATGGTGTTTCAAGGCTACTCAATTGTGACGTAGACCGCTGGGTGCACCTGAACTGTGCGCTGTGGTCCGAGGGAGTGTACGAGACGGTGAGCGGCGCGCTGATGAACGTGGAGACGGCGCTGGCGGCGGGCTCGAACGCCACGTGCGCTGTGTGCCGCCGACTCGGCGCTACTGTGCGCTGCTTCAAGGTTAATATTACATACTCTACTTATATCTCATAGAGTTAGACCAAGAATAGTCTGCAGCGATTTTGATAGCACACGCAGTGCAAGTGTTATTTATACGTCATAATTTCATCGAAGTTTGACACTTGCACTGCGTATGCTATCAAAATCGCTGCAGACTTTTCTTGGTCTAACTCATTTTTCAACTTTCTTGTTCAACTTAAATCCTTTAGAAAATAGAGCAAACTTTTAGGAAATTACCCTCTGGAAACCGGATCTAAACTTGCCAGTCAAAAAAAGGCCTTGAAGTTATAAACTTAATTAAGAATATTTACATATAATTTTAAATAATGTACATCGAGCTGCAAAATTGCATGGGCATATTATGAATGATTTCGTTCATAAAGAGACCATGCAATTTTACGGCTGGGTGTACCTTTAGGAAAGAGAAACTTTTCCAGTTTTTATGTTGTTCTAAATCATTATCTGTCTTAATGTTACTCTAATAAAGAATTGCCGTGAAACCGCTGGAAGACAACAGACTAATTCCAAGAATTATTCAAAGGTGCGGTGCGGCAGTGTGTACCACCTCGGCTGCGCCGTCAAAGACAACTGCGTATTCTACAAGAACAAGACTGCTTTCTGCGCTTCACACGCACCCAAGGTAACTCACTCTTGAATCTTTTTGTCTGATTTAAACACCGCAGCATAGTACGTCAAGAAATAGAAAACTTTTAAACTTACTTATTAGATTTTATGGCGTAAGACGGGACCCAAGATCAGTGAAAGTTCTAATAAGTAATAAAAGCTAGGCTGGCAAATTGAGCTTTAGCTGCACGTTACGCGAAGCGCCCCAGAATAACTTAGGCCTTTCTTAAACGGGGCAACCGAAAAGTGATTAGTTGTCAACTGTGACGCGACCAAACGACCAATGACCTATCAGTCAACGCAACTGGTTTTCAAAACTTCAGTCTTGACAAGATTCAATAAGTGAATAATAAACGTTGCTGTTACTAAACAAGATTCATGTATTTCAGAGCGAAAAAGATAACGAACTGACAACCCTGAGCGTCCAACGTCGCGTATACGTGTCGCGCGACGAGCAGCGACAAGTCGCGTCCGTCATGCTGCACTCTGACACCAACCACCTCATCCGAGTGGGAGGCCTTATCTTCCTGAGCCCTGGGCATCTGCTCCCGCACCAGCTGGCTTCCTTCCACACGCCCAACTACATCTACCCTATCGGATATAAGATCGTGAGTACTGATACTATCTCCTGGTACGGGGGCTCCTGTCATGTTGCGTAGTAAACCTGTACTGGTGGGGACGCGAAACAAAGGGTAGTAAGGTGCAAAACATTTTTGGGAAACTCATGAAAAAGAAGCCCATTTATCCCTAGTGCACGATCTCGGTGATCGAAGAAGCGTGCAGCGAGGCGCCAATTTCCAAGGGATTTGAGTAGCGTGCACTCCTAAGTGCGATCTCTCGCGCGCATGCCTTTTGCATTTGTTTAGTATGGACGTCTCGCCGAACGCCTGCTGGTCGCCCCGCTCACGCGACCTCGCAGTCTGCACACTTAACTTGGTATATGGTCTTCTGTTGTGTTGTGTGAACATGTTCTACGCCAGATGTTGTTTTGTTATGTTGTGTGTTTGTATCGCAGGTGAGATTCTACTGGTCAATGACGCGCGCTAACGCGCGCTGCCGCTACGTGTGCTGGATCTCGGAGGAGCAGGGCCGGCCGCGCTTCCACGTGCGCCTGCAGTCCGAGCCCGAGCAGGACATGAGCGCGCCCACGCCGCGCGCCGCCTGGGCCAAGGTACGTCATACGTGTGCTGGATCTCGGAGGAGCAGGGCCGGCAGCGCTTCAACGTGCGCCTGCAGTCCGAGCCCGAGCAGGACATGAGCGCGCCCACGCCGCGCGCCGCCTGGGCCAAGGTACGTCATACGTGTGCTGGATCTCGGAGGAGCAGGGCCGGCAGCGCTTCAACGTGCGCCTGCAGTCCGAGCCCGAGCAGGACATGAGCGCGCCCACGCCGCGCGCCGCCTGGGCCAAGGTACGTCATACGTGTGCTGGATCTCGGAGGAGCAGGGCCGGCAGCGCTTCAACGTGCGCCTGCAGTCCGAGCCCGAGCAGGACATGAGCGCGCCCACGCCGCGCGCCGCCTGGGCCAAGGTACGTCATACGTGTGCTGGATCTCGGAGGAGCAGGGCCGGCAGCGCTTCAACGTGCGCCTGCAGTCCGAGCCCGAGCAGGACATGAGCGCGCCCACGCCGCGCGCCGCCTGGGCCAAGGTACGTCATACGTGTGCTGGATCTCGGAGGAGCAGGGCCGGCAGCGCTTCAACGTGCGCCTGCAGTCCGAGCCCGAGCAGGACATGAGCGCGCCCACGCCGCGCGCCGCCTGGGCCAAGGTACGTCATACGTGTGCTGGATCTCGGAGGAGCAGGGCCGGCAGCGCTTCAACGTGCGCCTGCAGTCCGAGCCCGAGCAGGACATGAGCGCGCCCACGCCGCGCGCCGCCTGGGCCAAGGTACGTCATACGTGTGCTGGATCTCGGAGGAGCAGGGCCGGCAGCGCTTCAACGTGCGCCTGCAGTCCGAGCCCGAGCAGGACATGAGCGCGCCCACGCCGCGCGCCGCCTGGGCCAAGGTACGTCATACGTGTGCTGGATCTCGGAGGAGCAGGGCCGGCAGCGCTTCAACGTGCGCCTGCAGTCCGAGCCCGAGCAGGACATGAGCGCGCCCACGCCGCGCGCCGCCTGGGCCAAGGTACGTCATACGTGTGCTGGATCTCGGAGGAGCAGGGCCGGCAGCGCTTCAACGTGCGCCTGCAGTCCGAGCCCGAGCAGGACATGAGCGCGCCCACGCCGCGCGCCGCCTGGGCCAAGGTACGTCATACGTGTGCTGGATCTCGGAGGAGCAGGGCCGGCAGCGCTTCAACGTGCGCCTGCAGTCCGAGCCCGAGCAGGACATGAGCGCGCCCACGCCGCGCGCCGCCTGGGCCAAGGTACGTCATACGTGTGCTGGATCTCGGAGGAGCAGGACCGGCCGTGCTTCCACGTGCGTCTGCAGTCCGAGCCCGAGCAGGACTGTTTGTTTTGCCATATAAACTCACATCCCCTTTTTAACCCCCTTAGGGGTTGCATTATTAAGAACGTTGAAATAACTTTGTTTTGTAATATTATACAATGCCTTTCTAAGAAGTTTCCAAGCATTTGTAATGGATTCAAACTTTCAACTCCTCTTTAACCCTTTTAGGGGATGAATATTTAAAAACGCTTTAATTATATTTCTTGTATTCTAATAATATGCCTTTATTATACAAAGACTGAAGTCCTGTACTCAAAAAAAGGTTTGATCTCCATACAAACTTTCAACCTATTTTTTACCACCTTGGGGGATGAATTTTCAAAAATGCTGAACTAAGTTTTCTTCCCCTTTATTTAAATATCTTTCTACGAAGTTTCAAGTACCTAACTTAAAATTAAATTAGGACCCCTACAAATTTTCAATCCCTTTTTTACCACTTTACGGGATGAATTTTCAAAAACGCTAAAATCACTTTTCTACTCTTTTAACGATATACCGTATTACGAAGTTTCTAATTTCTAGCTTAAAGTAAAATTTGAACCCTATACAAACTTTCAACCCCGTTACTTTTCTTCTATGCTAATAATATAAAATAAATAAAATAAATAAATAAAATAAATAAAGTTTTATTTCAGGCAACACGTACAGTTGTACACCCATATCAACATACAATTTAAAAGTTACAATGCCAAAAGGAATACTTAACTAAAAACAAAACACTTAAAATAAAAGTTAAACAATTAAAATAGTATTACACTATTTTTTGTTCCCGTTTTGGTGCACGGAAAGCCAGTGCCTAAACATATGACAACTAATGTTGCGATACACCGACATAAGGATGGTGTTTTGCGAGCGGCGCATCCCCTCCCAAAAAGAAGCAATACGCGCGCGTACCACTGCGAAGAAGTAAGGGATTCTGGCTTCCGCGAACATGGTGGAGGCACTGCAGGAACGCGAAAGCCCCATCAGTGTCCGGAATATATTATTATACTGCACACGGATGGCGCTGTACGTTTTCCTGCTGTACCTAACCCACAGTTGACAAGTGTAGAAAGAGAGACAATATGCATTAAATAATGTACATTTGACCCCCCTGCTACACCCGGCAAACCTACGGGCTATCATGTTGCCACGGACAGCCAGAGCTCTTCTCTCTCGTTCCATGTCACAGTCGTCTCTCATGTCATCCGTCAGTATATGGCCAAGATATTTGAACCGCTGCACAATACGCAGCTTCTCTCCATTCAGTTTCACTTCCGGTATGTTATCCGGACCTCTTCCTGCCTTAAAAATCATCAGTTCTGTCTTGGCTACATTGTAAATCAGCCCGTGAGAATTTACATAATTTTCACAGACTGAAACCAGCTTTCTCAGACCCTTAATGGAGGGGCTGAGCAGCACCATGTCGTCAGCGTAGCTGAGACTGTTAATACAGATGTCACCCACGTGACAACCGACTCCAGTGCTCCTCAGCCTCCCCATCAACTCATTGACGTAAAGGTTAAAGAGGTCCGGAGAAGTGAGTCCACCCTGGCGTACCCCGCATTCTAATATATAACTTTCTAATATACCTTTATACAAAGATTCAAGTCCCGCATTCAATAAAATGTTTGACCTCCATACAAACTTTCAACTCCCTTTTCACCAATATAATATATCTTTTATCCAAACCTTTTACCACCTTACCTTACCTTTTACTTTTTTTTTTAGGTTTGAATTCATAGCTTAAAATAAAACTTGTACCCCATACATACTTTGGACCCTCATTTCATCCCCTTAGAGGATGAATTTTGAAAAACCCCTTCTTAGTGGATACTAACGTTATAAAAACTACCTATTGTGAAAAATTCAGCTCTCTAGGTCCAACGGTTTGGGCTGGGCGTTGGTTTAAGTGAGTGAGTCAGTCAGGACTTTTACGTTTATATATATAGATTACATGATTTTTTCTTTTAACCTTTTGAGTCATTCGGACTTTCTGAACGTTTTTGACATTTTAAAATGCTGGGACTTGAGTTCCAGCCAGTTCCAGCATTTTAAAATCTCAAAATCGTTCGTGACCATTTGAATGGTCAGTTGATTTTAAGACCAGGTTAGGTATTAATGCAGCACGTCTCCGGTTCGGTCTTCGATTTTCCGTACATAAGCAATGCAAGCGGTGAGATGAGATGAGAGGTGTAGGAAGCCGGAGACGTGCTACATTGACCTCTGGGTGTGTAATTATGATATAGGAGGCTAACGAGCAGACGAATCGCTCGATGGTAAGCAATCACCGTCGCCCATGGACACCTGCAACACCAGAGGGGTTACAAGGTGTAAAAAAACAGGCCATAAATCTGAATAACTAGTTGTTTCTTCAGGTGTTAGACGCAGTGGCAGCATTGCGGGAGGCCCGCGGGGAGGCCGGCGTGCTGAAGCTGTGGCCCAACTACGTGACCGGCGAGGACCTGTTCGGGCTCACGGAGCCTGCCGTCGTGCGGGTGCTCGAGAGCCTTCCCGGTATGTTTTCTTTGTGTTATAAAAATAACAGACTGTTGTGGTTCTTTTTAAAGTAAGTGTGAGGTTTTTCCTCTTCTACGTTTTTATTAGACTTTCAGACCAAAACCGTACGGAAAGATGGATATTCAAGAGAAGAATTATTGATCCCGATCATTCCTAAGTAGGGTATTCACTACTAGTTAAATCAGTTTGATTTTTAGAACTGTCAAAACGATTTACTAATATGGTATTAATATGAAACATTACACAATGAGGTCACGGTCACCTCACTTACTTTTTAACCGACTTCAATTTCATAGAAGGAGGAGGTTCTGTATTCGGTTGTGGCTATTTTTTTTTTTTTTTTTATGTATGTTCACCGATTATTCCGAGGCCCGTGGTCCGATTTGAGTAATTCTTTTTTTGTTCGAAAGGAACTACTTCCAAGTTGGTCCCATATTAATCTGGTTCTGATCTGATGATGGGATCCCCGAGGAATTGAGGGAACTCCTCAATTTTTAAAGGCACATGTATGGTGATTTGGTCGTTTTCTTAAGCAACTTGATCATTTTTTCTAGGAAACCACCAATTTGATGAAGTGGAGCTGATGATGATGATTGTTTTGATGATAATGATTTCAGCGATTACTCCGGCACCCATGATCCGATTTGAGTTATTCTTTTTCTGTTTGAAAGAAGTTACCTCTCCAAGGTGTTTTCGTAATATTTTTGGTTTTGATCTGATGATGGAATCCGTGAGGAATTGAGGGAACTCCTCAATTTTTAAAGGCACGTGTATGGTAATTTCGGTGTTTTCTAAAGTAACTCAAGCATTTCCTCACCAATACCACCAATTTGATGTAGTGCAACTGTAGCCTAACCACGAGTTTGGCACTAAATATTCTTCGTAACTTACTTTGTACACTAATACGCCAGTACGAGCGAGATGCATAAACAGTAAGTTACGCACACGATAGCGAATATATCAATGTCAAACTCGTGGTAAAGCTACTGATAACTTCCCTCGTATGTGTATTATGATTTTTGATGTAGGTAGTGTTGGAAACAACCAGAGACTGAGAGGTGAAGGTAGAGGGTATTAGTGTTTGGGGGGTTTGAGGTTGGGGGTTGAGGGGAGGTGAGTTGATGGGTCGGAGACTGAGGGGTTGGGAGTTAAGGGATTGGGGGTTAGGGTTAGGAGTTAAGGGGTCTGGGGTTAGGGGTCGGGGAATGGCGGTTGAAGGGTTGGTGGTTTAGGGTCGAGGGGTTCAGGGATCAGGGGTTGATGTGCTGTGAGGTTGAGTGATCGGGGGGTTTGAGGGATTGGGTCAGTGGCGGGGCGGAGAATGGATTTACTGACAGGAATGATTTCCCAGACGGACTCGAGGAAAATTCTGATTATTTAATAAAGTTTACGAATTTACAGATAAACATGATTATGTTTTTCATTCATGCGTCACGCTCTTAACAATGTCTTAAAACTAAAAATGGAAAAATAAAAACTTTTATAAAAAAAAGATAAACCGACTTCAAAAAGGATGAAATAAAATATTATCCTTTTTAGGGTTCCGTGTTTAAGTATATGCGTTACCAACTGATATGTTTGAAGTCGGTGCCAAGCCAAGTACTCCAAGTAGTAACAATACGAGTCAAAAATAATCAGCTTTATGTCTATAAATCCCATTACAACTGTACAAATGTTATAAACGTGAAAGCAATTATGTCTGCCTCTTTGCTACCTTTTCATGGCTAAACAACTGAACCGCTTTAGCTGAAATTTTGCATAAGGGTTTCTTGAATTGTTTTATATTTTTGTAATGTAGTCCTCTGGATAAGCGACAGAAAATAACTCAGTCCCAATCCCACACTTGCGTGCTATGACTGTTTAAGAATTAGTAAGAAATGCTCTTTAAAAAAATACGACGACAAAACGTATTAGATTTACACTAACGTGCCGACAAGCATGGTACGAACTGCGCCAAGAAGGTTCAACCGTGTGTTCTGTTCTGAGGTGTACAGGAAGTTCGTTTATTGTCGTCGTGTAACGCTGCGTCTTACATAGGCGAACACTCGCGAACACGAAGCGAAGCGACGCGGCACGGCGCGGCCGGCCCAATTCGTTCGCGTTCGCAACGAGATCGCCCACGTAGGACACTTCTATATAGGTATCAAAGGATTAATTAAGGCGCCGTGCCGCACCGCTTCGCATTCGCGTGTTGTTCGCCTACGTAGTACGCTGCATTAGGTAATCCAACGTACATACTTATATAGCCGCATCTTTATCGAATTGCACCAAAATCCCTATGAATATATGGTTTAAAATTTGGCTTGGCACCGACTTCAAACATATCAGTTGGTAACGCATATACTTAAACACGGAACCCTAAAAAGGATAATATTTTATTTCATCCTTTTTGAAGTCGGTTTATCTTTTTTTTATAAAAGTTTTTATTATGTTTCTATCCGATTTATTGAATAAAATTTGTGTTTAAAAAAAAATGTTTTTCCCATAATTATCTGGTGCTTTTATTTCATGCGCGGTATGAAATAATTTATTTTAAATACAGTCAAATACCCTATTGTCATTCGTCGCAATTTAGTTATCATCTTTTTAATTTTGTCGCATCTCGAGTAGTTCCGTCCCACATGACCGCGCAATTAGACTGATGTCAGTCGTTAACCTTTCATATCGAACGCGGATCCATGTTAGTAATTGAGCTCTAATTATAAATAATTAGAATGCATATATATATATTTATTTATTTGTGTGATGAGCACAGATATTTGTTCCTGAGTCATGGGTGTTTTCTATGTATTTAAGTATTTATATATTATATATATCGTTGTCTGAGTACCCATAACACAAGCCTCCTTGGGCTTACCGTGGGACTTAGTCAATCTGTGTAAGAACGTCCTATAAAATTAATTTATTTATATATACTATCTGCACGGTTCCATACTCGAGGCCAGGGGTCGGAAACCGGTATTTGCTCCATACAAAAATACCGGTATTATTACGTTCTTTTGTTTATAATTTCATTTTTAATGGAACGTTTTAATAATGCAAAATTGTTTCCTAAATACATGATTCAGTCCTACGTAATGAGCATAAAAAAATTCAAAATATTGGGCTATTTCGGGGTTTTTAAAAAATACCGGTTCCGAGCCCTGCTCGAGGCATACTCGAGGCAGGGTAAGAGCTCCCGGTAAGTATTCAGACGTGATATATGTTCCCCAGGCATAGAAACGCTGACCGACTACCGGTTCAAGTTCGGCCGGTCGGCGCTGCTGGAGGGCGGGCTGGCGGTGAACCCGTCGGGCTGCGCGCGCGCCGAGCCCCGCTGCCGCGCCGCCTGGCGCCGCGTGCCCGCCGCGCGCGCCGCCCTCGCCCCCGCCGCCGCCACCCCCGCGCCCGCGCCCGACCATCCCGCCTGCCCCTACAGCAAGCAGTTCGTGCACACCAAGAGCAGCCAGTACAAGAAGATGAAGTCCGAGTGGCGGAACAACGTCTACCTCGCCAGGTACCAGAGAGTCCCCACTCCCCGACCCCGACCCCGACCGGACCGAACTATCTTTTTATTTAACTAATGACTTCTTTTTAAACACCAAAACAATATTAATTGAATAGAAAAAAGGCGTCCCGAAGTTGGACGAAGTATGACACATATGTTTTATGGTCCCTAAATTACGATTGTCAAACGTCAAGTTTTTACAACCTGAGTTCCCACATCTACTATCAAATAAGTCAAAAATCAAAAAATCTGATCTGAATCAAATATTAATAGGGTTTATTACTGCAATGTTCTGCCACCAGAATGCAGCACCTAGCCCCTTTAGTTTACTACCAAAGTAGTCTAGTGGCCTTTAGTTTTGTTTGCTTTGTATGGTTTACCATAGAGTAACTTATACATACTGGCCTCGTAGCCAACATGCCATTTGCTTACGCTCCGTAGCGATCGAAATGCAACTATCACTGTCGCACTAAATGGAAGAGTGATAGAAAGACACGAAGCGTTTCGTTGTCGAAGCGATAGCGATTGCCACCTTGGCTAGGCCGGCTGTGCGTTTAACAGTTTTTGACAAGTTTTCAGAGATAATAAAATGTGACATTGATGTATCAAGGCAGTTTGTTTACAGCGGAGCTAACCAGGAAACGCGAA
Organism: Cydia strobilella; assembly: GCF_947568885.1. Taxonomy (NCBI): domain Eukaryota; kingdom Metazoa; phylum Arthropoda; class Insecta; order Lepidoptera; family Tortricidae; genus Cydia; species Cydia strobilella. The sequence continues at coordinate 5,073,817 of NC_086048.1, forward strand.
ATTTCGCTATCTGTCTCTTTATCGCTCGAATATGCAAGAGTGACCTCTGTCTACTCTGTGTAACATCTCTATGTTAGATAACGAAATTTCGATTTTCTTGTTTCGCGATAGACCCTCAGATTGTGGTAGTGGCGCCCCCTACGCAGAGTTTCGCGTAATATTCCGTATTGGACCTCCCTTAACTTAACAATCTAAAATTACCGTGTCAATTCGCTTTCTCGCCCTCTTAAAACGGCATTTAACTCCTATCTCCTAGAACGGTTCACAAACTACGCTCGACTATCGCTTCTAATTCTTATATCCTACAACTATTGACGAGCTATCAATGCTATTATACATGTACCATAGAGTAACTTATACTAGAGCGGTACTGTCATAGTAAATTTTGTAACCCCAGTAAATTCACTGCCATCTATCGACACACTTTAAAACTAAAAATGAAGATTTATAAGAATACGATAAAATGTATTTAAGCTTTTCCACTTTTAAATTTATTCTAAGCTTAATAGCATCGATCGCAGACGTTTCTGCTTGTTAAACATTAATTTAAAATGTATTTAAATATGGATAAATGATTTTTTTTTATTTGCATTAATTATTTTTATGATTTTGACTCATGTTCTTTCATTGATATGCGTTAAAATTGTTAAATAACAAACGAAACCGTTAACGCCATCTATACGACAGTAGGCCAAAGCTAGTAGCGCCCTCTGAACGAGAATCAAATTTTCTTGATTTTCGAGGCACGTTTTTTCCTTAAGACTGTATCCATCTATTACGGAGTTATATCTATCTTTGCATGTACCAACAATATACTGTGTCGAACAGGTCGAAGATCCAGGGGCTGGGTCTGTACGCGGCGAGAGACATCGAGAAGCACACGATGGTGATAGAATACATCGGCGAGATCATCCGCTCCGAGCTCTCTGAAATCCGCGAGAAACAATATGAAGCGAAGGTAAAGAATGTCTACCCTCGTTAAGAATAGAAAAATAAAAGGATTCAGGAAATTTACCCATTGTTTTCTTATATGAACTATCACTTATCAAGGTTTTAGCATCTACTATTTTCCCGAGGTAGCCATTGAAAGCTTGCATTAAAATAGTATTTTATACAATTTGCTGAGTGGCCTAAGTAAGGTACGAGATTGAAAAGCTTGATTATATCACTATTGTATACATACAATACTTTTTCTAAGTCAACTAAAATAATATTTTTTCTACTATAAAATCTAAATAATTAAACAAAATTAGGTAAATAGTAGCGCGTTGATGTCTTTTGTTCTATCATTTGGTGACACGTGATTGGTCGAATTCATTACAGTTGACTAAAGCGTTTCATAATGGCTCCTGTACACGATGGCCCAGCGTCGGACCAGCGAGATGGCAATGCGATGGTTGAGAGCAGAGCACGCACTATGGAATGGGCCACGTGAAGATGCGTACGCACCATCGCTGGCCCACTACCTTGATGTGCGGACAAGAACCGACACCGGCATCGCCATCCCGCCGCGCCATAAGCCATCCGACACCACTACCATCTACACGCTGGCCCATCTTAGTGGGCTAGTCTGATGGCCCATCATGTAGAGGAGCCATAAGAAGCCAGTTGAGTCGGGAGCCCATAGTTTACAGTTTGGTATAGGAAGTCTTAATTCGACCATTGTTGCATGAGTTAGGTGTTTTTTTTTCCTAATTGTGTTGGGTGCGGCAGAACCGCGGCATCTACATGTTCCGGCTGGACGAGCGGCGCGTGGTGGACGCCACGCTGTCGGGCGGACTGGCGCGCTATATCAACCACTCGTGCCAGCCCAACTGCGTGGCCGAGGCCGTCGAGGTGGACCGCCATCTGCGCATCATCATCTTCGCCAAGCGACGCATCGCGCGCGGGGAGGAGGTAACATTCACTAACTTATCTATTTACTCATTTTCATCTTGGTATCAGATTTTAGTGACGTGCAACCAGCGACTCGTTCGGCTACCAGCGTCCAAGATATTTGAGAAGCATGCATTGAGGCCACTTGCATATGTTTAACAAAGATACCCCGCCGCACGCTCCGTTGGTCGCGCCGACGCTCTAGCGTCCACATTTCTTAAACCATAAAGAGATCCATAGGCTACTCAATTAACCTACATTGTGACTGATAATATCCAGAATAAGTAGTTCTCACTCCGCCATTCTGACATACAAACGTTTTCATTATCATAAGTTGACCACCAGCTATACTCGCGTGACAAATACATATCTTTATAAATCTAAACGACCAACTCTGGGCCATCGGGCCTCTGCCGTGGATGGCAAGAGACCCGATGGCTGCACTCTCGTGCCCTGGCACCTGGGCTGCGCCTTGGCATGGGACGCCACCTGCGTCGACCCTGGCTCCGTCCCACGGAGGGTTCGGCTCGGAAACCTAGGATTGCCGCTGACCAAACCCTAACAATAAAGCGCCGCAAATACTCTTTTTTTAATGAATGAGTATGAGTTTGCGGCGCTTGCTATAGAAACTATGGGTCCTTGGTCGTCCGACATCAAAAAAAAATTTATTAATTCAAAAAGTGTCGGAACGTCTGATAGGTGTGTCGGGGGACCACAGAGCGGGCTCCTTCTTTGCTAAAAGGTTTGAGTCTGGCGGTGCAAAGAGGTACCGCCGCCAGCATTGTGAGGTCTATGCCGGAAGCAGGGGATTTGGGGCGGGTTTTTATATTTAGTTGTTTTAGTCCCTTAGGTTTTAAGGTGTTAATTTTTTCTTTCTTCCTTTTTGTTAGTATGATAAAGACCGACCACATCGTTAGCGTTTTGCGTTTTTTCCATACATTTGCTGCGTAAAGGTCTTACGGTGCGATGTGCTCGGGCGATTCAAGTGACAGAAACGAATAATCGTCTAATAATGTGGTTTCTTCTTTTGATTAGTTGGCGTACGACTACAAGTTCGACATCGAGGACGACGCACACAAGATCATGTGCATGTGCGGCGCGCTCAACTGCCGCAAGTGGATGAACTGAACGCCACCGGAAGAGTACCGGACACCGGACACCGGACACCGGACCCGACTCGCAGTAGATGTGAGCGAACCTCTATACTTACTCGTATTGGTTTCGTTTTAATGTAAAAAGGCTATGAAACCTAGTTTTTACCAAAGTGATTTTAGTGCCCCTAGTTAAGTGTAAAAAGTTAGGTAACCGATTTCACTTTCTCGAGCTGGCAAGTGTGATTTAGCCGTAAGAATAATGATTTACAGATAATCTTATAGTTTATTATAATTTTATATGTGGACGTCGCGACGTTTGAACACTTTTTGTACATAATATTAAATCGGTATATGAAACGTTGTTATTGAATTTGGATGTTTTAAATGTGACATTTCGTAGCGTATGGATTGGAGTATTTTTAATTTAATATTTTTAATGTGTTCTATGAACGTTCGGTGTGGCCGCTGTTTTCTATTGACATTTTATTGGTTTTAATTTAAATATATTTTTTCATGGATGACTTTCTAAATTGTTGTTGAATCTTATACAAATAAAATAATGAATCGATATGGAATAGTTTTGATAATCTCACAGCGATGAAGTAGTTTAGGTAACCAAATAGAAGAATATGCATTTAGTACACTAGGCACGAGTATATATTATGAAGTATCATTACATATGCCTTGTGGTGCCTGTTTAGTACGTCGTAGTATAATACGTTAACGTTACTGTAGGTTACACGACACCACAGCACGCCTTGGTCCGCCCGACCCTCCCTACATATACTAACTAGTGTATACGTATTTATATAGCGTAGCGTAGCGCTCGCGCGACTATTCTGACACTCGTACTATAGTGAAGCTAGTGAACTATTACGATACCAGTCAACGTAGTCACTTACTCAATTTTATTTTATCATCTTATAATAAACTTAGAACTATGAAATAAAACTATTTATTATAAGTCTCAGATCATATTTTTATCAGACTTCAGACTGCACTTTGATAAGACATACTTAGATAATGAATTTTCAGCGAGCTGTAGGTAGTGTAATTTATATGAATAGGTTATTTTTCGAAATGTGATATTACCTCACACGGCGTCACATGTTCATTTTGTAGTGGCGACTTAGATCTAGTGTTAGTTAGGTATCGCGTAGGAACTGTACAGTTGTCCGAGCTGAACTGCGACACGACGCGTTACGGAAATATCAAAGCCGGCTGTGACTGTCACTTGTCCTATGTTAGATCAGTTTGCGTATGTATAAAGGTCGCATCGTTCACCTGGGACAACGGTAGTTCTCCTCGGTAAACAAAGTGATATGATATATTAGCGGCAGTAGAGCGACGCCCGGCCCGGGCTCAATTCTGTGTCTATAATATCTTAGTTCGAGTTTATAGAAATTTTATTTAAACACGAAGTTGCCATCTACCAATGTTATGAAATCATGCAATCTAATTTTAAGTGTTAAATGTGCAATACCCTATCTTGAATACAGATTGTAAATATTCCGCTCGTAGTATCTTTATTACTTATATTGTAATCGCGAAATAGTTTTTTTAAAGTTGTACTACAATAATCGTTTCAATTATTATGTTCTCATTGCTTTTCTATTGACTTATTTATTTAAAGCATTCCCATAATGCACTGATTTAAAAGTCGATCCAATCTATTGTTTCAGAGTTATGTATGACTATGTTTGTAAATTGAATACTTTAGAAATATTTCTATACAATAATATTTTTATTGCATTATTTTCCTATCATTAAACCTTAATTAGTAAATACACGCCTTTCATTTTCAATAATCATAATACATGCATTCAGCAGTTTCCCTTTGGATTAACCTTTTGGACGCTAATGACGGATATATCGGCACCGCAGGTCCAACGCCAAAGACGGATTAACCCTTCGTATGTCTAAGCATTGATCAGTACGGACGAAATTAAATCCATTGTTTTCCAACCAATATGTTTAAATTCGTTCGCACTGATACCACTGATCAGTGCTTATACATACGAAGGGTTAATCTGTACCAGACCACAGAGCGACATGGAGTACATGGACCTACGTACATGTGCATAAAGTTCAATTTCAGTTTTGACACTACGGTGACGTGGCGTCCGAGTGACAGCTTTTGTGTTTGACACGGCGTTGAAAAGGTTAAATGAATTACGGTAAAAGAGAATGTCATAGTTTCAGTTACAAAGGTCAGCAAAAAAGTTTGCAGTCAGCATCAAATAAATAAGAAAGGTAAGAAGTTTCCGGGTCTAGGGGCTTAAGCATATGCCAGCGTGATCATCCGCGCAAGTGATTCGCATCATCTGCGTGACTGGAGCAAGTAAAGGCGGGGACTAGTACAAATATCATGGGCTTGTTGCTTGCGCAACGCAAGTAACCGGTGCTACTTATATGCACGACGTAGCATATACGTAACTGGTGCATGTAGCTTGGACGTGTTGTTCGCACATATTCAACGTGCGACGCAACGTGTTGTTGTCCCTAGTCATTGGACACAGTCAAAATGTACATATGCATTAGGGTATTTAGAACCAGTATACATAACAACCGGTGTAGCTGTTACGAAGAAATTAACAAATTACAATTTTATTACTTTGGAGCAGCCTGTATGTGTTAGTAGCTCCTGAGGTAATAAATAGTATGAAACCTTCTTCGACCTTTTTAATTATCTTTTTTATTTATGTCACCAATAAGATTCTGACTTTTGACAAATGTCATCATTGCCGCACATTTTCGAACAAGTTGTCAAAAACACTGCCAATGATTAATAACAGTATGTTTCTTTTTGTTGTCGATTATTGGAAATCTTTTGTTTGAAAATTTTATTTTTAACTTTTGTTTTAATTAAAAAAATATTAAGCAGAGCATTCCTGAGAAGTAACCCTACGTGGGATTTCAGGGTTTGTCCAATGGCTAAGGTCACCCTGTATATGTAGCTCACTCCACGACATACGTCACATTAGCGGATCGCATTAGTGGCTCGCACTGGCACATGCTTGATCCACCAGGCTCGCATAGAGTTAGACCAAGATAAGTTCTGCAACGATTTTGATAGCACACCAGTGCAAGCGTTATTCATACGTCCAAATGCGTCAATCATAACACCTGCACTGCGTGTGCTATCAAAATCGTTGCAGACCTATCTTGGACTAACTCTACTTTATACTGTTGTTCACACAATGCATATAGCCTGCGCAAGAGCCGGCTGACATGCGCCATCAAAACCTGGAGTGTGAGGAAATAGGCGTGCGAGAGGCGAGGCGAATAAGGAAAGGTCCGTTTTCCTGACATTTTCTCGTTGGTTAGTTCGCCTCAAGACTCGTAATGAATGTTATGCAAGTAAAACACGAATTATATTTTGTATAAATTTTATTACAAACTTTGTTTTTTTTTTGGACTTACTGCAAATAATATACCGAAAAACATTGTCTAAGTGCAGCTGGAGACCAGCCGCATTGATCACAAGTTATTCTGGAAACGGCTCGTCCCGTCGCGCCACCGCCCCTTCCACTACCAACAAGCTTATAGTATCGCCACTTCACAACTACGGATAAAATAGTGGATATCAACAGACTAGCAATAAAATGTTGTATAACAAGGTTCAAGAGCTCTCGAGGAAATCAAAGATAAGTATACGATAAGCTTCTTGGCTCAATATCAACTACAGTTCCAATCAAACAAGTACTTCCACAATAAACTGTTTCTGGGACAACATTATGTTTCTACTGAATCAGCTTTGTGCTTTTGAGTAAAATAAAAGTAAACGGGTGCGATTAGTCCCACACAGGCGACTCGCGCCGGTCCAATAGGTTTCGATAATCCATCAATAGTTGTAAATGGAAGATTCACAATATACATTAACTTGACACTGGAGGGAAATACTTAAATTCATCAAAAGACGCACGCCGCGGACGCGCCGTTCCGCCGCCCTCGGGCGCCGTGCCCGGTCCCACGCTACTCGTTGAAGTAACATACAAAAATATAACAATCCTCAGTTTAGAAATGTACAACATAATGAAAATAGGATAAATACAAGTCTACATTGTAATTCGACGCCATGTTGGAATGAGAATAAAAAAATAAATACATTAGATTATAATTAGAATAGAAGTAAATGTGTGAAAAATAATAATAATTTATGCAGATTTGCCGACGCTCACAATGGGTTCATCGAAAACCGAAAACGATAATATCAACTTATAACGCGTTGCACCATTACCTTAATATTTAAATAGACACATTATTGATCTTGCGACCCTAAAAAATATTATAGCATATTTTTTAGACTTGCTAAGTTTTTCAGCGGAACGAAATAACTTATAAAATAAGCTGAGCCTGGAGAGTTCAGAATCACAATACATAGGTATGCTAAGTACCTCTCCCACTAGCAGTGCGCTACGTGATAATGATAAATAACAAGTTTTGTACTTTCTGCTCTAGTTTATAAAATTAAATCATGTGATTTAATATGTCAATTAGAATGTCTAAAATTTAGGCATTTAAAATATTTCTTACGAATAAAATGTCAAACCATGTATACTCGTACAATAAAGAATTGGGTATACACATTGCCAGTGAGAGTGCGGGTCACCCCGATAATATTCCAAGCCGCATGTCTCTTGGCAGAGGCAACAGTCTACCGCAGACACTAACACCCATACGGGGCTTACGATTCGCGACAAATATGCTATATATTCGCCAAGAATATGTACAAATACTTTCAAATATTCTAATTTGATGTTTAAATCAATTAACTCACAGAATAGATAAGACACGTAAATGCGCAAGCGAGCGGTCGCTGGCTGCCGAAAGCGGAACCGAACAAATTCAAGAGCATTGTATGTAACATTTTATATTTTTAACAAATAGTGTTACCACGCTGTTGAATTTGTGTGTGTTCATTATGTGGAGATGTCACGATATTATACATGGGTAAGCTTGGAGCATTTTCATGGCAGCTTTGAGTTAAATTAATCGTTAACTAATTTCAAGTGAGGTGGTATATTTATGTAATCGTATTATCCTTCTGAACGCCAAGAACACCTAAAAATGTCGTCACTAGTCATGCCCACAGCGCCATGGACACCTATAGGTGTTATGGCGGACGCTGTCAAACTAACCTTCACACTTTCAAGTAAGGTTTACATTAGTTAGATTGCGCCCGGGACCTTGGCGTGTCAGTGACGTTTTAGTTTATAACGTAAAGCGTTCAAAGGGTCAGCCGCATTCGAGGGAAGCCAGTGCTGTCAAACTGATTTAACTTGGCAGACATTCAGACTTACTCTATGAGTAACCACTGATGAAACGTACACAATATAACAATTAATTTAACTTAAATATGCTGCCACTACTATCCTACGAGATTACAGATTTATAATAATTATTGCAGCATCCTTAAAGATCCGACATAAAGAATAATGCTAATTTTAGCAATCGATGTTTAGCTTTTGGTCTCTACAGATTCTTTTTGCGATCGGCAAGTCTTGTAACAATTTTCTAGACCGTATTCCTTATCGCAATATAAGGAATACTATATATGTATTTTAAAATGTCTCGATTTAAATTGCAAATTGATAATTTGTTTTTTTCTTTATGCCCGACATAAACACACAGCGAGTTCAAGTTTCAGCAGCCAGTTCGAAGAGTACGGGAGTGATGTTGTGTGTGAGGCGACGGGTGTTCAGTCGATGTACTGCGCGAGCCAGCGGAAGCCCTCGCCGTAGCCCTGGCGCTTCAGCACCGAGCACATGAACAGCTCCAGCGGCCGCCCCGGCAGCTCCGACCGCGACACCTTGCCCTGGGGGTACAATTCAAGTCTATTTTATTGTTCGATTGCCGACACAAATGCAACCTGAATTTAATCTCTTCCATATAGGACAAGTTAATGTACCAGATGTGTAATAGATGTCATATACTGAAGAAAACATGGCGAAGCCCTCCAGTGCCCGAGACCGAATTCGAACCGGCGTCTTCTGCTTCTGCAGCTAACGCCATAAACTCTAGGCCATTAGGTTACGGTGGTACCAAAGCCAAGCTGCCGAGTATATGCCATAATAGTACAACTTTAAGGGCATAGCAGTAATTGCATCTGCTATCCAAGCCACTAAGCGAGTTAGTTTACTATCTCCAATTACTAAAGATCGATTAATACAAAAGCAACTAGACATACCTTGCCCGTGGTCTGCTGGTACAGGTTGAAGAACTGCCGCAGCTCATCCTCACTGGCAGCGCCCGGTTTGTTGATATTGTTGCCGAGGATCAACACCGGGCAGAGCTCAGTTTCTCGTGACACCAGCTCTGTAACTACAATACACGCACCTTGCCCGTGGTCTGCTGGTACAGGTTGAAGAACTGCCGCAGCTCGTCCTCGCTGGCGGCGCCAGGCTTGTCGATCTTGTTGCCGAGGATTAACACCGGGCAGTTGCTCAAGGTCTCGTCCGTGAGCAAAGAGTCTAGCTCAGCCTGAAACAAGTATTATGTAATGTTATTTTTAAATATCGTATTTTTAATAAACTTTTTAACGCATTCAACCAACCACTAGTATTAACCCTTCAACAACCTCAGAAAACGGTTGAACTGAAAAACCTGACCAAACCATCGACTGAATTTTTAGGAAATTTCTAAGAAAAGTCACGTAAGTTAATACAACTACATACCTATAATTATTATAAACAAACTTCTATTACTGAATCAAAGATCGAAAGAGATGAAGACAGACAATCTTCGATTCGGTGTTTGCCGCAACACCTGGCCCCGTTTTACACATCTCAAATAATTACAATATTTGAAACAACTTCAAAAAGCACCTTCAGAAACATAAATGATGCCTGTCTACTCTGTAGGCCGAGCACATGATTGGCGCGACAGCATCTCGTCGCGAGATAGACTACGCGTCTTTTACTAACTGTATGAATTAAAGAGGGACGGGTAGTCTATGTCGCGGCGAGATACTCTCGCGCCAATCATGTGCTAGCCCGGCTGGTGGAGAAATGGTGAACTTCATTAGATAAACGTGCCATTAATAATAAATAAAAATAATGTGAGATACCTTGGATTCTGGTAGCCTGGCGCGGTCGCAGGCGTCGACGAGGAATACGATGGCGTCCACGGCCGGGAAGTAGTCGCGCCACACGCGCCGCGCCTGCGCGTGCCCGCCGAGGTCGAACGTTGTGAAACGCATGCTGCCTATCGACAGCTCCTCTGACGCTGGAAACGGTAAGGAAGTGGTAGTTATTGTGGCCGGCATTTTATAGTTTTTAATTTTTATCTTTTTAATAATCAAATAATTTTATTATTACCCATCAATTAATTGTCAAGGTCTTTTACATTTTATCAATTATCAAATGCTCAGTCAATTCCATTTTAATGGATCTATCTTTTATACCTAATTTTATTTATTTTTATTGCAAATGTTATGTATGTTTTAAAAGGATTAATGTTATCTGCATTAAATGATTTTATTATTAATTTATTATTATTATAGTGGATGGAGAAAGGAGCAGTGGAAATTGACCAAATTTGACATAGTTGAGGCCTGCCAGGGATCTATATTCCTAAATACTCCTGTATATTATTAGGAATGGAGTCTTGGTGATGTTGCCAAAGCAATAAATATAAGACACCAAGAAAAAGTGATTCTCGTGTCGTATAATTAACATGTAGAGATTTTGAAAGTGAGTACAACTATTGGGGTTACTTAATTACTGTAGTACTCTTTTTTGAAAAAATACTGAAATGGAAAGTTTTCGAGATACATATTTTTTTTGCTAGAGAAGTCGTTTTTGGAATAAAGCTTGTATAGTAAATTCACATTTGGTTATGTCCAGAAAAAAAAGGATTCAGGCCATACAATTTTAAGTTTGGCTAAAGAAGTGACGTAATTTCACAGTGGACTTTTTGTGGATTAGATTTCACTGAATCTCACCCAGGTATTTCACCCAGAGGTCCTTCTCCGAATGCAGTTCGCTGATATCATTGTTATTGTATTGTTATTTTTAACAAAAAAAGTAAGTGATGCGTAAGATCAAAAAATAATATTACACATTTTAAGTAGCAATAGCTTTTGTCCAAAAATAGTTACAAATTTTTAATGCAGCGTTTTAGACCTATGTTCATGATTTTTTTTCTATCAAGTGAGTTGTTTAATCAGGTTTCGAACCGATGGTTACTAGAGAAAGGCCTAAAGATTGCATTCATATTTTGTGGCTTATGGCGATTTTTCAAAAACTGTTGGCTGGCTGAACCCACTGCACCTTAAGACTGGAAGGTGGAAAAACTTACTGGGATGTAATGTAGGAACATGCTGCGCGAGTCTATCATCCTTAAGCATGTGCAGGAGCGTGGTCTTGCCCGCGTTGTCCAGCCCCAGAAACAACAGCTTGCCAGACTTCTTCCATAGCCCTGAAAACACAAACCCATGACTTTCTTGGCACCAAACATAGGTAATATACGGTGGAGAGCTGCCATTTGCCATACACACAATATAATATTTTATATACAAGATATATAATATTTTATTGTTGTCCTTTTGCATAAGAAAACCTGCATATTGAGAAGAAATTGAAAGGTGTATGAAACATGCATGTGTCCTGTGGTGGGACAAATACAGGTTAGTGATGTCGATAAAAAATCATAATAATTGTTGCTCAAGCAACTATCTCGTACAAATTGAAGCAACACTTGGTATTATTTCAAAATAGTTTTGATAGTGAAATAAAGTATTGTAATGTGCACATATGCTACCAGGGAAATACACAGATATCCTATAAAATTAGAAACAATGTCTTATTCCGCACAATGGGCCTCGTATAAACAAAATGTAATAGATTAAAAATATCCGAATAATGTAGTAAGCTAGAACTGCTGACAAAACAATGGGACAGCAACAGAAATTTAAATAATTTAATGCTTACCCAAAAAGCCGAGGACACCAGTGAACCAGTCCAAGATGAACATTGTGAATCTGGAAGGTATCAAGATGATTATAGCTTCCCTTTCTTCACAAAGAATACACAAATGAGTATGACTTGCAAATGCAATTGATATAAATTACGTAGTTTCATCTGACGTATGGATAGCACTCTGATTACTTAGCAAACAGCATTAGTCGCCAGACCCGTTTGGGGTGCACAAAAATTATTATAAGAATGCGATATCGAATTGAGTAATACGACTGACAGAACGTCACTCGCGTAGTAAGAACTTCGAACAGATTTACCATCACCAATCTAACAAAATACTCACTTATTAAAATTGAACTAGATTAACTAAAACTAGAGGAAGTTTATCACAATTTTTCGCACTTAATTCCAATTAATTACGTCGCAAAAATCGACGAATTATCTCTCGATTGATGGTAAATGTATGTTGGAACTTGGCTCTGATTATGCGATGAATCTGTTGGCAATGAATGACGTACGCTACTTCCGGTTGTCTAGGGTTATTAACGCGTTTTAAATTAACAAATAAGTTAAATTAAATAATTTCGCATATTTTTAAGGGTTATTTAAATCACAGCTTCTATAATACTTTCGAAGTATTTGTTTATTTAAAAAAAAAATACGAGTTTTACTTTAGGAAAATTAAAAAAATATTTAGCTACTGTGAACGCATAATAAAAAGCTGACGGATTTGTGTGTGCTGCCGTTTAAAAAATGCTTAAAAATATTTATTATTTTATATTCATTATTTTCTTTTTTAATTTTGTCATTAATCGTGTATATATCTTATTAGGATTAAATGTAATATATTTGTTAGCGGCACTAGTATTCAGGACAGAAACATAACAGGACAGTGATCTTTGAAGTTACAAAAATAGTTGGAATACGTTTTGGTTGATCAAGATTTTTACATCTTTGATGCTGGAAACACTGGAATCGGTTATGGCTATTCTTTCTTTCTAGTGTTTGACAGCTTTCAAAGCAAAAGGTATTTTCAAATTTCGCATAAATTCTTTGTAAAATATGTAATTTCAACGGAAATATAACTAAATTTCTTTAAAACGTTTAACATATTATCTATCTTCGTCATCACAAGTTCTTCAGTGAGTGGATTCTTGTGATAATTATAGGTTAAAAAAGTGCTAAGTGTTGTGTCGTTTTCAGGCTGAGCCATGGCCCCGAGGAAAAACAAAGTTGCGAAGGAGGAGGTCCAGGTAACCCTGGGTCCTCAGCACTTGGTGGGCGAGACCGTTTTCGGCGTCGCTCACATCTTTGCCTCTTTCAACGACACATTCGTGCACGTTACCGACTTGTCTGGTCGGGAAACCATCGCCAGGGTGACTGGTGGCATGAAGGTGAAGGCCGATCGTGATGAGGCTTCTCCCTACGCCGCTATGTTGGCTGCTCAGGTGAGTTTCGGACAGTATTTTGTTATGTTGTTCTTTGAAAACTACTTGCATTACAATTTGAGGTTATGATCGTAACTAGAGGCAAGTAGCATGTAAACATGTACTAAATAAAACGACTTCAAACTAAGTATAGTCGACGACTCAGATTATTATCATACGTAACCACTACTTGCCTGCTATTTGAAAGCAATAGTGAAATACCTGTTATTTACATTTTATATTATTAGTATGTACTTTTATTGAATACTACCTTGCCGTAAGGCATTTGATACAGAAGAGTCGGATCGTCTCTACCAAGCAAATATTGACACAAATAAGTCACCAAAACAAACATTTGCGAGGTTTTGGCTGTATTATTCAAGGAATATTTAAATTAACTAGGTTTCTTCTAAGCGTAATTTGTTTGGAAATCTGGCATAAACTGCATACATTTTATTGCAAGAGACCCCATTGCCATCTAGATAGATGTATTTTTACAGATTCAGCATTTGTCTCTATTTGTTAAGACTTGACAGCTTGAGTAACAAGTCTAAATTTGTGAAACATATCTTGGGATTTTACAGGACGTTGCCGAGAAGTGCAAAACACTGGGCATCACTGCCCTCCACATCAAGCTCCGTGCCACCGGTGGCAACAAGACCAAGACTCCTGGACCCGGTGCCCAGTCTGCTCTCCGTGCGTTGGCTCGCTCCAGCATGAAGATTGGCCGTATTGAGGATGTCACCCCCGTACCGTCTGACTCCACCCGCAGGAAGGGAGGCAGACGAGGCCGCAGGCTGTAATCTGTTAGGTTAAGCTTACTGTGGACTTTTAATATAAAGTATGCAGTATTTTGAGTTTTATTTTGTAACAAATATGTTAGTCCTTCATCAAGACCTTAGGTATACATTATGACTTTTTCACCACTGACACATCCAGCTAACATGTGATATGAGTATATTGGGAGTTGTTTCTGTTATAAGGTCAATGTGGGGAAGAATGTCTTATCAGGTAAACCAACCCGTTTAAAAGCTCTTTCATGACTTCTAACTTGTGTTTGTACACATACTCCACTTACAGAAGGTCAGTAGAGCAAAAGAAGCAAAGCTCTGTCTGACCAAAGTACAAATACGTGAATTCTTGCCCTGCGACTGTCTTCCCAAGCAGAAAATTTGTATGCTGACTGGCCTTCTCCACACTGACCTTATATGAGATTCTACCCTCACCTGTCATTGACACGCTCACAATGTTAGATGATAAACAAAAACATTGCACATTTTAAATTGGGTACCAACTGTACCTCTACTATAGAGCCATACTAAGTACCTAACTATAGTTGGTTAAGCAAATCTTGTCAGTAAATAAGAACAAAAAAAAACTACACATCCCCTTCTTCTGGGCGCCAGCACCAATGCAAGACAAAGACAGTATGACTCTCCGTCTACGCCCGAAATCAGACAGTCATAGAGCATAGAGTATGTGTCTTTATTTTTTCGACACAAAGTTTCATTTTGTTCGACATGCTGGGAGGGAGGGTGTATTCAATTCACTACCATGGTTGTAGCATAGCAGTGAAGTTTTAGATAAGGGTTAAAATGAAGAGGGGATATAAAGAATACAACTTTTCTGAGAGAACATTGCTGTTATTATAATTGTTTATTACATTTCATAATAAATAGTTACTATTTTAAAATATACATACAATACTTTCTATGATAAACACTTTACACAAAACAAAAAAATTTCAATAGTACATTTAGAATTAAATTTCCAATTACCTTAAAAAATCATTACAATATTTTTTTTCTTTACAATATATTGCACAGCTATGACACAGAAGAGTATATTACATCTGTGCCTCCTTCTATACTACTTTGTGATAACCAGTAAATGTAGTCCTATAATTATATAGCAATCTTTGTGAATCCTGTAACCAAAATCATATATACAGTTGCAAAAATTTATGTAAACAATGATTTACTTCTGTGTTATATTATTTACCCTATAAAATTACTGTTACCATAGAAGCTTAATTACTTATTAACGTAAACGATTTAGGGCAAAACATACTGTCTACTGACAGCCTTATAAGGACACATACTGGATCGTAGCTTGGTGGCACAATATCTGTATAGGTACTATATCCTTATAAAGTGTGTATGTACGGAGAGATGGGGGCAAGTACCATTATTTTATAACAGTAAGTAAAGATTGAAGCACTAAATCCATTGCGCGTTTTCTACTTTACACCGTAGGGGAAACTTTCTACCCCTGACTTTAACATGTTGTATTGGGTAGAGGTATTTCCCCCCCCCACTTGCCTCGTCTGACCTATACTTAAGGTCAGACGAGGCAAGTGGGGGGAATTTTTACCGTTTACTAAAACGGTAAAAATTGCACATTTAAATTCTATAAACTTGAAAATTGTAATTGTACCACTTGCCACCAAGGTAGGATCCTATACCTATTTGGTATAAACAGAAATAAGTAATTATATTTTGTGATACACACCTCGTCAGTAACCATAGGTTTATAAAATTTTCTTAATGAGATCAATTTCATTTTACAAACGGCTCCAGGAGCTATTACCCTATGCCCCTATGGGGAACACTATACTTTACAAATTTAGCATATTATAAGGATAGTTTTTCTAATATGTCTTTTAATTAAACCTTACTTTAAAGTGCAAAGTATTGTAGTGTATATGTATAAACATTTCATAATCTGAAACATAAAATAACGAAAAATACACACACGGTATCGAGAATAGTATTTGCAATAGACATACGTTTATTTTTATTTAAAACAATACAATTTCCATCACACAAAACTTAGTATATAAATCTGTAAAACTGCAACAAAAAATAATAACTCACAATATCGTTTTGAAAGTTTTTTTTTTTCGGTGGAGATAAAGGGAACGGGTCTATTAGACTTTCTATACGCGTATGATATCTTATTTAGATAGGAAACATACAGTATGGATATCAATCAGAAACTATCGAGTGTCGTGGCAAGTACAAAAACCAAAGAAAAACCGATCACATCTAAATAAACCTATCCTAAATATAGGAAAAGGGTCGAGCACTCTTAATTTATATTTATATATAGCATACTCGTATCGCGAGCCGCCGCCGTCTGTCAGACTTGATAAAGTGTTTACACTAAGCGTTTCGCTGGCAATTCTTCAATTATTCTTACGAGTAGCGTCTGTTGTGGATCGAAGATAGCTGAAAAATCGCTGGTGAATAACGCCAATGAGATGATAATTTGCGGACTAGCAGTCTCGGTCGCACTAGGCCGTCTACTCTTTACCAGTCGCTATTGTTTGCTAGTTTTCAGCATAGAATTATTTTAGTTTTATGCCTCGAATTAAAATCAAGACCCATCTATAGCGGTACATGCATTTATAGCTATACCTAAGTGCCATAGCAGGCTTGAAACTGGCTCAGATAGTTCCTTTTGACATCGATTTGAACCTTAAGACTTCCAAATAAGGCTCAAATTGTAGAAGCCAATCGTTCCCTGTTAAGAGTAGTCGGGCGGCCTAGTCGGGTCGGACCCTGGTCCTCGGGTTACGGGGCGGAGGTGTGGGCGTGCGGCGCGCCCGGGTCGGGGCGCGCGCGCGGCTTGCGCTACAAGCCCGTCTTCAGGCGGAGCTTCTTCAGGTGCTGGGGGGCGGCGAACGCCTGCGGGCGGCGCTTGCCGGACATCGAGAGAGACTCCGCCCGGGACAGGGCCGTCAGCGTCCCGCCCGGGACCTCCTCCCAGCCGGCCATCTCGGAGGAGGAGGAGGAGGAGGCCATGGCGCGGCAGTGGTTGGCGTCGGCGCGGGTGATGGCGCGGATGGAGCGGTTCAAGCTCCGCTTGGAGCCGATCTTGGTGGAGAGCATGGAGGGGCGCGGGCTGTCGTCGTCGGCGGAGCGGCGCGCGGGCTTCTGCTTGGTGAGCTGAGTTTTGCTGGCGTTCGGTTTACGTACGGCGAGCACGTTGCGGCGCTTGACCAAGGCCTTGGGTTTGGGCTCGGGCTCCCGGTAGCGGACGGCGGCGGCGGCGAGGTCGTGCACGGAGCGCGCGGGCGGCGTGCGGAGCGCGCGGTGCTCGTCGGCCTTGGCGCCGGCGTACGTGTACGTGTTCTCCTTGCGCTCCAACTCCGACACCTTGGCCTTGGAGCGCGCGTACAGCGGCGCGCGAGTCGGGGACGACGTCTTCGGTCGCAGCCGGGACATGGTCAACTGAAAAAAGATGCTCCTCTTATAAAGCTTGCTTTGTTACCGTTTTACTCTGGCTAAACTCATGTTTTATTATTATTATCACGTGAAAAAGATCAGATACAGCATTCATCATTTCGTTTTGGTCAAATCGAGAAGTTAAAGAAACGGCAAAGCGTGACGGATTCGTAGCATCTCATAAAAAGGCTAATATGTTATATGACTTATACGAGGCACTTCCGGTGTCTTGTACAAAATCGTGTGCGATTGCGCCTGTGGCCGTCTTTGGCGGTTAAAGGGTTAATCAAATAGTGCGGACGCACCCCGTTACTAGAAAACGTATAACATACTGATGTATAGTAGATGTCAAAGATGTTTACATTTACGCCTTATTACAAAGGAGTAAGGTGCAAAAGTGTAAACATCTGTTTGATTACCCCTTTGACCACCAAAGACGGCCACAGACAGGCATTCGCGCACGATTACAATGTGCGCGCATTGCGAAAAGGTTACGATTTCTGAAGTTTACTATGGTAAAAAAAATGCTACATTAACCATTAGTCCGCCAAAACTTGCCACGTTCGTATGAGGTAACATTGCAAAAACAACACACCCGATCGGCTTAGTAACTAGTGAGAGATGGATGTTATTTTCTTCGGATTTTGGCGAATCTCTTACCCCAATTATTAACAAAAAGCTGGTGGTATTTTAAGGTGGTTTGGTTGGACTGGGTGGGTTGTATTTAAGCACTGAAAAATCAAAGAGGTCCAGTTATTAAAAAAATAAGATACAGGGTGGGCCAATGATAAATGCATTTTAACGAAAGAAGTCAATACGAAAGTGAATTTATCACTGGCCCACCCTATAAGAACAAAAAAGTAATGAAAACGTAAATTGAAATGGAATTAGTTTTTAAAAATTGGGATAAGGAAAAAAAAATCTAAATTAAGGAATTTGTCTCCCACATAATCGCTTTAGACTAGATTTAGATACAAACTAATTTATATAAATTAAGGTACAGTTAAGGTTTCAGATATCGATGTAACCATGTTGTGTTGGCAAAAAATCCTATGTACCTTCCTATTCACGAACATTAATGCAATAGCGCCTTGTATACACTTTTTTGATGAACTGGCCACATCGCATTGATAAATCTGATCTCATTTTAATTTATATTAAAATTGTTATAATATATAGTCGCCAGTAGTCTGTACGTTTCTATACTTATACCTGTGCTGATGCCAGCGGAGAGACTCCCATAATAAGCTTGTATAACTTTTTTCTTGGTTTGAATAATCTGGTTTTTGTGAGGGTCA
The DNA here is from genome assembly GCF_947568885.1 of Cydia strobilella. Classification (NCBI taxonomy): domain Eukaryota; kingdom Metazoa; phylum Arthropoda; class Insecta; order Lepidoptera; family Tortricidae; genus Cydia; species Cydia strobilella. The sequence goes on from NC_086048.1 coordinate 5,092,661, forward strand.
AATGTCTATACGGAACTTCAACTGGTTCGGGTGGTTTCATCAGGTTAAGGGTCGCGCTTAACCAGCGCAGCGGGTCCCTTTGTTTGACATAAAATTTTAAGTCATAATGTATTGTTTGTCATATTATCATTAGTCCTAATTTTCGTAAGGTTATCCTACAGATAGGTTACGTTTATTTTATGGCAGTCCTGAAATGTTACGCATTTCTGAAAAAAAAAAAAAAATTAACGAAAATGCGGACAAACAATAACATCATCCACTCCATCATGACTTAAAACTTTATGGTAATCAATAGCGACTCCTATTTTACCTGTGTTAGTGAACACAGTGATATACGCACCTGGGGCCGCACGGCGCGCGTGTGCGTGTGCGTGTGCGCACGCAGCCAGTCGCGCACGGAGGCGAGCGTGCGGTGCTCGGAGCACGGCACGCGCGAGTTCGGGTGGTGCCCCGTTAGGTCCAGGATCGACGCGCCGAGAGAACGCCCCACCTGGATGTCAATACAGATTAGAAAATAGTGACTAATGTCACGAATAATGTGATACGAATTAATATATAGGTTTGGTTATTTTGTCCACGCAAAATAATATTGCTTTTGAAAAAAATGCAACTTTGCCCACTAAAAAAGTAGAAAAAAAAAAAAAACAAAATTAATTATATAAAAAAGTCCTATTTATTCTAAACTTATGTTTTTTTGATTATTAAGTAATAAAATAAAAACAATTTTTGGGTGGGCAACGTTACCTCCGGTACATTCACATTCAAAAGCAACTCGAATTTAATATAATATACAAAATAAAAATTAACCAAAAACCGCCCATATAACCGCTTCTGACCACGATGCGATTGACAGTTATGTATTAAATTAAATTTCAATAATCTAAAGTGCATGTATCCAGCTATTGTGCTGTAAGCGGCTGTGGTAAAGTTAACAACCAATGAAAAATTCTGGAGAATTTGGAAGAGATTTCTGCCTACCATTCTTTAATTCTACCGTTCAACAGCTAGATGCCACTAAGACGTATTGCAGATCATACTGATACACAGTTTAGACTTACCTCTAATCTACTATAACTATATTTACATATAAATCACAAGTAAACAAACGCCACTGTTAAAATGAAAATACATTATTTCCCGTAGGACTAGGCTACCAACTTATCTATCACATAGGACTAGGCTACCAACTTATCTATCATGGCACTTCTACTACACGAAATGGGGTAGCCATCGCACTAGACTCCCATCTTAAAGAAAGGATCATCCAGATCGAAAGAAAAAGCGACCGCCTGATTGCTGTAAAGTTGGCCATGGATAAACAACCGCCTTTAAATCTAATTTCGGCGTATGCTCCACAGGTAGGATGTCCAGAAGCAGAAAAATCTCAGTTCTGGGAAGATTTTGATGACTTGATCAATCAGATACCTTCTCCGGAAATGAAATATATCGGCGGAGATTTGAACGGACATGTAGGCGTTTCCACTGATGCATACCCGGGAGTACATGGAAATCGAGGCTATGGGACTATAAATAAACAGGGGGAAGAAATCTTGGAATTTGGAATGAGACATAACCTCGCCATCATTAACACCTTCTTTCAAAAGAAACCAGAACACCTGATCACGTATAAAAGCTCAAGACATGGTACACAAATAGACTATATTTTAGCAGATAAGAACTTACTTCGAAACTTTAGGGATTGTAAAGTGATACCGGGAGAAGCGCTTACTTCGCAGCATAGAATATTAGTAGCATGTCTCAAACTACCCAGGCCTATTAAGACAACCATTGATAGAATCCCAAAAATCAAGTGGGGACTACTTTACAGCCCTAAAGGTGGAGACCTTATTGCTACTCTCAAACAGTATCTGGAGGATGACATGAACAACGATTACAACAACAATGCCGAAAGTATGTGGTCAAATTTTGCACGCACTTGTAAAACCCATTCTTCCAACATCTTAGGAGTCTCAAAGGGAATACTTTCTAATAACAAGGACCCAAGGTGGTGGAATGATGATGTAAAAGGAGCTATAGCTGCCAAAAGAACTCTATTCAAATTATGGCAGACCACTCAACTAGAGGAGGACCGCATAGAGTACAAAAAGGCTAAACAAGAAGCGAAGCGGAAGGTAGCCCAAAATAGAGCCCAATCTCAGGAATGTTTTTATAGCAGACTGGAAGATGCTAAGAACGACTCAGAAATCTTCAAAATCGCAAAGCAGCGTCATAAGTCCACATTGGATATCAAAGTCAACAAATACATCCGTGATGAAAACGGTCTCCTACTAACAAATAATAAAGACATAAGCCAGAGATGGCGTCAATACTATGGAAGGCTCCTTAACGAAGAATTCCCAAGCCAACCACTGCCCTTAATAAAACCTTCTGCGGGACCAATATTAGAAATAAGTATTTCAGAAGTTAAACTTGCAGTCTCTAAAATGAAGAACCATAGAGCCGCTGGCCCAGACGAAATACCCTCTGATATATGGAAACAAACAGGACCCATAGGGCTTGAATGGCTCACCAAACTATTTAACGCGGTCCTAAACTCAAATAAGATCCCAGATCAATGGCGACAAAGTTCAATCGTTCCATTTTTTAAGAACAAGGGCGACGTCAGCGTCTGTGGGAATTATAGGGGTATAAAACTAACTTCTCACACCCTCAAAATATGGAAAAAGATATTACACAACCGCTTCTTAAATCACGTTGTCATCTCTGAAAACCAGTACGGTTTCCAACAATCCAAATCCACTATCGATGCTATACAAGCGGTACGAATCGTCATGGAAAAGCATCGGTCCAGCCGGGAAGACTTGCACCTCGTCTTCATAGACCTTGAGAAGGCGTTTGACCGCGTACCACGAAATCTGGTATGGCAAGCAATGAGAGCGCAAGGTATACAAGAAACATATGTTGCTTTAGTCCAGGACATGTACCATAGGTGTAGCGCGAACGTGAGAAGTCTAGCCGGAGTGAGCAAGACGTTTGAAGTAAATGTTGGCGTACATCAAGGTTCAGCGTTAAGCCCATTACTGTTCAACTTAGTAATGGACTATCTCACCAAGGATATCCAAACTCCCTTGCCATGGTGTATTTTATACGCGGACGACATCGTACTCATTGACAAAAGTGCACAACAACTGCAAACGACCCTAGAACAATGGAGGCAGGCCCTGGAAAGAAATGGACTTCGCATCAGCAGAAGTAAGACCGAGCATTTAGAATGCAAGTTCAGTAGTGATACCACCACCTCCAACAGGATCTATATCGAAGGAGATCAACTTCCAAAGGTATCTCAATTCAAATATCTCGGAACGATGCTGACGGCCGATGGTGCCATTGAATCCGACGTCACTCACAGAGTCAACGCTGGCTGGCAAAGATGGAGAGCCCTCTCTGGTGTTCTTTGCGATACAAGAATGCCAATCAAAGTCAAGGGCAAAGTTTACAAAACAGCCGTGAGACCGGCAATGATGTACGGTGCTGAATGCTGGGCAATCAAAAAGGCGCATGAACAAAAATTACATGTGGCAGAGATGAAGATGCTGAGGTGGGCGGCTGGAGTAACAAGACTCGATAAAGTGAAAAATGAATACATCAGAGGTAGTTACAAAGTTGCGCCCATCACAGATAAAGTCACGGAAAGTAGGCTTCGCTGGTATGGCCACGTGATGAGACGCCCCGAAGACCACGTAGTTCGGCAAGCCTTGGCATTGCCGAACAGGGAAGCAAACAGACAAGGAAGACCTAAAGCCACGTGGTGGTCTACTGTGACCCGCGACTTGGAACGAGCCCAACTTACCCCAAGGACAACTCAGGACAGACGGTCCTGGCGCATGAGAACGAGGAGAGCCGACCCCAAATAATGGGAATAGGGCAAAGAGAAAGAAGAAGACATTATTTCCCGTATTAACATTTTAACGCTTTTATTATAAGTTCTAAACAAGTTCCGTAAATGTTAGTTCATTCATTTTAAAAGAAATCAAACGCGACCAAGAACTGTGGGCAACGCGATTGTTGTTCCTCACATTAGACTACTAAAGCTGTGCGCTATGTCTATTAGTGAACTAAATATTGCGGTTAAAAGCTCCTATTTTTTCCCATTAGACTTGTGACTTAAGATTAATAATAATTACTTTTACTTGACAAGTTTACCAAATTAGAAATTTACGAAATATAAAGTTAAATGACAGGGCAAAGTCAAATCCCTTGGTAAAATTGCCAGGTGATCACTGAGCTACTGGGAATAAGTCCGCGGAGAAGACCAACCTGCCAGGGATCTATATCTTCCGAATTCTCCAGATTCTTATTGCGGAGCCTTATCTGAAATGTGGGTACCGATTCTAAAACTTTGTCATTGCTTGTGCGAACTATTTCAGTGAATTGAGTGGCAACTTTGCCAACGGATTTTTTGCCCACGGTTAATGCTAAGTAACTGCTATAAAAGTTACTACACGCTCTACATATGTTGGGATCGGGGTCCCTTTGTTTGACATAATTATTGAAAGTCATAATGCAATGATTGTCATATTATCATTAGTCATAATTCTGAAACCGTTAACTTTTCAGGATTTTCCTCGGGTTTTCCTATAGATAGGTTAGGTTAGGTTTGTTTTATGGCAATCCTGAAAAGTTACGCGTTTCTGAGAAAAAAACAAATTATGACTAATGATAATATGACAATCTTTACATTATGACTTTCAATAATTATGTCAAACAATAGAGACCCGTTGCGATCCCATTTATTTAAATAAGCAATGAGGTCACAAAATGCACGTACGTATATCAAAACCTGATGGCAAAGCTGCAGGTTCTATTTGGGAAATATTTGTCTAATCGTATGTTGTAAACCTATACGCTAAGCTAAGTAATCTACTTTACATATTTCGAATATATTAGTTACTCAGACACGTGATTAGCAAATTTTTTTAGTACAGAAAGGGAGAAGAGAATAAATCCATCTAAGGAACAAATCAAATAATTTTTATGAAATAATAAACGTCACAGATTGCACCTTCAAAAAACCGTGTTGGTTATAGGTACAAGCGTTTTAGTCTGGGGCTGTATGATTTCCTTGTCCGTTACGAGCACTGTATGGAGCTGTCACTCTTACAGATGTGCCAGTTGCGGAAAGTTTCAAAAAGTTGGAAAAGTTCTCGGAAATTTTAGGAAAAATTCTTAGGAAATTAAGGAAACTTTCATTTTGGACACGGAAATTTTTAATCCCCTTACAAAAATACATAAACATAAGTTTAAAATAAATAGGACGTTTTAAGGACAATCATTTTTTCTACTTCTTTGGTGGGCAAAGTTATATGAGAAGTTTCCGAAATATTTATGTGGAAATTTCGCAATTTTGGAAACTTTCCGACGGCATAATAGTACAGTCAGCTGCAGAGAAAAGGCTCCCCCCCCTGCATACAAAGTTCTGTAAATTGGTATGGACGTGGGGTACCTTTTACCAGGTACCAGTAGGGACTATTCATAGCATTGTGAGCAAACAAACGCTTCATGAAGCGTTTGTTTGCTCACATGCTAAGACTGTTATTTCCACTGAAACATTACCTCTTCGAATATATGCGGCGTGTATTTGGGCGGGAGGGGCTGCGCGGCGGTCGCGTTGGGCGCGTCCTTGACGGCGGGGGGCAGCACGTTGACCAGGCGGCCCGTGTTGTAGTTGCACTCCAGCGTGTACGAGCGCACCAGCCCCGTCGCCTTCAGCACGGCCACGCGCCCGGAGCCCTCGCGGGACATGCCGTCGCGCCGGTCCCTGACGAATAAAGGGTTTATGGAATTTGACAAAAAAAACAGTGGGGTTTGCTTACTTTGATAGGCAAGAAATGTAACTACATATTTATGGAAAATAGGAAAACAATTTACCAAAAATATTTTGTCTATAGTGTTTAACTTATCCTAAAGCGCGCAGTTGTTTTATGCGATAAAAGCAGCGTTAAACGCGATGTGTTTGCCGCACACCTATTTTACATCAGATAATCTAGACACTATTTTGTATTACGCGGTAGACCCATTTTAATTTTTCCTACATTCCGTTGATCGCATGCGTCCAACGCTGCTTTTATCGCATAAACAACCGCGCGCTTAAAAGAATATGTGTATTAATGGGCAAAATTGGGAAATTAAGTATAAGTGGGCAAAGTTACAATTACAGAGTGATATTTCTTTTAGTACACTAAAAATATGTATATGATATTACTTATGATTTCAATGGGGTTGCTTCCCTAATATGTCAACGTACGATTGTGTGTTATGTGAACAGTTAATAAACAAGTGAAGGTGTCTTAAAAAGCAAGCATTTGTTCATTTCACGAGTTATGATGCCGTTTTGGGCCTTTGGGGCGATGTGGGAAATATAAAATATTTAGAGATTATAAGAAAAGTCATGCAACTGAAAATAGATTCTAGAAATCCAAACAATTTATTTTTGATATCTATAATTTAACAAGTTTTGGAAACAGATCAAATTATTTTATTAAATATTTTGATTTTTGTTTCCTAAGTATCTATAATTTATATTTATAAGACTAAATAAACATAAATTAAAAAAAAACTTTTTATTTCGAGTCCAAGTTTACATTAAATTACATTAATATAAATTTAATAAATAAATAAACATATTAATGAAGTAAATACTCACTTAAGGTACATATTTCGCTCAGTGAAGTTGCACGAGGAAAAATGGAAGTGCATGTTGTTAAGAGACATGATCCGAGGAAGCAGCATGCACTCCACTGACGCTTCAGAGTCCTCGAAGTGGTTCCCGTACATGAAGATACCTGCGACAATTTCATATTTATTATAGGCTAGATGACAAATTTTCATTAATGGTATTAATTGATCAGGTTTATTTTTAGGATCAAATGTCTATATGGGACCCATTGCATTAAAGCAATACAAAAGTCAGACATGATAGTCAAAGCCCGAGAGTCGTACTTCACTCGCAAAACGCTTCTAACAAAACGATAAGTGAACGTGACGTCAAGTTCACTGAGAGCCCATTTTGAATGTATAGATAAAAAAGAAAATTGGGTTTTTGTCGGTGAAATATTGCGTTTATGTACATAGTTGCCGTACAATATTGTTTTGGATAAAATGTAAGTAATCGAATGGTACCCTTACTTTTTTCCTTTTTGGAAGTTGAAAAATAACCTAAATTTTGAAACTTTCAAGTCCTGTATTTTTGTATTATTTCCATATATTATTTTAATATCTACATTGTTGTGATAAATTGCTCATTTGCTATCTATGTTTCTAGATTTCTTATAAAATTCAACATGTGTCATCATCCCTATTGTCTCATTAAGTGAAATGTATAATCTAAACCTTAGGAATAGCAGTTGTTGAGTGTATACGTGTGTATAAATATGTGTAAAGTTTAAGACAAATATGTGCTTCGAATTTAAAAGCATATCGCTTTTTTGCTCCGTAAAGTCGGAACACATCTTTAGTTCTATTGCAACTTAGGTGTGTTACGATATAGTTGGCCACTTTGGCCGTCATTATCTATTTAATGATGACTGTACAATACATTACCTTTTTTAGAGGCGTGTCCGTGCAGATCTATGTACAGGAATAGACCCGACTCGGGCTCCTTCGGCTTGGGCGGGGGCGGGGGTGCTTTTTTGCGGTTCCGCGGCGCGGGTGGGGGCGACTTGCTCTTCTCTTCTTTGGGTGGTGGCGTTGGTGTTGGTAGTAACCGCAGCTGTAGAGGATACAAGGTTTTGTTAAACCATTTAAAACTGTCTGTTTAAGTCAAGAAAATAGATATAAAACTATGACGTCACCAATTTCCAATCCTTATCAATATTTTTTTACAATGACATGCATGTTGGCTCTGGGCAAGCAGGGCTCGCGGTTGCTGCGCGTGTCCGCTGTCGCCGTCACCGGCGGACACGGCCACGCTCACCCTCGACACAACGGACACCGACCTGTGTAGTCTGTAGGTAGCTCACCTTGGGTTCGTGCTCGTCGTTCGGTTGCTGCGCGTGTCCGCTGTCGCCGTCACCGGCCGACACGGCCACGCTCGCCCTCGACACAACGGGCACCGACCTGTGTAGTCTGTAGGTAGCTCACCTTGGGTTCGTGCTCGTCGTTCGGTTGCTGCGCGTGTCCGCTGTCGCCGTCACCGGCCGACACGGCCACGCTCGCCCTCGACACAATGGGCACCGACCTGTGTAGTCTGTAGGTAGCTCACCTTGGGTTCGTGCTCGTCGTTCGGTTGCTGCGCGTGTCCGCTGTCGCCGTCACCGGCCGACACGGCCACGCTCGCCCTCGACACAATGGGCACCGACCTGTGTAGTCTGTAGGTAGCTCACCTTGGGTTCGTGCTCGTCGTTCGGTTGCTGCGCGTGTCCGCTGTCGCCGTCACCGGCCGACACGGCCACGCTCGCCCTCGACACAATGGGCACCGACCTGTGTAGTCTGTAGGTAGCTCACCTTGGGTTCGTGCTCGTCGTTCGGTTGCTGCGCGTGTCCGCTGTCGCCGTCACCGGCCGACACGGCCACGCTCGCCCTCGACACAATGGGCACCGACCTGTGTAGTCTGTAGGTAGCTCACCTTGGGTTCGTGCTCGTCGTTCGGTTGCTGCGCGTGTCCGCTGTCGCCGTCACCGGCCGACACGGCCACGCTCGCCCTCGACACAATGGGCACCGACCTGTGTAGTCTGTAGGTAGCTCACCTTGGGTTCGTGCTCGTCGTTCGGTTGCTGCGCGTGTCCGCTGTCGCCGTCACCGGCCGACACGGCCACGCTCGCCCTCGACACAATGGGCACCGACCTGTGTAGTCTGTAGGTAGCTCACCTTGGGTTCGTGCTCGTCGTTCGGTTGCTGCGCGTGTCCGCTGTCGCCGTCACCGGCCGACACGGCCACGCTCGCCCTCGACACAATGGGCACCGACCTGTGTAGTCTGTAGGTAGCTCACCTTGGGTTCGTGCTCGTCGTTCGGTTGCTGCGCGTGTCCGCTGTCGCCGTCACCGGCCGACACGGCTACGCTCGCCCTCGACACGATGGGCACCGACCTGTGTAGTCTGTAGGTAGCTCACCTTGGGTTCGTGCTCGTCGTTCGGTTGCTGCGCGTGTCCGCTGTCGCCGTCACCGGCCGACACGGCCACGCTCGCCCTCGACACAATGGGCACCGACCTGTGTAGTCTGTAGGTAGCTCACCTTGGGTTCGTGCTCGTCGTTCGGTTGCTGCGCGTGTCCGCTGTCGCCGTCACCGGCCGACACGGCCACGCTCGCCCTCGACACAATGGGCACCGACCTGTGTAGTCTGTAGGTAGCTCACCTTGGGTTCGTGCTCGTCGTTCGGTTGCTGCGCGTGTCCGCTGTCGCCGTCACCGGCCGACACGGCCACGCTCGCCCTCGACACAATGGGCACCGACCTGTGTAGTCTGTAGGTAGCTCACCTTGGGTTCGTGCTCGTCGTTCGGTTGCTGCGCGTGTCCGCTGTCGCCGTCACCGGCCGACACGGCCACGCTCGCCCTCGACACAATGGGCACCGACCTGTGTAGTCTGTAGGTAGCTCACCTTGGGTTCGTGCTCGTCGTCCGGTTGCCGCGCGTGTCCGCTGTCGCCGACACGGCCACGCTCGCCCGCGACACAACGGGCACCGACCTGTGTAGTCTGTAGGTAGCTCACCTTGGGTTCGTGGTCGTCGGTCGGTTGCTGCGCGTGTCCGGTGTCGCCGTCGCCGGCCGCCACGGCCACGCTCGTCGTCGACACGCCGGACACCAATTTCTGAACACAAACACGACATCTAGTAGAAAAGCGCCAAAGTCAAATTAAATCAACTCAAATATAAGTGTACGAATGAATATCCTCGCGCCTACATTTTTCAAACTGGACTATAGCTGTCGGGTATAGATGTAAAATGTCAGCATCTTTTTAAACCTCTATTTAAATTAATTGATAGACAGACGTGTAGAGAGCGGAGAGGTGTGTGTAGTGTATGCTGGTCACTAAAAAGTCGTATATACCAGGACATGAAATTAACAGCGGCCTCATTATAATTGTTCAATTTACTATTTTACGGGATTCCTTTGTTTGACATAAATACATAATTATTGAAAGTCATAATGTAATGATTGTCAGATTATCATTAGTCATAATTCTGAAACCGTTAACTTTTCAGGATTTTCGTAAGGTTATCTTATAGATAGGTTAGGTTAGGTTTGTTTTATGGCAATCTTGAAAAGTTACGTTTCTGAGAAAAAACAAATTATGAGTAACGGAAATGCGGACATAAAATACATTATGACTTAAAACTTTATGGTAAACAATAGATTAGAGACCCCTATTTTACATGTGTTAGTGATTTCGTTTATTTAAATCGCCGCTTTCACAATGGCAATAATTATACGAGTCTGTATGGTTCACTTAATTCATCATTCGTTTCTTCGACTATTTCTTAAAATACCAGACATACGATTGCGAGATTTGCGAGATACTAAAAACCGATACTTTCCATTCACATGTCTTCTCATACGAATCGCAAGAATATTGTAATTATTTCTACATCCCTATTTTTTATTTTTTACTTGAAACAATTTAGTATTTTAATTATTTACTTAATACCAACGATACAAGTAGGAAACCAATCAAGTTACTAAATATTTAGATTTCTACTTTTTGTCAATTTTTCTAAAATATGTAATTTATTTCAGTTTATAACGAAGGTATTAGGTATGTGGACTGATATTTTATACATATTTTTCATACTATATACTATATATAGGGCGACCTTAGCAATTGGACAAACCCTGAAATCCCACGTAGGGTTACATCTCAGGAATGCTCTTACGTTAATATTTTTTTAATTAGAACAAATGATAAAAAAATAAATTTTCGAACAAAAATTAATTCCAATGATCGACTACAAAAAGAAACACACTGTATTAATCATTGGCAGTGTTTTTGACAACTTTTTCGAAAATGTGCGGCAATGAGTCAAAAGTCAGAATCTTATTAATGTCATAAATAAAAAAGATAATCAATAAGGTCGAAGAAGGTTTCATACTCTTTATTACCTCAGGAGCTATTAACATATACAGGCTGCTCTAAAGAGAAATTACTTGGTATACTGATTCTAAATACCCTAATGCATATGTACATTTCGGCTTTGTCTAATGGCTAAGGACACCCAATTGTATTAAAAAAATTAAAACAAAAAACGTACAATTTCCTCATTATTTTGTGTGACGATGTATCGCTTGAAGCAGTTTGTACAGAAGTAAACGGTCTCGTCCGTTGCTGCCTGCTCTAAGTCTTGGAGCTGCAAAAAAAACACAAAAAAAAATTATGCACTGAATAATAATCTTTCAGTTTATTCGAGGGATTGTTGACAGTTCTAAAAAAGAAACTGATTCGACTAGTAGGAGAATACCCTATTCATCATAGATAGAAGAATACTAAGACAAGTGTAGTAGTATAGCGCGGCTTTAATGGGTCCGAACATTATGCGGCGGTAACTAGGTTGTCAAGCGTTTAACAATTCAGTTACCACAAGTCGTCTGGAGCAGCACCAGCACAGTTTATTTTAACTGTCGAATTTGCGACTGTAAAATTCATAATACTTTACAACACGTCTTTACACTCTCTATTCTCAATTGATTCATCAAAGATCAAGCATAGAACCTTTCTCTCCAACGCCTTCTGCTCGTCATATTGCTGTTTCTGAACTTCTCGGTACTCTTGGATGGAGCCGCAAGGGCTGCTCCCTCGAGACTGGACGGAAAAAGTGGGTTTTAGCTAGGAACATATCTATGGAGGTATGGTGGTATATAAAATACATGTGCGCTATAATAATAAAACGACCGGTGGTATAATTATATTTACGCAGTCTATTTGTAAGGAGGATGTCTTGAAACGAACTTTACACAAGAATAAATTCGGGGACTGCGGGGTGCGCGCGAAAAAAACATGTTGGCTAGACACAAACATCTCAACTCCATTTGAAGGAGAAAAGGGAATTGAGACTTTAGACGACAGTTTCTAAAGTTCCAAACTGCTTATATCCTTTTGAAGGAGATACGAGATGTGCGACAGTAGCCAACAATACAACAAGGTCAGAGTTTATTTTTATTATTTATTCTATATTAAAATCTTACATTACATCAGACAGAAAAGTGCCGTGAAACCCTATCGGGTTTGTATCGACACTGCACTAGTTAACCTGCATAGGTAGGAATAAGCAGTTATTGCGTGCGAGATTTTAATTTCAAAGTTTTCAAACGTGAATAATGTTCGGAGATAGGGTACCTTAGGTCATTTTTTCTATCCATATGCTGTATCGGTACCGTTTCTAGCTTAAATAAAGAGTATAAAGAGTCACCACGGCGGTGTTGTAGCCGGCCACAGTGCCCGCGAGGCCGGGGATGGTCTCGTGCAGCCTGTTGACAGCGCGCCGGCAGTCGTTGCACCAGCCATGCGGACTGCGTGTGGTTCACTAAGGACACGGACTCACCACGGCGGTGTTGTAGCCGGCCACAGTGCCCGCGAGGCCGGGGATGGTCTCGTGCAGCCTGTTGACAGCGCGCCGGCAGTCGTTGCACCAGCCATGCGGACTGCGTGTGGTTCACTAAGGACACGGACTCACCACGGCGGTGTTGTAGCCGGCCACAGTGCCCGCGAGGCCGGGGATGGTCTCGTGCAGCCTGTTGACAGCGCGCCGGCAGTCGTTGCACCAGCCATGCGGACTGCGTGTGGTTCACTAAGGACACGGACTCACCACGGCGGTGTTGTAGCCGGCCACAGTGCCCGCGAGGCCGGGGATGGTCTCGTGCAGCCTGTTGACAGCGCGCCGGCAGTCGTTGCACCAGCCATGCGGACTGCGTGTGGTTCACTAAGGACACGGACTCACCACGGCGGTGTTGTAGCCGGCCACAGTGCCCGCGAGGCCGGGGATGGTCTCGTGCAGCCTGTTGACAGCGCGCCGGCAGTCGTTGCACCAGCCATGCGGACTGCGTGTGGTTCACTAAGGACACGGACTCACCACGGCGGTGTTGTAGCCGGCCACAGTGCCCGCGAGGCCGGGGATGGTCTCGTGCAGCCTGTTGACAGCGCGCCGGCAGTCGTTGCACCAGCCATGCGGACTGCGTGTGGTTCACTAAGGACACGGACTCACCACGGCGGTGTTGTAGCCGGCCACAGTGCCCGCGAGGCCGGGGATGGTCTCGTGCAGCCTGTTGACAGCGCGCCGGCAGTCGTTGCACCAGCCATGCGGACTGCGTGTGGTTCACTAAGGACACGGACTCACCACGGCGGTGTTGTAGCCGGCCACAGTGCCCGCGAGGCCGGGGATGGTCTCGTGCAGCCTGTTGACAGCGCGCCGGCAGTCGTTGCACCAGCCATGCGGACTGCGTGTGGTTCACTAAGGACACGGACTCACCACGGCGGTGTTGTAGCCGGCCACAGTGCCCGCGAGGCCGGGGATGGTCTCGTGCAGCCTGTTGACAGCGCGCCGGCAGTCGTTGCACCAGCCATGCGGACTGCGTGTGGTTCACTAAGGACACGGACTCACCACGGCGGTGTTGTAGCCGGCCACAGTGCCCGCGAGGCCGGGGATGGTCTCGTGCAGCCTGTTGACAGCGCGCCGGCAGTCGTTGCACCAGCCATGCGGACTGCGTGTGGTTCACTAAGGACACGGACTCACCACGGCGGTGTTGTAGCCGGCCACAGTGCCCGCGAGGCCGGGGATGGTCTCGTGCAGCCTGTTGACAGCGCGCCGGCAGTCGTTGCACCAGCCATGCGGACTGCGTGTGGTTCACTAAGGACACGGACTCACCACGGCGGTGTTGTAGCCGGCCACAGTGCCCGCGAGGCCGGGGATGGTCTCGTGCAGCCTGTTGACAGCGCGCCGGCAGTCGTTGCACCAGCCATGCGGACTGCGTGTGGTTCACTAAGGACACGGACTCACCACGGCGGTGTTGTAGCCGGCCACAGTGCCCGCGAGGCCGGGGATGGTCTCGTGCAGCCTGTTGACAGCGCGCCGGCAGTCGTTGCACCAGCCATGCGGACTGCGTGTGGTTCACTAAGGACACGGACTCACCACGGCGGTGTTGTAGCCGGCCACAGTGCCCGCGAGGCCGGGGATGGTCTCGTGCAGCCTGTTGACAGCGCGCCGGCAGTCGTTGCACCAGCCATGCGGACTGCGTGTGGTTCACTAAGGACACGGACTCACCACGGCGGTGTTGTAGCCGGCCACAGTGCCCGCGAGGCCGGGGATGGTCTCGTGCAGCCTGTTGACAGCGCGCCGGCAGTCGTTGCACCAGCCATGCGGACTGCGTGTGGTTCACTAAGGACACGGACTCACCACGGCGGTGTTGTAGCCGGCCACAGTGCCCGCGAGGCCGGGGATGGTCTCGTGCAGCCTGTTGACAGCGCGCCGGCAGTCGTTGCACCAGCCATGCGGACTGCGTGTGGTTCACTAAGGACACGGACTCACCACGGCGGTGTTGTAGCCGGCCACAGTGCCCGCGAGGCCGGGGATGGTCTCGTGCAGCCTGTTGACAGCGCGCCGGCAGTCGTTGCACCAGCCATGCGGACTGCGTGTGGTTCACTAAGGACACGGACTCACCACGGCGGTGTTGTAGCCGGCCACAGTGCCCGCGAGGCCGGGGATGGTCTCGTGCAGCCTGTTGACAGCGCGCCGGCAGTCGTTGCACCAGCCATGCGGACTGCGTGTGGTTCACTAAGGACACGGACTCACCACGGCGGTGTTGTAGCCGGCCACAGTGCCCGCGAGGCCGGGGATGGTCTCGTGCAGCCTGTTGACAGCGCGCCGGCAGTCGTTGCACCAGCCATGCGGACTGCGTGTGGTTCACTAAGGACACGGACTCACCACGGCGGTGTTGTAGCCGGCCACAGTGCCCGCGAGGCCGGGGATGGTCTCGTGCAGCCTGTTGACAGCGCGCCGGCAGTCGTTGCACCAGCCATGCGGACTGCGTGTGGTTCACTAAGGACACGGACTCACCACGGCGGTGTTGTAGCCGGCCACAGTGCCCGCGAGGCCGGGGATGGTCTCGTGCAGCCTGTTGACAGCGCGCCGGCAGTCGTTGCACCAGCCATGCGGACTGCGTGTGGTTCACTAAGGACACGGACTCACCACGGCGGTGTTGTAGCCGGCCACAGTGCCCGCGAGGCCGGGGATGGTCTCGTGCAGCCTGTTGACAGCGCGCCGGCAGTCGTTGCACCAGCCATGCGGACTGCGTGTGGTTCACTAAGGACACGGACTCACCACGGCGGTGTTGTAGCCGGCCACAGTGCCCGCGAGGCCGGGGATGGTCTCGTGCAGCCTGTTGACAGCGCGCCGGCAGTCGTTGCACCAGCCCATGCGCACGTTCGAGCTCTCCTTGCGCGCGGATTCACTGAGAGAAAAAATATAGTAAAGAAGAGATATAGGTAATCAAGCCGGTGATATTTTCGGAACCACATTCTATAGAGTGAAAGATTGGTCCTGAAAACAACACCTCCCCTTAAATTGTGTAAGATAAAGCTAGGTTAAAAATAAACTAAATACTAATGAGACAACGAACTACATATATTTACACGTGTTAGGTCTTACTTATAATGATATAAGCATTTATATTATACATAGGTATTTACACTTATCTTTTACGTTATCTACACCCTGCTAGTAAGTTGGTACCTCCAGTGGCACTATTATTTAAAGCTCATAATTTTTATGTACAGCGGATCAAGTTCTAAGGAAGTAAATGTAGACTACGAATTCCATAACTCACATGGTAAAATATAACATTATACAGGCATTTGTTCACCACCTACGCATCGCAGGACACAGATATTCAAAATAAATGGCCAATAATTTTTAAATTAATCTCAGTCACTACAGCGGAGGGTCAACATCTCAAATCCCACGCGGTTCGAACCTCGCTCGAGTGAACTCGATTTTGTTAACAATTTGTTTGCCATCTAGCTGTCCAGATGCTTATATTATAAACATTCCATTATAGTTCGAATCTTTTTTTTGACAAATAAAAAATTTGTTGTGGCAAGTTTTATATTGTGGGTTAGTTAAGGAGAGCTAGGTTATCTAATAGTTGATTACTGCGATGCGTAGTGAGTATGAGCCCTTACGAGACAGAGGCCGTGCCCATGAGCAGGGTGATGCTGTTCTTGAGCGTGTCGCGCAGCGGGAGCAGCGGGTTATGGCCCGGGATGTTGAGCTGGTCGCTAGAGCTCAGGTGCACTGCCGAGCCCAGGCACGATCTGTCCAACCGACCACTGTTATCCTACTGTTTTATACTCTACTCTGGCAAACCCAATAGGTAGATTCATTTTTAGCCACATTCTGAACAGACGTTTACGAAGAGCGCAAGGTGCAACACACAACTTGTCTAACCAACAAAAGGTAATGGGAACCTGTTGTGCCCTTTAAATCCCACTGTGGATGATGATCCTCAGCTGATCGATTATGGTAGAAGAGCCGGCAGTAAAGTTTCGAACCAACGTGATACCGCGATGAGATGCACAATGGTTTCCCATAAAACTGATGCTAAGTCCGAATTTGATAGTCTGCCACGGCGGAACTAGCCGAAAGTACAAAAAAAATAGCCACTTCCGGTGCGAAAAAGGGGGGGTCATTTAACCCATCTGATACTGCAATAAAAGCTATGGCATCAGTTAGAAATTTACTGGTAGATACAGAAAAGCGAAATCTGCCAGTATGATTCCTGCCGGAAGTGCTTGGCATACGCTCTCAAAGGTGACCATCGGGACCCCTAAATTAACCCATCTGATACCAGCACGAAACCAATTCCAGTCGGTAGATATGAACCTTCTCTTCAGGAATATATAAGTCTGCCAGGGCGCTTTCAGCCGAAACACCTTGACATACGAGATTATGTGAGCAACATCCGTGGAACCCGTATTTTGGAATTGTACAGATTACAGACATTTTAATTATTGCAGGCTTATGATTTATTACCTAATGCTTATATTTGTATATTTTTATGCCATTAATAACATATATTTCAAATTTATTAATATACACAATATAATTTGGGCATTAATTTAATACCTGCTTACGGCTTTGTACTTCTTTGTTTGCCTTATAAAGGTGCTAACAAATTAGCTACCGATATCTTTACAGTTGATAGTACTCGGCTCCTGAAGTATATGTAAGTATGAAACATTATAGGTTTTATGATGTTATTTTGAGAAAATTGGAAAACAAATTTGCTTTGTAAAAAAAACTCTGTTAATGAGATAATTAAATGAGACCTCATTGAACAGATTCTAAAACCTCTTTTAAATATAAAACTTAACTGGCCACTTCACGCTGATAAATCAAATGACACGTTGACAATGACATTTAAGACAAACAAGCAGTTAAATACATGATGATTATTTTTTAGATAGAATTATAGTTTATTTATTTTGTTCGGTAAATAAAATAAAAATTATGAGAAACTTTCTTAATTTCTATTAAAAGTTAATTGTTCTAGTGTAAAGTACCAACCATCTCGTAAAATTTCTGTAGCTAATTTGTTAGCACCTTATATATAAATAATACAATAATTTCAAATTACAATATCCTTTATTTACCAAAATGAACAAAATTATTCTCTTTATTTATTATTTTTCTTATGTTAGGTTTTTTATAATATGCATATAAAAGTAAAATATAAAAACACTTACAAAACAATACAAAATACATATAAACAAATTATAAAAAACCTAACCTAGGGTGCCGCCGGCAGCGGGGCAGGGCCCAAGCTGCCGGTGGTCAGGGCCGCAGAGAGACAAATAAATTAGTATAATTATTATTATTACATACTTATTGTAAACGGGTGTAAAAAGACAGGATTTTCAACGTCAAGGACGATTTTTACCAATAATCCAAATATGAACATTTTAAATCATTTTTAGGGTTCCGTACCCAAAGGGTAAAAACGGGACCCTATTACTAAGACTCCAATAGATTATATTGTGTTTTTTATTCCGTAATCCGTAGACTAAAATGACATTTCATGTGGTACTAAGAAATGTCATGTCTTACATATGAAACGTCATTTTAGTCGACGGAATAAAAAAACAGACCTTAGTTATCTCAATTTGTAGTGTTATAAAACAACACCCTGAATGTTAAACTACGTCAGTTTTGCGTCAACGTCAAGAAATGTAGGGGAGAGGTGGGCATGACGGGATACTTAATGTTTCAAGTCCAATAAAACTGAAAATGCTATTTTTTTAAGTTTTTGTTATTTTTATTTTTATCTTTGGTAATCAGTCTTTCATAATCAACACTTACTAGGAACTCTCTAGTTAGATAATTAAATTAAAAATAAATTAAAATGGCCAAAAGTGCCTTCTCTCCATCTTGCCCCCCAAGTATGGTAAGATGGGGAACCCCTACAGGACAAGATAAGAATGATTCATATAAATATTATATTTAGGGCCTAAACAAAACTAAAATTTTTGGCTTTTGGGTCCATAATCTGATAACTTCTCACGAACTGTTTTACTTTTATTTCTTAAGTCGTCTGAGAGACAGAAAATGTGTTTACAGCTAACATGTACCCCATCTTCTCTTGTTAATTTTATTGTTTGTTGGGTTAATTTTATTGTTTGTAAAAATTGACATGTAAAAGTGCCCCTGTGGCCTATTTGCTGAATAAATGTTTGATGTTGATGTTGAAGAATAAATAAATTCTAATCCGCAATTCTTCATCAGTTTATCACTTTAAAACTACGGCCGTCAAGATGTACCCCATCTTGCCCCATGTGCCTAATGAATATCGAAAGTTTTTTGTAAAATAAACCGTACTTGAAACCAAACAAGTCCTTAGCTGTTGGCGTGATTGCTGGGCCATAGGAATAAATTAACAGTATATATGTGCTGGTGATAATAAGGAAACAAACGCAAACCAAATAAAACACAAAAACCGGCCAAGTGCGAGTCGGACTCGCGCACGTAAGGTTCCGTACCATAATACCATTACGCAAAAAATGGCAAAAAAAGTCACGTTTGTTGTATGGGAACCCCACTTAAATATTTATTTTATTATGTTTTTAGAATCATTTATTCATCAATTATGCATTACAGGTAATGAATACAGGTGTTATAAACAATTAGTTTTAGTTTGTTATAACGGCAACAGAAATACATCATCTGTGAAAATTTCATCTGTCTAGCTATCACGGTTGATGAGATACAGCCTGGTGACAGACGGACAGACAGACAGAAAGCGGAGTCTTAGTTATAGGGTCCCGTTTTTACCCTTTGGGTACGGAACCCTAAAAATAACAAGGAATATGGCAAAAACAGTTTTTTTGCAAATAAATAATTAACGACACCATTTGTCTAGCCGGTCACTGTGCGAACTGATTGCTATGATGGCGACGCATCGTCATGCGTTAACGGGATTCTGATGGTTGGTCAGTCGTGTCGCCATATAAAGCCGCTACCCCGTCTTACTCGTCTTGCCCCTCTCTCCCCTACATAAGATAGTGATTAGATGCACCAAATAGGTGAAAAAACGCCTCAAGCGTAAAATAAACCACCAAAAATCATTTTATGTCGCATTACAAGCCTGATTTAGCTATGAATACTAATACCCCCTTATTCGTAAAACTTTACGAGCCTGAATTAGTTAAATTATGTTTTATCCTTTTCTTACAAATACATAAGTCAAAATGACAGACAAAGACAAACGATTCATATAGCTAATTCAATGACTATTAATCATATTAATCACATTATTTAATTTATTTTAACTTAATTTATTATAAATATGTGTTATTAATAACGTAATAATATACAAATATAAGCATAGAGTAATAAATTAATAAGCCTGCAGTATTTGAAATGTCCGTAATATGTACAATTCCAAAATACGGGTTATACGGGTACCACGGATGTTGCGCCACATAATCTCGTATGTCAAGGTGTTTCGGCTGAAAGCGCCCTGGCAGACTTATATATTCCTGAAGAGAAGGTTCATATCTACCGACTGGAATTGGTTTCATGCTGGTATCAGATGGGTTAATTTAGGGGTCCTGATGGTCACCTTTGAGAGCGTATGCCAAGCACTTCCGGCAGGAATCATACTGGCAGATTTCGCTTTTCTCTATCTACCAGTAAATTTCTAACTGATGCCATAGCTTTTATTGCAGTATCAGATGGGTTAAATGACCCCCCCTTTTTCGCACCGGAAGTGGCTATTTTTTTTGTACTTTCGGCTAGTTCCGCCGTGGCAGACTATCAAATTCGGACTTAGCATCAGTTTTATGGGAAACCATTGTGCATCTCATCGTGGTATCACGTTGGTTCGAAACTTTACTGCCGGCTCTCCAACCATTAGGAGTTAAAGATTTGAAATAATGGGCGTCATGACAATTGACGCCACTGAAATAGATACATTATTTCATAGATATAATTCAAATTCCGACCATAGCGGCACCAGCACGTTGCGCCGTACTTTAAATTGAACCATAACTGTAAGGAAAAACGGTTCAATTTAAAGTGAAGCCGTGCTGTCGTAGTTTTTTCATTCACTTCAAACATAGTCTTTCATCTTTACTTGCCATTTTGATTTGTAGTAACATTCTTTTTAATTACAGACCTACTTACATTTCAAAATCTTCTGCTTGCTATAAGTAGTTCCAGTCTAATTGGAGATATAAATATAGTGGCTCTTGCCAAATAAAAAGTGCCTTACCTGAGCGTCTCGTCATTCAGCAGCGAGGGATTGTTAGACGGACGAGATGAGTGAGTTTCCGTCGTCTGTGACGTCATCTCTCGGAGTTTTAGCTCGCACACCTGCCACACAAATTACGTATTATGAGATGTTAAAGGCTATCTCACAATAAAGTCGGATTCTGGAAAGACATATTCATGTAGACAGAGGTACTACCAATTTCGCGTCTATTTAGTTTAAAGCGTTTCGGAGGCTCAGATGGACGTTTACGTCCGACTTTGGGTCGGTTGCACCAACCCGTCTGTCACCGGTAAAGCGTTCGCAAAATTTTATTGTAGGTATGGGAATTTTCATAGTTCTCTTCTGAGTGATGTTGATCAGTTTGTCAAGTGTGGTTGGTGTAACCCGCCCTTTGACTATTTTATTTTATTATAAAACTTTTAGAAAAGTCAGGATCGATTGACGGCATAAAAAATAAGTCACCAAGCTAATTTCCTGAATTACGCTTACGGATTACGTTCTTATCGCCTTAATTGATTTGGCGAGTTTAGCCCGCGTAACGCTGCAAATTAGTTTTATCTAAAGCTAATTTTAGATCAATGTGTAATATGCAGTGAAGTATGCTAATACCCAATTTTTTTTCTAGCCTTTAAGGGCGTCCGCGACGTCGCGCGGGTGCACGGAGCGGTCGTACGCGCGCGGTTGAAATTGTAGGCAAAATCCGCCGCGTGCGCCCGTGTCAGTTAGCGGCGCTCATACTATTTTTCGCCAACCCGCTCGCCCGCTGCGTGCACACGCGCGACGTTGCGGACGCCCTAAAGCTGTGTTCTGTTTGAAGCTGAAGGTCGTAGAAGGTCGCTTCAGATTTTTAAAAAAAATCACAGAAAACGCTCTAGCTAGCGAATAATAATCCGCCATCTCTAATTGCTTATAGGACGCATGCCTTAGGATGTAAGATTTAATAGATGATTCTAACCTGATCGCTTAAGTTTTACTCTCCAGAGCTCGGCGTGTTGACGTTTTGCTTGGAGTCCTCGGTCGTGGACGGTCGCTTTACCGTGTTGAACGCTTGAACGACTTTTTCCTAAGGAAAACGCTCGCACACAAAGACAAGTCTCGCCAATCGCTACACTACCCTAGTAAGTAAGACTTTAAAGAGGATTCTAACCTGATCGCTTAAGTTTTCCTCCCCAGAGCTCGGCGCCTTGACGTTTTGCTTGGAGCCCTCGGTTGTGGAAGGTCGCTTCAGTGTGTTGGAAGACACGTTCGCGGGCACGGGCTTCCCTTTCAACGGAGGAGCCTTTTTCGAGTCCATTAGCTAATGACAATACATACCAATTTGTGATAATAAGAATAATAGGTAGAAATACTTCTAATCATACGCTTTGATAAAAGCAATAATTAGTATAGCATGAATTTTATCAAATGATTTTTAGGCTCTGACCCTAATCCGTTAAACAAAAGCCTTAGTTTCTTTTTTGGAGAGGTGTCTTAGTCGCGTGCCGAACGCGTGCCAAAGCAACCGTGTCGTTGAAAAGCAACTATCGAGATAGTATTAAGGTTCAAAATGTAACAGCTCATTCTGAGATAACGAGTTTGGGTAATGAAGGACGATCAGTTGCCTGTGTGTGGCCTCAGAATACGGCGCTGCTACATAAATTTGAACCATATAAATAGGACGGTAAAATTTCTTTTTAAAAGAATTTGTTCCCGTTCAGTCAGTAGCGGTAGCATGGTAACCGCCGAACAAAAGAAACAAAGGCTTTTGTTTAAATTAGGGAATGAGGCGTAAAAATCATTAGAGAAAATTCATACTATACATATTTAGACCAGCCTAGAACGTACAGTACCAGCGAAAAATATATCGCCTTCAGGTCTTTAAGGCAAACCTTTTTAGGGTTACGTAGTCCTAGGAACCCTAAAATGTTTTGCAGTAAAAACCTGCAGGTGATATATATTTGGCCGGTACTGTATTTTAAATTGTTAAGTTAGTGCTCGTATTTTGGGTTGGGCATAACCTAAACCAACTTACACCTGTAGCGGTTGAGCCCTGTTCGGCAGTGGATATTTTTCGAAAGCGATTTCTACGATTTGTACCTGATCGATCAACAACGAGCCCTCATTGGATCGCTCCCCGCGTTTCGTGTCGGCGGTGGACGGCCGCGCTTTCAGCGTACTCGATGATTTGTTGGAGATCGGCTTCGACTTGTACGGAGGGCTCTTTTTCTTCTTCGTTTCGAGTATCTGATTGAAGAGGGTAACATCTGACATGCGAATATGATGGAGACTGGCGTTGTAATTAGGGTTGTAAGGCCTTTAACATAGCTGGGCTGCGCGTGCCGTTGAAAAGGCCGGAAACACCGGTTTTTACAGGCCCGACACGTAACACTTGTTCCGGTTAAACTGTTTTAATATTCCTGACCACTTTTAGGGTAATTTACTGAAACACTAATCAACTTATAATTCTTTATTAAAGTACTATATTTATATAGTACTTTAATTTACTATTTATATTTTTTTTGGTGGTAACTACTGGGAAAAAAAATCCCACCTTTTACCAGTGGTAGCTACTGGGAATTTTCTTCAAAAGTTCAAAGGAATAATGCGTAATAAGATGTGGCATTGTATGCGTAAGTTGTGGTGTCTGGCATTTCGCCTACATTTGCTCCGTATGACAGACCCCAAAAATATTTGTGTATTATTAATCTTCTCAAATGTTTTTTACGCCTAAAACCCTAACCTGTTTAACAAAAGCCATTGTTTCTTTTAAGCGAGCGGTCGGCCATTGTGTCTTAGCGCGTTGCATGCGTTCAGACACAATGGCCGACCGCTCGCACAAAATAAACAATGGCTTTTGTTTAACAGATTAGGGTCTTAGGAGTAAAAATCATTCGAGCAGATTTATACTATAGTTGATTCGGAAATGTTTGGATTCAAACTACCTTGAGATTTAATTTCATCTAAATCGATTAATCGGTAAGTGTGAAGAGGTAACAGATAGGAGTTATTCTCGCATTTATAATTCTTACCTCGACACTCTCACTGATGTTCTGTATGCTGTGAGACGCTATGCTTTTAACGTCGTCGAACGTATCATCTCTTTCACAACCAAAATGATAGTATCTGCAACAAATTAATGCCGAATAATCGATTACCACCATTAAAGCACATAAGATAAACTGGATACGCCAACGAAAGCCGAAAAGACCCTGGGTATTGGATCACAGACTATGTGCATTAAAACTCGTAACTAAAATTTAGACATCTTTCTCGCGTTGTCCCGGCATTTTGCTACGGCTCATGGGAGCCTGGGGTCCGCTTGGCAACTAATCCCAAGAATTGGCGTAGGCACTAGTTTTTACGAAAGCGACTGCCTTCCAACCCAGAGGGTAGTAAACTAGGCCTTATTGGGATTAGTCCGGTTTCCTCACGATGTTTTCCTTCACCGAAAAGCGACTGGTAAATATCAAACGATATTTCGTACATAAGTTCCGAAAAACTCATTGTTACGAGCCGGGGTTTGAACCCGCGACCTCCGGATTGCAAGTTGCACGCTTTGACCGCTAGGCCACCAGCGCTTGTAACTAAAATTGAGACAGTCGGTGATAAAGCCAGATACGCTCGGTTTGTTAACACACTTATACACGGTGTAACATGAGGAAACCAAATAATTTTAACAGCATATTCCTGATCATATTTAAACACTAATATGCAACTAAACTTTTCTGTAGTTTCAGAGTTAATACCAATTTAAAAAAAAAAACAAGTTTTTATTGTTACATAGCGCAAAACGCATTTTTGATGGCGATGTTGCCACTATGGGACGTAGTCTAAGTATCCTTATTGATAGATGTCAAAAAGTGACAAGTCGTAACACTGTAAAAACCCGAAGAGTCCCGAATACAACTTACCTAATCAAAGATCTGGACGCGAAAACCGTCGGATGGTGCAGCAGCGAGGGGTTCAAATAGACCCTGTTCAAATTAACCCCCCTGGTGTCCGTCCTGTAGTGCCCTCTGGCGACCCCATCGGGGTTGAGGAACGGTATCATCTTGAACACATATAGCTTGCGCAGTTGTATGGCGATGGGGTCGTGACGGGTCAGTAAAAGATTGAGAAAACCGTTGAATACGAAGCTCGAGGGGGTCTCGCCGGGGTGCACGCGCGCTGATATGAAGATTACCTGGTGGAGTAATGGGTTACTTTAAGGGATGATGACACATGTTGAACTTTATAACATAGATAGCAAATGAGCAATTTATCACAATTATGTAGATATTAAAATAATATATGGAAATAATACAAAAATACAGGACTTGAAAGTTTCAAAATTAAAGTATTTTTTAACTTCCAAAAAGGAAAAAAATAAGGGTACCATTCGATTCCTTACATTTTATCCAATAAAAGATTGTATGGCAACTATATAAATAAACGCAATGTTTCACCGACAAAACCGCAATTTTCTTGTTTTGACCATACATTCAAGGTGGGCTCTCAGTTACCTTGACGTCACGTTCACTTATCGTTTTGTTAGGAGCGTTTCGCGAGTGAAGTACGACTGTCGGACTTTGACTATCATTTCTGACTTTTGTATTGCTTTAATGCAACGGGTCCCATATATACATTTGATCCTAAAAATAAACCTGATTGATTGATATCTTTAATGAAAATTTGTCATCTAGCCTACTGTTTGATCAACTGTGGACGATGATATGGTATCATCTTAAATCTGCTTCTTTTCTTAATAAACTGTTTAATTTACTTTTACTATAATACGCAAGTCGACAAAGTAATTCGGAATTAAAGCAAATATTTCGTAAGCGATTCGCATGCAACATACGGCAATACTTTGTCCTACACGTAGACATTGCATAAATAAACAATTTTGTAAAAAAAAACTAGATCAAAAACTTACCGTTTTCATGGAATGCTCCAGGTACATACATAAAATTTAATCTGAACGATTTTACATAAGCCGTTATTAGTGCCACACGTAGGTAATTCGTTTAGTCGCCATGCAACGTTTAAATCGCGATCGCGTGGCGAGTGCACTTGTGCGAGTAACTTACCTTCTTGTTCGGGAACTTGAACGCTCTAGGTTTGTTCTCGGGGAACAGGTGTTTGAGTCTGTCCTCGCGCTCCGCCGTGATGCCGTGGTGGGAACTTATTGTGAGCAAGTCCACTCGTCTCCCTGTAAACAATCCGAATGTGTTGTTCATACTTGCGGGATTTATGAAATACCTATAACCTAGTTAAATGTAAACAAATTAAGCAGCCTATCACAACAAAATTATAATTACTTACAAAAAAACATATAAATATTTCAAAAATGGAAGATCTCAATGTTTCAATATTTTATGGGGCCTGTAGACGGGCCATATATTTTCACTGCAATATGTGGCCGGCAACTATTGGTGTCTCTCTCTAACATGTGAGTAAGAGAGGGACACCAATAGTTACCAGCCACATATTGTGAAAATGTGACCCGTCTACAGGCCCCATTATACCTTTTATAGGGTACATTTAGATATTATATGTATACGGTAAAAAATCATCTTTTCTGTATTTTTTCTTAAGCAGAATTTTCAGGACTTTAAAGAGCCGATGAGGCTTGAATAGTGTTTTTTTTTAATCTGGACCATTATAGTTTGTTATTGTTTAAGCAAATATACTCTTCATTTTTAAAGTTTCTCGTCTTCCAGAAACGGTTTAACCAGCAGCATTTGATTACTTACTATTAAAACTGAATCTTACACGAAAATAATAGCTTGCATTATAAACTCTATTTTCAAGCACACAACCTGCACAGCGTACCTTCCAGCGAGTATATAACGCATTCCCTACAGTAGTATATATCGTCGGGGGCCTGCGGGGACGGCGCGGGCAGCATCTTGAGGTCTATAGAGTTCAGGGCTATTTGCAGCTCCGCGAACGAGAAGGGGTACGTGAACGCGAAGAACGTAGTCGCCTTCAGGTTGTCGGACGTTCGGTACTTGAAGCTTAGCGTGAACGTGTTGTCATCCATCTGAAAGGGATAACATAATTAATATTGATATTGTTTCTGTCTTAACACTGATTTAAACTTTCACGATTTTTATTCATTATTATTCACAACGACGGGACTTAATCGCGTAAAATAAGTTTTAAATTCACCTCCGACGTTTCGAGGAAGGCGTTGTCCCCGTGGTCTCGGAGAAGACGACGAACGTCGGAGGTGAATCTAAAACTTATTTTACGCGATTAAGTCCCGTTGTTTCTGTCTTACTTATATAAATATGTGCAATTTAATGTGTTTTGTTTTCATGTGTTTTGGGGTTAGAGTTCAGTTTGTTTGTTATAGGAATTTAATCTTTTCGATGCCGTGTCAAACACAAAAGCAGTCATCCAGACGCTACGTCACCGAAGTGTGAAAACTGAAATTGAACTTTATGCATACGCATGTAGGTCTATATTGCTCTGTGGACTATGACCGATTAATCGGTCTTTGGCGTCAAAAAATAATAATTAAATGTGTAAGGATGTGAAAGAGTGAAAAATATTGAACTGAAAGGAAATTACATTCTACTGCACTAGTTGTGTTCCCATATGCTATGCCAACAAATACTAAAAAGTACGGAACCCTCGGTGGGCGAGTCCGACTCACACTTGGCCAGTTTTTTTTTAATTTTTCAGCAAAAAAGGTATGACCATTCCTATAATAGTGAAAATCATGAACAATATTGCCTTTTATCCTTAATTAAAGGGGAGTACCTAAGATTTTTTTTTTGTTTTGACTCTTCTGTTAGGTTTTTTTCATCTCTTATGAAGGTGAAATAGTTAATTTGTTCGTGCAAAAGCTAATGTGCATACAAGTTTTGTTTAGAACTCACAGAATGTACTGGCCGGTCTTTTATCCTTTCCCACTGTGGTTTCCCGGGCAGTGTCCGCGTGACTGGCGCCATGCCCTGGTTATACATCTTGCCCTGCTTGTTCAGGTTTATTAGATTCAGCCGCACCTGCAACACAAACATACATTAAATATTCAACACACATTCAGTCCTTATTCTGTAACCTATCATAGCCCTATAAAAAGGCCTTCTGCTCCATTGTATATTAAACCTCTATTTCGACATATGAAAACAAATAAAACTGCTGTAAAATAGCAAAACAAAACAACCTTAACGAGAAAAATCTTACACATATCAACGTAGCCTGACACGAATGAAAGCTTCCGCTTAGAGTGAGGTGACGTGCGGATATACATACAGATCTTTGATGAGATCTAGATGCATAAAGATCTATTAGTTAGATGGATAAAAAGATGGTTCAACCAGCTTTTACTTCCACCTTTAGAAGGTAAACAAGCAGGGTTCGGTATTGTGTTGATGTGGTAATAGCTTATTCTTAAATTTCTCATACTTACGGTAACAAGAGGCTCTCTGGCTTGGATGCCAAAGTAAAACCAGGTGCGGTTGCCATTCTCAAACTCAGTGCCGGCACAATCTGGCCGAGTCCACATGTTGAACTCATAGTCCGGGGTTTCAGCTGTATTTGTTTTTGGGTTATGGCTAGGAGCTGCAAAATAAATTAAACTATAATACGCCATACTATTTTTTTGTTGATGTGATAGTTGAAATAAAACTATTTTAACGCATTCACTGCCAGGGGGCGTGGCCTAGGAACAAACTTGTATGACGGTGAACGCACATGTGCGTTGGGGGCAGTGAATGTGTTAATCTGTCAGATTATGCGATTATGGTGTTAAGAAAAGGTAAGAGGGTAGATATTTGCTGAGAGCGTCGAATGGATTTACCCGAGTTTGAAGTTAAGAGACACAATTATAATGAATTAAAAATACAACGATATTTCAAATCCTGGCAATATTTTATCATGGTCAATGCAAGTCTCCTGAATGTGTTTTAACTGAGGCTTTTGGAGCAGTACAATACAAGTGTAGATATGGAAAAACCCTAGCCTAAGATACAAATTTAATAAAGAGACAGTGATCATATAAGAATTGCTGTATAAGCAGCTAATTCTTGCCAGTCAATTATTGACCTATAAAGCAAAATATCCATTCAGAATCTGCGCAACCTCGCGCGATGTTCCGTCTACAAAACTGTTTATTAGCCATGAAAGACAACCCTGCTTTATTGGCAGTACAAATTGGATCTGTATAACGGCATTGGACTTTGTAATTTGGCAAAACAAAAACAATAAGAAACATACCAATAAGCTCCGTAGGCACTCGCTCCACATGACCAAGATTTCCAGAGTCAAAATTGTGTATAAAATAAAATCCACCACACTCAAATATATTGTTGTAATCCATGTTTAAAAAATGTACTGTGGACTACATTCTATAAAAAGTCGTAAATTAGTCGAGAATTTTGGCACCCTCTGGATAAACATTTACTTGAAGAATTTGTTCTGCAGAACATTTATATGAATCTGCATGTTTGCTAATATCAAAATGACACTCAAAAACGGAGGTTACACTGTTTTTCTAAACAAAATTATGTAATTTTGTTGACATCGATTGACGGATAACAGCTGATTTGTTTTATTGGTGATCTTTTAATAATTTTCACGCACTCCGAATGAGTATTTGCAAATGGTTTAGTCTTTATAAATATTGTATTTTTTTATGACAAATTTTATTTTGTATATCATTCACTATTATTGACATAATTATTTTATTTGGAATTACACTTTACGCCACCGTGAAATTTTATTCAAGATGGCTGCCACCACTGCATTAACAAAGGAAAGTGGGAGAACAGAGACTGCCAGTGCGAAAAAATATAAAAAAAGCCGGCCAAGTGCGAGTCGGACTCGCGTTCCAAGGGTTCCGTTCGTTACACAATTTAAACAATGTATTTTTTATGCGAAATGTCTTTAAAAAACCCGTAGGGGTCGGATCAAAAACTAAGTAATTAAGTCCGACTCACGCTTGACTGCACATTTCTAATAGGTTTTCCGGTGATCTATAGGTAAAGATCTACTTTGTGTATTTTTTTTAATTTGACCCGTTAGTTTCGGAGATAAAGGGGGGGATGGTCATTTTTTGCCTATTTTCTTGAATAACCTCTAAACTTATTATCCTAAAATTATATAAAAAATATATTTGAGATTCTCACAATGAGCTCTTTTTTTGATATGTAACACGATATAGTTTGACAAACTTTATTTTTTAATTTTCTCATTTACCCCCCAAAAGTGGCCCCCCTGTT
The DNA here is from genome assembly GCF_947568885.1 of Cydia strobilella. Lineage (NCBI taxonomy): Eukaryota > Metazoa > Arthropoda > Insecta > Lepidoptera > Tortricidae > Cydia > Cydia strobilella. The sequence continues at coordinate 5,122,557 of NC_086048.1, forward strand.
TAAAATTAATTTGTTTACGTTACATGTCCATCTTTGGGTCACAAACTTACATATGTGTTCCAAATTTCAACTTAATTGGTCCAGTAGTTTCGGAGAAAATAGGCTGTGACAGACGGACAGACAGACAGACGCACGAGTGATCCTATAAGGGTTCCGTTTTTTCCTTTTGCGGTACGGAACCCTAAAAAGAATACGTTCTACTCATGTTCTACTGTTATCTTGCCAATTACTTTCAAATTTAGTTATTAAGTATTTGCTTATCGTAGTATTGGTTTCTGCTCCACTACATCCTTTATTTGTGCAAAATCAAGTGTGATTAACCAGTGATGCCAGAGCACTGAAAACTAAAATACGACTGCAGATTAACTGATTGTGTTATAAAATATGATTTATAATTATGAAAAGCTTGAGCCAGTTGGTAACTCCTGCTTAGTATAGCACCTTAAATATAAATGTCATTGTCACTACGTAAAGAAATTTGTGTTGAGATATACTGACGAAAGACACCAACTTCTCAGAAAAAGGAAAGTAATTCAAATTTTCTATGGGAAGTAAATTCTTCGCGCCTACATTTTTTAAATTTGCCGCCTTTTTCTACTGACGAGGTCGCCGCACATTCATCAGTGTTCAGCAGGGTATAATATAGAGTGGTTCTACCCATTTTTTTTAAATAAAAAAATAATTATATCTAATAATTGACTACGACTATTTCTAGTGCTTTATTTCATGTATGATGTGTAAATAATTAATTTTAATTATAGTCAGTATCCTTTTTAATTTATACTGAAACAGTGCTTAATCGCGTGCACTTTAGACAGACTGGCGAGTAATTAGTACCTATATCAACATCTTCTAAGTATAATACCTATAATATAGTTCCGCGGCTTCGTAATAGGTCTATTGCGCTTATTACATCTACCTAAAAAAATATACGGTCGCCAGGCACTTGTGGTCGGCGGGTGCCTCGACAACTCCACCCTAGTTAGCATCCTATAATAAGTGCTGAGTTGCTGACCTACCGAAGTCCAAATAAACATTTTCATTTCATTTTCATTTTCATTTTTATTTCACCGAAACAGGATTTTTGCCAAAACCGGTTTCGACTCAGTTTTGGCCGAAACCGAAACTTTTATAGAGTTAGACCTAGCTAAGTTGGTAGCGATTTTAATAGCACACTGTGCAAGTGTTATTTTAAACGTCAAACTTCTATGAAATTATTATTATTATTTTCTTTTTTTTAAGGTTCACCAACAGTGGCAACAACAACTTATAGACTAACACACTTGCATACTATATATTAAATTATGATTGCGCCACCAATTACAGGCGAACACAGCATGCATTAGTATTTTACTCTAAACATTTCAATAAGATAAGATAAGAAGAATTACCATTATAATTAATAACTAGACACAAACGTTACGTTTAAACTAACACTTTCACAGTCTAGTGTCAGTCTATGCTATCAAAATTGCTGACATGGCGTTTTAGTTTTATTTAAGAGTGAAATTTGTTGTTAGTTTAATTTAAAACAATATATATAATATCCCTATTTTTATAGTCGATATAAGGCCTATTTATTACTTACTAGCTTTTGCCCGCGACTTCGTCTGCGTGGAATCAGTAACAGCAGCTAGAGTAAGTTTAGCGCCTGGATAAAGTGTAATAGAAATCATGCGATTTGAGCATAAGCTTAACATCAATTATCGGGTAGTAAATTACATCTCACAATTTCACCCCTCTTTTCACTCTCTTTAGGGATGATTTCCGACATAAAAACTATCCTATGTCCTTCCCCGGGACTCAAACTATATATGTATATGCCAAATTTCAACTAAATTGGTTTAGCGGTTTAAGCATGAAGAGGTAGACAGACTTTTGCATTTATAATATTAGTATCGATTATGAATGGATCTACCTTTTCGTACCACCCGTGGCGTGGTTTCGCGGACACTTTCTGGCATCATTCGATTCGGGGAATGAAACTCAGAATAAAACAAAACAATTTATATATTTTTTAATTCATAGTCACGTTGTGATTCCGTTTGACTTCAGTTAATTCATTCTAACTATAGCTCCGTCGCTGATCGATAGTTGTGATAAATTGAGTTCTGTAGACCTCTTTATTGTTTGGCCCATAACCTAGACCTAGACGGGTGTCGCTGGTAGTAGTAACTATTTATTAATCTGTGGTAGTAGAGGGTTAAAACAAATGAAAAGGAATAGATTAACTTCAAAATTGTATTTTCACGTTGTCCTTACGATTATAACAAAATTAAATAGCTTAATTAAGTATACAATAATAATAGGTTACTTAGGCGTGGCACTTACCTAAGGATTATAAAAATTACATTCCTTACGATTTCGAACAACTTGGCCAATAAATGCCTTCATCACAAAAATCATGTTACTTGTTAGAATCTACGAGTAATACCTAAATATACACTTTTATCTACACTCTTTGCATCCTACTTAATATGTCTTTTGTGAGCATGGTTGAGTGTGATGCTAAAACAATTTTATGAACATAAATTGCATGTCATCAATTCATTACTAAACATTTAATGGTGATCGATTAAAAAAAACGCAATGTAGTATGAATTTTGGCAACTTCTTTTGGCAATTTCACCAAAATAATGATAACAGAAGAAGGGGGTTTTGAATGATTCACGGTTAGTTTCACTAGACTTATATTGACCGGAAGGTAATCACGGTCTATATACCGGTAAATATAAGTCTAACAGAAGAATGGATGTATACCTACATAAGAAGGTTGTCAATTTTCTTGATTTTCAAAATAAATATAAAACTGACGTGTTGCACCAAAATATAATAGACGATGTAAAATAAATAAAAATATCACATTTCGGAACTACTACTAGGGGTAATATGTGTTTTGTATGAAGTATGAATGTACTTATCTTAACTTAATTTATTAAACTTACCAAGATTACATACAACGAAATCAAAGAAAAGACTTCTACACGTTACAAATGACACTGAGTGAACTATACTGTCAGTACCTTAGTCAAAAATTAATGATGCATTTAATTTAGGTCTTTTTTGGTTTAAGAGACAAGTATACCTAGGTAGTTAGTACTTGCATGAAAATTTCTCTTTAATAGCAAATAGCAAAACCATATAAGAAAATACGTTATTTACAAATTACTAAATATTTGTATGCTTTTTGTCGTTTCTGTAATACGATAACGCTTTGTTGGGCATTTTCATGTAAGTATTAACAGGACCAGTCAAGTTACTTTAACACCATTCTTGTTCTGCTTCTTTTCTGCACTCATGCCATGAGAATAATTTCATTGAAATAAAAATCTAGGATGAAAACAAACATAATTATTTTTACGACTAGGACACATATACATACATATGAGCATTTCACACAATACAATACGCACCGTATCACATACATATTATGACGTAATAAACAATTTTTGAATAAGGAATAATTTGTCAATTAAATTAAAATAGCTATTTTATGATATAAACTAATTTTAAATAACTTTAATTGTTATAACATCCACATTCCTGAATTGATCTCGATCTATTATTCACATCCATTTCTTACATACAATATTTGGCGGAACATATTGCTATACATACAGCAAATAAAGTACGATAATAATTGAGACATTTGTTAAAATGAGTCATCATTCTGAGCATAGGTTAACAATAATTATGTTATTGCGTCTGTGTTATAGGTAACATTTAGGTAGGTTCAAAATATATTACATAATCAGAAGTGGGTTTACTTTAGTACTTAGATTATTAACACGTACCTATATAAGTAGTGATAGAGTGAATTTTAGTTTCAGTAAGTGTGTCAATTCGTCAGATGGTGCTACTAACGGAAGACAGATGTGATTATTTGAGCTAACATTAAAATCAATATGCAAAGGTAGGCAATGGCTTAATGGAATAAATTACATCGTACTCCGTTCCGACTTAAACAACATGCCTCGATTAGACGGGTTCAATATGACCTCGCCCGACCATCCTAATTATACAAATAAGTTTACATTTTCCTCATTAAATAATAATTATATAAATTATCTAATGATCAGTCCTTTGAGATCGGTTAGCCCTTTCCTTCGTTGGGTATCGTGATGGAGACTGTGGCTGGTCTGGTTCGGTCTGAGGCGTTGTGGACGTTGGCGTGCACGGGGGCGCCTCGGCATATCTCGTCGGTCGTCGTCAGCTTACACTCGACAACTCTGTAGTTGCACGTCGGCGAGCCGTAGTCGAAATCGGGGCGAGTCACAGCATTCGGGATGTCGTTCTGGATCATTGGCTCTTCTTTGAACGGCGGACAACTGGAACAACAGACCACGTTTTATTGCTTTGAAACATATTTAACATTCAAAATTACTGATCAGATTATTTATTATGTGTATACCTCATAGGGGGTGGAGTTGGAGAACGTGAAAGAGGGAAGCTTGCCACCTCTCTGGATATGGCGAGAGACTTGATAGATCCAAATGTTGCTTCAGGGCTTAACGGAGCTCCTAAAACTGACGCCATACCCCTGGAACAAATAAGGCATATAAGTATTAGCAGAAGAAGTTCAATATCAAGATGGATCCCCAAGTGATTGAATACTTACAACAGTTATAATAATAAAATAATAAAAAGCCTTTTTATTTTCTTATCAACTACTTACAAACTTGGTAACACTTGATATTGTTAATTTATTTTAATTAATATATATATGTTTACTTTTTAAAACTTATTTTACTCGGTTAGTATAATTATTTTACTTATTTTTATGTTTATGTATTTAAAACTAAAAGTTGATAGAAACCCCACTTTATTGGGTAAAGGCCTCCTCCAATTTGTTCCACTCGTCTCTGTTTTTTGCCTTATTTAGCCATCTTAGACCGGCCGTGGCTACTATGTCGTCGCTCCATCGCTTTCGTGGTCGTCCTGCCTTTCTTTTTACGTCGGGACCTTTCCATAGAGTCGCTTCTTTTGTCCACCGTTCATCTGTGTATCTTGCTACATGGCCGGCCCATCGCCATTTTATTTTAAGTGCATATTTTAGTGCATCTGTGATTTTCGTTTTGTTTCTTATGCGTTCACTTCTGACTTTATGTATTTTCCTTAGCTTTAGCATGCTCCTTTCCATCGCTCGTTGGGTAGTGGTTATTCTGGCTTTCGTCTTTACCGTGTGACTCCAGGTTTGGCAGCCATATGTTAACGCCGGCAAAATATTGGTATCCATCACTATTTTTTTCATGTGTAATGGGTAGTCTCCTTTAAGAATCTCTTTTAAAGACCAGTACTTTTTCCAGCTTAAGGCTATACGTCGTTCTATTTCGTCTTGTGTATTGTCATTGCTAAAAGAAACTTCTTTTCCGAGGTATATGTAGCGCTCCACGTATTCTAGAGTCGTATGTCCCAGATTAATTGGTTGTTGGAAGCTATTTGTCATAATCTTTGTTTTGCTCTCATTCATCTTCAATCCTATTTTCTCGCTTTCTTCTCTGAGGGAGTTAATCATTATTTCTAATTTTTTGCTGGTGGAGGCGAGTAGAACGATATCATCCGCGAACCTGAGGTGGCTTAGGTATCTGCCATTTACTTTTATTCCCTCCTGTTGCCATTTTAGCTTTGTGAATATGGTCTCTAATACGGCAATAAAAAGCTTCGGTGAGAGGGGATCCCCCTGTCTCACGCCTCTGCATATCGAAATAATATCTCCTCTCGCTTCCAGTTTTACTCTACTAGTGCTATTATTATACAAGTGTTTTAGGACATTAATGTATTGGATATTTATTTCGGCTTGGTAGAGCGCTTCCCAGATAGAGTCGTGGGAGATGGTATCGAAAGCTTTCGCGTAGTCGATGAAAGCCACGTATAAAGGTTGCTTAAATTCTCTATGTTTTTCTATTATTTGTTGCATCACATGAAGATGATCCGTTGTTGAAAAGCCAGAGCGGAAACCAGCTTGCTCTATAGGTTGAATGGTTTCTATTTTAGCGTTTATTCTACTTAGTAAAATTGATGTGAACAGTTTATATATAGTGGATAAGAGGCTGATCGGGCGATAGTTAGCAATATCTTTGGAGTCGCCTTTTTTATACAATAAAACTATTTCAGAGCTTTTCCATTGTGCTGGCGCTTCGCCTGTGTCTAGGACCATATTGAAGAGCTTTGCCAAAAACGGGGTAAGTTGGGATTTTCCAAGTTTTAGAGCTTCGTTTGTAATACCGTCCGGCCCCGGGCTCTTGTCCATTTTTAGTTTTTTAATGTGAGATAGTAACTCTATTGACTCTATGGGCTTAATGGTTTCGTATTGGTTTGTCGCTCTAGATGGTTCGATTTCTTGAAAGCTTTTATTTTTTTGGCTGTATAGCTCTCTATAAAATTGAGTTGCGTTGTTTATTATGTCTTTTCTTGTTTTTGTCTCTTTGTCGTTAGATTTTAAGCTTTGTATCCAAGTTTTTTGAGTATTCAGCTCTTTAAAAGCTCTTTTTGTGCTTCTATAGCATTTTAAGTTTTTCGTTATAACATTTTTTCTGTAGAGCTGGTAATCTTTCCTTAACGCTTTACTAGTCATTTTAAATATTTGACTGAGTTCTTGTTTAGCTTCTTTTGACTTTTGTTGCATTTTAATTAATTCCGATCTTCTTTTAATTAGTTCTTTAGTTTTTTGACTTATGATTCGATTTTCTCTTGTTAAATTATTTTTATTATTTATTTGTAAGCTATTTTTGATGGCAGTTTCTATTGCGTCGTAGAATGTTTGTAGTTGTGAGCTTTTTGGACAGGTATAGAGTTCTTGTAAGTTGTTTTCTAAGTTTTGCAGATATAATTCGATCTCTTTATCCGTTTTAGGTCTGTTACTTGTAGATTTGTAGTTAGTTCTGCTCTTTTTCATAGCGTTGTTGATTTTCCAGGTAGCTCGTACTAGACGATGATCCGACGGAAATGCCACGTTGTTTAGAACTTCTATATTTATTACGTTTTTTGGTTTGTTTGTTAAAATATAATCAATTTCGTTTTTCGTTTTCAAATCAGGGGAAATCCACGTCCATTTTCTTTTGTCTTTCTTCTTGAAATATGTGTTCATGATCTTTAGCTTGTATTCGTTTGCGTATTGTATTAATATTTCTCCTCTTGCATTCCTTTTCCCGTAGCCATATTTGCCCATAATGGTATCTTCATTTTCTTTTGGTAGACCGATCTTTGCGTTAAAGTCTCCGATGACGATCAGTTTTTCACTAGCGATCTCGTGTGCCTGTTCTAGCGTTTCGTAAAAGCTGCTGATTTCTTCGTCTGTCGAGCTTTCCGTGGGGGCATATACTTGTATTATAGAGAGTATTTCGTTTTGATAGTTCAATTGCAGAAGTGCTACTCTGTCTGAGAAGCCCGTAAAGTTGAAGATACTGTTTTTATGTTTTTTGTTTATTAGGAAACCGACGCCATGCGATCCCTGTGTTTCGCCTTTGTAGCAAAATATATAATTATCCATTTCTTCTATACAGCAGCCCTTTCTTCTCACCTCTGCTAGGCCTAGAATATCAAATTGTATCTTCTGTAAGGCATGAGTAAGTTCGATCATTTTTTCTGTAGATAGTAGTGATCTGACGTTATATGTTGCAATTTTTAAATACTGTTCGTAACTTTTATTTTTGATTGGAGGGTTGTGGTCGCTGTCCCCACGGTGACCAGCCGGCTTGGGGAACTTTAATGTTTCTTTTTTGTGTTGTTCGTTTTGGAATGTAAAGGATTTGTGAGAGAGGCCTTTTAATTGCTATTCGGAATCGGTGTCCCTATCAGCTCTACTTTGTAGTGTTTCAAATTGTATTTTGTCTCTCCCCAAAGTAGAGCTCGAAGTATCAGAATTTGACATTGTAGGTTTTTGCATGTAAGATGTAATATCGTATGTTTTGTTTTTCTTAGTAGATCGGTTGTTGACTCTACATGTTTTTTCGTTTGTCGCATTGTTTCTGGGACCTTCCGGGGATTCCGACAAAATTCTTTTGGCCGGTTTCTTCTTGTAGGCAGCTGTAGAGTTGTTATGTTTAAGTGCGATAATTTTGTCGTGTCTCAGTATCACCTTTTGCCCTTGTTCTCGCTGTTTTTGTAGCTCTTCTTGAAGCTCCTTACGTTTTTGCAGTACTTTTTTTGTGTAGTCTTCTTTGATATATATACCAGTATTTTGTAGCGATTTTCTTCCCTTAAGAATTTCAAGTTTTCGGCCGATTGTTGTTAAAGTGACCACGATGGGCCTAATTTTTTCGTTCTTTCTTCCCATTCTTCTTGCGTCTTCTATCTCTCCCGATAGACATCCGCTTTTCATAGTGTTGTTGAAGATATCCAAAATAAGTTTTTGCAGGCTCCAGTAATTGTGTTCTGTTTCTGGGACAACAGTTACAACAATAAATTTGGTATTATTGAGTGAGCGGGCAGAGCAGTGATTTGTTAATAACAATTAAAACATTTTCTGAGTAAGTCGATAAAGACACTTACACGACGGAGTCAGATGGCACAAGGAAAGGTAAAGGCGGCGGGCAGGGTGCGTCAGCACGGGCGGGCGATGCAGGCTCCGTGGAGCGTGGGCAGCGTGGGGATTCACCGTCCTCCACCAACCCGAGCCAACTGCGTATACCACGCCATATACCGCTAGGACTACCTGTAAAATTATAAATAACAACTAAGTATTTGTTTTATAATAAATCATTAAATCTTATCTAAGCGCTTTCCCAACTCGAAGCTGCTGAAGCTTGACGGCCTTATGCCGAGAAGCGGCGTTGGCTTTAGTTTTTGCGAATGTTTTAATCACCATTATATTTCTTATATGTCTAGTTTATTACTTGATTGGACATTCGCACGAATTATAGTCTTAAAAAACAAAAATAAGACAAAAAGACTCAATTTTAGTTTTATATGCGAGGAGCTTAGTTTCACAAACAAAAGCGATTACAACGCCTGACGTTGCTGCAAAAATATAACCTATGGCGGGATTCACATACTCATAAAAAAAAATTGTCATGTCATGTCAACTGTAAAATTACTAATGGTCCAAAGACGCTACAGTCCCGAACATAGCCTATTCCAATTAACTTATTGACAAGAATTTCATGGCAACTTACGGGAATATTTTCTGCTATTTTGTGGGCTCAAGGGATAGAAGTCGCCGTGAATGGGGCAGTGGAACGCCAGTCTCCTTTGCCGTCGCTGGGCGGCACGCATCAGTATGCATAACACGATACCTGCAACAATCAATTATATTGTTATATTCAAACCACGTTTGATAAAACATGTAATGCTTAATTTAGACCTTTCGAAGAACTACATACGGTCCAATTATAAATGGGCTCGATGCTTGACTTGGGCAGTTTAGTCTTAGGTCGGATATTGTTCGAGTATTTAGCATACAAGTTGAAGAGTACCTAGACACGGCGTGATATGCGTACGCGTTGGTATCTATCTACCTTTAGACATGTATTGGATTATAATTTGATATATTTTTTTTAATTAGAAGTCTAGTCATTCATTTACGTCAACAGAAACCAGATTTAGCCACTTTGGACATCATATCATTCTGGACGTATCACGTTTAAATAAATTTGTTTATATCATATACACACACACATACATTTACAGCGGTACGCCAACACATTTACAAGCAATTAAAATTATTCGATTTTAAATAATATTTGAGTTAAGATTTGATTGAGAATTAAATTAAATTAAATGTAAAATTAAATTAAAAAGATAACAGTTTACGTCTGAGTATATTACAATCATAAAATGCCTACATAAAAAAGCCGACCACCACTTTTACGTCATACATAGAACACGCGGCTATTTTAAGAAAGTTCATTTCATAAATTGAGGCGTCGAAAGAATAATATTTGTCTTTAGAACGTATGTAATTTAATTTGTTATATCATTTGATATTCAAGGGTGTTGTGTTCTGTTTGCGTAATATTCTAGAAGAATAATTGATTATTACTAAGTTTACTAACCAGCAATTGTCATAAGTGCACCGGCGACTATGCAAACGGGGCCAAGCACCCGAGAGTTTCCTGTAAATGCGATCCGCTCTTGATAATGATCCTGCTCTTCATTCTCCCCACGGACACGGTACGACGTAGCTGGAAAGAAATTAAATTATAGCGTCATACAAAAACCATCATTATGGAAAAGTCATTCGTCATTTCATTAACGAAGTCTTTTATTTCCGAGAATATAACAGTAACCTTCATTAACGTTTTGCTTTTAAGAAGCATTTTAAAAACGACGTATCTCTTTGCTAGACATTATTGTTACTTACGCCATCTATATTTTAGTGTTAACTTCAATTACATTTCAAACTTAAAAATGGGTAGAATGGAATGGTAATTTGAATACTACACTGGTCACCCAGTCATAAACAATTTGTGTGCTATTCAAAATATAACACAATTTTCTACTTCCGGTCAATTGGTCGAATTGGGAATGGGCTAGTTACCTGTTGAAAAGTTATTGCAATCACGAATTTCATCAAATTATATTTTATGATCGCGGAAAAAGCAATTTAATCTCACGTTTATTTTACTATTGCATTTTCAATGATTTATAATTTATCTAAGTAGATAAATCATTTCAGATGTTTAACCTCACATAAAGACTTGGTTATTTCCGCCGAGTTTTTTGCCGATCCCATACCCTTCTCCAATTGAGGGGGGATTTAAATCTCGAGGCAAGAGGTGTAGGGTTAGAGCCGGTGTAGCTTTATTTGATGTTCATAAGCGCATTGTAATGTGTCTACTTGAATAATAAACTGTCTTTATCTTTCTGCTAGGAAACTAGCACTTTTAATGTATAATGCATTGAGGTAATATGTAAACAATATAATATAATATAATATGTATGTTGAGGTGTATGTGAGGCGGCCTCTCGAAGAAAATGTTTCTGCACCTCAATGAAGTGCATGCACTTCATTGCTACTGGCTAGCTGCGCATTCTTTAGCTTAGTGACAAACGTCAAACGCAAAAAGTGGCGGACCTTGCGGACACAATCTGTTCTCGACAGCTTGTCTATATAGGTACATGTCAGTGGTATAATGTAGAGAAATGTGGAAACTAAACACCTACAAGCTACAAGATTAAAATAGTAGACTAACCAGTAAGCACGCATCCAACCAGCATGAAGAGGAAACCGAATATGGGTAGGATGATTTGGCAGTTGGCGGCGACCACGATGCCGGCAACCGCCAGGCCGCCCTCAACTTTCTCGACGCGCAGTCTTGAGATGGCGGGCGGACATCTTGGCTTTCCCACCGGGGCTCGGACTAGGGGCTCGCCTGGAGGTGACGTTGTCCTGTAGCAAAGAAAATTGGTATTTAGGAAAATTGTCGACAATAAGCATATATTGGCTAAGAGTGTAAACCTGCTTAATCTTTTTTTGAAAATAAGAATTTTTTACAGTCGAAGACAAAAATATCGATCGACAAATGGCTCAGAAATATGTGAACACGACTTTATTGTCTAAGGTGTAAGAGCGTACACATATTTTTGAAACTGGGCATATATATTATATGCCCTTGACTGTACCTGCTTTGATAGTAAATTAATTTCAAAAAGGTTTTAACAGGTTTACACTCTTAACCTTTTCGACGCCGTGTCAAACACAAAACCAGTCATCAAAACTGAAATTGAACTTTATGCATCTGCATGTAGGTCTATGTTGCTCTGTGGTCTATGACTGATTAATCGGTCTTTGGCGTTGAACCTACGGTGTGTATATATCGGTCATTGGCGTCCAAAAGGTTAACCAATAGATAATAGTAGGTATGGGTAAAATCAAGTACCTACACATAGTCTGGACAGAGCATTAGAACTACATTTAGAAGTATGTAGTAGGATAAAGTAAGAGGTATGAGAGTCAGACCAAGCTAACTCTGCACCAGTCGGTGCAGAAGTCCAAGTCTGAAGAGCAACACAATTTTTTTTAAACTTATTCGGGAATCGGGATTTGCAACGTCGTTTACGTCTCTTTTGAAGTGAGTAAAAATGTATATTTTAATTTTTATTACATATTTATTTTAAGGATAACAAACTACTTGTATAATATAATATGTTACATTTCGTTATACATTTAAAATTAATACAACTACCTATAACCAACGCCAGTAAGTATGCACTAAGTATTATGTTGGCGTGTGTTTGACATCTTTGTGTGATGAATTGTGGCGAAAGGGTTAATTTTAAATTAAATTTAAAATACTGTCCGGCCACGTTGGCGGTTGACATGGGCAGCTGCTACGCGTATTAATACCACAATATGCATTTCACACACGTTGGCGGTGACACAAGAATTCTAAACAAAAGTAATTTAACGAATAGCCATTACCAAAAATTAGAAAAAGATACTCAATTTATCTCTAACAAAAATCGCTGATGATACAAATGCATCACAAACTTATGAACAACATAGAAGATTTCTAAGGCAATGAACTCTGAATGTCTAAATAAAATTATTTTGTTAAGACGTGGGCGAATCTCATAATTTAAGATCGATGAACAATAAAGTAGGTACCTACCTACTACTATTTTTAGTATCTGTTTTAATCCTACTCAATTTCTACTTGGTTAGCATACAGCACAAAGTTATTTTAGTATTTAACTTGGGGTATTTGAACTCTTTATTAAAGGAGAGTGAAGATAATACCCTGCCCTTTCCAACCTTTCTTACAGGAGGTAGTAGGTACTCTTTTTTTTTTGTATGACCTATTTTTAGGTTACCATACCTCAAAAGGAAAAAACCGAATCCTTATAGTACCTATCACTCGGGCGTCTGTCCGTCTGTTACAGCCGATTTTCTCCGAAACTCAGTGGACAAATTAAGTTGAAATTTGGTACACATATGTAAGTTTGTGACCCAAAGACAGACATGTAACGTACACAAATGAATTTTTAACATGGGGGCCACTTATGGAGGGTAAATGATAAAATTCAAAAATATATATTTTTAAACTGTTACATAATCAAATGAAAGAGCTCATTTGATTGTAAGAAGCTCAAAAAATTTTTTTTTTGTAATTTTAAAATAAATAGGTAGTGTAGAAGTTATTTAAGAAAATAGCCAAAAAATTACCATTCCCCCCTTTATCCCCGAAACTACTGTCTAAAATTTTGAAAAAAAAATTACACAAAATTGTTCGTTCCCTATAGATGACAGGAAAACCTATTAGAAATGTGCAGTCAACTCACGTTTCACATAAATAAATACATTGTTAAAAATTGTGTAATGAACGGAACCCTTGGAACGTGAGTCCGACTCGCACTTTGCCGGGTTTTTACTAAATCAATCAATCATTTTAGCCCCCTATCGCCTACTGTTGAGCATAGAGGCCTCTGGTGTATTTCCATTTGACCCCGCCGGGCAAAGATAGGAATAGGTATATCACTTTTCATATAAATCATCCCCATTTGTCCCAGTCTCATGTATGATGAAGGTCACGTAGGGCGGGGACAAATGGAAATACACCGCTTCTCTTCGTAGGTACGCCACTTATCCCGGTCCTTGGCTAGTCTCATCTACACACACAGTAGTAACAGTATTACGTCTATTTAGTATTTATCTCTCTTGTTGTAACTAAGTGACACAACTTTTGGCTCCAAGCATGTTCTCTTGTAATTTTGGCTCAACCTTGTGTTTCTCGTACGGTGGACTAAGTTTATTTTTGCTATTGTCTAATTATTCACTAACGAGTCTTTACACTTTCGATGTTCCTATACACGGTTTTAATAAACGTAGATATTATACAGGGCGTCACTTTATGAGGTACCGTCGTTCATGCAAGCGCGACGTACTCTTGCGGTAAGGAGTTAAATCTTAAGAAAAAAAATATTAGGTACTCAAGGGTATACTCTAATGTACAACACTAATAAAACCCATTAGAATTATTAAATACAAACAGTGTAAACTAATTTCACTTCACCTAATTCCATACTTGCCTCTTTTACAATTGTTAATTTTAAGAAATTTTAACAGAACGAAAACGTAAGTCTAACCATTTTGCATTCGGTACGCGAAGGAAAATAAATTAAAACATATATTTGTGCGATTCAATGATATTTCTGTTAATATACTAAGGTAGTTACCCTAACGGAGAGAAAACTGCAGCCAAATAACACTAGACCCTACTCATATAGTGTTGTGTTCCTGCCGGTGAGTAAGGTTGCCAGAGTTCAACGAGGGTGCGGAGTGTTAGAGTCGGCAACGAGCATGTAACTCCTCTGGAGTTGCGGGCGTACAACATAGGCTACGGAGACTGCTTACCATCAGGCGGACAGTATGCTTATTTGCCCAACGACGTAGTATAAAAAAGAAATCTCAGAAGGTGACACTTAGCCAGGTAAATAACCCTATTTTCGGCATCCCCCTATTATTTATCTTACTATCTGTTATTAATACCTATAGATAATCTTAATGTCACTATGATATCCGGAATAACCAGCTAGCGACACCTTATCTTGGAGCCTAAAGGGACCCATCAAAATATTCCACGAATCTCTTTACAACTTTCATTATACGAGACGCCTTTTCTCCGAAGGGACAAATTGAATTAGATATTGTAACACCGTGTATAGTAGTCCTTTCTGAGGGGTAATGAATTCACGAATTTCATTTTAGTATCCATGATATCCATCCCGGTTTAGTCGTCCGGATTATAAGCACGGGTACGCATGCTCAAAAGTGACACCTATTACCGTGAGTACAAAACATCACTCAGTGGGTGTATTCTTGAATCTTGAGTGTGTTATTGACGTATCCATTTATTAGGTACTTAGTCGCTTGTGCTCGCTTCAGGCGCAGATCCACTCATGTGTCACCGCCCGTCTCTTTACTAGAAAGACATACCTTTTACTTATTTAGGTATTTTGCCTTTTCGTAATACGAGTAGAAACTTACTAGCGTCTTCGTCTTCTTTTCCTAGCCTTAATCCCATTATTTGGGGTCGGCTCTCCTAATAGTAATTCTTCGCCAGGACTGCAGGCAGGCCAGGGCCCGGGTCGTCTGGGCTGGTATTTTTGCCTTATTTAAGTCACTATTATTTATAGTGGCCATCCATATTTCTCGGGGTCTTCCTCGCCTCGTCGACCTCGTCATGTGGTCAGGTGGTCGCCGCATGACGTGACCAATGTGACCATACCATCGAGTAGAAACTTACTAGCACTTAGTATAGCACTAAATAGAGCACTTATCATTCCCCTTCTTTATATATTGATTGCGTGGGCACGTCGACGTCAACAGCTGTCGACAGTCACGACCACTTTACTAGACATTCAATAGGTTAATCAAATAATTCGGCTGTTATAAAGATTTTCTCACTTCTCCCAGTCCTGACTTCTTTATAGTTCTGAAACGTGAGGTTATTTTTAGGAGCTATGCATCGCAATACCACAAAACCGTAATGTTTACTGTGTTTTATAGTGTGGGAAATGGTGCGTCTACATGTAACAGATGCGATGAAGACGTAAAAAAGCCCACATAAAACCGAGAACAACGGAAAGCTCCTGTTCGTTATAAAAGGTCGACAGTTAAATAAAAGGTGATTTATTGTCTATGCTGTAATACTGTAAATTTATACAATAGCGCACTTTAGCGTTTGAATACAGTGACCAGTTTTCATTTTGAGTGTTGATACTGTGTCGTTGAAAAATTTATAGGCAGAAATAATAATATCATCTATGTTTTTAACGTCAAAAACTATACCCGATGTAGACGAAAGGGGTGAGTGCCTACTCGAATGTAGGTACACTTTAAATTGTAGGTAGTAGTAATTTAACAATTTAAGTAGTTAGGAATAGTACTAAATAATAGTAGTAAATAGTTAAATGTACCGTGACATGTTGAACGACATTACATAATATGTTATGTCATACGAAGACAAGCTAGGTTCCTATGAGCTACTTAAGGTATCTGGGGTCAGGGCTTTTGGTAAAGATGTCGTGGTTTCCTTTAAGTACAGTTATCCTTAAGTTTCATAATTTAAAATGCATTTCCTAAAACTTTTAGCCTTACGCCGTTTAGTCTAATATTTCAAGAACATGCAAGCAAAGAAGTACTTAAGCGTTTTTAGTGCAAAGAGAGTGATACCTACATCTTATTTTATGCGTTTTTAGGGTTCCGTAGCCAAATGGCAAAAAACGGGACCCTTATAGATTCGTCATGTCTGTCTGTTTGTCTGTCTTGTCTGTCTGTCCGTCCGTATGTCACAGCCACAGCCACTTTTCTCGGAAACTATAAGAACTATACTGTTGAAACTTGGTAAGTAGATGTATTCTGTGAACCGCATTAAGATTTTCACACACAAAAAAAAAACAATAAATTTTGGGGGTTCCCCATACTTGGAACTGAAACTCAAAAATTTTTTTTTCATCAAACCCCTACGTGTGGGGTATCTATTGGATAGGTCTTTAAAAATGATATTGAGGTTTCTAATATAATTTTTTTTCTAAACTGAATAGTTTGCGCGAGAGACACTTCCAAAGTGGTAAAATGTGTGTCCCCCCCCCCTGTAACTTCTAAAATAAGAGAATAATAAAACTTTACCATGCAAACTTCCACCGAAAATTGGTTTGAACGAGAACCGCAATTTACCTTTCACTCACGTACTTTCATATAAAAAATACATTGTTAAAATTATGTAATGTACGGAACCCTCGGTGCTCGAGTCGGACTCGCACTTGGCCGGTTTTTTTTGTCAACAAGTTAAAGCCTTACATGGGTTTCATTCTGTGACGTAGTCTACAAAGGTAGGTACTTGTATAAATAGTGTATGCATGTTTTTATCGTCACTTCAATCCACATATTGCATGCGCATCACGTACGAAAGCCTGTTCATATTCACAGATGTTACATTTTTTATTAAGGTACCAGGAATAATATTGGAAACAAGCATTTGAATAATTAATGAATTTCATGTCGATAAAAAGATAACGGTTTATACATACGTAGCTTTCGTTTTAATATCAAACTAATCGACTCCACACATAAATACGTTACAATTACAATTCAAAAAATAAAGGAACAAATTTGTTATTATACCTAAGTTGTTTTTAGTGATTGATGGATAGCTAGGTATAAAATCCATTTGGATTTAAGATAAATTACTTTGCTAAACTAATGTTTATGGTACATTCAAGTGTAAAAATTTGGGTGCACCCTAAGGGTTTGTACGACGGATCTGAAGTGTATGGGAAGGATCCGCGGATCCGGATTGCAAACCCTAGGTGCACTCATCATACTCAAAAATATGTCCCATAGCTCTTATGCCAGCGAATTAAGAACTATGGGCCATATTTTTGAGTAAGTTTTATGCACCCATATTTTTACAGTACAGTCAAGTACCTATAAGATGTAAATACCAAATAGGGTATTTGACTACCAGTCAAATCAGTTTCTTTTTTCGAACTGTCAAAACGATTTTGCTACTATGGAATTTATATGAAACACTAGCATGTGACGTCACAATCAAATTACCTACTCTTTATAGTTATAAACGGGTTTTAAAATAGAAATAGTGTCTAAAAAAACTGCTGTCTACGTTTTTCTATTATTCTTCTGGTGCTTTATTTCATGCATGGTGTAAAGTAATTTATTTTAAATATAGTCAAATACCCTATTGCTTGCTAGTTACAGTAGTTACTAACATTTTAAACCTAATTTTACAAAACTGAAATGTACCTAATCATATTTTTATTTGTTAATGGATTCTCGACTTCAGTTATTTTTAAATTGCAAAACCGAAGAAACGATTGACGTTAATCAGTCCGCTAAATGTGGTTGGTGCAACTGTGTGTGCCTATACATAGGAAGATAGCCTTAGCACCTCGGTACTTGACGCGCCTATTAAATATTGAACTTTTCCAGAATTAACTATATATATCTAAATATACATTTGCGCTTTTGATTTCGCGTTATAACTAGAATCTAATAGCTTTTTAAGTATCACGTCGGCTGTTTACGGCTGAAATTGGCGATAATGGGCGCCTTTAGAACATCTAATATTACATTTCACCACATCAAAACATCGTTATTGGTATCAAAGTAACTTTAGGTCTTTAGGGCGAATGCTTATATTAAAAGCCGAAAATCGAAGGTTTTAAATGAAACTTTGAAAATTGGGAGGATATTTACATTATTTGAGGAATGATAATCCAACCACCAACAAATACAATACAAACAAACACAAACAAATTCTCTCCTTGAACCAATGGTTGACTGGCAGAGAATGCGTTTTGGCATCAAGTCCGCCATTCTTTTAAAATAAATAAATAATCCAGTGACGGAAGAACAACAGAAAATGTGCATTAGAGTAGGACTAAGCTACTCTGCATGGCATTTGCAATGACAAAATGTGGTAATGTCATAAAATGACAAATTTATCCGAACATATGACTTTTATTATAATGACACTCCCTCACTTTGTGCTGTTAAAGTGCAAAGTTAGCTTAGAGGGACTCTAAATGCCTGTCCCAAGGTGTGGTGAAAATAACTAAGGTTAATACTTAAACCTCAAACAAAAAAAGAGATTTTTTTAATATCGGGAAAAATCTTAGCATGCTTTTTAGGGTTCCGTACCCAAAGAGTAAAAACGGGACCCTATTACTAAGACTCCGTTGTCCGTCTGTCTGTCTGTCACCAGGCTGTATCTCATAAACCGTGATAGCTACTTAGCTAGACAGTTGAAATTTTCACAGATGATGTATTTCTGTTGCCGCTATAACAAATACTAAAAAGTACGGAACCCTCTGTGCGCGAGTCCGACTCGCACTTGGCCGGTTTTTTTTTTCGATCTTTTGTACCTAAATCTAAAGGTACCTCACTATATTGATTTTATAAGTGTGACGTGTGATGTGAGGGAGGTCGCTGTAATATCTCATAAAGCTTTTAGCTCTCATGTTCGTGATTCCAAAGGGGTCTTATGTCGATAAGCGATTATATCACCATTCACCAGTATTATAGCGGTCCGGTAGGTTTGTGTACTGGATTTTAATAAATAGTGCGAGACTTGCTCAAAAAGCACTGCAAGATATGCCACATGCGAGAAAAACTTCCATTTTATTTTAACAGTAGGTATTTATTAGAATGAGATGGGTTGTCACACGTGTCATCATGGTATATTGCTGTGTCGCTTGTGTAGACCGTACACGGCTTGTTGCATGTACAGTCGAGTTCACAAACACTTTTACAAGCCAACGTCCCAAAAATATGTATACACAACCTTATTGTCAGTGTCTTAAGGCGTGTAAACATACTTCTGGAACATTGGCTTGTATAGATGTTTGTGAACTTCACTGTTCCTACTTATATTACTGTGGGTTGTGACGTAATTTTTTGGCAATGGGCAAGTCACGTTTAATTGTAAATCAGTTTAATGGTAGTAAATATAATTTTATAATCAGCTTTGGGTTGCTGTAGGTAAATTCAACTAATGGCAGCTGTTAGAGATTAGGTGTTAAACAAAACGATGGTGATGGTGGTGGTGGTGGCTTTAAAAAAAACTCTCACAAGTGCTAAAGACGTAGGTATTTATGTACTTAAGTACTAAATTATTAAAGCGGAAATCTTCATGTAATTGCAAAATATAGCCGCCGACATGCTATTTCTAATAGAGCATGTTAGAACATAATTTCATTAATATTTTCTAATTATCTGCTCACTTATGTTATATCGCCTCAAGACTTGTCGTGTCGTCACAACGACTGACGTCGCCGCTTCAAATTAATAAGCGAAATTTCTTTGTATTTTTTCGCGTCTGACGTTCCGTTGAAGCGAAGAATACCGGAGTAGAGGTCACATAATATCAACTGTATAATTAACTAGGAAACGTCGCCTTTCTCAGATGTAAAAATGATTTAAATACAATAGCAACTCGACCCAGTCCGCTTATGGAGAACAAAGAGTGTAGGTAGGAATGATTTATTTAAATAATTGGAGTTACTTCCGTTTAGATAGTTAAATAGGTAGATTTGGTAGCTTATAATATGTTAAGTCAAATCCTCTATTATTTATAATTGTATTCTCTAAAATTCGACAGGATCTGACGATTTCTCAAACTTACATGGTCTACGAGAGCGAAATAACGATCTTAAACTTACCTATAGTTCAATTATTTTTCAATATATTTCATCCATAAATATATATATCAAAATTAATTATAAAAGTTTGGGCTTTGCTCCAGCAAAGCTCAGTCACTGAAATAGGGCTAAGGGCCCCTAACAAAAAAGCTCAAAGCATGTTTTATTCAATCCGTTCTATTTAGGTACGTAACCTTTGCGTGTATTTATTTACCTACTTAAGGCCGCCAGTTCAGAACCAATAAGTTTTAGCGTCAACCCATTTCTCTGTCATCTAAATCCCTGTAAAGCTAAAAGAGTGCACGACATAATCGCTTATTGATCAACAGTTTATGGGTAACGGTGTTTCCGGGCCGCCGCCGGCGTCATTACCGTACAGTTTCCGATTCGCTGGCCATAGACAAATTCGATTTGAGCGCGAATTTGAGGGAACTCTATTGTTACAAGTCCGGAAGAATCGACAGTGTTTTTATCTCGTAGAATACCGGAGTCAGCCAGCCGTATCGGTGGCAATGTAAAACAAATCAGATTTTGATAACCCTTAGCACACCCCTCAAACAAAGACATGATCCTGACCATTGATACTCTATTATAAAAAAAAATGTAGGTACATATATAGTTTAATTACCGATTTTTTAAAATATATTTTTCTTTATTAATTTTTAACAAGCAGAAACGTCTGCGATCGATGCTATTAAGCTTAGAATAAACCGCCGCCGCGTTTTGCCGTGAGTTCAAGTCTCACCCAAGGCAGTAATTTTTCCACTATTAAATATATTTTTCTTTGTTTTGATAAACACTAAGCGCCACTTGCACCAACCCACTAACCCGCGGTTAGCCGGTTAAACCGTTAACCCAGTGTCTAATTGTACTGGTAACTGGTAACCATGGTAACTCGAGGTTTAACCGGTTAACCCCGGGTTTGATTTTTTTTCATTTCCGCGTTTTCCGCACGTATGACCACTCAACTTTTCTGCTTATAACCCGTTGTTGCCACGATTAGCAGCGAGTAAACCAACAGTGTCACACACAAAGATTACCTGCCTCTGATAGGTTATTCTGGTCGCTGTGGGGGGCAATTTACCGTCATTAGCCGCTCGCTGAGAATAGTTCGCTGTGTGGGGGAATAGAATGACAACGATAGCGGTATCCTGTCGGGAGTGTCGGGTGTAAGGCCAAACAGAATGTTGGCAAAAAAGTCAGTTTTACACGATGACGCATTTGGCGCAACACGTTCTGCGTAAGAGACTATCGTTCCAAAGTGCTTGTGGATTTGGATGAACTATTTTAAACAGGTGTCAAAACTAGACTACCTATGTACATAATAGTTTCTTTACCATTTTCCCGGCACAATCATCGTCCTCTTTCTAGAGCAAGTAAGATAAATAAGGCTGACGAATGGTATCTACTGTTTTACTAAAGCTGGTCCTTAGATGAAGGTGATAAAGTCATGTCCCTCTGATACCTATACTTTAAAAGCCAAATCTTTGAAGATTCAAAAATTGAGAGCTCTTTGTGATATCCAGTGCAGCGAATTGTATGGACACATTATGTATGAATTCATTCTAAAGGGGCCATCCAATTTTGCGGCGGAGTGTACCAAGTTGAAATGTATTCTAGGTATACATGAATCAACAGGCAGCAATCTACAGCACAATCAAAGATTGTCATCTATAAACTAGTTTTTCCCACACCCCACACCGCTTCGCCTTAACTCAAATTACTACAAGTACGTATACACGAGGTGCGATTTCCTTATTACGATGCTTGTTGAATGGGATACTCTCATCACAATTTGCGTTAAAGTGAGTGACGGCAGCAATAAATCGACGGTGTCTGGTTATAAATAGAAATAGAAGCGCTCCCGGCTTATTAGTTCACACTAAAATTAACCGAGGGGCTAACGGTATTACTGGGTTGAATACTTTCTGAGGGCTACTAAGATAATAATCGAGAGATGCATACGCAAACACAAATAATCCTCCCGAATTAGACTATCGAGTGCTGGTTTCTAAAAAAAAGGTTTCTTATACTGTTTACAGCTACTGATTTTCCTATATTGACACAGTTAAAAGAAACACCATAAATTATTTTAGAGGCAATGGAAACAGAACAGAGTATGTCAACAAATCATCGATTGCTGGCAACATTACAGTCATCATATGCGCATATTGAAAACAGCCGCCAACAACTAGTCGTTTGTTTTACTCTATTTTAAATGTCCAAGTTGCCCAAGTATGCCCAAGTTGATTGCTGGATATATTAAGGCCGTTCCATTGATTTGCCGCTGTCTCTGTCACATTTCGCAAGAAAGAACGGGAAAGATCATGCGCGCCAAGTGTCAATTTTGATCGAATTTTGTCCATTTTTATTTATTTTAAAAACGTTACCCTACATTATCGAAATTCGAAAGCTATGAAATTATTATTTAAGTTAAGATTGTTTTTTCTTCTTTTTTTGTTTATAGTATCACATAATAAATAACTGAGTAAAGTTGGATTAAAAGTCCGAGTTAGAGGTTACTTTGGGAATTAATTGTATCGAGCGAAGTGTCATAATTCGTGTATCGGAAGCTATGATATTAAAGACAATATAGTCAAGAACTACATATATTTTTTCCACGTCTACGAATATCAACGCCTCTTAGAAAAACAGGATCATATAAGTAGATTTTTCGCCTTCTGGCTCAGGGAACCGCCTTAATGCTCAATGCAGTTTTTCATGCATATGATCTCTGTTAAAGCGTCTTCTCTGTAAAAAAAAAAATGTGTCCCGTAAGCAAAGTTTTGTACGGAACACTAAAACACTTGAATAGCGCCTAATATATTGGGATCATTTTATACTAATTCAACATTATGACAACATCATTATCAAGATGTTCATTTTTAATTCGATCACGTACAAAATGCTGGACCATGAATCTAGTATAACTGGATCGGTCATGAGGGGTGGGGGAGAATGACCGAACGGGATAGTCTTATGTATCTTTCAGTAGGAGTAGCAGAGAAAGCGCTGTTATTGTTTGTCCTTGTCATAGTTTCACTTTTCCACCGCTGCCACAACCGAGGTTGTGGCAAACAAATAAGTACGTGACATGTCATGTTTGTTCGTTGCTTGTTTAATTATCGTTGTTTTGTATGAAATTGTGCTTTCTCTTATGAAATATAGTGATGGTTAGCGTTTTGAATGCTTGAACTTTGATAAAATACTGGTGAATTGTTCTGTAATCGGCTGTAATAGCCGCTCTGAGCAAAAATATGAGATCATAACCTTTCACACGTAAGTACGGTATTTTACACCTTCCTCTTAACGCAATATGTGAGAATAACATCGTAAAATTACGTTACACTCAAAGCAATGTAGAATCAAACGATTTCAATAAAAATATCACAATTATTTACGCAAATTAACAAAACATTATTTGTAAAATTATCCGCCCAAATTACGTAGGTAGGTAGGAGTCTGAGGTCAGCCATTTTTAAACTTCTTCTTAATTTAGCTGCATAACAATCATGTTAGGGATACCAGATGAAAATATCATAATTTTATGGGTAATTTTGACCTCGAAGTTTTTTCGTACTTCTAATTCCAAAAAATAAATAAACAAATGTTGTGAAGATTAAATGTGGTGTACATTAATTGGTGTGATTGCGATTTGTGATTTCTTTAAATTAAAACCCATAATACATTTTATTTACTAAACATGTTTAGTTTTGTACCACCTGCGCGAATTATAGGAGGTATTTCATTGTTCATACGCCTAAAAAGAACGGCCCATTGACATTTTATTTAACAATTTTTTAATACCGTCAAACAAGCTAACCTTGCCTCCAGGGTAATCGCCCCGTGATATCAAATATTGGGGTAATTTATACCAATATGGTATCACCACGTTTATGACGTCATCTATGTCTATCCCTTACGGGCGCACGCGTATAGCTGGTCTATGTAATGCTAGGTCTATGTGCTGGACATATAAACCTTTGACCCTCTTTTTCCATTTGTTTTTCCTAACCAGAATCAGTCCAACTATTGAGCGCCAAGGATATTTAAACTCACGATCTTTCTTGATTTGTGTCGAATTAAGGGTAAAATGTTAGTGTTAAACTATGCATATTATGTACGACGCAGTTTTAAAACTTCAGTCTATCACACGTTCCACTGTTCAGCCTTGACCAAGAATGTCTTTATTGACAGTCGAAGAGCCCCGTAATTAGATAATACAACTTCTCACGGACATGCAGTCGTCACCAGGAAGCGGGCAATCATTCATTATTGTGTTCTGTGAATGTCTCATCATTGTTGGATGCCAGTTTAATATAACTACTGATTAGTAGAATGCAACTATTTTCATTCAAAATATATTTGTAAAGATAAATCCCACCAAAAACATTTTTATGTAAAATGTTGCCAAGACGAAAAAATAAGGCTCTCAACTGTCAAAAAGTTATTAGATCTCTTGTAGAGCCAAGCTTCTAACTCTACAAGCCCTAACTTCACAAACTACGCCTTAGTCAAAATATGTGGCCTGGCCGTTTCGCTACCGTCACATGGACGTAAGGTGAAAAATTGATTTGTTATTCATTATTTTTTTCTATAATACAATAGTTCTTGTAATAACGAAACGGCCAAGCCACATAATGGTGCTTTTGGGGTTGAAAACTATTCTATATCCTTCCCCATAACAAAAACTATCTACGTACCAAATTTCAACAAAATCGGTTCAGCGGTTATTAACTCCCCATACAAAATTCCACCCCCTTTTTTACCCCCTCAGGGGCTAAAAATTTCAAATTTTTGAATATTTCTGTTGTTTGTGTACTAAGACTATATTAATAACAAAACTTCCGTGAGACACAGACATATTAAACATATTAATAACATATTATATATTATACGTGAGTGACCCGTTATTAATATGTTTAATAAGACTATCTTACATACCAAATTTCAGCTTCTTAGGATTTCAGGAAGTACCCTAAAGGTTTTGATGATCATCAGTGAGTGAGTGACGAAATCGGGGTTTTTAGATATGAATAAAATCTAAAGTATAAGAACTATGTAATTGAAAATTGATATGCTTAATAAGTCCACTAATGACATCATATCCCGAGAATTTTGTTTATCTGGTATAATAGAAACCCAAGTGATATGAGGGTTCAAAAAAAACGACGAAGCGCTTCGAGAAAAGGTAGGTAGTGCCCTTGCGCTTCGCTTTGCTCGTCTTGGCGGGGGCACTGAGATATATAGATAGATATATAGGTATCTTCTGAAGTTAAAAGACGGTGATTACTATTGCCTAATATCATTGTACAGACTTTCAAGCTTTATCTTGTTTACAAATTCTTCTTATTTACCATTTCTTTTAAGTTACTGGTCAGTTGTTCATTCAGGCCAACCATTCATGTCACTAGAAAGAGATGCGAAATTGTGACGTGTTGACGGCTGAAACTTTTTATATCAAAACATTAGAGTTCACCAGTGATTCTTGCCACACGGTTACATCTCGCGAGCTGTTATGAAAATATTAAAATTAACCTGTAAACGCAGGACGTAGTTGTAAATTGTATTGTAGGTACATTAGCATAACCTTCCGTCGTCCGATGATTCTGTATTGTTTACTAACAAGCCGAAACTGTTGAATTGACTGACACAGGAAGTGTGCGCTTATTTGCCGAGTATCTTGAGACAAAACAGGTTTCGAGCACATAAATTAGCCTTATGCTTTCTTATAGCGCAGTGGCTTTTACAATTGTTGGTTAACCTCTTGCTTAATACATATAGGGACCGTGCGCGTTGGAGGGTCTGCCATCTTGTGGCCTGAATCGGAACCATAAACATGTACATCACATGTACATTGACACTTCACGCCAAAGCAAGTGCTGCCATCTTGTGGGCTACTTTGGAAGCATAAACTACACATTTACGCCTCGCGCCAAAAATCTGACGTCTTGTGTGCTGCCCCCTACAGTTTATGCACGCTCCCTATACATAAATATCAATTTAAAACATTTTTAACTTTGTCTCCCGCTAACTGACTCATCAGCTTATCATGAGAACCTTTTTGTCTTCGCACGTGTGATTTCTTTGTGTAATATTTTATACATAAGGTAATTAGGTAGCGGGGTCGGAAGCGGTGGCGTGGAAACGGGACGAGGTTCAACGTCCTCCGACCAGACTCCTCGCAACGCGCAGCGCAACGTCAGACCTGATGACATTGTATTGCGTTCCAATTTTAAATTTAAAGAACGTAGACAGTCCACGTTCTAAAACTAGGTACTTATATAGCTTTATGCTGTGATATAGCAAATGGAGAGCCAATACGATAAAAAATATTTGTGTTGTTTGAAGAAGTATAAATAGCATCAAAACCAACGTCAATATCAAATTATGTAATTACACTCAATTGGTTCATTATTTTCTATTCATTCTCTAATAAAATATAATCTATAGTTTGTCAAGGGACTGTCTCATTTCAAACATAGACAGAGAGAATCATACTATCTTTGTCTTACAGCTTACACTAGTACTAGAGCCCTAAAGAAAAGGATGGGTATAGTTTTTTTTGTTCTTATTTACTGCCAATTTGGTTTGACCAACTATATAAAGGCTTAGTAAAGGCATTGTCACTCAAAGGGATATTTGGAACTATGAGGTTTAAGTTAAAATAATTTGTTTCGTTTCGTTGCTATAATTGAAACAATTTGTATGTAATACATAAATAAATAGACTTTTTTTTCAACGTGTTTTTAATAAACAAGTAAAGCATTTATCCAGATTATGAGTAGACCATGTTTTCAAAATAAGTATCGTCGATACCTTTAAAGATGAGTTCAAAAGCTCAAGCGTCCTCATTTCATAGTCGCACAGATTTTTCGTTCGCAATCATCATGTGAATGCAGAAATATACCAAAAAGGAGTTTCTAGAACCCTTTACAACAATTCAGCGGCTACTTGTGGCCTATTTGCTGTATAAATTATTGCAATTCGAATGAAAATGCACCGCCTGTCGTCCGAGATTCCGGTTGGACGTTTGAATTTCCGCCGGAGGCGTTTGGATCGGAAACGACCAAACCGGGCTTTAAATGCGAATATGCTTGTGTATTTGTATAACCAAGTGTTTGCATAATATTGTCTTCGGTTACCGCGATAGTTACTCATGAAATAAAACTATGAAAACGGATTATAACGGATTATTATCGGATTAGGTCACCCGTTGACCACGAACGCTGTAAAGAGTTCGAAACGTCGGGATGTATTTTAAATTCAATATACGCGATATAATCCGTTTTCATAGTTTTATTTCACAAGTGTTTGCAATGAAAACAATTAGGTACACGATATTCTTAGTTTCATATGATAAAACTAGCTTGAGTTTTCTAGTGCATGTAGAGTTGTAGACAATACGGTTTTTCAAGTAGTTTAGTTTCATCGCTTTTCTGCGCAACTGTGAAAAAAAAAAACGTTTTTTATTGGAACTATCAGGAATCAAAATTCCAGCCAGTTCTATCAATGGAACCGATAATAGAATGAGCCGGTATAAATCAGCTTATGAATTCGTTGAATTTAATTTTAGATCCCTATTGAACCAATCGGACACGTCTAGAAACGTAATAAAATATGAAATACGTTTTCGAATCGAACATGTAACCGGCATTCTTTTGTTTTCCCGCATTTTCATGCCTAATCGCTAAGATAATGGTTTCTTAGTAAATATAGATGCACTTGATGGTATAGGGAAAACGTGCTTAGCGGTTTATCTAACTACATTACTATATTAGAGTAGTTTTATTTTCAAGCAAATGTAACACTTATGTGGGCCTAACGAAAAAAGTAGAAGTATTTAGCATAAGTATACGCGGATTCGAAGGCACCGCTAAAGGGACGAGATATTGTTGCTCGGCGTAGAGACTAAACATCAAACATGAATTCCTAAATGTTCGGAGACAGGTTACCTACAGACTTTCATGTTGTCTATAAAATTGCACGTTACAGAGAAAAAAGCAAATCAAATTACTGGTTTATTGACGGCTTCTGTTCTTTATCACGTGAAGTAAACGCAGTAAATAACCAAAACACGTACGTGATGCAATATAGAACAGCCATTTTAAAGATAATGTAAAATTGATTGTGTTTGCTCAAGTGTCGTAAGCGGGAAAGGTGAAAGAAAAATGCCGTTGGCAAACAAAGTGACTGTGAAAAGAATGCATTTGAGGAAGAAAGGCTTTGTTACCCGAGCGCAGTATGCAGTCATAATAAATACATAGGTATATATATTATAAAGCTATGTTGCACGTTTCTATTCTCGAATAAAATTGCTCGTCATATACAGTGTGTAAATCCAATACGGGCAATATATCAAACGAGGCATAGAATTTACCCGTGTAATCTTGAATTAACAAGTTTTTTAAAGTTTCACCCCGTAATTAATTGTTGAAAATTTTCCGGCAGCAATGTACTGCAAACATTATGAGACATCGTATTCAACAAGCATTGACAAAAATACTAATTGAAATCGATATGGTTCTCATGGTTCTGAATATCAACACACAACTATCTAGTTTATTTAAAAAAGATAATTTGTCTATTGATGACGATGACGCAACCAAGCTATAAATAAGAAAGCACGGGATCGCAGCTCTCGTCAGAGATGCTAATGTCGTCGTAGCACCTATTCAGTTAGGCGAGTTAGCACATTCAAATTATAACAAAATATGACGGAGCATGTGATAATTGTTAGTGTCTACATGGAAGGCAATAAAATATTTCGTAATTGAGTATGGCTACAAATTAAAATGCGCTATGTATTTTATGTAGAGCGTCTAAATAAAAAAGTAAATCACCCCCAACCCTTTAAATTAGGGGATGGAGGATTATTATAAGCAACTTACAGAAAGAAATGTAATCCCACCAAAAAGATTTTCATGTAAAATGATGCCAAAACGAAACCATAAGGCTCGCACTGCCAAAAAGTTATTAGATCTCTTGTAGAGCCAAGCTTCTATCTCTACAAGCCCTAACTTTACAAACTCTACAAAGGTGTAGAAGAGTCAAAATGACTCCTTGTGACTAAGGAGTCAAAATATGTGGCGTGGCCGTTTCGTTACTACAACTATTGAATAATTTGTATAATAAAAAATAATGAATAGTGAATAAATTTTTTACCTTACTTACACCCATGTGAAGTGAAACGGCCGTAGCGCCGGCAAAGATTTCTCCTGACTATCCTACGAACAGTGCCAAATTCTTGTTTTTTTTTATGGCTTTGGTGCCAACTCTATAAGCCAAATCTCATATTAACTAGAAACAGGGGAAACCTATGCTGGTGCCATCTATAAAATCCTTTGACAGTTGCCAGCCCCATATACCTACAGGTCACAGTAAAGTTCGTGCAAGTCAATCATTAATGTATAAAACTTACTAACTGTACTTGTATTGTATATGTATGTAGTTTAAACAAATTTAATACATGTCTGATGTCTCCATATGCTAGAAAATGCTCCATATGTCTCTGCTAGTAATAACGGGGATAGCCCAGTCAGAAATATTGATTGTCTAAAAATAGAATATTCTGTCTCCGCGTTGTTTAGCTGGCCTAATTTCGAGGCTATACCTAATGTTCAAGTTACCGCGTAGTATAGTAGGTAATTCCATTTATAAACATTTCATAGTTATTGTTTAGCGTATAGCTGTATATATTTTTCTTTATCTAAAGCACACGTTGACTATGTCCGCCGTATGCATGCCGCGTGTATGTGTGTTGTAAGTCCGCCTTTGTACATTGTATATATTTATGTTCTTTTATTGTGTTTGTAATCTGTCTTATGTACAATAAAGTGTTTACATACATACATACTATGTGTAGCATTACTTCGAGACCTTAAATTATCGGGTCGTAGAGATAATGAAAGACAATAGTCGTTTCTTTAGCAATTTTTTAACAAGTAGATACGTCTGCGAGCGATACTCCAAATTTAATATTAAAGGAAAAAAAAATTGAAAATGTTACGCTTTCGGCAGGACTTGAACCCGCAACCTCCTTCAAGTCCTGCCAGAAGCGTAACTTTTTCCACTTTTTCCTTTAATATAAAAAAGTTGTTTCTTTGGGTTAAAAGAAGTATGTATTTACGCTTCCGATACCATACTAAAATGTCTTTAACTTTCGGGAACAGAGCAGGCAGGTGGAACCTTCTAAATGTCAGATTTGCCTTTTAGGTTTTTTTAGGTTTGCGTTTTTTTCAAAAGCCAAAAAAAATTTGAAACTTGAAAAAGGCATCCTGTAGAAACCATTGGGTTAGGTTAGGTTTAGTTAGTCGTGACATATCCCAAAAGATAGATACGTGTTGCCAGGCTCCTGTTTGACTCGTTACATTCACAGGTTGTAAATTGTAATATGGCTAAAATATGCCCGATTTAGTGTAAAACGTAGCGTTAATTATGTAGTAAAAATAACTCGAATTATATTAAAAAAAAAAAACAAAAACTGATTAGCATTGTAAATTAGCTATTAATTAATTACATGTAATTAAAAACTGTAATAGATAGAATAGAATACATGTAATTAGTTAAGAATATCATTTTAAGATTATATTAATGATATGTTATTTTTTTATTTATAGCAAAATTATAGGAAAGAGGATATAATAGGATAGAGCGGTACTGTCATAGTAAATTTTGTAACCACAGTAAATTCACTGCCATCTATCGACACACTTTAAAACTAAAAATGAAGATTCATAAAAATACGATAAAATGTATTTAAATATGGATAAATGTTTTTTTATTTTATTTGCATTAATTATTTTTATGATTTTGACCCATGTTCTTTCACTGATTTGCGTTAAAATTGTTAAATAACAAACGAAACCGTCAACGCCCTCTATACGAGAGTAGGCCAAAGGTAGTGGCGCCATCTGATCGAGAATCAAATTTTCGTGATTTTCGAGACACGTTTTTTCCTTAGACTGTATCCATCTATTACGGAGTTATATCTTTGATTATAGCCAGAAAAAGACACGTAAAATTATTAATAATTATCGAAAGTTTAAAAATAATACCAAGTGCCTACTTGAGAATGTTTTTCTCAGTCGTCGACTCGACGAGACGACGCCTTGGGCTGTTGGGCTGATAAGATGCATAAACGAGTCTGAACTTATAATGTATTTATAAGCTAAAATAAACTTGCAATTTATTTATACTCACATCCACGTGTCGGATGTGCCAACGCCCGTTACCCCGTTGGGCATATCCAATAGTTTCAAGAAACGTGAGTTTACGAGTAAATCAACAGCTATATTTTATTGATAGAGCACTTACAAAACCCATAATCGAACTGAAGTCGTTAAGGACGGAATGAAGTGATTAATTGGGTGGTGATGGAAGTTAACGAGCCACTATTGTAAATATTGTGATTGTTATTGATTATATACATTCCCAATTAACACTGCAGCTTGGTAGTTTCAGACTCTTTAGAGTTCAGGGCAGAGTACTTGGGCCATACACGTTTTATAGCAAACTCGTTCGCGTCTTTTCTGTAGAGATCGTAAAGTTAAGGGAATCAAAAGTAAATTTTTACGCGGCACTTTTCTAGGCGGGATACTTTTCTTCAGTAGGTACTTGAGAGTCTTGTGACTCAAATCAGAAAAACGGGATATTTATGTAGAAACCAGTCGTTAACTTTTATTGTATTGTCCACAGAAGTGACCTTTTTCTAAGATATAATAAGGTTAAACACCCACTTAGTGTACATATTGTACGTAAAATTTAATTTATTTTGGTAACATTTGTATGGGATCGGCATGGGAATTACGTGGCGTAGGAATTAAAGATAATAATATTTGATGTTAGGTTTTTAACACTTGGTTTTGTAGAAAAATTGCTTTGGAACTTAGATAGTATGAACTAAAACTGAACAATACACATACTAATGCCTAAGAAATGTAACAAGGATACCATTTGTGGCAACGATTTTGAAGTTCAATGACTGCAGTACGAAGGAAAACATGTCAATAATGTGTAAGCTACGCGTACAAGGTCGATTTTGATGGTTATTTAAGTAAACTGTCCTCCATTCTGGCAACATGTCAATTCAGCACGTTTCATTTGCTTACCGAGCCTACGCTTCATGTTTACCGTTTACCACTACAGTTAGAGCTTCAAATACGCTTGTTTGTTGTGATCTCGAGGTGACATATACAATGGTTCCCTTTGTTTGACATAATTATTGAAAGTCATAATTCTACAATATTACTACAACACTATATATGGTACTAACAATATTGTATGGAATTTTGAACGTTCCGAAATAAAGATATTTTAATTTTTTATTTTATTTATTTATAATTCTGAAAGCGTTAACTTTTCAGGATTTTCGTAAGGTTATCCTATAGATAGGTTAGGTTTGTTTTATGGCAATCTTGAAAAGTAACATGTTTCTGAGAAAACTCACATTACTTATGATAGTTATGACTAACGAAAATGTGGACAAACAATACATTATGACTTAAAACTTTATGAGAAACAATAGAGACCCGGTTCGCATAACTTGGTAGGGCTATGAGAATGACAGCAACAGAATGGCTCATCCAGCCCTAATGGTAGCTTCCGGCTCATTAAATACGAGCGGCGTAGTTGCTGGTGCTGTGTAGGTCTGTATTATATAGGTAGAAGTTACCAGTTTTGCCTAGTTGGGCTCTTGCAATATTTCCGGATTGAACACATTGAGTGTCGAATGTCGATTCGCGGGAGGGAATAGGTATAAAAGAATGTTAAAAAGCGTTGTTTTGTAATGATTCCGATTGTTCTATTTCCTCTTTTTTTAGATTAACTGTATTAAGTACTTTATTAAATACCATTACCAGTTATCTGTGCCAGAAATTGTAGAATTACAGATTCTAGTTCAGAACAGGGAATAAGATTTTTATTTACACGTAATGCCTAGTTATGAATAAACAAACCAAAGTTATATGATGTATCATACATATTTTATAGAGTTCTCCTGTTATTCCATATGTGAATATACTATGTGAATATAATATCATTAATGAGCGGCATTTTTCTCTCAAATCTCCTATTCCATGTTTCTATATATTATATCGAACACTAGAACTTCTTTAGATGGAACATGGAACTGCTCGATTTTGCTCTACATCTTTTTTAGTTCAGGGTGCCTAGCCAATGTGACAATCGTTTACGCTACGATAACGAAACGCTTTGTGTCTCTCTATCACCCTTATGCGACAGTGACAGTTGTGTTTCGTTCACTACGGAGCGTAAACGACATGTTCGCATGTTGGCTACGCACCCAGTGGTTGCATCCGGGATGACTCGATTGTGCGCGTTTAAGCTTCTGGCAAAAATTCTTCAACCTAATTACCATCGCCAAACCACCATTTTAAATAATAAAAACTGAGTCAATTCTCTTTGTGCCCTTAACGAACACAAATTGCTTAATTGGAGAGAGCAGACAATGCAACACTTACGTCCTGGCCACGACATTGCGCGACTGGCTTCGGCTAAGGCGAAAACCATAGGTGGGAACGAAATGTCCTATCACTGTCTCGCTGCAACCTATGGTTGTCGTTGTCGCCTTAGCCGAAGTCAGTAGCGCAATGTCGTGGCCAGGACGTGAACGTGACTAAAATTCGCGAACTTAAATATGTGCAATCCAAATAAGTATGAAGTTTAATATTACTTACTATTCTACCTGTGTGGCTACCACAGAACGTAACTTACTTTCTATGCATCTCGCTCGCACTAATATGTGAGTACGAGCGAGATGTATAGAAAGTAAATTACGTAGACGTTAGGTAGCGCATACCTATGTCCATTTTTAACTCTCAGTGACTCATGGTACGGGTACTGGAAATGTAGTAAATAATTCTAGTAAACTTCCACCTAGCAGAGCCCTACAAATAGATCTTCTGCCTCACCACGTACATTGGAAAACACATTTAATTGTTTACCGTATTTTCGCGTAGTTCTAATTTAAACTGGGTTTTTCAGTGGCTTATGGTAGGTAGGTTGGTACTTAACTAATTGCTTCGAATCCCGACAGACCCGGCTTTTTACAGTTTGACTACATCATCATTTATTAAGTAATCGTCTGTCTTCTCGAGTCAAATCGAACCCCTGGAAAATATTGATGCCAATGAGACGACCTCGCTCATGAGGATACGACGAGAAATCATACGGATAGATAAATACACCTAATTGTAAATAATTAACGAATAAAAGCGTAAAACCGACGAAACCCCGCAATTATCTAGTACATTTTTGCTACAACTAATTAAATGAACGTAGATTTGTCGTTAAACCACACTTAGTGCGTTAAGCCCAAGCTAAAGACTCGCACGAAGTGGTAATTATCAGACTTCTGTAGTCCCACAAGTGCAGGGGTCGTCTCAGGGCCGTTCATGTCGTTCAAACACGTGCGGTGCGGGACAACTAATACGAAGCATGCTAAGGACATACCCGATTACTCGTACCTGGTATTCAATACAGATTCTTGAATAGAAAAAAATACTATAAAAAATTATATAATAATATTTAAATAATTTATATAAGATACAAAGATCTTTAATTTCGAAGAGCACGTTTTAATTTTTTTTAGCAGATTATCGATTCGCAGACAACGATTCGCCGAACATTAGTTCGCAGTGTGATTTGTTTGTAGATGTCTTTTGGTCGACTAACGTTAC
The DNA here is from genome assembly GCF_947568885.1 of Cydia strobilella. Taxonomy (NCBI): domain Eukaryota; kingdom Metazoa; phylum Arthropoda; class Insecta; order Lepidoptera; family Tortricidae; genus Cydia; species Cydia strobilella. The sequence goes on from NC_086048.1 coordinate 5,157,356, forward strand.
GCAGACTCTTGGTTCACATACAGTTCAGTTCGCTTCTGTGTAAATTAGCAGAATTATTATTGGAAGATTTTGACCGAGTAATCTTTTCGTTTAAGCAATGTTTAGTCGAATAACGTTTCACATTTTATACATCGTTATGTTCGAAATAAAAACTTTTTACAAAAAAAAGAAAACCGACTTCAAAAAGGATGAAATAAAATATTATCCTTTTTAAGTATATGCATTAAGTATATGTACTTATAAAAAGTAAGTTACGAAGACGTTAGCGAATATGTAGTCTCAAACTCGTGGTAAGGCTAGTTGCACTACATCAAATTGGTGGTTCTCGGGAGGAAATGCTGGAGTTACTTTAGAAAACACCGAAATCACCATACATGTGCCATTCAAAATTGAGGAGTTCCCTAAATTTCTCATGTATGTATTCTATCATCAGAATATGCGTATCAATGCTCTGCTTATTGACTACTTGCAAAAGTTGCAAATGACTATTATGCGATTTATGCGTAATGAGATTCTGCCAATGCAATCGCTACTCGGCCAAAGAACGGAGAAGCCGTAATCCATTTTGTTTCGCCGAATCGTTGTCGGCGAAACAATAATCGTATTTTTCTCGGGAAATGAAAAGGGCCCAATATCCCGCACTAAAAGATGTTGTCTACGTATTTTGGGCCACCCTATACATTTTAATAATGAATTGACGTGAGGGTAATGTTATGGTTATTTATGAGTAAATACCTGGGCAAGCCCAAGCCATTTTTAAAGCCATTAGTGGCACGTGCTAGATAATGCGTTGACATCTAGTTACTTATCAGTATGAAATTGGATATCTTGTCTACTAATAAATCGATCTAGTCACCCTATGACTTTGGCCTGCGTTAAATAAAGTGAAAGTTAAACAATGTGATTGAACATTTCGAAAGGCGATTTGTTATGTTAAAAGTAACATTTTCTCAAAGAAACGTAACTTTTGACATCGACAGATTATTTCCATAACAAATCCAGAGAAAAATCATTATTACAATCAGAATATGTTTCCATGTCCGAAATTTGTCGTATCATCGCTAGGTATTTAGAGTTAGACCAAGTAAAGTGCAACGATTTTGATAGCATACGCAGTGCAAGTGTTATTTGTACGTCATAATGTCATAGAAGTTTGACGTTTAAAATAACACTTGCACTGCGTATGCTAACAAAATCGTTGCAGGCTTTTCTTGGTCTGACTCTATGACTTTAGCGCGTATTATATATAGTCTGTCAAGCTATTTCCATTAGCAAAAAAAAGCGGCAAATTTAAAAAAATGTAGGCACATAGGTAGGTTAGGTAGGGTAGATTATCGTCTCATAGAAAATTTGAATTTCGCGCCTTTTTCTATTGACAAAGTTGTCCGACCGACTTTAGAATAGAGAATGATCCACGGAACTGACAGTATTTGGTTACAGTGTGTTGTGTGCTGAAGCGTGCAGTATCAACTCGCAGAGTATAGAAACTTAACCAGACTAACAGTTTCATACAATACAACTGTACATACTTATAGTCAGCTGCGAAAAAAATGTTGTACAGTCGCCATCAGATATATCGGAGCGGCCAAGGTGTTCACAATATCTGAACAAGCACTCTAACGCCTTGACAACAGAGGCGTGTTCAGATATTTCTGAGCACCTTGACCGCTCCGATATATCTGATGGCGACTGTACGACAAGCAAACGCTTAGGTATATGACACGCCTTTATGTCTGTAACTAAGAGCGTGAACTAATTTTATGTGCGCTTCTTCGTGAAAGATAACATACATTACATACGGACAGCAAGATTGCCGCACAGGATCCGTCCGCCTGCAGTAGGTAGTGCTCAGTGAGCGTCAAAAGTAGCGGATCAGACTACGCGTCAAAGGTATCTACCATTCTCTACTAACTTAACAAAAAGAGATAATGTCTCTATATGTAGAAGAATTAGACGTATGAACGCGAGCATATCTCAAATATCCCAATTTAAAAAAAAAACCAAGTTGGCACATACTTTTGGCGCGTTGTTTCATTTTAATACGCTACTTACTTTTGATGCTGACTGTACTACAGCAAGAAAAAAAATTTTTTTTCGCTTAGCAACTTTTGCTGGTAACTGCTGTATTTTGTTACTCTGGTCTGATTACACGTGTGTACTCAGTGCTCACGTGGCTGAGGTTATTTGACGAGCCCTCGTGTCGCGTATCAATTGACGAGCGAGCAGATTGGTTTTTGTTTGCATTGATACTTCCTGCAACGCCGTAATGTAATGACCGACAGATAGATTGCTTTCTGATCAGCGACTGAATATAAAATACGAAAGTTTCTTAGTACTGACATATATCACTCAAAGTTATACATATATATTATCATATACCCCGACCTCAGCTTTGAATGTAACAACACACACCATTTCCCATTAAAATAATTAGTCAATAAAAGTTTCGAATGGCTAAAATAAAATTCTATACCTAGGTATGTCAAATCTCTGCGCGGCATCATAATATTTACAATACTTGACGATGTTAACGTGCGCGCTGTATTATAGTGTCGCTTGCTTATTCTATCTGTATTTGTGTGACATATTGTGTGCAAATTGTGTCGTTTTATGAACAAACGCCATTAAATACGATACAAACGAATTGCGCACTGACAAATAACACTAATGATAGTCATCTTTCATCAAAATAGAAATCAAAGTTCAAAATGGCGACATTAAGTGAGTCATATATTAGAGTATCCCGTTATGTGCCCTTGCAGCGATCGCCAAAGTATATAGCATCATCGTGTTACAAGCTTGACTCATTCGGCAAAGGCAGGGCACAGATGTCTGACCTCTAGATCGAGCACGTACGATTCGCACAACACAATCTAATGTGTGGTCATCGCCTCTATTAAAAAGTATGAGAGCAATGAGCATGACCGAATAGTTCAGTTGTGTCCACGTTTGTTATACAAGGTGGAACATTTCTATAGACTGAGCTGAAAGGATAGTGTTATCACTGTTATCTACAATAGTTATTATAATCGTAAAGCTGACACATGTCATTAACATGATTTTACATTCGATGCTCGGATCTACTTGCTATGGTTGAAACATGCAAATTTTTGCGCTAATGTTTAACTAAATTGAGTTCCTAGCATATGAAGACTAGGTATCCGTTATCTTTCAAGAAAAGAGTTCTAAAGTTTAACTTACAACTTACAGGTTTTTTTTTATGTTTTTTAAATCACCCAATGCGACGGATAAGAGTGACTCTATATGGCGAGCTTTTTTATAAATTTCACAATGCAGCCTCCAAAGCATGTAATCTAGGCGCCAGGGTCACGGCTGCCGTGATTAGGTCTTATTCCACTGGCGACATAAATCAAAGCTATTACTGGTGAAATACGATAAGAATCCGAGCATACTGATCACTTTCCAATGCTAATTTGTTTACTGCGTTGGTTTAATGTTCAATTTGTGCGGTGTGTAGGTAGGCAATGTTAATGCCAGCTCGTAGATACAAAACTTTTGTTATTAGGCCACCAAACGAAGGAAATACAAGGGAAATTACGCAAAACTATAAAAAGGGTTAGGGCCCCTTTTTATAGTTTTGCGTAAATAACTCTTAAACGATGGCCCGTAGCAAAAAATGTTCTGGGGTGCGTTGGGATAAGATTGAACGGGTTTTTCATGTGGGGTAAGATGGAAAGTCGAAAGATGGATTTTTTGTCTTACCCCTCATGGAAAACCCGTTCAATCTTACCTCAACGCACTCTATTACATAAGTAACCTACATAGGTACAATTTTCTAGAAAAAAGATTAAGTACACAAGGAAAGGGGACGGTCGCATCCCCACACAAAAGTAGTCCCCATTTTCCTCTCTGGATGTAAAATATTTTTACATAATTTGATGTCATATTAACCATAGATGCCCTTATGTCAGACTTTTTTCGATTTTTTGATTATTGTAAAATTTAGAAGCGAAAAACAGTTTTTATACAAATTTTTTAATTTTTTTTTTTTTTTTAACTTATAATAATTCAAAATGTCCTCCATGTTCAGACCAAACATGACTTACACAGAGATGAAACTTACACTAGAGTGGACTCTAGACTGGTATACAATGGCATCCAAGCTCTGAACAAGCTTGGAAGGCAAAACAAAGTGCAACTGGTGTGGATCCCAGGGCACGAGGGATTCATGGGCAATGAAAATGCAGATGAACTTGCCAGAGCCGGATCTGCAAACAACCTTATAGGTCCGGAACCATTCGTGGGGCTCTCACAGGGAACCATCACAACGGCTATCAAAGACCTTACTTAGACCAAACACCAGGAAGAATGGGACAGTCTGACGGGTCTAAAGCACTCAAAGCTCTTTATACAAGGGGTAGACTCTGGTTGGAGCAAAAAGCTTTGGAAACTTAGCAAACGGCAACTCCAAATAATAACGGGGGTGTTTACTGGCCATTACGGGGTCAAGGGAATCCTGGCCAAGATGGGGCACGCTGACAACACCGATTGTCGTATGTGTGGCGAAGAGGAAGAGACAATAGAACACCTTATGTGTGAATGTCACGCCCTCGCCAGACAAAGAATGAAGGACTTTGGAACAGGCTACCTGGTACCATAGGAATTCAAAAAGCTACCCATAAGGTCCATCATCCGGCATATGGGGAAGGCTCTTGAGTAGCGGACGGATCTTTCCTAGGGGGTAACAGCACAAAAGATCCCTATGGGTCGAAGTGTATCCGTAAGGGCCCCCGAAACTATAAGATAAGATAAGATAAGATGTTTTTATTTTCCCATTGACACATAACCGAATACCTACAGGTATTCAGGTACTAATTAACAAGTGAGTACCCCTGAAATCTGATTTCTGTCCGCCTTCTAATTTTGTCAAGCCAATCAATTCTCGATGCCATAAACACCGCATTTCGATACTCGTAGTAGGGTTCGTGTCATGCCGGCATAGCTCCAATAGCGTGCAAGGAACGATCGTTCTTATAAAACAGACCGTTTCACCATCTATATCCGAAACGTAGCATAACGTACTAAGTACGTGAGTAGTTAAGTCTTTTAGTTATTAGATCTGATTCGGCGTCTAATAGAAAAACGTATAAAAATTTATAGTGTGTGTAAGCAGTTACGTCATTTTGGAATAAGATTGGTGCAAATTCGCGTGCCCTGACCAGCCTTCAAGGTCGGGACCCTGGCAGTCGGCAAGGCCTTCCGAAACAGAGGGTTTTCGACGTGTTGCCTCTTTGTCGCACTTGTAAATTCGTACGTAAGTGTGACAGGGAGACATCACGTCGAACGTGGTTTGCGGAAGGCCCGTACCTAAACATCCTAAGTCTGCCTGTAAGGTGGAAATTAGTTGTTTGATAGGTTTGTGATCCAAGGCTGGATTTTAATGCGCAGACTAACTACAATAAATAAATAGTAGGTCATATGTGTTATAACTATGTGCGTGGTGGAAGTTAATGAACTACACGTGGAATGAAATATTTCAAAGTTAATTGATTGCAATTATTTTAACCTTACTCGTATGCATGATATATAGGTACTAGAAACTATTTGGATGCTAAATTGCATTCAGTCTTATACCTACACAAAACCAAGTTCTTTGTTCCGTGATCTTATAATTTCGGGAGCACTTGCGGATAATTTTCGACCCATAGGGATCTTTTGTGCATTATTATTCACATTCAGCCACACCCTAATTAATTTCAACTAAATTTAAAAATAATTATGTTAATATTTATATAGCTAAGACTACGAAAACATATGACAGTGATATGAGCGTTTTCACATAGGATCCGGCCACAAAGAAGCAAAATGTAAAACTGCCTTTTTTATATTTTTTTACAAATTTAATTATTGTTAGTTGTTGAAAAGAAAACGTTAATGAAAAAATAAAAGCACTTGATGTTGATGCCATAGGGTATTTTCAAGCAGCTATTTTTTTCCAAAGGTCATCTGACATCCGATTTCGTTTCGGACAATGTGAAAAAGCTCTTACGAGCACCTAAGTGACGCAAGTATCTAAGCTTTGTATAAGTGACGTAATAGTCTAATATCTAAACGTGTCTATCTGCATCTATTAGGTCAGCTAGGCCTTTCTAGACCGACTTTATGAAAGCCACGTTTTTATAAGAGAAAAATAGTGACCTAAGTCCACGTGAATGTTTAAGCCATTATAGGTCTAAAGTAAAAAGGTATTAGTAATGTTTTTGCGTGTGAAACGAATGGAGTTGTGTCGCTCTGGCTCTCGTGTTTAGGATTTTGCATTACACTAACGGTGTGGGCGGCCATGCTTTCCCATTTATCTGCCTATCAGTACACATGTAAGATTGTTTTGTAACTTTTTTCAAGTTAAATCATTTTTAATAGGTAGATATTATTATTTTAGTCTGATTATAGTAGAGCCTCATAGAGTAGGTATGAAATGTCCAAAAGTTTTTTTGAGTACCTCACATAACAAACGCCGAAAGAATCTTGAATGACAGAAGACCTCACTTACCTGTAAAAAGAGAAAAGAAATATTAAGCAATTTATAAATACATATACCTTAATCTACACGGATGTATTTTTCTACACTCACGAAAACAGTTATAGAATTTATATAAAATAATAGACATTAGTTAAATTAACAAAGGATACAGATGTGCAACAAGATATGTCGTTACATCATATCATAGCACATCGATTGAGGCACAAGATAAAACAATTCTTACGTTCATCAGTGAGGTCACTAAACCGGTGTTTCCTGTCGATTATAATACGAATAGTGACTCATATTACCCATATTATAAGCCCGTATACCCCAAGACTGATGACTGCGGTACCTGGCCTCATATAATCTCGAACGTCTGGCCGCGAGCCAAATCATTTCGCGTATGATCATTGATCCTAGCGTACCTAATGAAGACTTCTGACTATTTGTGTTTATTTGATAGCCATGTTAAATGATGCTGTTTATTTTGGAATGAGTTCGTACGTAAGCAGTCTGGGACTAGATTTATGCGACACAAGTAAAAGTAGGTACACGGCTAAAAAAATATGTTGATCCAATATGTATGATTCTCATATGATTTTCTGCCTAAGTACTTATAAGTTTTATTTTGACACAGTCGAGCATCACAGTCGACAGATTTATCAAATTAATCGAACGGAAAGAGTCAAGAGTTACAAATAATAGTAGGTTCATACAGGGTGTCCTTAGCCATTGGACAAAGCCGAAATGTACATTACATATGCATTAGGGTACATATGCATTAGAGTTTTTGCAGTAGATATACTTAATTTGAAATCAAACTATAGAAATTATATCTTATATTTAATTAATCTGGCTTTGGTTACGCCAAAGATAGATATTACTCCGTAATAGATCGATACAGTCCAAGGAAAAAACGTGCCTCGAAAATCACGAAAATTTTATTCTCGATCAGATGGCGCCACTACCTTTGGCCTACTCCGTATAGAGGGCGTTGACGGTTTCGTTTGATATTTAACAATTTTAACGCATATCAGTGAAAGAACATGGGTCAAAATCATATAAAAATAATTATTGCAAATAAAAAGAATCATTTATCCATATTTAAATACATTTTATCGTATTTTTATAAATCTTCATTTTTAGTTTTAAAGTGTGTCGATAGATGGCATGGAATTTACTGTGGTTACAAAGTTTACTATGACAGTACCGCTATATCCTATTGTATCCTCTTTGGTTACGCCAACATTATAATGTTTATGTAGGCTTAACCTGTGTTTGCGACGAAGTGGTAATCTGACTGCATAATCATTGAGCTACTATTTTGCCACATTATACCTACCGTTATTAATACAAATTTTCAAGGGCGAACATCGTATACCTTCGTGATTAACTCCATTTATTAGATTATAACCTCTGTGGCCAAATTGCATGCTTTAATGTAAAGAACAAGAAAACTTTCAAGTAATTATAATGTTTTGCGAACATTCTCCATTATTGGATTCCACGAATATTGTTTTAAACTTTGCGAGGGCCTTGGGGAGGTCGCTCGTATACTGAACAAGTGAACACACAATATGTACGTATACGTCATATGTCTTATAAAATCGCGTTTCAAAAGGATGAACGTATTAACCATGATAAATGTATGAGAACAAGTTGCAGGGATCTGTGTTAAATGGCGTACCTATGTACCTATTACGAAGAAAATCGTATCACCCGCCGCTTCGCGTTCGCGCGAAGAACGTTCACCTTAGGACACTCCCATACGTTTCAACGGTTTGTTTCTTCCTCGCCGCGTCGCGCCGCTTCACATTCGCGGTTAATTTGCTTGGCCGCTGCGTGGGCCGCCGCCGCATCGCTTCGCGTTCGCGAGTTGTTCGCCTACGTAAGACGCTGCTTCGTGATCGTATCAAGCAGGTATCTCTATCTGAATATGCGTGAGTTTTTATGGGCCACTAGTTGCCTGAAATAAAGATTTTAATTTCATTTCCTTTCATCAGATGCTACTTCTTATCGCAAATATTTTTAGTGTGTTTTCCAAAATAAAAAATGTATGAGTCGTCGGACTATCCGATACAGCCGATGGAGTATATAATTTGTAGCAAATTTCAAGGGCTACTGTTGTTATGTATTAAACATGTACATTACATATTCCTTTGATCGAAATCAATTTCTCCACATTCTAATAAGATGCTACTATTGGGACAGTTTTGCACCTAACTGTATCTACTGTTTATAACCTACTGTTTTTAAGTCGATTAAAAAGGATATTTTATTAATATTGAACCAGGCGTTACTTTGCGGAAATCCATAAATAGTATTGCTACAATAAACAATAATATTTATTAATATTGATTATTGGGTTATCACTAATTGACTAGCACATTACTGTATCGCTGATTGGTAAAGCAATATTATTGGTTTAATTAGAAAGGTTATTGTCAGTATTAATTTGGTCTGAATTGTCATTATCATCATAACTTAAGCGCTATGCTATTGTCGGTGGAGTAATTGCCACTCCTTTCTTTCCTGAGCCAGTCTTTTGATTTGCACGTACGATGCATTCTCTTTTACTTGGCTCAGATATGTGATTCTAGGCTTTCCACTGCCTCTCGTCTTTTAAATTTTCCCATCCAGAATTGATTGATTGATTGGTCTGAATAAAATCAAAACATTTTGATGATAATATTCATAATAAGTACCTAATAAATAGTATTTTACTAGCCGGCATGGTGCACTTTGAGACATAAAGAAGAGATCAAAATTCAAAACACAAGTTTTTTTAAAGTCGCTGAACAAATGTTGGTCAGTATGAGGAGTACAGCCTACAGTTTAATTTTTTGCTCGTATTACAGGCCACACCCGGTATGTTGTATAAATTAAAGTAATTACATTAGTTAATACCTGCATCGAAAACAAAGAAGAATCACTAGCCATCAAATCCTGCTACTCTATAAAAAAACTAGTGTGCTCGAGGCAACAGTGCAGAACGTCGACAAATAAATATAACTTCAATGTCGTTTTTATTTGATCTTACAAGTTTCACTTCCTTATGTTGATGGGTAAAAAATAGATAAGGAATTATTTATTTCACAACATATATACACGTAAATTTTAAGAACTTATATTTTGATAGTCAAAAATAAATTAAATGAACAAAATAATTTAGATAAATTAATTACAAAATGCATAGAAAGAACTAAATAAAACAATGTCAAATATAAAAGAATAAATTAGGTACCTACCTATACAGTTATATGAAAAAAAAAAACACATTGATTAGGTATAACTTCTAGTAATGGATTATCCAGTAATAAGTTCGTTAATCGACGCTTGAATGTTGTATCATATTATGTTTTCCTCCTTATTTCTACAGGTAATCGCAAGGTAGGTAAATAATTGATAGAACTATTTAAGTACATATAATCTAGAAATTCTAGAGCGCCAAACCAGTCGGTACACCGACATCGCATGTCACAAGAAATAAGTGAAATAACCCCTAGACACTTAGACCCAGTGGGTGGACCGCGGCTACTATTTCACAACTTCTTTCCTATTAAAGACTCGCTAAAAGAAATAGGAACGCAACCTGGCATTCTTTAACTACACTCAATAGCAATGAAAACAAGTCACAATACATATATGGATATTCTAAATCTCTGGTGAGTACTACGAGTAAGTTGTTAATAGGCAGATGGTTTCGAAGTGCCCGTACGTGGAAGCTGTTAAATCATTGAGATTCTGTAATGAATGAATGGCTTGTCAATAGCTGGATAAAACGTCGTTAAGTATAACAATGGTGATTCCGGTATACTTTTTTATTTATTTATTCAAAAATATATACAGGTTGGCTAAAAAATAAGTGCATTCCCGTTGCCAGGGAGGTTTTGCGATTATACTGATCAACTTTTACTATGGGGCCAACCACGAAATCGCGAAAAAAAATTACCCTCCCATAGAAAATGGACCAGCCAAAATGTATGAAACAGCTAAAAAATTTTTAGCTACCGTGTATACTATTACTTATTCGGTAATTCCGGTTTAAGATATGTACCTATATAATTATGTTAATTAATCTAGCATTCCTATTTTTTCTACTGTTAATAGTTGACATTATAATATTATGAATATTATGATAATAAAACAGATCCTAAGTATATGCGTTGTACATACCTACATATTCAAAAAAACCTTTTGTTTACTATTGATATAAAGTGACAAGGATATCTTTGGTTTTATTTAATTTAGAAATGTCTTTGAAATTTTATTGCGCGATAAAACAACATACTCTCCACAATATGGTATTTTATCTTACTTAAACCAAACCCGAACCCGAGCTAAGTAATAATGAATTTAACGCAACATTCTCGTCACTCATATTTATTTATTCATGAATGAGCAAATGAAATAGGTAGATTAGAATTGGATCAAAAAATTACTGTATGTGTTATGCACTCCTAGCATTTTAAAAGTGACCAAAATCAAATTTTATCCAATTTTTAATTCAATCGTGGGCATGGTGGCGGATTGCTGGTACAGATATTTTATTTTACTGTAATTTTAGGAGCTAAACAAGGCCCGGTCTTAGAAGCATTGAACTTTAAATACCGTGATTAGTGATTGGATCCAGTGTAAATATAAGGAACGAGGGCAGACGATCGGAAAGGAATATTTATTATTATACACATCGTTAAAGGCGCGGCAGGTTAAGAGGTCTCGGTACAAAAAACCAGACTACGGTGCACAAAAAACGGAGGTGAGTGACCGGCAGACAGGTTGGATGCTAACGTACGTAGGCGAACAACACGCGAACGCGAAGCGAAGCGATGCTGCGCGGGGTGAATCATATAGAAGTGTCCTACGTGGGCGATCTCGTTGCGAACGCGATCGTCGTGGGCCCGCCGCGCCGCTTCGCTTAGCGATCGTGAGTTGTTCGCTTACGTAAGACACAGCGTTAGAGATAGTAAAGCTTAAGTCACAGACAATTTATACAACTTTTATTGCTTGAGGTAGTTGAAATGTCTGGATATTTTGTGCAATAATTTCATTGGCTGTACGGTACGAGAAATACGATTGATAGCAATACATATTTTATGATAAATTACACGATCAGCAATGACTGGCCAAATAATATTTAAAAAATCATAGATTTTGTTTTTTTGTATTCTGCAACAACACCTAGTTTTTCCTAGACGTTTTAAGCTTTACTTACAGTGTTCCGTGAGAATAAATTTATATGTTCATGATAATTATGAATTTATCCTTATATATATGACACTTAGACCTACATTACAATTTAACTGATAACCTTATCCTTATTATATAGGTAGGGGTCAAACCATAACTGTCAAAAGTCGATTCTTACAGAATTCCGACTACTATGCTAATATTGTCAAAAATGTATTAAATAAATGTGTTAATGTGTAATAAATGTGTAACATGTCGAGATTGTCGAGATATTCGACTTACTAATATGCGAGTGACCCGGTTTAAAATAATTTAATATGTTGGAGTCTCACCGGAGTTTTATAGTTAAAAATGTATTTCACAGTAAGTGCAGAAAATTGGCATTCAACGGCAGATGTCCAATAAATTATGTTTGTATTATATAAGCTATAAGTCGTAGCAAGACGGGTGTCCCTAGCCATTGGAAAAAGCATAATTAAATATGAGATACAATTTCCATAGTTTGATTTCAAATTAAGTATATCTACTGCAAAGACTAATGAAAATGAAAAATGAAAAAATGAAAAAAATATTTATTAACTAAGAGTTTACAATTCGTGTAAGATTAACTTTGGTACCCGCACTAGGCGCGCCTGTATCGCGGGGACCAAAAACAGTAGGTAGTTGTAACAAAGAGTGTTATAACCGGTTGACAATTTTACTTAATGTTAGGTTAACTAGGACTAAAAATTATAAAACTACACAGATTTACAAGCTATCGGAAGTAAACTAAAAATAATTAAATTCAGTTTGTTTGCATCTCATGTTTTAGTAATTTCTAATTTGTACAATTGCATATGTACATTTCGGCTTTTTCCAATGGCTAGGGACACCCTGTATAACTATTTCACCTGATAGGCAATTTATGTTAAGCAGGCTGTTTTATGTTATTTGGGCCTTTATTTATTTAATTTTTATTGGTTGTTTATAAGCAGCTATTTTAAGATAGAAAGTCTGGGTACCCAATTCAGAATAAGAAACTGTGTCAAATCTTGACCTGGAATACTTCACCGATTCGCAATATACTGTAAATTATGAACAGTTTTAACGGTAGTACCGGTAGAATAAGTACACAGTACACACCGCGATCTAATGACTCATTGTTGCACTTATAATACCGTTATCCGATGCTATAATACCGTCCTGGTTTAATTTAATGCTACATTTTTTTTGTTATGATTGTTTGATTGTTTTTATTTTTAATTATTATCTTTTACAATTTGACGATCTTTTTGTGAGTTCATGTTATTTAGAAACATTGTGACATTGTTAAATATCACGTAATTTTCAATAAAAAATAAATTAATCTATCTATCTATCTATCATGAAGATACTTGATTAATTACTAGACGTCTTTTAGTTTCATCAACTTTAACTTTTTAGGGTGACTCACGCTACGGCCCGGGCCTAAGGCCGAGGCAACCGACACTTTGTTTTCTATGTCAGGTGATCGGAGATCACGTGATGCTTTCTATAGTCGGGTGCCTCGGCCCAGGCCCTGGCCGTTCTAACGTGAGTCATCCTTTAGGCGGTACCTATTCATTATAATGCTTAGTTTGACAACGGCAACGCTTATGGTTTCAAGTGAGCTATATACATATTATAAAGCTAGCTCGTGTCAACAGAATTGGAGAGAAAAAAAAATTAGTAACAGAAAGTATGCCGATATACCAGACCGTCATTTGCTATTCGATATCATTTAATATTGTCTTCGGTTACCGCGATAGTTACTTATGAAACGTCAGGATGTACATATTATAAATTCAACATACGTGAATCCGTTTTCATAGATATTTCAATATCATTTGTTGAATTTATTCTATTCATGTTTAGCTGTGATGAATACCACCTCGACACCACCAACAAAAAGTTTTAATTAACAATTTAAAACATAAATTAAATTTTTCACCGACCCAATCCGTTTGTTTCGAGTCTAGTTACGAAAATATCCCATTAAGTGAGAAGATAAATGATTGTTCCTTGTTCGGCGAAAACAATCCTCTTTGTCTGTGCGGAAGCGCGGATGACAAAGGGTTCGTATCGGGGTGATGTTTCGTCACTATTTTCATGAGAGTAACAATAATTCCTTTTGAAATATACCTTTGTTCGCAATTTATCAGATAAAGTACGCGATCGATGTTTTCAATTCTAAACTGATTTACAAGTGTTTACTCGTCGAAGCTGTTAGTTAACGACAACTGTTAATTATTTATAGAGTGAAAACACATTACGTCGAACTCGTGAATGCTACTTGGATTTGTGGTTACCATTACCATGCGGACGAAATATGTAGGTACGGACCTAGAATAATTGTTGGTTACTGATATCAAACTAGCTTTCTCTAATACTAAATAATAAATAATCTAATTATTTTACTACTAGGTTCTGCCCGCGACTTAGTTCGTGTGGAATTATGACGATGTTAAAAAAAACTACCCCCCCTTCCTCCCCGGGCCTCAAACTATCTCCGTACCAAATTTCATCTAAATCGGTTTAGCGGTTTAAGTGTGAAGATATGCAGACAGACAGAGTTACCTACTTTCGAATGTATAATATTATAACTAGGGATAAATAATAAATTAAATACCACAGTGGTTCCAATTAGTAATGTTAATATAGAGTAATCCATACTGCTCCAATATACTGTGTAATTGCTGGCTTTGCCATGCAAATAAGAGTCTGGATGGATGAATTTAGCTAACGAGTTCTATTTCCGAGATTTGTCACCTTTGCCTTGATATAAATTGAGTGGCGTCTACGTGTAGGGCGTTTATAATTAAACCATTTGGACCAGATTGGGTAATAAACCCTCTTAATTTAATAAGTCATTTTTTTTTAAATGCGAAAGTAGTAGCTCTTTCCAGGTCTACTTTTTCTGTGATAACAGGTACCTAGTGGGTATCTAAATAGACTTTAATAGCGTCAGGCATTTTTTTCAGCGGTAACTAAATATATAGATTTCAAACGTTACCTTTGGTTTTTTTATGGAATAAGTAATAGACATAGGTAAGTATGATACTTTTTTCCAATTCTACGCGGATGAAATCGCGGGCAAAAGCTACTTCCTAACTTCCTATACAGTTAACAGACGTTTTTAGGGTTCTGTACCTCAAAAGGAAAAAACGGAACCCTTATAGGATTACTCGTGCGTCTGTCTGTCTGTCCGTCTGTCACAGCCTATTTTCTCCGAAACTAATGGGCCAATTAAGTTGAAATTTGGTATACATATGTGACCCAAGGACATGTAACGTAAATAAATTAATTTTAAACACGGGGGCCACTTTTGGGGGGTAAATGAGAAAATTAAAAAATAAAGTTTTCCAAACTATATCGTATCTTATCAAATGAAAGAGCTCATTGTGAGAATTTTAAATATATATATTTTTAAATTTTAAGATATACAGTTTAGAAGTTATTCAAGAAAATAGGCAAAAAATGACCATGGGGCCCCTTTATCTCCGAAATTACTGGGTCAAAATTTTTGAAAAAAATACACTAAATAGATTTTTACCTATAGATTACAGGAAAACCTATTAGAAATGTGCAGTCAAGCCTGAGTCGGACGTAATTACTTAGTTTTTGCTCCGACCCCTACGGGTTTTTTAAAGACATTTCACATAGAAAACCAAACAGATGGGAAATGTTACACGGCTTCACTAGCTTTTCGGTTTTAATGATGTAGGTATACCTAGAGATGGGCCGAAAATGGACTTTGCCAAATACGAATATTTGCCGAATATTCGGTTCAGCTCATACCGCACCGAATATTCGGCTAAAACTGCCTAAAACGCTTAAAACAAGTTTATATCCGTATACCTATGTATGTATGAAGCACTTATTAAACTCCAGACATTCAGACACACTAATTAAGCGCATGAGGCAAAGCAGGATATGCATAATAAACTGATGACAAATTGAGTAGAGTGCATATTAATAAAAGTATGTTTTAAGAGTTACAAACAAAAAAATATAGAAGTGAACACTTTTTTGGTCAATATTTTTAAACATACTACTGTAGGTTAATAGTGTCCGACGCTGAACTTACAACGTGCAACGCTCTTCATTCATAAATATTCAAAAAAGTAAAAACAAAATGATGCATGTAACCACGTAACAAAGTCACACTAGTAAAAGTCGTCATTTATTTTGAAAAAGTAAACATTGAAATTGCTGTGGAATCCAGGGCAAACTTGCGTTACGTGAAGCCTACTTTTATCACAATACACGGACAATGGTTAGCGCGCTTTCCGGCGCCATTTTTAATTTGTCCAAGAAAGCGGCACGCGCCCTCTGATAACGCTACAATGAGAGTTAGGTAACTAGATGTTGGTTTCAAATCTATAGGTACGAGCAAGGCATATGCAGCATAGTTAAAGATGTGCTAGCTGCTGATATAATATGTTTATTCACATTTCTCTATAGATTGTCATTATAGATGCTCTGGCTGTGGTAGTTATGTCCTGTCCCTCGTATATACAGGCTGATTCATGCAACGTGAGCAGGACTAAACCTGCACACTCAGTAACTGTTAATTGATCGGTTACCAACGTACTTACGTGAAACAATCACACTTTTTCCTATTTTTTAACGTTTTGGTGAGGACAAACTTAATTCTTTACAATCATGGTCACCGTACAACACCTAATAAATAAACATTAAAACCTCTTTAAGTGTTATGACAGCACTTTGATTATGAAGAAAATAAATTGTCATACTTGAGTAGGATACGAGTTTTCAAAAGTAACCGGACTGATGACATTCAATTTGCCACTTTTCACAGTGTTGTATTTGACGGATGTAATCTAATTGTAGGGTGACCATGCATGTGGTAAATAAATTAAAAACTTTTTTTAACACTTCGAAAAATTACGTTAATCTCACTAATACTCTTACTAATACAGTTGCTTACGTCTCCTGAATCACCCTGTATAATGCCTCTATGGGAGGTTAGATAACTAAACTTTAGAATTGGTGTTTTAATGTTAAAGATGTTGTAGCTCTCCCGACATAATGTATAGTTATAGATATACAAATAAATTATTTTTATTAATCAAATAATTTGTGTAGTATAGGTATTTAATTATAAGTTTTTGTGAGAGACCTGCCCGCGCAGCATGGTTCCCCTATCACTAAGTCCGTCACTTTCG
Source organism: Cydia strobilella (assembly GCF_947568885.1). Taxonomy (NCBI): domain Eukaryota; kingdom Metazoa; phylum Arthropoda; class Insecta; order Lepidoptera; family Tortricidae; genus Cydia; species Cydia strobilella. The sequence continues at coordinate 5,174,216 of NC_086048.1, forward strand.
CACTCACATACTTGTTAGAACGTGACATCCATGGTGATAAGCGTGTGATAAGCGTACCGTGCTACGACCCCTGGGTAAACGCTTGTGGTGTGGTGTGGCTGTGGGATAGGGGTTGCGATCCTAGGTCTGGTTCGTACCTGGTCTAGCGTATATCGTTAGCTATTCTGCGCGGGAACGCCGCTGGTATTTTGGGCATGATTGTGCCGGGTACTCTGGTAAAGATTAAGATACATTTATTCCTTATTACTTATGTTTTTAGGGTTCCGTACCCAAAGGGTAAAAACGGGACCCTATTACTAAGACTCCGCTGTCCGTCTATCTGTCTGTCACCAGGCTGTATCTCATGAACCGTGATAGCTAGACAGTTGAAGTTTTAACAGATGATGTATTTCTGTTGCCGCTATAACAACAAATACTAAAAAGTACTGAACCCTCGGTGGGCGAGTCAGACTCGCACTTGGCCGGTTTTTTTGTAAGGTATATATTTACTTTTATGCGTGTTGCAGGTGACACATGTGTTAATACGTTTTTTTTTTTGATGAAACCTAAGGTGCATGAGCTTTCTGTGTAATGACGAAGCCTGCGCTGTGGATCTAAAGGTATGCTATGCCAAAATGCTATTAATATTGTTCTTTTTTTTAAATAAATCGTTATTAGAAACATAAAATAAATCTCCATAAAAAAGTGTTTGGGATCCAGGATCATAAATAGCGATATATTTTTAATTTATTAAAAATAATGTTGTTAGGTTTCTAATGGTGTAAACGGCGTAAAAAAACTAAATTAATTCCATTCAAAACACTATTTAAAAGCGATACACGTACCCAAATAAAAACAAAGTTCAACAAACTATCAGATAACAGTACAGTTCTCTTGCCAGCTTTACTGGCACAGAATAGAATCACTTATCATAGTTTGTAAGTTTTACACGTGTTAGAAAATGTAATTCCAAAATACTTTGCATATACCATTGATACGGAATGCGGAAGAAGATTGGGACAAAATTACTTTGAGTTATTTTGGGTTTTCAAGAAAGTCATGTGACAGTTGGATTAAATTTACATAGTTGTATGATGTTTTTTAGGGTTCCGTACCCAAAGGGACCCTATTACTAAGACTCCGCTGTCTGCCTGTCCGTCTGTCACCAGGCTGTATCTCACGGACCGTGATAGCTAGACAGTTGAAATTTGATGATGAATGATGTATTTCTGTTGTCTAAAAATAAAATATATATTAAAGTGGGGCTCCCATACAAGAAACGTGATTTTTTTGCAGTTTTTTGCGTAACGGTACTGGAACCTTCGTGCGCGAGTCCGACTCGCTTAGCTTAAATATAAACAACATTTTTACGCACGCTTTAATGTCAATATTTAAAGTTTTCTTTTTTTATAACGATTTAACGAACATTTGTCTGCGCTGTTTATGGCGCGTTAAAGACAGAATTTGTTAAATGAGTAAGAAAAATGCAATGGACAAGTTTAGTTAGTATTGAGTGTTGATGATTTCTATGATGTTAAAATCACACACGTTTTTCATAGATCTTGAAGTACTTAAGCAGGGTCAAATTATCATTAAACGTTACTCAGAACTATGTCACAATTAACACATTGTCTTTTATTACAAATGTTTATAAAAAACGCAAAAAATGGTCGCTCTTTCGTTTCCTTTTTCGCAGTTTTAATCTCAAGAAATGGGGTCTGGCTACAATATAACGTACATAACAGATTTATTTCTTGCTGGCAGTGTTGACACGTTTCGCGAGTTTGGCGGGCTTTCTCGGTCGGGTTATAATTTCAAATGAATCTTGGCCACCGAAAGGCTCTAAATATGGAGTTAGGCATCGAAATTTATAGATTTTAAATTTATGGGTCATTGCAATGAGAGCAAGAGAAAAAAAATATTAAGAAGATTTTTATGGGTGATATTACTTTGATCTATTGATATAACTGTTGTCACTATTTTCTGCCAAATTTCATTATAGTGGATGCGATTTAACCGAGGTAAATAAATTGAACAGTTTTGTTGGTCTAGTAGCTTAATAATGTGAACAAAATGAAATGAAATAATTGATAAACGTGTTGTAAAGATAAGAGCTGATAACGTACTAATTAGCAAAGCAAGCAAGGGTATGTGCGTAATTAAGTATTCATTAGATTTACAATAGTTATCAGCAAAACTCATAACAAAGACATTAAAGCCAATAAACACGTGTTTAATAACATCCATATTGATTTATTTTATTTTCACTGTACCTATAATTTTATAAGTTTAAAAGTTATTTATACTTAACAACCGATGGCGTCCACAACCGGTGAATAAATAATTAGATATAGGTGGGAGTTTTCTGAAAATAGTGTACCCAATTAGCGTATGTAGTTAAAAAAATTAATCGCTTTTAGTTTTGTGACGACAATTAAGCATGAAATCTTAATGGAAATCAACTTTTTGTTTTTTTTTTTACATTGTAATATCGCTTCTAGTGTATGAAATGAACACCAAAACAAAGTTTTTATTGAAATTTAAAGCTTAATTTTCATCACAAATGCTTAGTTTTGTGACAAATATAACAGTGTATTGTCTTCGGTTACCGCGATAGTTACTCATGAAATAAAACTATGAAAACGGATTATATCGCGTATATTGAATTTATAATACATCCCGACGTTTCGAACTCTTTACAGCGTTCGTGGTCAACGGGTGACTGAGGAAAAATTACAAAATGCAAAAATACCCACATACTAAAATAATGAACAAATAATGTTCATTATTTTAGTATGTGGGTATTTTTATGAACAAATAATGTTCATTATTTTAGTATGTGGGTATTTTTGCATTTTGTAATTTTTCCTCAGTCACCCGTTGACCACGAACGCTGTAAAGAGTTCGAAACGTCGGGATGTATTATAAATTCAATATACGCGATATAATCCGTTTTCATAGTTTTATTTCAAAATATAACAGTGATTAACTTTTCTTAAAAACTCAAAGGTACTTTGTTACAATGTTTCGTCTTGGTCTTAAGAATAATAAATTAATGCGTGAGTTCTTTTATTGGCGTTGTTAAGTAGGTACAGGTACAATACCTTATGAATTATGTACCATTGCTACTATGTATTAAATCGAATCGCCTGTAGCAAGCAAGTGTAGCTGTTAGTACCTACATTCATAATTCATGTTCAGTTTCATCAAGAAAGGAAGTTATTATGCATCTCTGCGTCCGGTGTGATGTTCTTGAAATCTCAGATGCATTATAATCGATTAACCGCTAGTTAAATTTACGTTGATCACGTTTCACACGCTACGGCGTTATCAACTTCGCACTAGTGCGGTAAAATTAACTTTATTAAAAGTGAAATTTAGCTTGGAGTTTCGCTTTGAGCGTTGAAACTTGAAAGCAAAAAACATGCCCATGCCCAAACAACGCAGGGCGAACAAGACCCATACATAGACATAGACATAATAATATATAATTTAAGACATATAAATTTTTAACTTATTTATCTCATTCATCTATTATTTATCAATATTTTTTTGCCATACCTAATCAAACCTTACAGCAAAGACATATGTAACTCCGTATAAGATGAATAAAGTCTAAGGATTAAAAATGTGCCTCGGAAATCAAGAAAAAGTCATTCTCAAATAGATGGCGCCACACCTTTGGCCTATACTCGGCTAGATGTCGTTAATGACACCGTTTGATATTTAACAATTTTAACACATATCAGTGAAAGAACATGGGTCAAAGTCATATGGCGTTCTAAAAAAATTAATGTGACCACGAAATTTACTATGATAATTCGGTACTTATATAAAGAGTAGAGCAATATTTATATTACAAAATTGTCATCATCATCATCATAGGTAATTTAAGCGCATGGCTCTTGTCGGTGGAGTAGACGTCAGTTTTCCAAACTTAATTTGTAGAGTTTGTTTATTTCTAGAGACATAACAGTTAATTGTTAATATTGACGTGGTAGTACGTATTTTGGAGGTAGTTTCGGCATTTATCGAGTTAGACACGTAAAATGTGTGCCTTTCATGCCCAGGTTCATGAGATATTCAGAAGCTGTAGCGTATAAAGCACATGAAGCGCCTCGGGAGTGCTTTGCACCGAAACTATTGACATTCTATTTTAGGCTCATTTCTACTTTTGAATACCTCCTGCCTATTTATTCAAGCTTTGTTTGAATAAGTTTTGAGTAAAAACTAAATTAATTCTGTAAGTTACTACAAGTACCTATAATCAATTAATCACTAATAATAACCTACTCAATAATAAACTTTTTTGAGATACATACCTACCTATTATTCTTTCAGCCTCTTTGAATTCTGCTTATACTCGTAAACACTAAGAAAATTTCCCTAACAAAATCAAACTATGCTGAATCAATCAAGCTCCACATTACAATTTTTTACGCAATACGAGTAATATTATTTTAAAAGTAAAAATAACAACTAAGAAAAGTGCAATTGAAAACCTAGCAAGCAAGTTGAGCTTTCTTTTATGAGGGTATAGGTTCTCAGTCTCACCAAACCGGTTGGCCCTTCATGCTGCTCCGGTGCACACAGGGGCACAGCATCCCTCAACTACGCCAGAACAACGCATACCATATCTGATTACAGCAAACTTCACCGGTCATCTTGTCAACCACTGCACATGTTCCAAAATATCACACTGTCTGACACTCGCGAGCGTCCACGCGGCGCGCCGGCTTACACACGACTGCCGGCCGAGGCAAGGAAAATAAACGAGATGCGAGATAGCCTAAATAAACTCTAGTCAACACAAAACCGACGTTAAATAAACCACAATAAAGTCCAGTTCAGAGTTTTTATGGTGTTTATGACGGTTATTAAATCATGTCTGCCGATTGTAGCCAAAGCCTAGATGCAGGGAAGAAAGTAGGTGCATTTCCCCTTTCGGATGCTGCGATTTGCGGCATATGAAACGCGGTCGCCGTTTCATGATTTAATAATGGTGGAAGTCGGTCGATGCCCGCGGCAGGGTTACATCGGTTGCCTGCTAATGTAGTTTGAGGTTAAACTTAAGTAGTTGAGGGGTTTAGGTTATGCAATTAAGAGCATCTTTGTTAGTAAAGGCGCAGAGCAACTCTACATTGATTTTTAATAGCTCTATCATCAAAAAAAACCATAAAATGTTAGGTATTTACATTTTTACATAATTATATGTTGTCGAAAGTTCACCGGTGACACTTTAAAATAAACCATAAATAAACAACAACCAGTCTATTTAAGGTAGAATCAAATGGAAGGACGTTTGTGATATACATATGTAAGAACGTATGAATTTTACCGCTACTATTTGTTTTTAGGAAAGGATGTTTTTATGACATAAATTCCATAAATAAACAAATAGGTACACAGTCTAAGTATTTGCAAACAATTATAAATATTCTATATATAAAGTAGCTTCTATACTACCATTTTCAACTTATTATCTTGTCGGCTGAATTTGAAATGAAAGCTAAGACATTCTTCTGCGAAAGTATTCTTTTAATAGCCATCTTGAGATTTGAGAATGGAATTGCTAGGTATCTTAGAAAATACTTGCTTTACAGGGTTTAAATAAGTTTAATTAAGTTTTCTTGAATAAACTTTCGTTCACCGTTGAATTGGCAGCGTCCAGCAGGCTTCAAGGTTCACTGCCTATAATTAATGAGTTTAGTAAAAGTGTCTTCCGAATATGGATTGATAGAGTTAAACGATTGAGGCTCAGATGACACGTGCGTGGGTTTTTAAACTCATTTTAAAATCCTCTTCAAAATCCAAATTTCATTCAAACTGTCTATTTAAGTGATTGATGAAAATTGTCATGAGAATCGTCCTTGAGGTGGGCAATTGCAGTCATAGATGTTATATATTAGACAAAGTAGGAAAACGGCCATAAGGTAAGAAACAGTGAATTTTAAACACTACTTACGTTAAGTAAACACATTGTTTTCTTGAAGAAGTTAAGCAGAAGCAGGAATCAAATTAACATTTCTTTTTTTTTCTTTTTCATTATATACTCGTACTTAGTATGTAAGTCATTCCATATTTTCGTATTGAAAAGGTCAATCAAATGAAATAGGGGTCACTATTCTGCTCTATCAAACAGCCCACGACTAACTCGGACTAACCTAAGTGTATGCCATTTTTGATGACAAAGTTTGGGAATGTCATCATGATGACCACTTGACCAGACGGAATAGGCAGAGTATAAATACCTAAACTTGGTAGAACAAAGTCATAAAGTGGAGACTGCCTTGCGATAACATTTTTTTCCTAACGTCTACTAAAGTCCTAAGTAAGTGAAAACGTACTAAGTAAATAATATTGTTATTGTTATAATTAGGTACGGTAAAAACAATGCATTCCTCATCATTTTTGTCCAATACAATCAATAGGCGTAGAATCCGTGAACTTTATTTTGTGCTCTGGAATCGCGGATACTTCATTGTTCAATGTTTTAAAAAGGTCGAGGGCATCTTTAGAAACCTAGGTTGGTGTAACTTCAGCATCACTTGAGCTTCATACCTGTCAACTAAGTTTAGCGTTTCGTTAATTTCGAGTTTAAAAATAGCATCACTTTTACGGTTGACGTTATAGGTCATTGTCACTTTGTAGGTTACTATGTGGGCAACATTTCATTTTAAATATGTATCGTGTTCTTTGGTATATTTCGCTCCTCATTATTGATCAGTAACGTTACTGAAAGTCAAAGTGCAAGTTTATTGCAGGGAAGACCGTCATAGGGCAATCTCGTATTTTATACGTACGTCGCTTTGACCACAAAAAGGAAGAGCTTCACTCCTGCTCTACCGACCTTCTGTAAGTAGAGTATGTGTTAAAAGCAAGTTACAAGTGACAAAAAAGCTTGATGTAGACGGCCTTCCCTTGTAGACGTTACCACATGGACCTAAGACAGACAAAAACGTCTCTTCTGCATCATAAAGTTAGGATTTCGAATCTTTGGTAGTAACTTATATTGCCCGAAACCGGTCCCGCCGTAGTAGGGAATATTAAGCGAAACTCTGCGTAGAGTGCGCCACTACCACAATCTGAGGGATCACGCGAAACTAGAAAATAGAAATTTCGTTATCTAACATTCTAACATCTCTTGTTATACTTGCATATTCGAGCGATAAAGAGGCAGATATCGAAATTTCGGATTTGCGTTTTCAGGTAGATCCTTTGTAAACAAACCGCCTTGATGCATCAATGTCATATTTTGCTGTCTCTGAAAACTTTTCAAAAAACTGTAAAAGGCACGGTATGTATAAGTTACTCTATGGTTTACTAAAAAGGCTAGTGCTGCACTCTGGTGACTGAACATTGCACTAATAATCTTCAGGAATATCACTTATTTGGGTACCTATCACCAAAGTTTCGGATACAGAAGAAATATTTATGATCCTTATATCAAAGTATATCCATGTCACAAATCGCAATCTTCTGATTGTCCCAATGATATATTCAAATCCAACAGTATACAAATCTAATAAGTTTTCTTCCCTTGTGCAACTCCAACTTTGAACAGGCCAAATGAACTGCCGAACTAGCTAACCAACTATTTAAACTGTGGACCGGTGGTCAATTCAGGACCGCAGCCCGAAAGGCAATTGCATGAATGAATTGGGTTTCTCTGACCTTTAGGAGTTCCAAATAATCGGATATACCGAATTGAAATGTAAATAGAAGCTATCCTGCCCTAGAAACTTCTTATTCTGTTTTTAAGCATAATTTACGAGTTCTGATATAATCATTAAATGGTGTGTTTATAGATAGCAGTTATCATAAGCACAGAATAAGTTTAAAGGAAAAAAAGGACACACATTTTACCAATTTGGAAGTGTCTCTCGCGCAAACTATTCAGTTTAGAAAAAAATAATATTAGAAACCTCAATATCATCTTTGAAGACCTATCCATAGATACCCCACACGTATGGGTTTGATGAAAAAAATTTTTGTGAGTTTCAGTTCCAAGTATGGGGGAACCCCCAAAATTTATTGTTTTTTTTCTTTCTATTTTTGTGTGAAAATCTTAATGCGGTTCACAGAATACATCTCCTTACCAAGTTTCAACAGTATAGTTCTTATAGTTTCAGAGAAAAGTGGCTGTGACATACGGACGGACGGACAGACAGACAGACAGACACACAGACAAACAGACATGACGAATCTATAAGGGTTCCGTTTTTTGCCATTTGGCTACGGAACCCTAAAAATGAGGTTACTTTGATATATTAAAGCAGCCACTAAACTAGCACTATATTTTAATTACTCGAACTTTTCGTGTAACTGAAACTACTTAATTATTATGAATTCAGATTTACCAAGAAATCTCGCATAAAGAAATAAGGTTTAAAACTGAACCTTCAAAGTAAAAGTCACTCCGTTTTAAGGTACTATAAGTAGGTTTCAAAATTTCTAAATGCTTAGTAGACAGACAAGTTTATTACTTGAATACCGTCTAATAATTTCACGATTACATTGGCCTGGGAGTGAAGGAGAAAAAAGTGAAACAGAACATTGCCTGTAGAGTTCAGCCACCTTTTCAAAAACATGATTTGTAACTAATCATGTTTACAAATCTTAACAAAAAGGTAAACAACCCGACAATGAAGCCACAGAAAGTGCTGCTTAGCTAGCAAAAAAGATAACCTTCATGAACCATCATTTTGCCATCCTTTATGAATATTGTAAAAAGCTCCCGAAAAACCTCAGCATAAACCAACGAGCCCTCCCCGTCTTTTGTTTATGATCTTTAACCTTTGGTATACTTAGGAGCAGATCTGCTCTATATATATTCAACTTAAACATGAAGTTGTCTAGATTGCTATTTAAATAGCAATTTTTTGACAGGAGCATACGAAAGGTTAAGGCTGCTGATAAGAATGCTTACCGAGAAATTGCTTTAAATTAACCAGGATGAGGGATCTTGATAATCATCGCATAGCTATTGCACAATTGGTCGGATTAGTACTGATAGCATGAAACTAAGTATTTGTTCATTAGTCTTACGAGTCTTAGGAAACTAAAGCTGCGGATTTACAGCTACACTTAGAATAAGAATAAAAAAACATTTATTGCCACACAACAGAAGAGAAATTACAGGAAACGAATAACATAAAAAATTGGCATGCGCGACAAAAGGAGCGGGCTCAGCATATGTTGCGCCAGCCACTTCACCAGGAATTGACCGCACAGCACTGATTTTCAGTCCGCCCCCTTACTGAACCACATTGATATGTGCGCGGGATATTATTTTTACAGATATATATATATATTCACTCACTTCTGCATACACATATATATATATGTGTATGCAGGTTAAATTTAGAATAGTTAGATTACACGAAAAATTTCATAGTTAAACTCTAACAAAGTATTATTACAGTTTCATACAGTTTACAAAATTTCATACAATTAACAAGTTTAACTGTTTATCCTAAAATTATTAATAAAATACTTTTCATTACCAAATCTACTAGTTTGACAGTTACAAAAAAAAAGACTAAAGTACTTTTTGTATGATTACTTTATTAAATTACTGATTTTTGTAAAAGGTAGCATCTACTGCAAATGTTTGCGTCGGGTAGACAAACAGACAACGGGCTCCCTTGGGTTGCAACCCGGAAAGCGCTAAGTTTTGGATGGAGACTTTTGTTTTTTCGACATAAAAGCGATTAGGGACCTGCCGCGAAGTTTCAAATTCGATGTTTCTGTATCTGGGCATTTCTATTTAAAGTTGTACCCCTAACTTGTATTTTAGTTGGAATTTTTATATTTTTTCCACTCAGAATCACAAGCTCTTTCGATCCTAATACGAGAAAAAAGTGCCCCCAAAATTAATACAAATCTTTTTTGTCCGTTTTGTTACGGACATACAAGGTTGTATAGAAAACCGTAACCAAATGGACCAGAAATTTTGGGGACACTTTTTCTCAGTAAAAATGCAAAAGGCTCGTTGTTCTGAGTAGTAATAATATTAAAATTCGCAATTCTAACACAAAAATGTTTAGTACAACTGTAAATAGAAATGCCCATCTACGTGATAGAAATATCACTCTTACATAGAGACTTGAATTTCGTACAAGTTTGCTGTTAGCCCCTAGGTATAGGTCAAGTTATTTTAGGAATAGGTCACAGCCGAGAAAAATCGTTCTCTGAACTAAATAGCAGGTGGTAATTAAATAGCATATTTTTACGTTTCCCAGCAAGGTCGGACCCGGCGCGCCTGCATTGCGGGTAGCGACAAACAGGCACAATATGGCATAACTGTGCTGTATATTGTGCTGAATAACGAGTACATTATAAAGCTGGAAGGTGTACTTACGTATCTATACAACATGTATAGAAAGCACATGACTTGTATGATTAAAAAATGATTTATATTTATAGTTACCTTCCTCCCAAGGAATATGAACTTGCATAATATATACATGTGTGTCTTGTATGATTACGAGTAAGAAATATAGATTATGAGCTCTTCGCATACTCGCCTCAAGAAGATAATACCTAATGTTTCCATGTGCAAGCCAAAAATTTAAATTTTTTGTAAGTGTACCTATATATAAACATTTCAAAACAAGTATAGGTAAGGAATAAAGTACAGTTGACGTTTTACATTTTTCGCCTTTTTATATAGGAGTGGTCCAAAGTGTTTACGTATCTTTGACATCGGCTGTGCATTGATAAGGTTTCAGAATCCTACTTGTTTTCATTTACTTTGGTCTGAGCACAGGTCTTGAATTTTATTAAACACATTACGTTGCGTTGCGTCTGTTTATTAAATTTCCCTGTCCTGTAAACAAACCAAGCAATAATTTCCATCGTAGTTTTCATCTTTATTAACAAAATAAGACACTTCCCTTTTTATCTAAAGCCGCAATTATATTATAATATTTCTGATTACCGAATCTGGCAGGTTCTGTTGCCTGGTACGCGTTCTTTCTTACTCCGAATTAATTAATTAATTAATTGATTATCAATCTATTTAACTAGATGTATAATATTGATTTAACAGACATCTCACATCAACAACATTGAATGACGTGTATTGACATCGCATCACTTACCTGGAACAAAATAATTGTAATTTAGTAAAAGCAATTAATACGTAGGTAGAAGGTACACGTATCTACAGATCTACACACACAATTTTTTACTTATATAATACGATAGTTATATCGATTATAATTCGACGTTTGAATCCAAAGACTATTATAATACTCATTTTTAAAACACAAATAAATAAAGTTATCGACCATTTCTTCGAACCCTTAAATAAATTTACAACGACAAGGTTGTACAGCTTAGGCTGTCTGGCGGATAGGGAAAGTTGCTTGACGGCCGTTCTTCCGGTTTGCCTCGTAACTCTATCGGGTCTATGGACGATATCTGCATTAAAAACACATCTGTGCATAATAGTTCCATAGGTATCACGCTGCGGAGTGATTTTTGAGTAGACGGTAACTAACTTTTATTTAGGAAATGCCGCCAACATCCTTGGTACAATGCCTCAAGGACCTATTTTAGATTTAAGCTAGTTATTAATTTAGTTTAGTATTTGTTCAGTTACTGTAATACCTCTGTATATATCTATTATGTAAATAATTGCTTTTAAAATGTATTTTCTGAAAGCAACACCATGTTTGGCTCTAAGCACATAACAGGCTTCCTATTGAGGGCTTTGTGTCTTTTGTTGGAAACAAAGAGAATTCTTACATATTAACTTGTTATTGAAATTTATTGCTACTAGTTATAACAAAATCAATTCATTAACATCCTGCATTGTGTTTGAGTCGTTCTGAACTTTAAGTTCAAATCTATATTGTGTTCAAGTTTTACGACTTTACAATTTCAGTGGTTATGACGCTAATCGTTTCTCAAAATAGCTAAAATCTTAAACCCTTTTTTATCTAACAAAATTTTCAGACTGTTAAAGGGTTTAGATTCTTTAATGTTAACATCGTTTGAAAGATTATGGAACATAAAAACGAATTTTGCATAGGAAAATCAACAGCTGGAAAGGTCAATTGATGCGCAGATACGGTTTTCTATAAAATGTCTTTTTTAAATTTGGAATCGGTCGGTACCAAAGATAGATATAACTCCGTAATAGATGGATACAGTCTAAGGAAAAAACGTGCCTCAAAAATCAAGAAAATTTGATTCTCGATCAGAGGGCGCTACTAGCTTTGGCCTACTGTCGTATAGATGGCGTTGACGGTTTCATTTGTTATTTAACAATTTTAACGCATATCAGTGAAAGAACATGGGTCAAAATCATAAAAGTAATTAATGCAAATAAAAAAAATCATTTATCCATATTTAAATACATTTTATCGTATTTTTATAAATCTTCATTTTTAGTTTTAAGGTTTGTCGATATATGGCAAAGAATTTACTGGGGTTACAAAATTTATTATGACAGTACCGCTCTATCTTATTATATCCTCTTTGGTCGGTACTTATATAGGTATTATTTATTGAAGTGAACATTTAAGGGAAATAAATAAGTTTGAAATATATTGAATGTGTACATGCTTGAAAGTGAGGTTGCGGATAAAAGTTCCAGATATACTTAAACTTCATCGGTCAAAAGTTTCTGCAACAATTTAAATTGTTAGACATATCTCTTTTTATTAAGCTATTAAAGAATGGTAGATATTTAATATTGACGGGTGGTCTGACATGCTACTTTGGATGCTGACTGTACCAAATTCATATGTACTAAAATGATAAATCGGGTCGACAAATGGGGGCAAGCACGTGTACGGCATAATAAGTTAGTTGCATTTTATATGGGTTCGGGCTCGGCTTACTAAAGTTGTACTATATAGGTACATTTGTATTTTTTGTATTTCGGTTTTTTCGTTAAAAGTTTTTTTACAGTCAGCGGTGGAAGTGCATGGTCACTTTATGAATGAATTCCATTCCTAATATGTCTATGCAGTTTTGCAGCTGGCAGTACACACTACTAACCTTGGTGTTGTAGGTACTTGTGTGTGTAAGTGAATTGTAATTATATTTGATCTTTGTATATTTAATTTTTATAAGTGAAAAAATTGGCTCTGTAATTCTTTTGTAGCTTATATAAATGTTTATAGCTGTTGGTTTTCTATGTATGAAATAAAAATAATATAATATATGATACGTAGGTATTGTAGTGAGTTTTTCGGAACGTATGTACTCACTCAATATTTTATTGCAAATTCACAAACTTATAAGCTAGGTCTTTGTGAACCCTGTTGGGTACTTGGATGTTCGAAATATCATTTGATAGTTACCACTCACTTTTCGTTGAAGGAAAACATCGTGAGGAAACCGGACTAATCCCGATAAGGCCTAGTTTACCCTCTGGGTTGGAAGGTCAGATGGCAGTCGCTTTCGTAAAAACTAGTACCTACGCCAATTCTTGGGAGTAGTTGCCAAGCGGACCCCAGGCTCCCATGAGCCGTGGCAAAATGCCGGGAAAGCGCGAGGAAGATGATGATGTATTGTAGATGCGTTATCATTTATAACATACTGTAAAGTAAAAGGTCCAATAATAGACAGACTGTCGTGCCACACGTGAGGCTATAAATACATTATAACAAACGAGACATGTATGTACTAAGACAAAAATAAGAAAAATATGTTCATTGTTCAGATTGTCTAGTTACCTACTGAACTACGCCCATAGTAAATCAGGAATCAAATATTACATTTTATTACCCCCGTTCTGAGTCATGGCTCGTCCAACAGGTCTCCATCGCCATACAGCGGGGTAACGCTGCTAGTGTGATGGGGACCTTTGGACCCGGCATGGCTCAGAACGGATTTTAGTTTCTAATTTTTTTTTTTTTTTTTGTATTTCTTGTATCATAACAATACAACACAAGATTACAATTTTAATATTACATTGTGATATCAGTTTAAAACATTAAAAAAATCTTTTAAATATCGGAACACATTTTTTTATAGAACGAGATTTCAAGTGTATGTTTATTTTGTATGTATCTACATAATATATCTTCATGCGGCCACTTTAATAATTTCTTTGGCACTCCCTGCCCAAAGAGCATACTAAATTATGATTGTGTCAGGTGTCGTGAGGTGTCTTTAGATTCAATTCTTCTCTGCTGCCTAATACATTTTGAAAATTCCCGTACTTTTTTTTTGTGCAACGATTTCATGTTAAATACAGGTTTTACTAGGTATTCCCAATTTAACTGATTAATATAATTATACACCTATATCATTTACCGTAAACGTACGTGTCCCGTAGTAGTAGAACAAAGTCAAGTAGAGTCCATTTTAGCTGTTTTGCTGGCTAGACACTCCGATATCCACCGTTGAACAGCCGCCAGGTGCCCGGGGTGTGTACTTTCACGTAACAAAGTGTGGCCGTCAAATATTTTTAGAAACAACGTGTACGATGACAAATCTACACTTTGTGTTAGCAGATGCCATGCAGAGTTAGCTTGAGCCGATTCTACCTACATACCGCTCTTGTACTATGTATATGCTGAAAAGGGAAAAACCACATTTTTTTATGGAATTCAATCAAGTGGGCTGGGTGTACCTTTACACGCTCTTAGTGTTTAACAATTAAGTTGTGTTAAGATAATTTTGAACACCTGGCCCGCTTAGTTACTTCTGCTGCTGACGTGCTGACTACATATATTACCTACCTACTATCACTATTTTAGGTGTCACTGCGTTGGCGGGCAACAACAAAGCGTAGGTGAATTATCTTCGGTCAACAATTGTACCGTGATTGAAATATCAATGTAGTCGGTGGCAGGGAGTAATTTAAATGACGCATTTTAAATATGCCCTAACATAAACGCCTTTTACGTTATTTATTTTCACCTGTTTACACACGAATACTTAATCAGTGACAGAAAGTCAATAGTATGTAGCTGTGTCACAATGTGTCAATTTAATCTAACAGTTCGTGTCAAATACGTAAAAAAATCGAAATATTTATACTCAAAATCCTCAAGATACCACAGTGTATTATTTTATGTAAAACTAGCGACCCGCCCCGGATTCGCACGGGTAGTTCCACTAATTTACACAAAACCTTTACAAATTATACATATAATGCTTCCTTTTGAATCACTCTATATATCTATTAAAAAAACCGCATCAAAATCCTTTGCTTAGTTTTAAAGATCTAAGCATACATAGGGACAGACATACAGACAGCGGAAAGCGACTTTGTTTTATACTATGTAGTGATGATAAATAAAGTGTGTGTGTCTCATAAATAGCTCATGTCACCACGGGACACTTTTGTTTTTAAACGGTGCCAAGATAATCATGGAGCTCTAGAAAACGTCTCAACTGCCTCTTTTTCTTGCTATTCTTATTTCTCTTCTAATTAGAGCAAGAAGTAGAAACTTCATTATCCCCTCTTTTATAAAAGTGGCCGTTTTGATTTGCACAATAAGTTAAGTATGGTTATATTTTTCCAGTTATATTAGTTCTATATTGAGAGAGTTAATGCCCGAGACAGAGGTACTTTTTAGTCTGTGAATAATTAAACCAATTTTTTTTTGTTATCCTTTTGGTCACAAATCTTTATCATTATATCTTTATTATACCAAGAGAATAATGTAAGATCGATAGGTAAGTAAAAATAGTCAACAAACCGAGTAACTTTGGAAGTTTTAAAATGCACAAATTGAATTCATGTTAGAGTTAATAGCAAATTAATAGACTGAATTATCAATCTGCACAAATGAATGACATAGTACCTAAGTATTGGACTAAATCTGGATGACCGATGATAATGTAGTGATCTTCACGGACATGGACATCGCTTATAATGGCTTATATTATTGAAGCGTCAGCATTCTACAAAAAGCTTTTCTAATCGCATTTTCCATGAAGTAGATAATAAATTTTATCTGTATTTTATGGTCTCTGGAATAACCTTGTTCTTAAAAGTTTTGGTTTATGTCGTTTCAATGGGAAGATATTTATATTTATGTGCGTATACATTTCATGGATGTCGTCATATTAGCGTCTGTTGCGTGGATTAGTATCAATTCAATAACTCAAAAAATACCAGCTTATCTTAAGAACTACCTAATCGATACCTATTTCTTTTATCAAGTACCTATTGGAAAATCCGCTTGCTTTAGCAGCAAATGGGTCAATTTTTTTTAAGTATGAGACTATGAGTGGTTATGCAACTTTCCTATGGTTATCAAAAAATAAATGAACTTTAAAGCCTGATTTTCTTTTCGGACCCTCATATTTGGCATGTTCAAACATTTTAGTTCTTAAATTCTCCGATTAAAGACTCGGTAAATTGTACCAAAAGAGAGGCCTGATAAAAATAGAGTTAGACCAAGACAAGTCTGCAACGATTTTGAACGTCAAACTTCTATGAAATTATGACGTATAAATAACACCTGCACTGCGTGTGCTGTCAAAATCGTTGCAGACTTATATTGGTCTAACTCCATGTATGTATGGAAAATATCGACAAAAACTTAATAATATACAATCTAGCTATGGCTGTTATCAAGATATTGAATGTTTGTGGTTTCCAGTACGGATATTATGGTTATCAGCTTCTGTCCACAATGCAGTATTTGCTCTCTGCACAATACACTGGCAGATGCACAATTGCACATGCCTCATTCATGAAAATCAGTGTTGCAAATCGTCGATTGTATGTACCTATCTATATAACACACAATTTAATATAAGAAAAGTATACAATGGTTATTTAGCTAATTCTATTTGGAATATGTTTTATAAACTTTATAGGTAAATAACATTTTTTATTTCCAGCGTTACGTACTCAAAGGGTGACAGTTAAAACCCTATTACTATTGTTATTTAACTTTATTTTAAGTAGTATTCCCACTTGGTTATACAGTCAGATGCCAATAAAACAATATCAACTAAAACAAAATTAGCAGCGACTAAAACAAAATATTATTTGGGTGATTAATAGTTAGTATTGTTAGTAATGACATTTTAAAATTTAATTTAATTAAAATTTATCGTAATTGTAAATATGAGAGTATATCGAGGAAGTCGGGTAGACACTAAAAGCCAAAACCTAATAACTGTCGTCAGTCCCAAATAAACAAATGTCCTCAAAACTCTGATGCAATTAAAATAGGGCCATTTATAAATCGTAAACTTGATTAAACGTTTTCATCTCCAAATTAACTGTAATTAGTCTTGGAAACGGTTTCCGTCGACGCGATTTAATTAGAAAAAAGGACTGTGAGATAATTAGAAAAAAGAGTAAAGCGGGCTTTTCATTTTAGCTGTTTCACAGACCTCGTCGGAGATGGCGGAATGAACTTGACGCGTTTGTTACATTCCTAGATAGGGATATTATGTGGACCTATGTCCACATATCCGTATAATTATATCTATATACATATCGACACCTTTGCCCAGCAGAGGGACATCCAAGCAATGTGGCAAAGAGAATTTTCAAAAATTGCATGTGGGAACTCATGAATGAATGTTCTCAGTATTTTTTTCTGCACGTTTATTGCAAAACTTTCTTACAGTTAGTTTCGCTTTCTATGACACTTGAAATAGACGCCTTTGAGTGGCGTTAATTTTAAATGAAACAGTCTTCAACAGTTTAGAACATTGAGTAATAGGTAATTAATAATTTTATTATTTAGTAATTTTTTAAATGTAACAGTTTAGTAAATTTTGGAAAAGTACCAAAAAATTAAATTAATTTTTAAATTAATTTATAGGTAATCCTAGTCTGAACGGGCACTTTCTAAGTGGAAACTTGCATGAGAATTTTCTCATGAAAGTTTTATTTCATGACCCTTAAATAAATCAATAATTATAAAGTTATAGAATGCTGGCTGAAATAAGAGAATGAGGATGTTCACCTCTTTCTGTCTACAAAATCTTATCTATTTTACAAATGTCTCATGCCAGAGCCATTATCGTCACTTAATTGTTGTAAGAGTAGGTAAGATCGGGAAGTTTACTCATTCACCGCTGCGTGGGTGTAAAATACACCATCTACACAATTCCATTAGTAAGATTTGCATTGACGTAGTCACATTGTAAATCCAACACAAAACGCCTCCAAGAGCATTCAATGCAAACCGTTTTCAAGTACTTTAGGAAATTTAATCTTTAACTACAGAGTAAGCCGAATACGAAGAGACAATGTATAAATAGCAAGTGTCATTTCCAGAGGCTCGAATTTCCCTATGAAAAGCCCGTTCTTTCAACTCTTGTGTAAAAAGAAAATTTTCTAAGTAATTTATGATCCCTGGTTAAGATATTTCGCTGTGGGAAATCTCAAGTTAATTTGTTACCCTTACCAGCCACTTAGTCTTCTGGCTTTATCTTAAGCTGTCTTAACAAAAGCCGTTTATTTCGAAGACGGAAGACATATTGCTTAATTACTATTCATGGTTAGCAGATATAATGACCGTCCAGAACTTTAGGCTTATACGAGTAATATTTAGTCAGAATATAAAGTTATAAATAATAAACCGCTGACGTCATAGCGTAGTTGAATAGTAATAACCTCACAAACTATTATTACAATAATTGCCACCTGCTATTTTTCCATAGGTGTATTAGGTACTTACTGACTGACTGTAAATTAAAACAAAAAACACTAAACACTACTTTAAAATAATGTAGTAGTGTAGGTAATACTGCAGTTGCACTACATTATTACTATGGATCTCGCTACGGGGGTGACATCATCACTGAGTGACGAAAACTCATCCTTAAAATATTGATAAAAAAAAATACATTGAGTAGGTACCTAAAACAAAATAAATTTATATAACTTGGCGTAATATTTATTCGAGAATTACTTCGTAAATGCTCAGTTCTCACATATCCGTAGGGTCCGCTCTGACCCGGAAAATTACTTGACAATTTAACAAAATGCCGACGTGCTTTTCAGCGCCGGGTCTGAATTAATTAAACTTTGTATTATTTGTACCTATTTTAGTGCGACCTGGCATAATTTGTTGGCATATCTCGAAATTCCCACCATTTCCATTTACCTTGCTCAGACTTGAGTTACTATCAACTTTCCGAAGTATTTTTGTTTGATGTGGATGTTTTAATTTAAAATATTGTGATTTTTTTTTTACCTCAGCAGCTCGAACAAGCCTACTTTTGTCACTCCCTGGAGTGAGGAAAGTGCGACTTTCCTCACTCCAGGGAGTGAAACAATGTAGCTTTTTAATTTAGTGAAGGCCATGAACTTCATACTTTTATTAAAAAAAAATATGGTATGGTACGGTACGGTCCGGTCCGGTCCGGTCCGGTCCCGTCCCGTCCCGTCCCGTATCGTACATATTATAATACTTTTTTTTTCTGTTTATTCTGTGTAATTCGAAATACATTTTAACCTTTAATATGTTCTCACTACTGAGGTGAAAAATTATGTGTGCAACACGAGAGCAAAGTTATTTTACATCTCGTGTTTTTGAGTCCCTCGCTACGCTCAAGATTCTACCTTAGAATCACTCGCTTCGCTCGTGATTCAATTATAGAATCTTTCGCTTTCACGGGAATCAAAATAAACACTCGCAAGAAAAACCAACTTTCCTCTCCTGTTGCACAAATAACTATTGTATCACTTTATTACATTCTGTCCGGCAGGACCAAATCATACGTGATATTTAAAATAACACTTACGGTTGTTATACGCGGCGACTTCGATGTATTGTTTGCCGAAATTTCATTTGTGTGAGTATTAGTAATCTTTTAAAATACTGGTAATATTTCAAAATCTATTTGTAACATTTGATTACACACTGTCCTACCCTACCACTCATAAAAACCACCCTTCACATTCGAAACGACATTTAATGTTGTATGCGCGGCGCCGCATACTGTTGTGAAGTGTAGTTAATATGAGTAGTATAACTACTTGTATATACTATGTCTATGATGAGTAGGTACCAATTAAAAGTTAACACGTTGTCCTTATCTAGATAACTCGTGCTTACTTTCCTTGAAGGGCACGTGCTTAATTAAGTTCAACGTTGACTGAAGCGCTAACTTAGTCAAGTGGCATTTCAATTTTGAATATATGATCTTGATTTGATATTAATCCGGTACCGATTGACTTAGATATTACCTTAATTATTTTGATGACAGAAAGATGCATAGTGAATTAGCGAATAATAGCACCGGCATACTAGGACAATTTTTTTATTTTAAATTGAAGTAGGCTATTCATATTGTGTAGTTTGGTACATACATACCTGTTATTACCTATTTGAATTGTTTTTGCCGTTGATGATTAAACAAATTTACCTCCATAGAGTAACTACGCATTATACCAATTACAAGCGAGATGCACTAAGAGTACCTACTTAATGTCAAATGAATGTCAAATCAACATAAGATTTCCAAATACCTCTCCAGTATACTAACACCATGTTATGATAATTATGACACAGAAGCGACTAAGCATTGTAATTTGGTCACCAGGGAGTTCAACGCTGCAGACATGTTAATAGTGTTAAATACTTATTGCCTAGTAAGAGGAACGCTCAGTGAGATCGTTACACTGTTACTGCTACTGAGCTTTATGGGCAACTAACTTAATGCTCACGAAAACCGCTATCGAGGGTCTTCTGTCGATACTATATTTAGCCATTATTTAACATTTGATATATAGTTGGTCAAAGGTCTGTCTCATTTCAAACATAGACAGAGAGAATCATACTATCTATGTCTTACACTAGTATTAGCACCCAAAAGAAAAGGACGAGTATACATAGTTTTTTTTTTGTTTTTATTTACTGACAATTTGATTTGACCAACTATAACAACTTCTTAATATAGCACAGCACCACTGACCACTGGTGGTCCAAGAAAGCGCCCGAATTTATATACACAACACAATCCTTTATTATTTTAATAGTTGTAGGTACTTGCTTCCAAAAGTACTAAACTGTTGGTGGTCCTTGGCTAAACAGTATTTTTTGTCAAATGGTCCCTTTTCGCCAAGACCGAAAGAGAACCACTGGTCTAGCACCTATATTTTCATTTACTTTTTTACTTTCATGAACAATAAATTCTTATTTTCTTTAAAAACAACTCTCTTATCCACTTTTAACTTTCTGATAACATTTTTAACCTTTTCAAAATTATTCGCTAAATAATCTGCTTTGCTTTATATTTTAAAACCGTGAATTTGCCCGGCGTAATCTCGGAAGTATAAAGCATTTCCTGGATTTTTCTCGTAAACCGCTCAAAGCTTCTTTATTTTTACTAAGGTTAAGGAAATTCAACCTAATTGAGCTCAGAGGAAATCTCAATTATAAAGAAAATGTATTTTTACCACGCAGATTTCTGCTAAGTGGTTGCTTCATGCCCGTTACGATGTTCAGCGTAAACTATTTTAAATGTACTGCGTCATCGTACGTCGGCGCCGAATTTTGGGTGGGTTAGGGTTTTATCAATCTATCTACAAGACGTAGTGTATGAAATTAGACATGTAAATATTATATGCCTATGTATTTTTAACAAACAGGCAAGTGTAGAAATATGAGAACATTGAACCCTTTTTATATATGTACCGGCGTTACAAAGATTGAGTGCTCGTCTTTAAATCTAAATGTACCATATTGGAGACTTCGTCAAAAAGGCTATGTTGGCTCCTTTAGGCTTCTACATGATTGAGTGCTCTGATATTTTTAACTCGATCCAGTTTAGTTCACAGTAAGTACCTAATTTAGTACCTAAATTTGATTAGAAACTAGTGGTGTTATCACACCACCTATCGGTTACCTATCGGTTTGAATTTTTATTGAATAGGTATTTATTATTCTTTTTCTAAAAAAAATATCGCTATCACGACGTATTTACACCACATGATCTTGGAGAGGAAAAATTTATGATGAGCAAAGTTAAAAATGACCTTGTCTCGAGGCAGACACTCGCAAGATGACATATAAGCTCTATAAGTAAACTATCTAAGTACCAACTCATTTTAACTGCTACTTTCAAGTCTTAGCTAATTATAAAAGTTTAAATAATCATGTCAAGAGTTCATAGAAAATTAAGGCCAAACTGACAAAGTAGACTAATCCGTTTTAACTTTATGCAGATTGTTTCGAGCCGAGAAGAGCGGTCGTTAAATTTCAACCGCCATCATGGGGGCTCGACCCGAGCTCGATCACCCTCCGATCTCTTCAACGTGAGGACCGAAAGATAACATTTAAGTAGACCGACACCCACTCATTAACTGGGAGTTCGTGAACTTTTCTATGTAACACGAGTTACACGAGAGAAATGTTATGGAATCAAGTTGATTCAAAAGATAGAAATTCAGATGAAATTGAGATCTATGCTAAGATTGCTAAGGCAGGCTATTTCATGGATTTATATTTGTATTTTGTATGTTTTAGTTAAAGGGATATGTTTTTTTTAATGTCTTGTATTGTTTAATAAGTGAATTCTTGTTATTAAGTTTGACATATCTGTAATAATTCAATGTTTTTAAGAATAATAATAACTGCATCAATAAATTGCTCTGATATTTAGATTAAGGTAATATTTAAAACTTGACAATTTAAAAGTGCTTGTTGCTAGGCCTATTTGAATAAATAATATATTGAATTGAATTGAATTGAATAATTTATATTGCTTTTATTCTGTCTGTAATTAATCTGTAGTAAAAAGGCATAGCAACTTCGATTGCTACGTCGTTTTTTCTACGGATTAATCTATTTATATTATTAAATTTCGAGTATAAAGACTATAAAGGTAACACTCTATTTACATTTACGCTCCTACTTTCCCGTTTATTCGTAATATTAAAACAGATAAGACTACCAACATTTGAATGTCCACCCAAACATCTCGTGAATTCACGAAATATTTTTTGTCGGCCGCGTCACCAGGGCCTGCTGGCACTTCACCAACTTTGCCACGGAACTGCTATCTGATTCACGTTTAAATTAACCATTTTAATATTAATGTGCTTCAGCTTTTGAAGCCTGTTCGTATAATGAGTTCATAGTTTGAAGTTAAAAGGTAAGGAATAATAGGATAAGTTGGTGGTGATGTTCCATGGGGAATGAGAAAATCATCAAATATCATGCAATGTAGCGTAGCCTATATAAAAAGGAAAATTTCAAACTGAATATATTATTAAAGTCGTTGATAAAATTCATAGAATGTGTAATGTTTAAAAAATATATTCATACAAAATAAAGCGGAAGTGAGCTAAAAATAAAAAAATATATATATCACATTAGAGATGACCATGACCAAAAACATTTTCTCTTGAAAACTATGAAATGAAGTTTATTGCCAATTTGCCATCATCTCAATTACATTTAATAAAAGTCAAATGGCTATTTATAGGGTATTTGACTGTTATTAAAATTATTTTACACCATGCATGAAATAAAGCACCAGAAGATTATATAGAGAAACGTAGACAGCAGTTATTTTTAGACACAATTCATATTTTAAAACCCGTATAAAACTATAAAGAGTAGGTAATTTGATCGTGACGTCACATGCTAGTGTTTCATATAAATTCCATAGTGGCAAAACTGTTTTGACAGTCCGAAAAAAGAAACTGATTTGACTAGTAGTCAAATACCCCATTCTGTCTCTTGGTGATTCATCCAGATTCCTAAGATGCATGGTGACTAAAATATATGCATCATTTACATTTTATTAGCCGGAGTTTTCTCGAGTGATTCGCTTTTTATAATGTTTCTTTAAGAATATCCTTTATTATTAGAACTCCCGTTTGATAACTCCTGCTGATTCGTCATAAATAGTGAGGATTAGTGGCAATCAATCAATCAATCTTTAGGTATGGCTCCATCGATACTGTCGATGATTTCGCTAACGTCAAAGTGGGATCCACGTGGGATTGAATTAATGTTTCTTGATTAAAACTTCAGCCAGTGTACGGTAAACAATAAAATTATGGGCTCTAGCCAGACACGGTTAGAGGTAGAAATACCAAATGCTCTTAGAGCACGACGTTGTTCGGTGGTTTTTGTAGTTGTTTCGTAAAACCGATAGCTGTATTTTACGAGAAGCACGTGGACTACCGGCCGTTGACTCCAAAATGGTGGTTAAACACGCTTCGAGATTAAAGGATGACTCACGTTAGACCGGGCCGTGACCGGGCCGGAGCTTCCGGCGCTTAGTTTTCTATGGAAAGCATCACGTGATTACCTGTCATGTCATAGAAAAGTAAGCGTCGGAAGCTCCGGCCCGGACACGGCCCGGTCTAACGTGAGTCATCCTTAATTCTCCATTCACTGCACACTACCACATTAGATAACTGTATAATAAAAAGCTATCGATATTACACTTTAAACAATATTAAGGAGCAAAAAACAAAGGAATTAATAACGAGGCTACTATCAAGATGGCGTTTGACTTGTCAGCAATTGTCTATAGTCACCTAGGATATTTCAGCGATAGGTGTTGGATAGGTCTTAAGTTTTAACGTTCCGGATGGCGTTGAAATAATTATTCGAGTTATAGTTTATAGTAGGAAGTTCCTACAATTAACTATTAGGAACAAGCTTACAGTCGATACAAAATGTTTTGTAAATTACTCTTGTAGTTATTTATAGGAAGTCACTGACTCACCGGAAATAATGCTAACAGAAACTGAATTTTTAAATCTGAGAACTGTATACATCTTATTTACCTTTGTACTGACAGCAAAGTAACTACTTAAGACGAAAGTGCAGGACCCGCGCAAAATCGCCTTTTCATACCATATGCCTTTTTATACTTTTGTTACCATATGTTCATTGTGAATAAACGATTTCATTCATTCATTCATACAAACGTAGTCCTCATTTTCCTCTCCGGATATTAACATTATTGAAAATATTTTGACTCTATTTGTTGTATATCAACCACAGCTATGCCCCTACGAATTTTTAATAATTATAAGTTAGGATAATTTAAAAATTAATCGCACTTAAACTATCGTGAGACATATTTCAAAATATTTAGATCAGTACGATTTTTACTCACTATTATTTTTAGTCACTTATGGCGACATGTTTCGGATTTATAAAATTATTTCTTGACGATAATTCACCAATTCAATGTTATATATTTACTACGAATTGATTATTATTATATTTCCACTGAAAGTACCAATTTAAACATATCTTGTTTTGTATAAATTAACTTTTTAGCTTTAACTAGTTTTAAGACATTGCTACGCCCTTGCAGGGTGACCATGTACCAAATCTCTATGTAACACCTTTTATAACCATGGTTTTTGCATTAAATAAATGAAAATGAAAATGATTTTTTGGGAATCCTTCCCAAACCTCGTGCCTGAGGAAGGATTCCCAAAGAATCCGAAACATGTCGCCAAAAGTGACTAAAAATAATAGTGAGTAAAAACCGTACTGATCTTAACAATTTAAAAACAATTTGAAAACTATTTTTCGCTCCTAATTTTTGCAATAATCAAAAAATCTAAAAAAGTCAAACGTAGGGGCATAGCTATGGTAACATGTAAAAATATTTTCCATAATGTTAATATCCAGAGAGGAAAATGGGGACTACGTTAGATAGAGAAGCGGCCGTCTCTTTCCTCTTAAGTACTTGTGCCAAAAGAAGTTGAACCTAAACCATAAAGAAACAAGGTAGCATTATTAGAATTGATTTCAATATGTAGTTGGTTTTCAGAGGTGATGCAAGTTAATTAAGGATATATTTCGTAATGCGCGAAAACCGTAAACTTGAAGAGGCGTAGTAAAATATCACCAACACAGACAATTACTTCTGTTCCGAGTACGTATCTTGAAATTAATGTTAGAATGAAATGAACGTAATGAAAAGGAAATAATTATACTCGTATACACTTACGATAAAAGACGTGAGTAGACCACAAATGGCGCGGCGGGATGGGCCATACGCCATCCGACACCACTATCCTCTCTACACGCTGGCCCATCTTAGTGGGCGACTATGATGGTCCATCGTGTAGAGTCATTAGGTGTTGCAGGTGTCCATGGGCGACGGTGATTGCTTACCATCAGGCAATTCGTCTGCTCGTTAGCCTCCTAAATAAATAAAAAAGATATCTCGGAGTACGCACAGAGGTAGTACCTACCTACTATAACTTTACAGCGTTAAAGTTTACACATCTATTATCCTAGTGAAATGATAGCTCATTTTAAAGTAAAATTTGTCAACTTTTATAATTGATGCCCGTCATTTATCCACCGAGCTCTCTTGACGTAGGTATTTTGTCTCTTTTATCATGCCGCCGACGTAATCTGATTATATAAAATTTTCATAACTTCGTCATATTCTCGTTTTACGTTAAAATGAAATGCTATTTAAACGTCGCCGTCGGAAACATTCATCTATCACGGGTCGTTGAATTTTGTAAATTACAAGAGGAATAGGCTTAGTACAGTTCACGCACGAATGAGGAACACACACCCCTTTCTCACTCGCCGATCCACGATTTTCGTGCGTGAAGTGTAGTGTACGTAGATTGGAGGAACTTTTATTAGAGCACCTTGTCAGTTCTTTGCAGTGTTTTGCTACTTTTGCTAAGTGACGTTGATATATTAATCAAGAGCAAAACTCGTTTTTTATCAGAAACTCAAATAACACTTTGATTCCATAACAATATGTTAATGCTCGAGCCATTCAGACTACCCACTTAGTTCCCATGCAGAAAAGCTTTGTCTCAGGAAGTAGTAGTATTTCCAACTTTTCCAAGTCATCGGCAGCGCACCAATCCGCACTTGACCTCATGACATGGCTGAAAGCCGGGCCGAGCCGCAGCCTACTTCTTTTCAGCCGTGTTGACTCAACCTACTTCCATTGCCACTGCAAAGCGACAAGAGGTCCACGTAGTTTTAAACTTATGGCGTGGTCCGAAACCTACCTCTAATCACAAATTGGTTCAACCGGAGTAAATTTTCAGAAATTAGGAAAATCTGTCAAACAAGAACAGGTATGTCGGTAGCTCTAGTTTCCAAATATCTTTAAAAGATGTTCCAAAAATATACAACTTACACATCTCTAAGACACTAACAATATGTAAATGTATTTTTAAACGTTGGCTTGTAAACGTGTTTGTAAAGTCAACCGTTTCAGTAAGTTTAATTTCACTTATACATAGATATACCTTGATCGAGCGAATCGTGATTGAGCGTTTGGGCATTGGTGACTAATAATCTTCAAAATATGAAGACCAGAACGGATGAACACAAAACAATGACTAAAGATTTTCTTAAAATCCCTATAAACAAATGTAACGACATTATTCTTTTCCAATCATTGTGAAACGACGAAGAGGTTTAGGGTTGATTACATTAAATAAATATGCAATTTAAGTTGATTGTTCAATGCTCATTTTCTGAATATTAAGGGATGATCGCCAACTAGCTATTAGGCCCGACCAGCAGGGCGTCGGGAACAGCCATAAGGGATCGGGCTATAGTTCCCACGCTGACCTAATGTTACTTGAGAACTCCAATATTCTTCGCAGATGTGTATTTGCGTTTCACATTTTGCTTAATGAGAGAGTGAGACGCAATGCACATTGGACAAAGAAGTTAAATAGGTGGAATACTACCCTTAGGTAAATATTCAATGTAATTAACTTTTTGCTATTTAACTGCGTAATAAGTTCATTGATAGTAATGAAACACGCAAGATAGATAAGCAATAATAAAGAAGTCAGTGCCATTTCAGAGGTGCGATAACGGTTTATTTATAAGCGATAATGTCCATCACTTCTCTCATATCAATTGTTATTAATAGTCTTGTTATCGTAAAATAAGCTACAGAGGTTAGCACAGAGGCGATTTCTAGAAATTTATTTAGGTTTAAGTGGTATAATACATTTTAAGCCAGCCAGAGCATTAAATTAATAATGTAAGCCCAGTTTTACGCAAAATAATAATATGAAAACAATAATAAGTATTTAGTTTCAGTTGATTCAACATGAATTCAGCGTGCGAATGTAGCCAGCCTTATGGACACCCTTCTGCAGGGGACAGATCTGGGGGATAAGATAGGTGGGTAAGCTTTATTTATTTAGTGTATACTTCATTTTAATAATAGTTTATCAGTGTAGTTTATATTAAATAAATAAAAAGTTCGTAGGTACCAAAACAGTACCTTTTCACATAAATCTACTGATACATAAATTCGTCGTTTCAATCGGTTAGGTGGGTATTTTATACCCACATAACTTAAATATACTTAAGGGCGTTTTTACATAACTGTGAACCATTAACGGCTGGTTAGTAATAGTTAGTTACGAAACTGATGGTAAAGTCAAACCCTATACCTACATTTCGTCACAAAACGTAACGTCTCTAAACCACAGTAAGTTTACAACGTTTACAAGATATTCGCGAGTAACTTGTTTACTAAGATCGACATTCAAGATCAAGTAAAATACTGAAACCCGATATTGTTCCCAAGGCTCCTCTTGAAAGCGGACAAAGGATTGCCTTTGAGACCAGGTGAAGGTCGCTACAGAGCCTATAGGCTTCTGAAGTGTCTTCTCAATAGGGCTTTTACCTTTATTGTACTTCGACCTTGAACTTTAAGTATTGAGAACAGGGTTTACTTTCAAAGGATTGCGGAGATGAAAGTGGTTGGGAGAAGATGAAACAGACTGTTTAAATTTGTAAGCTGGGGAAGAGATAGGTAGGTAGGTGAAATTCGTGTGCTCCTTTTTTATTTATATACTTTGTACATTAAATGTACTAATGAGTTTTATCGTAATCCAAAATAATATGTATTACTAAATTCAGAGAATATGTCTGCGGTTTCGTCAAATTGCCATGACTACTCTTTTCATAATACAATTTGTATG
Organism: Cydia strobilella; assembly: GCF_947568885.1. Lineage (NCBI taxonomy): Eukaryota > Metazoa > Arthropoda > Insecta > Lepidoptera > Tortricidae > Cydia > Cydia strobilella. Next base: position 5,203,059 of record NC_086048.1, read on the forward strand.
GGTCGCGGCAATTAGACCGCAGACATATTTTTTGCGAATGACTGAAGAAATTATTTAAGCTGTCAATTGTTTACTTACATCGTTAGTCAGGTACCTATTTATTGTTTTGCGGAAAACATATACATATATTATACAGGTTCTTGAGATGTTTAATCAATGTGTAAAAATTGGATACATAGTGCGACGACAGTGGGATTTATTGCATCTGCAGATGGTTTTTATTGCTGTCGAATTACTAAAAAATTTAAATGCTAAAATATAAAATATAATAATTACTCAAAGAAAAAATTTCCCAAAATCTATTGATAAAATTGATATTCTGTTAATGATGCCATCTTACTAAGACTAGGCGTCTTTGACTAACTCTAAGAGCGAGCAGTACGCGCCTTCACCACTGGAGGGCTTCGTCACTTGTTCTTTAATATATAACATCTATATCAGTTTATAATTAATTGCTCTCTTTACACAAACTATTGTGTGAAGTTACTACGAGTAGTTATAAAGTATATAAAGGCATATTTACCTACCTAGGTAATTTTGTGATTTATGTATGTTTAGTTAGAACATTAACCCTATTTGTAATAAAACCAGCGGACATTAGGGTCAACAATGTTGCCCTTTATTGTTACAACACTTATGTGTATCATTATACCAATCAAAAATTACCCCCGTGAACCTGTCATTAGTGTTGAATCAATGTAGGTCTATTTGCTGTTTTAGGTTCCCTACCTAATTATTTATTTTTCCCCTCACTAGCTCGGAAAGTTGTCTTTTATCCTTTAAAACAAGCAGGGAAAAACGCATTTTATCCACTAGTGGGGAAAGTAATTTGACCTTGGATGGAGCGTGTTTAAGTAGCTTGACAGATAACAAAACGTAAAACGCTCATAATAATGATTCGTTTGATATTAATTATCATTAAACAAATGGTTTGAGAATCTAATAAAAAATACCAAATTTAGCTTTATTTAATGATTTTATGTCATAAACCTTACAGTTCCATAAGAAACGTTTGTTTTTTAATAATGATGTTAAATATAATTCTGAACGCACAAGTTGAGTCGATGCAATTTCAAAACGCATCATTGAGCATTGCATCGTTTCATACGTCAGAAATGTCAACATTGTCAACAAAATTTTTACTTTTTTGTTATAATATCGTAAAAAAATGAGTGATTTCAGTGATGAAGATGATCTAACGCCTGTGGATGTTGCACTTTCCTCGCTATAGTGAGGTGAAAAGTTTTGTGTTACACACGGGTGCAAATGTATTTTTCCCCTCACTAACTCGGAAAGCCGTCTTTTATCCTTTAAAACAAGCGGGGAAAAACGCATTTTATCCACTAGTGGGGAAAGTTATTTGACCTTGGATGGAGCGTGTTTAAGTAGCTTGACAGATAACAAAACGTAAAACGCTCATAATAATGGTTCGTTCGATATTAATTATCATTAAATAAATGGTTTGAGAATCTAATAAAAAATACCAGATTTAGCTTTATTTAATGATTTTAAGTCATAAACCTTAAAATTCCATAATAAACGTTTGTTTTTTAATAATTATGTTAAATATAATTCTGAACGCACAAGTTAAGTCGATGCAATTTCAAAACTCATCATTGACATTTCATACGTCAGAAATGTCAACATTGTCAACAAAAATTTTACTTAAAAACTTCTTACGTAAAAGTACAGAATTTCCAGTTTTTTGTTATAATATCGTAAAAAAATTAGTGATTCCAGTTGATTAAGATGATCTAACGCCTGTGGATGTTGCAGTTTCCTCGCTATAGTGTGGGGAAAAGTTTTGTGTTACACACGGGTGCAAATGTATTTTACTTCTCGTATGTTAAATCACTCGCTACGCTCAGGATTCAACTATAGAATCCTTTCGCTTGCTCGTGTTTCAATTCCACACTCGCGGGTAAAATACAACTTTGCACCCTTGTATAACAAATAACTATTACTTCTCGTGTTTCAATTCCACACTCGCGGGTAAAATACAACTTTGCACCCTTGTATAACAAATAACTATTACATTGCACTGCGACTAAGCGTTGCCTGGCTTTCAATACATTTTTACGTTTTCTTTGATCGTCGATGAAGACTACGAGTACATTAGTCTGTCATTTGGCGGGAAAACGAAGAGACTGAAAAATGCGGAGGCGACGAAAGTTGACCTTGACATGTTTAAAAATATTGTACAGCAACAATATACATAAACGCAATATTTCACCGACAAAATCGCAATTTCCTTATTTTCCATTCCTACATCGAAACTGCTACTAAGCAATAGTGACGTTACATGGTGACGTCACGATGTATTGCCATTTTGTTAGAAGCGTTTCGTCAGTAAAGTGCGGGTGCCAGACTTTGACTTTGACCATCTTTTGTGATTGTTGTATTGCTTTAAGACAATGGGTCCCACTGATCCTCAAAACAAACCTGATCGACTGATACCATTAATAAAAACCGGCCAAGTGCGAGTCGGACTCGCGTTCCAAGGGTTCCGTACATTACACAATTTAAACAATGTATTTTTTATGTGAAATGTCTTTAAAAAACCCGTAGGGGTCGGATCCAGTCCTAATTAGTCGACTCATGCCTCTGGCCCACCTCACGTTGTGTAATTTGTGTTGAAATAAGGCATTATTAATACCATAATTTACATTAAATATTACCGAGTTATATTGAATTTTAAAAATATTGATATTACATTATTATTTCGGAATACGCCTCCTGTACCTATTGCGTATTGATCCAATATTAATAGAGCTGGGTGTATTTTAGATTTTAGCTAGTTATAAATTTCGTTTAGTAGTACCACTGTACACAGGGTGTCCCAGAACAACCACGTCACAGTGACACCGGAGGTAGGTCAACTGAAGAGGAACCTAAACCTAACCAGCGTTTTATTTTCCGTGGAGTAATGCAGTTAAGCATTTCGCCCAGCCGAACATGATCCCAGTAAAAGTTGCAAGGTTTTCGAGTTATCGATGCTGGTAGGTAGGTACTAAAAATGTTAAAACAAAGGGGAAAATTCTCAATTAACTCGAAAACCGTGCAACTTTTACTGGAGTCATGTAAGGCTGGTTAGGTTCCTCTTGACTTGACCTACCTTCGGTATCACTGTGACGTGATGCTTCTGGGACATCCTGATGATCCCGTATATCTTGTATGTAAATAAATTATTTTAAAAATTGGAAGAATAAACAACGGAAATATTTTATTATCTACCGACCCCGCTGATAACTATTATATTTAACTATAGAGTAACTTATACTAGAGCGGTACTGCAATAGTAAATTTTGTAACCCCAGTAAATTCACTGCCATCTGTCGACACACTTTAAAACTAAAAATGAATTATTTTAATTTAATTATTTTTATGAATTTGACCCATGTTCTTTCACTGATATGCGTTAAAATTGTTAAATAACAAACGAAACCGTCAACGCCATCTATACGACAGTAGGTCAAAGCTAGTAGCGCCCTCTGAACGAGAATCAAATTTTCTTGATTTTCGAGGCACGTTTTTTTTGACCTTTGCTTTTGACACTTTGATTTAACCCAGTCTAAAATAGCTCGGGCATTAAAGCCAAATAGCAGCCTTGATTCGATAAATGTTTTTATTCGACTATATTTTACCACCTAATGTACAATGTACCTAATAAAATGAAACTACTAAAACTGTTTAAAGAGCCACAAAATGACTTAGTTTCACTGAAACAACTTTACTGGTTTTTAATGCCCGCCTTCCTACTTTCAACCACGATTTGAAATACAAATTGTTTTGATGGACTAGAGTTCCAATTCTGTATTTAATACAGTAAAACAGGTTATAACGATTCGATTGCTCCCGTTGAAGCTACTCGATATGAAGCGAACCATGTCGAGCAATATTCGACTTAAAATACAGGAGTGACCCGTTTTAATATATTTAATAGGCAGATTCTGACTAAACATTTGTAATGGTTTTGATCTTGTTATGATACGCGTAAAATGCACGGGGAGTCATGTCATTTCCGCATCTAGTTCGCACTTTGGTGCGCGTTAGATGCACTGTGAGTTGTGTCAGAGTAATATCATAATAGTCGACACTTTTACAAATTGTGTTAAATCAGAATATGTCTCTAGATTATCCAATACAAAGTAATATCTTTATTTCAGAATACCAGTTTTGTATTTACGAGTATTTTATATTATCAGTTTGTATTAAATATAATTGAGACGGTACAATAAATAAAAAAAAGCTATGATGAACTCGTCCATAAAGTAGCATTTCCGCCCCAGTTGGTATCGCTCTAATGTAGCGGGAAATGGAAAACTCATTGAGCCCCAAAGAGTATGGCGTGAAAACTATTCCTGGCTCAAGTCAAGTAGGAAGCAGGCTTTCGTGTAGGTGTAGATAATAAATGAATTACGTAGGTATTTGTTTCGATAATAGTACTATAAGTTGGTCAAGCAAATCTTGTCAGTAGAAAAAGGAGACAAATTTAAAAAATGTAGGCGCGAAGTTATCGTCCCATAGAAAATTTGAATTTCGCGCCTTTGTCTACAGACAAGATTTGCTTGACCAACTATATTAGACTGCTAAAAAAGAAAAAGGCATACGTTTTTCAAAACCAAGAAACCCCTATAGTTACAGGTCTATCTGTTATCTTAGGCGACTCTTGCCGACCGCCTAATTTATGCCTATACTGCTATGCTAGGATAAACTACACTTATTTACGGTGCTTTGGGTTAACTTTGAAAGCGGGATAATTTTAAAAATATAAATATAAATAACCTAAAATACCTATGATATATATGACTTGGGCCTTGGCATCTAGGAGAGCCTAGAGTGTTAAGTATAACCAGGAAACACACCATACATGCGTCACAAGGCGGAAGAAATATACTGGTATGGCATAAAAGCATTTAATAAGGCTTTGTGTCTAGATATTATAAGTAGGATTTACAATAAGCACAGCACAGACAACACAGGTAACAGATATATAGGCTGGAAATAATTTTCCTAAGAGATGAACGTTGAAGATGGGCATTTTTATTTTAACTTGTACTTTAAAGCGCGACTTAAGTCGCGTTTCAGTAACGTCTAACCGTTACATTCCTGACAAATTGCATGGGATTTGACATTGACCGTCAATTTTGTGACGATTAGCTTAGAATAGAATAAAATTAATTTATATTCTATTCTACGTATACAGTGTGTAAATCTAATACGGGCGATAAATTAAATCAGACATAGAACTCATTAGTGCAATCATTAATTAAGATGTTTTTTTAAGCTACACTTTACTGTGACCCCATAATTATTTTTTTTTAAATTTTATCAGCAGCAATGTACTGTAAACATGGTTGCGTTACCAGAATATCTATTCGAAACGATTACTACGCATTTACAAACTTACCTAATATCTGCAGGAACAATCACATGTTAGTATTACACTGCGTTTAATGTTTTGTGGTTATTTTGGTAGACTAGACTGGTACTAGGCATGTTAAAGATATTTATTTATCATTTTTATCAACAAAGAACTGACTTCATCTACTTAATGTCATTTTAATCAGTCACAATAACAGCACTTGACGTTCTTGACGTGATGATTCCTAATACTGAGCATAGACATACTTTGATAGCACCTTTTCTGAAAATGCATTTCATATCAGTAAAGACAACTGTTATGTAAATACAACTATTATGATATCACTTAGTATTTCATTTGTCTGACCAGATGGTGGGAAATAAGTATACGGCCCGCCTGATAATTGTATTATTACCAATATTGATTTCGAGAATTAACTAAACAGTCTAAACACCACAAAGTTTGGTACATTGTTTCAAAACGTGACAAACTCTTTGGCAAAGTTAAATGTTTTTTATTTATTTCAACTTTGATTTGACAATGTCAGTCATTCAATACAGAAGTAATCGTAAGTTATAAAAATGCCTCGTTTAACAACTTTGACTGCTCCCGAATTGGACATGATTTTAATTTACGGTGAAGCATTACAAAATGGTAATCGAGCGTTAGCTGTGTACAACAGAGAGCGATTCTCTGATCGAATTGTACCAAGAAACGCTCGAGTAGGTAATTGTAAACGCGATACAGCGAGTTCGCGAAGGTTTGCCCGTGTCTGGAAGGGTGGAGTGGAGGGAGCAGCTATTCACGAAGTACCAGTTCTATTACAAGACCGAATCCTGTTATGAAATACAAGGAAGACACGTGGAGAATGTATCTGCGGCGAAACCAGCAAAGCTAAACTGTGCTTTTAATAGGTAGGTATTAAAATAAATTGATTATTACGTGTACGAGTATCTAACTTTATAAAAAGCATCATACTTGGTTATTAATAATAAATAATAACTTATTTACCCACTCATGACAGTTAATGACAATAATGACATTACATACGCGATATGAGCTTTTGAAAGTAACTGTCAACGAGCGTTTAACGCGAGTGTGTTTGCATTACATTGCGGGCCGAATTATTTTGTATGGATAAAATTTTAATTGCAATTCTAAGTAAAAGTTATCTAATTACATTTCTTATGTCCTATATTAACCACCGTTAAGAGATTCACCCGTATTAGATTTACACACTGTATACGGTTTTAAAATGGTTTGGCTGTATAGTCCAGTGGACCAGAGCCAATTTGAAGGTTCTGCCAAGTTTGTAGCCTATCGATACCTTGAAATGGGTCAAAACTAACAAGTTAGGTATGCCTAATCTTCCTATTTACTTGTAATTGCCAGCGTATTGTAACTCCGTATAGCCGGTAGTACTATTAGTTATTCTGTGGTATAGCAAAATAAACGTTATCGCCTCTTTTAAATTAATAAAGGTTACATTCAGATTTCGATAACTGCTGCAGCGTTGACGACTTGACTCGGGCAATTTTACTGTTAATCTCTACTGATTAATGGCCATTAATAGTTCTTTGTTTTACAAGGGGGCAAAGTTGTTGTTTAACCCTCGTGCAAATATTGATCCCGAGCGTCGCGAGCGTTAAACAAAATTTTCACCACACCAACACAAGGAAAATACTAACTGTAAAATAACAAACAAAATCAAATCAAATCAATTCAAAATGAATGTTATTAAATATTTATCATTCAAAATCATCATTTAAAACTCAATTTTAGAATTGAATTCCTTAGGGAAACAATTCAAAATTTGCGATTACTTTGCCGCACATGTGGATAAAATGCAACTTTCTCATCAGTTTTTGAACAATCAAGAGAACCTTTAACAGCTGGTGTGGTGAAATAGTAGATTGTTAACCAAGGGATGAAAGGCACTCATTCCTGCCGAGGTATTTTGGCGCTCGAACGCAGTGAGAGCGCCAAGAGTCTGAGGCAGAAATGATGCCTTTCACCCGAGTTAAACACTCTACTTTTCATTTCGAATACGAGAAAAGTAAAATGCATGGGTTTTTTAAAAAACATGACTAAGTATACATTTTTATAGTATTTCTTGAGGGTACTTTGAATTAACAATTCAGGCAAAAGTATCGTTATTTATGGAATGGAGAGTCAAATACTAGAATGGAAATTGTATAACAAATCCATTTAAACTTAAATTTCAATTGCTTATTGTAAACAAATTAATAAAATCGTACATCGAACGTAAAATGCTCTAGTGCAGACACGTATCATTTTCTGCACACCTTTTAGAACAACAATGACCCTCTTTCAGAGCATGAGAAATGAAAAATCTAAAGCGGTTGAGGTGCAAGAGTAACAACAGTACGCTCAGTAGCCAAAATAAATACATACCTATTTACCTACTTCCCTTGCATAACGCCCTGTAAACTCTAGTTCCTCATAACGTGAAATAAGAATTGAAACGCCGATTTGCAACACAATTATATTATTAATAAATTAGACGCGTATACATGACATGTTATTTCTTTGAAGGATATTGCAAAAAAAAAAGCTTGACAATGGTCAATTGACAATATAGGTCGCAGGAAACCCGTAGCGCGCGATGTGTGCAGCGCAGCGCCATCTACCATGAAATTGAGTATGCTTTCTTGCTTGCCGCAACATACTCCCGCCTAAAGAATAGCAGAATCCTTTCTTCTCACATCTGGTAGTGGACAGAGCTTCGAAATCGAGCGGGTTAGCACTCCAGTTGCTGTGCGGACTTCGTAGACTCGTGTCACGTTGTCTTGTCCAGGGTGTTTCTGTACAACTCTACCTAGTAGCCATTTACTAGGAGGTAATCTATGATCCTTAATTAGTATGAGGTCTCCGACGTTAAACTCTTGTTTTCTGATTTTCCACTTCGGTCTCTCTTGTAATCTTGTTAGAAATTCAGTTTGCCATTTTCTCCAAAATATTTGTAGCATTTTCTGAATGTTTTGCCATCTTGATAATGAATTTGTCTTATGTTGTGTCAAATCTCTCTCCGGGATGGTGACTAACGGTTCTCCGACAAGAAAATGTGCTGGTGTCAGCGGCTCTAGGTCATCAGGATGATCGCTCAGCGGTGATAAAGGTCTTGAGTTCAGACAAGCCTCGACCTGGTTCAAAAGAGTTGTAAATTCTTCGAAGGTAGGTGTAGCGTCTCCGAGAGTTCTCTTAAGATGAAACTTGATACTCTTGACTCCGGCCTCCCACAATCCGCCATGGTTTGGTGATCCAGGAGGGATGAACTTCCACTTGGTGCCTTCTGTATCTAGTAGGGCTGCTAGTTCAACAGGGATTGTTGACTTGCCAAGTCTCCAAGTCTCTAGTATTTCTTTGCTCGAGGAAATGAAGTTAGTCCCGTGGTCACTCCACATCTCCTTGACGAATCCTCTTCGTGATGTAAATCTTCTAAATGCTGCCATGAACGCTTCCATAGACATGTTGCTCACACATTCTATATGTATTGCTTTAGTTACCATGCAGATGAAGATGCTTATATATGCTTTGAAAGTCTTTGTTCCTCGTCCAGGGCTCATGCGCACGTTTACTGGACCTGCGAAATCTACACCAGTTGTAAGGAACGCTCTTGACGGCTTCACTCGTATCTCAGGTAAGTCACCCATCAGTTGAGTTACTGTCTTTGCTTTTTGTTTAGCACAAGGAAAGCAATTTCTCACGTATGTTTTTATAGTGTTTCCTGCGTCAATCAGCCAGTATCTTCCTCTAAGATATGTAGTCATCAGTTGAGGGCCTCCATGCAACGTCTTCTTGTGTGCGTCGTTAAGTAAAAGTGGTATCAGTACGTTGTTCTTGGACAGGATAATTGGATGTTTGCTCAGGAACTCTAAATCTGCATGTTTCAATCTTCCTCCAACTCTCAGGATTTGTTTGTCATCGAGAAAGGGCGTAAATGACAGTAAACGACTTCTTTTCTTCAATGTTGTGTGATTTCTCAGAGCTTCGATTTCTTGTGGAAATTCTAGTTGTTGAGAAAGCTTGATACATGTTGTAAGTGCTTCTTCTCGCTCATCATGAGTTACATATTGAGGTAAGTTTTCTTTTACATGTTTGTTTTTTAAGATAAGCCATCTTCTACAGTAGGCTATGACTGAGATGAGTTTTCTCAATAATGAATATCTCTTTGAAATTGTAAGTATGAAATCTTCTGTCTTCTGAGTCTTCTCTGACAAGGTAGTAGTTGCGCATTTGATAGATTTTCTTGTTTCTAGATCTGTATCTTCTACTTCATAGTGTTCTCTTCTCCATTCTCTTTGATGTAAAAATGTTGGGCCTTGAAACCATAGTGTATGTTCTTTTAATTTCTCAGGTGTGACTCCTCTCGATGCTGGATCTGCAGGGTTTTCTTTTGTGTTCACGTACGACCATGTTGTATCTATGTTGTTGTTGATTGCAATGACTCGGTTTTTCACAAATGTTGTCCACTTCAGCGGGTCTCCGAGAATCCAGGCTAAGGTTACTTTTGAATCTGAATAAGCGTATGTATGGTTGTGCTCGATTCTCATAGCTGTAGCGACGTGTTTCAGTAGTTGGCTCAGTAGCAGTGCTGCACTCAGTTCAAGACGGGGCAAAGTGAGTTGTTTTTTCAACGGTGAGATTTTTGTTTTTGCCATGATGAGTGATATTTTGACTTCTCCGTCTGGTTGGATTACTTTGCTGTAGACTACTGCTGCGTAGGCTGACATTGATGCATCAGCAAAGCCATGCAGTTCTACTAACTCGCTGTTGTTGGTCGTTCCGATCCATCTCTCAAGCTTCACGTCTGACAGGTGCTCTATGCCTCTGCAGAAAGTCTTCCACTCTGTCTTCAAGTCTTCAGGTAACTCTGTGTCCCATGATAATTCTCTTGACCAGGTCTTCTGTAGAAATATTTTCGCCATGGCTACAGATGGTGCTAGCCAACCCATTGGATCCAACAGGGAAGCGATGACTGTTAAGACGTTTCTCTTTGTTACTCGCTGCTCAGATAAAGTGTTGATTTTGTTTGTTACTAAGAGGGTATCTTCGTTTGAGTTCCAAGTGATTCCTAATGTTTTGATTGTCTCTTTTTTGTTGATGTCTATCTCAGAATTCTTCGCTCTCTTCTCTGGTTCTACTGTGTTTATGAATTCTTTGCTGTTTGAAGACCATTTTTGTAACTCGAAGCCTCCTCTTCTTAGTACTTCTGTCAGTTGACGTTTAGCCTCTACTGCGGTTTCTATTGTATTTCCCCCTGACAGTACATCATCCATGTAGAAGGAATGGTTGATGATTTCTCGAGCTTGTGCATAATCTTGTGTGTTTGCCTCATCGATTGCTATCTGTCTCAGGGTTTTGATTGCTAAGAATGGTGCACATGCTGTTCCGAAGGTTACAGTTAGCATTCTATACTCTCTTATGTCTTCATCAGGGCTGAATCTCCAAAGTATTCTCTGAAAGTCTGTGTCTTCTCTTCTTACAAGGATCTGCCGGTACATTTTGATGACATTGGCGACAAAGCAGACTTTATGCGTTCTCCATCTCATAAGAATGTCTCGAAGATCTCCCAGAAGTGACGGACCAATTAGCAGTTCTGAGTTGAGGCTTACTCCGTTGGCTCCTCTGTATGAAGCGTCATAAACTACCCGAAGCTTAGTAGTGTCTCTATCTTCACGGATCACAGGATGATGTGACAGGTATACTCTTCTGTCTGGCTCTCTCATAGGTTCATCTCGTTCAACTAATTCCATATGTTGTAACATTATGTACTCTCTCATGACTTCATTGTAGGATTCTCTCAATTTTGTGTTTGCTTCTAATCTGCTCTCAGTGCTCATGAATCTTCTCAGTGCGATTTCTCTCGAATTCTCTGGTAAAGTAGGTTTGTCACACTTGAATGGAAGTGATACGATGTACCTTCCGTTTGTATCTCTTGCTACTGTATCTTGATAAATGTTCTCAGCTCGAAGTTCTTGTGGGGTGAGAGTGTCGTTTTCCTCTGACTCTAATCTCTCTGTCTCCCAAAATTTTTCTACCATCTTCTCTAATGTTATGTTCAGATGCATGCTTTTGAACTCTCTCATGTGGTTGTTGTTCAACTGACCTCCTGACAGGATGTATCCCAAGCGAGTTTGTTGTGCTATGGGAGTACCTGGTTCTCCTTTAATCACTCCGTTCATCAAAATGTCTGTGTAGATGTGAACTCCAAGTAGTAGATCAATGTTGCTTGGTGTATGGTAAGTTGGGTCTGCAAGTGACAAGTATTGCAGATGACTCCATTTCTGTGGATTGATTGGGACTTCAGGCATATTGTCGGTGACATCTTGAACAATGTAGGCTGTGCAGTTGACTTTGAAGTTGTCGTTGAACCTTGAGTAAACTTCTATATCTGTAGCGGACTTGATTCTTGTTGACATATGACCCACTCCGGTAACTAATCCATCAGCTGGTTTTCTTCGCAGCTGTAATTGTTTGACAGTTGCTTCACTTATAAATGATTCTTGTGAACAGGGATCAATGAGTGCTCGTAGAACTTGTATACCATGGCCAGTCTTAATGTTTACTAGTGCGGTAGCCATGAGCGCAGTATGATTCTGAGTGATAAGGTAGTTTCTTATTTTTGGTGTATCTGAAGGTTTTGTAGTAGTCTCTTCTCTCAAATTTGTAGCGGTTTCTCTCGATGTAGATTGTATTGGATTTTCTCTCTTCTCAGTTGGTTGGTTTTCAAAATGAAGTAAAGAATGATGTCTTTTTTGGCAATGATGACAAGATACTCTGGATTTACAATTTTTCACATTATGTTTTGATGACATGCAGTTAAAGCAAAGTCTTTCCTTTTGGACATGTTGAACTCTGTTGTTGACATCTAGGTTTGCAAATTCTTTGCATAGATAGGTGAAGTGGTTTTGTTTGCAGTAGGAACACTGTATTGTAGTTGTAGCGGGGCTTGTTAGAAAGGATCTCTGTCTCACGATAGCTCTCTCTCTGTCCTTCGAATAGGTTGTAGATGGAACCATTTCTAACACTCTGAAACGTGTCTCTAAGAAGGTTGTAAACTTCTCTAGTTTCGGCAACTCTTGTACAGGTAGCGCTTTTATCTCCTCTTCCCACTGTTTGCGCGTCTCGTCATCCAATTTGTTGAGTATAATGTGAATCACGATAGTATCCCACTCGTTAATCTTTACGTCGTTGTTTTTAAGGCTGTTCAGGCATTCTTGGGTAGTATCGAGTAGCTCTCTGATAGATCTAGATGTGCCGTTGTACACTTTCTTTTGATTCATAAATCTATTCAAGATGGTATTTACTATCATGCGTTTGTTGTTGTACCTCTTGTCTAAAGTTTCCCATGCAACATCATAGTTTTTCTCGGTTATTTGCAGATGCTTCAATAATTGTTCAGCTTCACCGGTGACACTTGATTTCAGGTAATGAAGTTTTTGTACCTTGCTCAGCGATGTTTTATTATGAACGAGCGACGTGTACAGGTCTCTAAATGACGTCCATTCTTGATAATCTCCAGAGAATTGGGGCAGGATCACTTTTGGAAGCTTCACCTCTTGCGTAGAATGCTTGTTTACTTCCGACGTTGACTTGTATTGCGGTTGCGATTGCGGTTGCTCACTCAAAGTTTCGGATTTGTTGAATAGCTCGATAGTATCCGATAACTCTCCTTTAATCACAAAATACTCTTCTTCTCCATTGGAGTACAGGTCGGTTGTGAAGTAATTATGCTCCTTTTTCTGAGCCGTAGTTGCATATTTCAAGATTTGGAAATGGTTTGTTTGAAATTTCTGCCAATACTCGTTCAATGTATCAATTCTAGCTTGTACATAGCCTTTCGTAATACGTGATTTTCCTTGCTTCTTGAAGTTTATCCCGATCTTTCTTATTAATTCGTAAGTAATTTCTTGTTCCGACACGTAAGTATCCATTTTGTAGGTTATGTAGTAAAATCTTACGGAATATCTTGAATCTTCACTCTTTTGGCTTGAAAAACACTAAATGTTCGTAGCTTTGCTCGTTTTTACACGTTTTCTTCAAAATTATTACGAATCTCGATGTATTTTCACAGTTTTATGTCCATTGTTTACACCGAAGCGCCGACTATTTTTACGAAAATCACTCAATTATTGTTCTCGCGGTACTCGATATGGTTATTTATTGTATTTATGCACTGAAACCTCGTAAATATTATTCATTCATCGTTTATTTCTCGTATTTTTAGTATTTTTTCTCATCATTGTTCGTATTTTGTTTTTTCACTCTTGTTCCTTCTTCATTTATTTTGTTCTAGAATGTTCGATGCGTGACGTCTATAATCTCTCAAAATTATTCTTATTTCACTGCGATTGTTCGTTTTTCACCACTAATTCACTATATTTCCGGCTCTAATGGACCACTTTGTAAACTCTAGTTCCTCATAACGTGAAATAAGAATTGAAACGCCGATTTGCAACACAATTATATTATTAATAAATTAGACGCGTATACATGACATGTTATTTCTTTGAAGGATATTGCAAAAAAAAAAAGCTTGACAATGGCCGCGCTTATATAGGTCGCAGGAAACCCGTAGCGCGCGATGTGTGCAGCGCAGCGCCATCTACCATGAAATTGAGTATGCTTTCTTGCTTGCCGCAACACGCCCATAGATAATTAAAAGTCAGACTAATATTATTAGTGTGTTCATGCTGTTCAACAATTGTTATCAATAATATTTATTTTCATATCTCATGCTCTGAAAGTGGGTCGTTGTTGTTCTAAAAAGTGCGCAGAAAGTGATACGTTTCTGCTCTAGTGCAGAAAAGTAGTGTGTTCCAATTAGTCCTCGCCTCATAAGCATTATGCGGGAAATCATTCTAATTAATATCAATACTTACCCCGCCACTGACAAAGGGAAATAATTTTATTTTTACTAGTTCATGGAATTTATTTTATGAGTTATAAAATAAGTATATGTTGTAAATTCATTACTTTTATTTTAGCTGAAGTATTCACTAGGCTCTATGAGGTGGTGACAAGTGGAATGCACCTACAAACCTTTTTTACTTAAAGCTCTGCATGTGAGCCAAGGCAGAAACGCATACAGCCACACTTAAACTAATACAACCAAATAATAAATACAAATAATATGAAAATATTCAAATTACAATAGTAATTATAATTATTGTAATATATGTGAATATTTATTACTAGTTTTTCACAAAAAACAAGCGTTTAATATTAAATGGCCGTATCAGACTACCGCACCGCACCAAGGTCACGGTGCGCCGTACCCATAAATGAGAGCGAGAAAGAGATATCTCTTTCTCGTTCGAAGGCGACGTTTTTAGAAGAAGAAGAAATATACTATTTAAGACACCGATTAATTCACCGCAAACGCGCGTAAAAAATGATTACTTGCATTATGGTGCTTGAAAAAAGTTACGCAACGCCTAAAAAAGTAAAAGAGCGGGGAAGCAAAACTAGTGCGAACTTTTGTATTGTAAGGCGAATGTAAGTAAAATTATTTTTCGCGATTAAAATGAGTTCATCCAGTGATTCTGAAACCGACTTAACGCCTGATTTAATCAGAACAGAAGCCCAATCTATCGTGGAAGGCCTTTTACCGCAAATTTCAAAAGAAAGATATATGAAATCATATACCGATTTTATAAAATGGCGGTCCGAAAAGAGAGTAAAATCATTCTCGGAAAGTGTGATGCTAACTTATTTCAGTGATTTATCGAAGAAATTAAAACCATCAACGCTGTGGAGTATATATTCGATGCTTAAAGCCACTTTAAGCACCAAACATGATGTGAATTTAAAGAACTACAGTAAGCTGACATCTTTTCTAAAAAGGCAGTCGGATGGCTTTAAAAGCAAAAAGTCCAAGATTTTTACTGCAAATGAGATAGAAACCTTCTTAAATGAAGCCCCTGATGATGTTTATTTGGCAACTAAGGTAATAAAAAAATCATATTTTTAGTGTGAATGTAATTAAATTTCTATAGAAATGGTAAAAAAATAGCTTTTGCCAAATACCTACGTAATTTACAAATACCTAAGTATCTCTAATTATAATTGTTTTGTTTTCAGGTGGCGCTAATTTTGGGTATATGCGGTGCTTGCAGAGGCATTGAACTTACAAACATAACAGTAGACAACGTAGAAAAGCACGGTGAATTATTATTGGTAAAGCTTCTCAATACAAAAACAAAAATCGACCGAATATTCGTTGTGAGGGAAGAATTCGTTCGAATTGTGTTAAAATATCAAGCGCTTCGCCCCGTTAATTTACAAACAAATCGTTTTTTTATTAACTACCAGAGAGGAAGATGTCTAAGACAAAATATTGGGAGAAACAAAATCTCAAATATGCCCAGAAAAATTGCAGAATTTTTGAAACTGCCAAACCCTGATCTATATTCAGGACACTGTTTTCGCAGAACATCTGCAACTCTATTAGCCGATTCTGGGGCCGACTTGACAATGGTGAAAAGGCACGGCGGATGGAAGTCGAGCACAGTGGCAGAAGGGTATATAGAGGACTCAGTGCAAAATAAGTCCAAAATATCTAATAAAATTACAAATACCATAAACATACGTAGCGCTTCGCCACGTCCAGGTACATCCAAAGACTATGCTGAGTTCCAAAAGTTACGTACCAAAGAAGTATTTATACCAGTAAAGGTGAATCAACCAGCGTCAAACGCAACGATACCTTATCAAATATTTACTGATGCACCTCAAAACACCACTCAAGTCTCGCAAACTGTACCTGTTGTAGTGCAGAATAAGGAAAAAATATCTTCTAATAAAATAAACCTACATTGCACTACGCCGCGTCCAGGCAGTTCAAAAGACTTTAATAAACACGAATATATAAGTACAGAAGAGGTCTTGGACCCAGTAAAAGACAATCTACGAGCGTCACTGACCAACATAAGAATGCCTTCTCCGACGTTTACTGATATACCTCAAAACGAAAGTCATATCTCACAAACTATATCTAATGTGAATATTCCAGGCAAAAATGTTACATTTAAATTTGCAAATTGCTCTAATTTTTCCATTAATTTCAAATAATTGTATACATTGAATAAACATATTATAAAATTTTCGGTCTGTGTTTTTTTTAGGGTTCCATAACCCAAAGGGTAAAAACGGGACCCTCTGTCCGTCTGTCCGTCTGTCTGTCTGTCACCAGGCTGTATCTCATGAACCGTGATAGCTAGACAGTTGAAATTTTCACAGATGATGTATTTCTGTTGCCGCTATAACAACAAATACTAAAAAGTACGGAACCCTCGGTGCGCGAGTCCGACTCGCACTTGGCCGGTTTTTTTACTTTCCTCGTATTCGATATGAAAAGTAGAGTGTTTAACTCGGGTGAAAGTCACCCATTTCTGACTCGAACCATTGGCGCTCTCACTTCGTTCGAGCGCCAAAATATCTCGTCAGAAATGGGTGACTTTCAGCACTTGGTTAACAATCTACTATTATAATACAAGTGCGGAAAAGAGGAAATTCGAAACGAGTGGCGATAAATTAAAACACGACCGCAGGGAGTGTTTTAAAACGACACGAGATGCGAATTACCTATTCGCACGTGTATCGTACAACGTTTTACAGTACATATATGGCCCTTTAAACTTTCGACATATGCACGAAAAGTGCACTTTTACGCACTAGTGCGAGAAAGTAGCCCCATATGTACTGTTATGTTTTTTCATTAATTTTCATTTCAATTTCATGAGGGTCGACAGGTCGTGGACTAATTATAGGTATTAATTTATTAATCTAACTGAGGAACAAAGTGTTGGAGAATTAAATCCTACTTATCTTTCCGTCTCCGTTTTGACATTATTTATTATAATAAATAAAATAAAATAAAAATCATTTATTGCAGACTCTCTGGGTCCATAGTTTGGTAAGTACAGCACAAATATATCGTCTCTCGTTAGCATTAGCGTTAGAAAATGACGTCTGCAGCAATGAAGATGAAGATGTATACGTATGGCCATCCTTACTGAATCTGTATGACTCTAGAAAACGTGTTGGCAGCCCGCCAAGTGGGCAACGTACCGTAACGTAACGTACGCGGTACGAGCCGTAACGAAATACGTGTACCTACCGATTCCTTATGGAAACAAATTGAATATAACAACTACGTATGGAAATATAGCCAGCCACGATAATTTTATAATAGTTATTTACGATACAAGTGCAAAAAAGAGGAAATTCGAAACGAGTGGCGATAAATTAAAACACGACCGAAGGGAGTGTTTTAAATCGACACGAGTTGCGAATTACCTATTCGCACGTGTATCGTACAACGTTTTACAGTACATATGGCAGTTTCAATTTTTGACATAGTTACGAAATGTGCTAATTTACGCACTAGTGCAGAAAAGTAGCACCATATGTACTGTAAAATATCTTAATTATCTGTGCATGTTTTTTCAGATTTTGTTTCTTACACCGTGTCCAATAAGTAGTTTTTTAAGTTCGTAAACCCGTAAAACGAACACTTTATGCAATCAAGTCGTCCGTCTGTCATGAACGTTTAGTCGGAAATCGTTTCAAAGAATATATCTACAATATAACAGTCAGCAGAGGCTCAAATCTAAAATACGTCCTGAAAAGGGCAAGAAAACCGTAATTCCGGAATAGGACCGATTTCAATGATATTGCAATTTGCAATAGGTACTCTACCGGAATTGAAGAGGACCAATATCGAAATCTTGGACATTGGATTTCTTAGTTTCGCTTTATAAAAAAAATTAAGACTAAAATTGTGATTGTTGTTTTTTTTATTCTTATTGAAACTATTGTTTAAACAATAATATTGTGTATTTTCTGAATCGGAATTTCCAACAAACAAAAAATATGATACAAACAGAAAAAACCGGCGAAGTGCGAGTCGGACTCGCACACGAAGGGTTCCGTACCATCACGGAAAAAAACAGCAAAAAAATCACGTATGTTGTATGGGAGCCCCATTTAATTATTTATATTATTCTGTTTTTAGTATTTGTTGTTATAGCGGCATCAGAAATACATCGTCTGTGAAAATTTCAACTGTCTAGCTATCACGGTTCATGAGATACAGCCTGGTGACAGACGGACAAACGGACAGCGGAGTCTTAGTAATAGGGTCCCATTTTTACCCTTTGGGTACGGAACCCTAAAAAAGACTTAAAGGGCTCTCAATATCAATACCGGTTTTAATTCCGGTATTGAAACTTGTCCGACATTGGATGCCCTAGTCATGCTAACAAAATGATTAGATACAATAGAATCTTATCATATTTATAATATTTACTTGCTGAATCTTATCATTAAACTGCATTATCGACTAGCACGTAGTAGCACGCTAGTAAGCACGATCTAATCTTTGAGGGTTTTGTATTTATCATATAGCATTTCGTCTACCTAATTATATGTTAAGTATATGGCTGTTTTTATCATTAATTAAGTAATCAAACAGGACTTTAAAAAATGTAAGGTGGGGTAAGACTAAGATAGTTTATTTTGCTCGGGGCAAGACTAACAGTATGAAGATTCCATACAAGTAATAGTCTTACAGTTTTGACTGATTCACGGTTAGTTTTACTATACATACGTCGAAATATCGGGAGCTCGAAAACAATACAAAAGGTAATCACGGTCCATATCCCGGTCGATACACCTTACCTTAGTATAGTAAAATCATCATTCGCTTGCCCTTATCCCATTCACTTGGGGTCGGCGCAGCATGTCGTTTTCTTTCATAGGTACCACTCTCTCGCCCGTCATCTCATCATTCGTGTTCGTTTCATATCATCTCTCACACAGTCCATCCACCTTTTCCTCGGTTTTCCTCTCCCGTTACTTCCCTCCACATTTATTCGTAATACCTTGCTCGTCACATGACTTTTCGCATCACATGCCCGTGCCCCGTACCACGCTAGGCGATTCGCTCTTACTTTTTCTACTATAGAATAGGGTGGTTATCGTTAGATATAATCGGAATGATAGGTGTGCCCTAGGGAACGCAAAACCGGTTTTTTTTTGTATGAAAATTCGGCTAATATTCGGTTATTAACCGATAAATTGCCTTACCTGCCCAATACCCGATTCAGATTTTAACAATGTGTTATTGTTTTGATGCGACTTGGTCGTCTTGGTGATTGGCGCACATTTCACGCACGGGTTTTATTTACTTCATTTTGCATGCACCAATCAGCACGAGTGATATTAAAGGTCATATCAAAACCAGTTCAAACCCATTTCGAGATTGAAACACAAATCGAGATTTTCTCCGTGTTTATTTGCGACTTTTGCGAGTTAGATTAAGTCGAAAGTATTTCGTAAATTGGGTGATCTATTTAACCAAGCAACGAATACAGATGGATAATAATGTACTTACCTACTCATTCAGAATTGCGTTGTTTTTTCCTCCCTGCATTATCTCTGACTGTTACAGAGTTCCAGAAATATTTGTGAATCAAATTTGTAAATAGATAGGGAAACTTACACACAAGTATTAGGTAAAGTGTTTAACACCGAAGAAACGTTTAGTTTTAGTACCTAGTATGTATGTTTACCTACATCAATGGGTACCTACGTAACTAACCATGTACATATATACTTTAATTACGATAATTTAATTACGATATAAGATAAGGCTATTCTTTGACCGCCGTACATCTCAGGTGAGATCATCTTCGCAATTACCTATCTTTATTCATTAATCAAACTCGTAATTCATCATTCTTTCATAGCCTTTATTGTAGGTAAAAACGTTTTTTACATAAAATAAAGAGAGACCAAATATTGTTAACATAATGGCGATACAGCGAAGTAGGTATCTTTGTAATATATATGTCTTCAAATTAAGGAGTTAGTGGTCTTTCCAGAGAAGTGGTCGTATTACACGTACCTAGGTAGGTAGGTGTGGATAAAGGACTTGAACCTCATGAGCACCTACGCATATTTAACTACATATACATGGAAAACTTATACTATTATTCTTCCCATAAAATAACTCAAGAGCAAAGTAACCGATATAAACAATAAGGCGCGATAGCATCCGACGGAATATTATTCTAGACCATCAAGGGAATTTAATACCTACATTACCTTACCTACTAATTTCTTCTAGGTATATCAGAAACATCAGGTTTTTAATTCTGGTTAGTTATTACGCATGCAACATAAACAAAACAAGTTTCACGGTCAATCACATGTTCGTAATTTAAAATTAGAACTCACCCGGTCTCGCGGTTGTCCAGGGAGTTGTTTGAAGACCGGGGCACCAGGGGTCGGTAGCTGGACCTAGTCATGGTCAACACTACAAGCAAGGGCTTAAACACTCATACTCATACCGTCTATTATCACACGATAATTGAGCAAACGAAGCGCCTGCCACACGACATAGTACTGATTAACATTGTTTAGTCAAGCCGCACAAGTAGCCGGCCGATAACAACTATCTATCACACATCGAGGACGTATTTATTATCTAGGCACTCGGCTACGCGCAAAACAATAACATGACGTTAACAATCTAAAAAAAACATTTTGTACAGATGCTCTGAATGGACCGATCAATAATATTAAGTTGGGGTGAAAGCTCGCTGGGAGCCACCACGCCTCCCGGCCGGTTCTGTCAGAGCTTTTGCAATATTTACTACAACGCCATCTGACGCCTAATAGCTGCATTAGAATTTTACCGAACGCACTCGATGTTTACGTACTTTAGTATTCTCGCGAGGGGCGCTGATAGTTCGTACTTATTGATTTAACGCTAAACTCTGAAAAGAAAGACGTATGTGACATGGTTTTTCATACAAAACCCGTCATTTAGTCCAAAAGTAAAACTTAGTTTGCTAAAAATAAACCAATGTCGACTGTCTATGAACATTTAATAATGTGCATAATGATAATAGAAAAATATGTGCTATTTTTAATAAATGTTATTTCAATATTAAATGGTCTTTTTATCTTCGATTTTATTCGTCTGAGTTTCTTCGGCTGGTCTCTCCTTGTCTTCTATTGCTTTCTCCTCTGTTTCTTTCTTTTCTTGTTCTGTTTTTTCATCGTGCTCCTTTATCAAGTCATCGAGCTCTTTTTCTGCGTTTATGAGGTCCTCTTCTGTTATATTGAGGTCCGGGAAACGTCTCTGTAAGTAAATTGGGGTATTTCATCTGTAAAGTTTTCAAGTAAAATTTGGGTCTTTAATTAATAAAGTTCTTAGACTTTCGAAAAAATACTTATCACGTCCTTTTAACTGAAACAAAGAAAAGTCTAAAGTTTGAGTTAATTTTTTTCTTCGTAAGCTTTATTACAATGTAACGTTAGGTTCTGTTCTGATTTCAAATTAATAACAAATAATTACCTACATCTACATACGACGTTACAAAAAAAATATAGTTCCTATCAGATATATCTAAAATCAGATATTTTAACGCGCTTTATCGTCTTGACAATAGAGGCTTTGTTAAGTTATTTGTGGACCCGCTCCGATATATCTGATGCCGACAGAACCACAAACAAAATGATCCTTTAATCTGAGAAATGTCCTATTTTTCTAAACCTGAGTTGGTGTAGATAAAATACCTGTAGTTCTTGCAAAGACTGCTGTATAGTCTGCTGCTGCTGCCGCATCCGTCTCGGCAGCGTGAACACAGCGCTGAACAGCCGAAGCATGATCCAGCACAGCGCCGTTAGGGCGCCGTACGTGAACATCGACTTCGCCATCGCCCAGTAGTCCACGCCGACTTGCTGCATCTTCATGTCGGTGACTTCGTATAGGTAGTCGTCGTCTTGTGATTTTTGTCTACAAAGATAATATGTATAATTATAGTCTTCAATATCGCATGATTCGAGATGCATGATGCGCGTATCATCATCATATTCCTAGCTTTGTCTTTTTGCCACGGCTTACTTATAGGAAATCTCGGGTCCGCACGGCAACCAAATTCCAAGAATTGGCGCAAGTACACTAATTTTTACGAAAGCACTGCTATCTAACTTTCCAACTTTCAACCCAATCTTTCGTAACCATTTGAGCACCATTTTTTCATGCCAGAAAATTGCATACATGAATGACATCTTGCGGTCTTCTCGATAAATGACGCTTTTGAGGTTCTTGGCATTCAATCCAAAGTAAAATCATCACGTTAACACAGAAGTCTATACGTTTTATTCCATTGGTGGATAGAGTACCTACAGAACTTGCGTAGCCCTTAGGGAAATAAAAACAATTCTTACCGGATTCTCTCCCTCAACTATCAAAAAGGAGTCGCGAAGTTTAGAATATACCTACAATATTGTTTAAGACGAGTTATGTTTGAGCCACGTCATCACGTCAACTGTCGAGAGCGGAACGAGCAAGTGTGATGACCCATTTCCCATGGCAATGTCGATGGTCACGAATTATTGATGACGCAGGGGCCGCCAACAGTTGACGCTTGAGTTTTCGACGAAGATAGACTTCTTTTAATCAATCAATATATTTTATTTCAGACTAATGTCCATAGTGTTAGTGTACATTCCCTTAAGCCTATGTTACTTAAACCTATACTAACTTATAAACTAAGCCTCTGGATCCCATATACCACACCTCGCACAGGTGGGTACTTAAATCTAGTTTGATGAGCATACCCATGAGAAAAGCACTATACATATATGACTCGGCTAGAAGGCTACTTGCTGGCTTCGGATTCAATTAAACGGACTCCCACGGTCGTCCGTTTAAAACAAATCCTCAGCCAGCAAGTAGCTACTTCCGAGCCTCGACAATAATGTACTATTGCCACAACCCTTATTTTCAATGAACTTGGTACCGGTACTTGGCAAAATTGATACCTGGGTTTGTTGATTAGTGACGAATGACGATAGTCAAAATATGTAGACACAAAATTAAGCTGTATTGAAACATTATTATAAAGTGACGCTCTTCAAATTAATAAAAGACGAAAATGTTTGTTTTGCTTAGTTAAGGTTATCTCAAAAAAAATTGTAGTTAAGCCTTAATTTTCTTAGCGCCACTTGCACCATTCCACTAACCCGGGGTTAACCGGTAAATCCGTTAACCCAGTGCAAATTGTCCTGGTAACCATAGTAACTACAGGTTATGGTTACTTTTAATTTTTATTTTATTTTTTGTCCTAAGTAGGTAGTTAATATTACAAGCGTCCTGAATAATTTTTTGTCTCTTTCTTCAAACTAAAAGCTGGTGGTTGTGTAAGATTGTTCCATGGTATTTATTTATTGGTTTTAAGGATGATTTCTGAGATACCTACTATATTTACCTACCTAACTTTAACCTTTTAGGCTGTAATATACCTAACACGCCAGCATACCTATATTTTTACGCCAAGTAGGTATGGAGCTTATAGCGCTATATGTATACATTCTTAGTTCTTACGGCCAAGTTAGTGCAAAGTTAGCGTGGTCAGTGTCTAGTCGGTTTGAAGTTAAGCCTACCTAAACTTGACAATTTACGACATCTTGAGACGTCCTTTCCTTTGAAGGAAATCTTACGATTTATTATGAACATTACTGCCAAATGTTATGAACCCATGGAATCGGTAAATCGATATAGGCTAGTACCTATGTACTAATTACAACCGTGTCGCCCAGCTGACCGCTCAGCGTATTTACAAAAGCTAAACTATTTCAGTCACGACTCAGATTATAATAGGTGAGCTTTTGTTTATGCATATTAATTAACAATATCTATACCGTTTTCGTAAAAAGTAGTCACTCAAATGGATTAGCTTTTTGCTTACATATTTTCAAATATTATTCACGACAAAACCTAGTCGAGTTTAGTAACGTCAGTATCGTTTGAATATGATATCTAAATTTTAATAATACTTATTCACTCAAATGGATTAGCTTTTTTCGCGATAATATTCAAACATTTTGCTCTCACAAAACCTAATAATAAGAAGTACGAGTACCCTTTAGTACCGTTTGGTAACAAAAAATTGGTAACCGGCTTCGAAACGGGAAAAATAAATCCCGGGTTGTAACTGGTTATAAAATGGGACTTTTGAATTACCGATTACTAGCCACGGTTGGCAAATGTTTTGTAACTGTCCACAAAATCCAAAATTACACTAAATCAGTAGGTAGCTTAGGTTCGTTAGGTAGCTTCAAATGCCCGAAGGGCAAACCGCCCAGAAATAGGATCCCGCGGGGCTCCTTTTTCTGGGCGGTTTGCCCTTCGGGCATTTGAAGCTACCTAACCTAAACTACCTACCTATTGATTTAATGTAATTTTGGATTCCCATTTGTTAGCCAGTTACAAAACTTATTTACCAAACGGTACCACTCTGGCCCAATTCGTAACTGACTACATACAAGGAATTTTAGATTCCTGTTTTGTAGCTAGTTACCAAATTTAGTTACCAAACGGTAACACGCTGGCCCAATGCGTAACCGGCTTCAAACTGGGAATAATAATAAAGTCTATACGATTTCAGTAAATTTCTGTACTATAATAGATTAGGGTTTTGTAAAGTTTTGACCAAACAAAAGCTAATCTAGTTCAGTTCGCATCTGAACTATATCAGTATAGCCTTTGTAAATACGCGACCGCTCAACCAACAGATGACACGGCAATACAATTTATACAATCTTACTCGTTTATCGCTTTGGATAAAATTAACTCGCTCACACACTTTGCATGTAGCAGAGTCAGTATCAAAAGTAGCGCATTCGACTACATATGGCTAAATCTACTAATATTCTCTAACAGCTTAACAAAAAGAGCTGTCTCTATACAGGATGTCCCATAAATAGTACGTCAAATTGACACTGGAGGTAGGACATCCTAAGGGTCGGCTGTACCAAACTGTTTGTCATCGTTAAATAGTTCGCTAAATTTTATTGTATGGAAAGTTTCATAGTAAACCGCCGCGGCGCGCCGGGTGACGTTGATCAGTCTGTCAAATGCGGATGGTGCAACATAGGTGCAACTCTCCTGGCACAAAAGGATCCAAACCAGCTTAACATGGCCTTAGTAATTGTTTAAGTTTTTTTTAAATTAATTTTGACCTTTTTCGGTGCCAGTATGTATACACTAAGTTTTTTTTGTGTATGCTACAACTGGCACTTTTAACCTCCAGTGTCCCACGGTCCTAATACTACTGAAAATTACCTTCAAGAAAATTTTTATCATTATTACTTGGAACAGACGACCGGTCTGGTCTAGTGGGTAGTGACCCTGCCTGTGAAGACGATGGTCCTGGGTTCGAATCCCGGTAAGGGCATTTATTTGTGTGATGAGCACAGATATTTGTTCCTGAGTCATGGGTGTTTTCTATGTATTTAAGTATTTATAGTATAAAAGAAAGTCGCTTCCTGCTGTCTGGATGGATGTCTGTCCCTATGTATGCTTAGATCTTTAAAAGTACGCAACGGATTTTAATGCAGTTTTTTTAATACATAGAGTGATTCAAGACGAAGGTTTATATGTGTGTATGTTATGGTATATTAGCATTGCACCCGTGCGAAGCCGGGGCGGGTCGCTAGTATTATATATATCGTTGTCTGATTACCTATAACATACAAGCCTCCTTGATGGGCTTACCGTGGGACTTCTGGGAGTCGATCTGTGTAAGAATGTCCTTTAATATTAACAGATGCTTTTGTTTTGTTTCGTTCGATTTAAAAAGTTGACAAATCCAATTCTATTTTCTAATACCTACTTATCATTCTGAAGAGGTCAAGTCAAGACTGGTGAACGTCAAGGACTTTGGTTTCCCTGCGGACACTTACTGCTCAAAGTAGAAATATGACACGGCGAGAAACTGAACAATTTTCACGGAACCTAGAAACACAACGGCCCATATTTCAATGTCCATTGCGCAGTGGTCTCCACCCGACTGGGAAATTATTGCAGGCTGTTATTGCTGTTGCGTATTAAAAATTAAATAACATTCAATTATTTCGGAACTCACCTCTACCCCCGACTTTGTCTGCGTAGATACTTTAGAGGCTGTGTTCCCATACTTCCTCCTTGTTAGTAGGTGCTGCGTACTAATGTTATCCCTTATATCATCCTGATTGATGGGATATGGCGCTAGTTAGGCTCTGGGACATGGAGTATAACATGAACAACAAATAACCCGACCAAATTACGTAGGTTGTTTTTGGTAGTATTTCGGTGTATGGTGGCGCCGCCTAATTACTGTTTTTTGATGGACATTTTTCATACATAGAGATTTGGCTCCTTTATATGGTCTCCATTTTCCGGCGGACTGATAGCCAGTGGGCCCCTTGAGCGACGTACGTATACAAATACGAGAGTTCTTGCCCTATGACGGTCTCCCCTGGAATAGATTTTAGATGCCGGTCTGCCCCACATTTTGCGTGATAGAAAAACAAACAGCCAAATATCTAAATATACAAACTTTCACATATTTATATTATTATAACAGCTGTATCGGAATTATTGAAGGCCAACACTGGGCGGTAGATATTGTTAGATTTATATGATGTGCCGTAAAATTATAGCAATTTTCGTCTTCGTACATAAGTTTTGATACAAAACAAAGATTATAAAATAATCACTGAGTGTAAAAAGCATTTGAAGGTGATGCTGCACGCTGATGCATAAATAAAAATATGTTTATATGTAAAATGTTTTTATTTTATACCTTATTCACATTAGCAATAAAGATTTAAAATAAGAAATAAATACTTTTGCAATAAAGAAAACAATGTAATCAACAAAAATATATTAGCGCATCTATCTAGCATAAGTTCGCACGACTGAGTTGCGACAATTATATAAAAATCTCTGATAGGTGTAATAGGATAGAGATGAGATATAATGTAATGTTCTAATGTTAAAAGTCGTGTTTTGTATTTATATTTTTGTTCTGGTATTAATGATGTAGGTACTTATTTTTCTCAATTTTTTCATCTTATTCAAGACAGACCATTCTGATTCTGAGAGATCTTAAACAGGCCATTCTGTAATGTAAAAATATAGCTACCCAACAATATTGTAAATAATAGGAATAAGGAAGTTATTTATTGTGTCATTTAGATTAATGAAAGTCTGTTAGGTAATCCACAATGTTTGAAAATATTTTTTATTCATGCAGGAAGCCTGAGCGATTTCGAGCTGAGGAAGCGAGACGGATCCATCCACTACATTTTGCATACGGTGTGCCGCACTCCTACGATTCCTCGGACTTCATGCACGAACAGTAAAAATGCTCTGTTAAATAGAAAACATCGAGAGTTAATCAGTAATTCGCTGCATATTTCGCCATTGGGTAGCCAGTAACTATTTATAAAATTGAGTTGGTCTTTAAACCACAGTAGTTGAGTATTTAACTAATTTCCAACGATATTCTATAATAAATGTAATTTGGTTTCAAATTACCATAATACTAAATAAAATGATCAGTTTAGATGAAATTAAATTAAATATCTATAATAAACATATAATATAAGGACAGTAAAATGTTATATCACTGCCCACTAGTTTTATAGCACTATATTTATTTAAAGTTTCTACTTAAATAAAAATAATCACCAAAACATCTAGTCTTTTTTAATTAGACAAACCAGATGACAATGAGCATGCTTTAAGAGGTATTTTACTGGAATAAGATAATTGTGTTCTTTATTTACGCAAATTACAACCAAGCTATACTTTACATTTTTATATCAATTGTGTAAGATGATTATGGGAATATTCGAACGATTTTAAGGAATATTAATGCGATCAAATTGTACACTCGATAGAAAATGGAACCGAAATTGACAGGACCGCATCGTTTACTTATTATCATTCGAACATTATACAACAACTCCCTTACAAAAAAATTGAACTATTTTTAAAAATAAATGTGACATAATTTACAATAAAACTAGCATTGGATCTAAGTTTCTCTTACAAAGTGAGATATAAAAACTACAAAATTTCATTTGAGTTAAGAAAACGGCATTTAATATCATAGTATTTTCACTAAACGTTCACTTTTTACGTTATTCCTGAGATTTCTCACAATCATACAAAAACCAAAGAACTAATCCACCTTTCCAGGTCCTGAAAGCTAAAATTATTAAAATATCCTCAAGTTTTATTCAGACCTCTATTATTGATTACAGCTTTTTTGCTTATCACCATATACTAAATACTAAAGCACTATGAAAGTTTTTATTTTCGAGAGTAAAGACGTTTTTACACTTTTTACAGGCATAAGAATATTCAAAAATAAAAATTACATAAAGTGCAGCAACCACTGAAAACTATTGTAGTGTGAAGTATGTTCCCCTCTCACTGTTCGTTACGTTACTATATATTCACGTACACCACTTAATTAGACAGTATTATAATAAACATCATACCGACAACAACTTGTTTTTCCCTTATACATCTCCCACATCACATGGCGATCCTGCCAGGATGTGATTGTGGTGAGCGCGAGTGAGAGGGGAACATACTCCACACTACACTATCGTTCCTTAGTAACAACTCCAATTGTAACACCTTCGTTGTCAATCTGTGCAAGCGTTTGTCGACGTTACGACTTTATTTTTAAAGTCTATGTTGATAAAATAAGGATTTCAGAAATGACCTTACTTTTCTCTGGTTAAGGTGCGTCCAAGTCTGGAAATGCTTTCAGTACGCCATTCGCGAACAATTTGCGAAAGGATTGCTATACTTTGGCAAGAGTCTGTCAGTGGAGCAGAGGCAGAGGCCAGTAAGCCACCAAAACTCACCAGAAGTTCAGAGCCATAGTGAACCTTACTAGTAATAAAACAAAGTTGACTATTGTTTAATTCTTTTTTTGCAATTAGTGAGTTTTGGTTGTCATCTGACCATAAGGGCATTTTCTATGAAAAGGGACCTTATTGGCGATGGCGCTTACGCCGCACAGCGTCGCGCGGCATTGTATTTATATCGAAGTATCGTTTATAATGGCGTTAGCGCCATCGACAATAAGGTCCCTTTTTATAGAAAATACCACATATAATTAACTAGACTATTATAACCTCAGAAACGATTTCTAGGGATGTACTGTTAGTGACAAAACTAGTTTGCCAGACTTTCTTCTCAACATTTTGTAGTAAAATGCGCGAGTGAAGCATTCGTGACGCATTCGCCAGATCTGGATGGTACCTTATAGGTATATTTGCACTTGAAATTCCATAATGAGTTTGGCCGTGGATCGGGCCTATATAAAATATGAATGCCCGAAGCGAAGAATCAATAATGTATTCATTAATACTATCAAGGCTAGAGTTATTGCATCCGACAAGGCAAACAGTCAAGCAAAGGCAATGTACTCACCCAACTACACAGAAAAGGTTATTCATTATAATGCACATACATCTATTGGTATATTTGTTTACAGCTTTTTTGTCTAGAGAATTTTGGCCATAATATAACTGAGAATGATCAATTTTTAATTTTACAGGTTAATTAAAATAAATCATCTTGTTCACACAGTCTAATATTTCAGTTTTAAAATTTAATAAAAATAAACAAAACGGATTCTTCTTGAGTTTTAAATTTCATTAATATATTTTTAACGAGCTTAAAATCACTGTTTAGCATGAGTTGTGGGTAAAAATACAGATGTAACTCATTTACATACAATACAGGACCTAATTGCCATATTATTAAGGTTGTGAATAGGTACTTTGTTTCTGATAAATTTGTTCCATTGATATTTTTACACTTGACTGTATAATAATTTTAGATACACAAATCAAAAAGCATCAAACTGAAATAAGTCTTCGTGACAAAACTTCTAATCGTCTGTGATCTCTATTATAATCTCATTGTTAAGTAATACAACGATAAAAAAACAGGTTTCTAAAGTCGACAGTTTTCGACATTGCAAATCGACTAACCGTTAACCCAGTGTCAAATTGTACTGATACTCATGGTAACTAGGTTTAACCGGTTAACCCCGGGTTAGTGAATGGTGCAAGTGGCCCTAACCATATCCCCTAGCTGCCCAGACACCTAAATAAAGGTCTCCCGTTTCCTTCAACTTTGATTCTTTATTTTGACAAATCAATATTGCATTTGTTTTAGCAAAGATAGATATAACTCCGTAATAGATGGATACAGTCTAAGGAAAAAACGTGCCCCGAAAATCAAGAAAATTTGATTCTCGCTCAGAGGGCGCTACTAGCTTGGGCCTACTGACGTATAGATGGCGTTGACGATTTCGTTTGTTATTTAACAATTTTAACGCATATCAGTGAAAGAACATGGGTCAAAATCATAAAAATAATTAATGCAAATAAAAAAAACATTTATCCATATTTAAATACATTTTATCGTATTTTTATAGATCTTTATTTTTAGTTTTAAAGTGTGTCGATAGATGGCAGTGAATTTACTGTGGTTACAAAATTTACTATGACAGTATCGCTCTAGTATAAGGTGAGTATAAGTTACTCTATGGTCTTAGGGTGGTATTCTTGTCTAATTTCTTTGTCCAATATGCATTGCGTCTCACTCTCTCATTAAGCAAAATGTGAGACGCAAATACACATTGGACAGATGGAATACCATCCTTAGCAATTTTTCAGTTGTGGCGGCTAGAGAATATAGGTAGTCAACATTTCATCATCAAGTATTTTATTATTAGTTGCTCGTCTGACTAAGCTGCTAGTCTAAGAAAACTGCTTTAAATATTTGGTAAGCACCTTAAGATACGACTTTACCAATTTTACCATATAAACATTCCGATTCTTTGGTAACGCCTCCATCGCCTTAACTCAAATGAATCTACGCTAAGTGTTAGAACCTGTACAATTTGGTGGTCGCCCGCGGGCGGGCCGCGTTCAAGGCATGTTCTGTAGGCATTCCTTTATTTGGGTCCACGCTTGAAGATTCTAGAAAAAAAACAGGATGTACAAAAGTTTTTTATTAGTTTTGAATGATTCACGGTTAGTTTCAGTAGATTTATATTGACCGGGATATAGAGCTCCCTCAATATAGGAATTGAGGGGAATATCGGGAGCTCATAAACAATACAAAAGGTAATCACAGTTTATATCCCGGTCAATATAAGCAAAGATAGTTATAACTCCGTAATAGATGGATACAGTCTAAGGAAAAAACGTGCCTCGAAAATCACGAAAATTTGATTCTCGATCAGATGGCGCCACTAGTTTTGGCCTACTCTCGTATAGAGGGCGTTGACGGTTTCGTTTGTTATTTATAATTTTAACGCATACCAGAAAGAACATGGGTCACAATCATATAAAAATAATTAAAGCAAATAAAAAAAACATTTATCCATATTTAAATACATTTTAACGTATTTTTATAAATCTTCATTTTTAGTTTTAAAGTATGTCGATAGATGGCAGTGAATTTAAAGTGGTTACAAAATTTACTATGACAGTACCGCTCTATCATATTATATCCTCATTGATATAAGTCTAGGATGTATAAAGAACAAATATTACAACAAGTATGACAAGTATCATTGTCCACACTTTTATCTGACAATTTGTAATCCTTATTGCAAATACATCATCATCTTCCTCGCGTTGTCCCGGCATTTTGCCACGGCACGGCCCATGGGAGCCTGGGGTCCGCTTGGCAACTAATCCCAAGAATTGGCGTAGGTACTAGTTTTTACGAAAGCGACTGCCATCTGATCTTCCAACCCAGAGGGTAAACTAGGCCTTATCGGGATTAGACCGGTTTCCTCACGATGTTTTCCTTCACCGAACTGGTAAATAAATATCAAATGATATTTCGTTCGTACATAAGTTCCGGATAACTCATTGGTAATACGCGTCGGGGTTTGAATTAACCCGCGACCTCCGGATTGAAAGCCGCAGCGCTTACCGCTAGGCCAGCAGCGTTTTATTGCAAATAAATATGTTCGCTAATAGTTAGGTAACAGCCAAAGTCGTACTGACGCGCGTGGCAACAGACTCTAGTACAGTCGAGTTCATAAATATGTATACATTTTTTCACCTCATTGCAATGGATTAAGGTGAAGAAATGTACACATATTTATGAACTCGATCGAGCATGAGGGGTGGGGGGACATGACCGAACGGGATAGTCTTATGTATCATTCAGTAGGAGTAGCAGAGAAAGCGTTGTTATTGTTTGTCCTTGTCACAGTCTCACTTTTTTTTTTTCCCCACCGTAAATTTAGTATGGTTTATGGTGGGCTACACAAATCTACCCGACCAATCATATGCGACACATTGCGTATGTTCTGACCCTCACGGGCGCACGCGTATACCTCATGTGCGTATACCTATGTAATGCTAGGTCTATAATCTGCGTGCATTTCGACAAGGTTTCTCAAAGACGCGCGCACACGATAGGCGTGACGTTCAAAGTGTTAAGACTGTTGCTGTTAGTACAATAGTAACTTTATTGTATGTATTGCATATAATTTATGCATAGATGTGTAGGTTTCGTTATTTATGAAGAAACAAATTACTATTGCTCAAACTTCAGGCAGTGTCTTTATAGCTATTTATGCAACAAGTGCGGAAATTATCTTTACGCACGTGTATCATACAATGTTTTACTATGCATTGTGCGAGTAAATAAAAAAACATATCATGGCAAATAAGTTTAATTATTAAAAAATTGAAAACAAAAAGCACTAGTGCGGAAAAGTAGCACCATATGTACTGTAAAAAAAAAATTGAAAACAAAAAGCACTAGTGCGGAAAAGCAGTACTTTCCGCATGATATGGCTCCGTAGGAAACGCACTTTTCGAGCACATGCATTGTAAAATTAGTTATTATTGCTATTTTGGAATTCTTAACTTTTCAAATTTTTCGGAATTATATCAGAATTTTTATCTTAGGTGGCGTGAAAAACAATATATGACTGGACTAAGTGCAAATGCGACCACTGAGTTGTTACCAGTGGTAACAGGTATTTTTATCAGTAAGCAATGAACATCACAATATTTTAGTGGTAACAACTGAAAACAATTATTCCTAGGTTGTTAATAACTCAAAGAAACAGAAATGTGTTTTTTTTCTTACCTTTTTCGCGGCTTTAACTTGCAATGATATGAAGCCGACCAGCGACTCGTGGAGGTCTTTATCTTTTTGCTTTTGGAAATGTTCTATTTCTATCGCAGCCTTCTTCGAAAACTCTCTGTAACAACAATTACTTTGTTTAATATTAAATTCAATATATTTATTTCAGAGTACAGACTATAGAGTTGTTAGTTACATACTTAAATCTAGGTTATAAACAATATAAAAATAAATATTTATCTTAAATACTAAAAGACAAAACTTTATCTAAAAAATACGTTACCCCTTCGACTTGTTGAGTCCAGAAACAATATTGTGCAATATGTCTTCGGTTCTCTTCTTAAAGTAATGTGCGAAATCGTGACATTTAAACGCCCTATTCCATCAGGACTCACTTTATGACTCGTCCGCCGCGGCACGGTTACTCTCCCCATCCCGAGTGATTATGAAACAGGGGGCTGTGCTGCCCTCTACAGTTCACACACGCTCCATTCCACTACGACTCACTATAGACCTTGTCCGTCGCGGCACAGTTACCCTCCCCAGTAACCAGTGACTAAGAAACAGGGCTACAATCCACACACTCAGTATACTAGTACTCACTCCAGGTCCCGCTTGGCCTTCTCGATGTTGTCCTTGTCCTGGAGTATCTTGGCGTCGAGCGCCCTGGTGGCGTGGTCGCGCACGATGTCGGGGTCGGTGCCGCCGAACAGCCGCGACATCAGCCCCGACTTGCCCAACGCGGCGCGGTTGCGCTCCGCTATCCTGAGACACCAAGAAAGAAGGGTGTTAGCCAAGGGCCACGAAACGCACGACGTCGTTGACGCCGACTGTGAAACATATTCTAAACAATGTTTGGCACATGTCACGTTGAGGCGTTAGTATAGGTACAAATTGAACGCTTGCAGCGAAGCGTGCGACGCAGCGTCAACGTTAAACAAATGCAAACGTATGCGACGCCATATTGCACGTCTGATGTTCTGTCGGAAACTTACCA
Source organism: Cydia strobilella (assembly GCF_947568885.1). Taxonomy (NCBI): domain Eukaryota; kingdom Metazoa; phylum Arthropoda; class Insecta; order Lepidoptera; family Tortricidae; genus Cydia; species Cydia strobilella. Next base: position 5,237,442 of record NC_086048.1, read on the forward strand.
AAATAGAGAGATTTCCACATGAAAAAAATCGGAAACTTCTCATTGTTTAGTATGGGAATCGAGATTTTCCATTTCCAAAAAACAAAGTTTTCTTTGTATCCTGTAAACTTTCCGGACTTTTCCGAGAATATTTCAAACTTTTTGGAAAATTTTCGCAACTTGCACATGTGCATGCATGTCCCGCTGGACTCTGTACACAAAATATTATTTGTATCAAAGCGAGGAAATTGCAGCTACGCTAATGTTTACACCGTCCTAGTAATGGCTTTTTAGCTGGTCTGCAGGTTGCTCTTCGTCTGGCGCAATTCTAGTGATCCAAAAAGATCTTACAACAACTGTTGTAGTATGTTTTACCGGTTGGCAAGTGTGTCGTGTGCGAGCTCCGTGGCTCGCTGTAGGGCTTCATGGTTGTGCGCGAGTTGCTGGAGGGCGCACGCGTAGAACAGGTATTCCTTTAGCTGGTCTGCGAGTTGCTCTTCATCTTCGGCGACCGCGTCGATGCCTTCTGCTATTGAATCTGAAAAACATCAATGATTTTATCAAATATCCATTCTCATAAGAGTACTCTCCCGGTTGCATTTTTAAGAAGCTCGGGGTCCAAAATTATTTGGCAAAATTATGCAAGGCAAGACTAAGACTAAGGCATCTACGAAAGTCAGATTGTAGTGACTTTCCAATCCAGAGATAACGAAGGAAATAAGGGTGTATGCACACCGCGATTTTTAACGCGCCGTCGACGCGCGTTTGTATCGATACAATACACAGATCATTAAGGCAGAAGGTTCATCGAGGTCCTGTATATTAGGTATGGGCACTAGAGTTTAAGTCATGCACACAACAACAAAATCATGTAATGACAGGGTTTTTGAAATTAGTATTCTTTTTACTAAGACTCCGCAGTCCGTCTGTCCGTCCGTCTGTCTGTCTGTCACCAGGCTGTATCTCATGAACCGTCATAGCTAGACAGTTGAAATTTTCACAGATGACAACAAATACTAAAAACAGAATAATATAAATATAAATGGGGCTCCCATACAACAAACGTGATTTTTTTTGTTGTTTTTTTCCGTAATGGTAAGGAACCCTTCGTGCGCGAGTCCGACTCGCACTTGGCCGCTTTTTTCGTACCGATAGCAAGTTGAACCGCAAGTTGATAGCAAGATGGAGCAAATAGTATCTTCAAGATTTTGTTATTTATTTTTAGGTTAAAAATCGTCCTATTTAACCGCTTGCCTGTATATGATAAGGATCCTGACCGAATATTTAGTCATCTTTTAACATTTTTTTTGAGAACAATTTTTGACCAGCGTACACAAATGTGTCGCTTAACTTTAAACTCGGGTAAATCCATACGACGTCCTTAGGAAATATCTACCCTATTAACTTTTTTTACTACCAAAATCGCAAATTCTGACAGTTGGATTTACGAGTTTTAAGTTAAGCGACTCAAATGAAAGGTTAACCGACAAATGTAAAAGTACCGAAATAGTGTCCGGCCTTCTGCAGCCCGTCGCCCATGTCTTTCTCGACGACGCTCCACTCGCTGAACAGCTTGCCGTAGGCCGCGTGCAACTTACATACTGCGTAGTTCTTCTCGATTATTTTAGACCTGAAATAAAATAAGTGTAAAAGTAAAACATTTCCGTACGTAAAGTAAAACGGTTCCGTACCCAAAGGGTAAAAAATGGGACCCTATTACTAAGACTTCTCTGTCCGTCTAGAGAGTTGAAATTTTCACAGATGATGTATTTCTGTTGCCGCTATAACAACAAATAAGTACTAAAAAAATCGGAACCCTCGGTGGATGAGTCCGACTCGCACTTGTCCGGTTTTTTTGCTAATAATAATATTGCCGCAATTTTAACTTCAAAATTTAATAAAAATACAAACCTAGTATAAAGAAAATTTCCTAAGTTAGTTTCCAACTGCTTTCCATAGTTTTTGACATTTTCTATTTCTGGATCTGGCTTCTTTAGTCTGATTGACACTGACAGAGATTTCAGCTTGTTCTCCGCTTGTAACAGGTATCCTGGAAACAAGTAAAAATTGTAAGATCATTATAATTCGGTAGTTGACAATTTTGTATTAATGGCATTAATAAAAATCCTCCAATCAGGTTTGTTTTGAGGATCAAATGTATGTATGGGACCCATTGTCTTAAAGCAATACAAAAGTCACGAATGGGTCAAAGTTTGACACCCGCACTTTACTGACGAAACGTTCTAACAAAATGGCAACACATCGTGTCACTTTGCCTAGAAGCCGCTTTGCTTTGAAGCCGTTTCGATGTATGGAAAACAAGGAAATTGCGATTTTGTCGGTGAAATGTTGCGTTTATGTATACTGTTCGAATACTATATTTTTTTAAATAAAATGTAAGGAATCGAATGGTACCGTTATTTTTTTTTCCTATTTGAAAGTTAAAAATAAGTGTTTTTTTCGAAACTTTGAGGTTTTGTATTTTTTTATTATTCCAATATATTTTTTAAGTTTCCAATTTATTGTAATAAATTGTTCATTTTCTATCTATTTAACTAGATTTAGTTATAAAAATAAATCAGATGTTCACTACATACATGTTCTGTGATCTTGACCAGATCGTTGATCTACTCTGAAAGGAATATGTGTCATATAATTAAAGGATAGTGCTCCTGGTCTGTGTGTACATACCACTGTCGGTGATGGTCTCCCGCCAGTGCTCCTGCTGTAAGAAGCTGATGAACTGGTCGTCGAAGCTGAGCCGAGGATGTGAAGCCACGCGGAGGAGAAAGTTCTCCAACCCTGCTCGCCGCCGCTCCACAAACTCTGGGTCTGTGGTGTCAGATTTCCGCCAGGCATATAGAACCTATAATTGAAGGAGCAATATCTTAGCAAACCTAATGGTAAATAGACCGTTATCCCTACTAGGGCCTATGCCAACCGCGTTTTTGTTAATGAGTCGTCGACGCGCGCCGATAGCGCATCTTTTATTCCACGGAGCAGTACAAATGTGCATTTGCAACTATAACTATGCAATATACTTATAGGTGTATCGACAGGCGTATGTCACTCCGCGCCGCGCTGTCTGCACCAGATCTGGTGTCGCATAGAAATATGTCTAAAGCAAGTAAACACTGCATCGCAGCTGATTACAGAAACGATGAAAAAAATGCAGGCCCTGGAGGGAAAGTGCCTTAAAACCTTAAGTTAGCTTATTTTACTTACAAACATTCTTTTATTTTTAAAAACTAATAAAATGAATTGCATTCAAAGATTTTATTAAATTCGCTGTCTTGCCCGGGAATCGAGCGACTAAAAATTCCAAAAAATAAACACTCGCTATTTTATTATACTAGTTGATACAGTTAACGTTAATTATAACATTTCTCCAAGAAACATTAGAATTTATACTCATCTGTGGTACAAAATATCCATAAAATCGAATATTCGAATACTCAAGAATATTTTTAGACAAGCAAAATTGAAGAAAAAAAGAAAAATCTTTGAATGCAGTTGTTGTTTCTTTTTAAAAATAAAAGAATGTTTCCTTTTAGTAAAATGAGCTAACTTAAGGTTTTACACTTTCCCTCCAGGGCCCATAATTTTTTCTCCACCCTGTATAATATGTCCAATGTTTAGGCACGTTCGGTATACCCAAAAAGGGTATTTTGTTATACATGTAGTGAACATTCTGTACGTAGTACTATTATTTTTTCTGTGGTAACGATAAAAATGTGGTCAAAAAACGCGTTGTGCATAGGCCCTAAAAGAATAGCCAAAACCTAATGCCATATCAATAATAATCGACGTAAACCACACTATGAAAAAACTAAAATGGAAGTGGACCGGCCACATGCTCCGAGACAAAAGAGAAAAATGGTCAAAAGACATCACAACATGGTACCCAAGAGATGGAAAAAGGGATGATGGAAGACAAAAAATGAGATGGGAAGACGAGTTCAGGCAGATGGCTGGAGCCTTCTGGAGAAGACAGGCTCTGGACAGGGACTCGTGGAGGAATATGGGAGAGGCCTATGCCAAGGGCAACCAGACAAGACGTCTGCGGAGAAAGGCTAGCAGTAAGTAAGTAAGTAATGCCATATCAAATAAGGTCACCAGTGTTAATTAATTTAGTTCATTAACATTATAATGTATAGTTACCCTTTTCTCTGGCAGTGGTGGCACCACACAGTGTGGATAAGTCACTAGAAGATAGTCATGTATCTGTTCAAACTCCGTGTACCTCCTCCAGATGGTACTGATTTTGGATTGTACTAGTTTGTAGTCTGGATCTGTTACTCTAGAAATAAATAAAACACATCAGTTGTATCATAAGATTAAGTTTAGTAGGTAGCACCTACCCATATGCCATAAATGACAGAACTTGCAATAATCATTAATTAATGCGTAAATAGGCCCCAATGTGAACGCCAGTCACTATTAACCGCAGCTACACTTACCCATATTAATCTTAAAAGCAATTTAGGAATAATGATGTGTAGCATGTCTTTAGGGTAATCATGATAGGAATTCGATTTTATATCTAAATATTGATTATCAAACTGTCAAATTGTTTAAAGTTTATTATGGTCAAAATGCCCAAAAATATCTGAACATGCACCTAAACACCTTGATTATAAAGCTTTGTTAAGATATTTCTGACAATATTCTGAGGGCAACTGTGCTTCAGAGTAATTGTACTTGTACTTTAGTTAATAAACTTTTCAACAACAACATATTTTATGTACATAAAGACTAGTTAAATAATATTTAATCAACAACTGATGACACTACACAGCACTGACTGATTAAACTTTGGCCCAACCTAATGTATTTTAATTATGTAATTAATTTCAATAATTGGGTTAATCAGTTTTTAGTTCCATAGCCAAAATAATCAAAACCGGACTTTTAACATTACATACATTTTGCTGTCTAATTTAAAACCCTTAATTAATTGACTGAATGATGTCATAATTCTTCCCATTATTTAAACACCTTAAACAGCTTGAGGATGAGACATAGAAAATTGGCTATTCCACTTCTAAATTTAAGGTAATATAGTAAAAGTTGGTTGCAGTAATTTTTGAGCATTAGAAATACAATTCGAAAATATTTAAATACAATAAACTTAAGTAACTTTTGTCACATATTCTTGATACAGAATTATTGAGGTCAATGTTATTCTAACAACTTTTCATCTGATGCAATTAACAGACTTTCAATAGGACAGTCAGCAAGTTGAAAACCCGAGTGGTACAGGAACAAATTAAGCGCTAATTGAACCACTTTACAATCATTATAGGCGATAATAAGCATAATAACAGCAGACTTACTTCAAGTCTATTAGATACACAGTGTAGTGGTCCCTCACGTGTAAAGTTCCATTGGCACGCTTCTCTGACTCAACTATTGATATATCAACATGTTTTATCAATGTGTCCTGCGAAAAACAATAATAAAACTATGTTATGATGATTCCACATTCACCGAGGAGGCGTTTCAATAAAAACAACAGGCAGACCTGAGACTCGTAGTCTTCTAACGTGTCTATTACACTAGGCGATCTTGAAGGCTTAACTGGTGAATTTTCTTCAGACATTTTAGCTACGATTCCTTTTATGTTTTTATAACAATGAAATAATTTTATAGTCGAAAATTGTTCAAAATCATCTTATTCTCACGTCAGTCACGTCTAATTTTGACTATTTTTACGTTTCGTGACATAGACAACGGTCGCGGTCCTTTCCATCACATATTATTAATCTGTGCTTTTCATGTCTAATCGGATCTGTCAACCCATTTATCTAGTGGTCAAACAAAATTGTCAGAAAATAAGAACAAAAAAAAACTACTCATCCTTTTATTTTGGGTGCTAGTACTAGTGTAAGATAAAGATAGTATGAATCTCTCTGTCTATGTTTGAAATGAGACAGTCCTTTGACTCCTTTGACAAACTATATTTAGCCATTATTTAACATTTGATATACATATGAGTATTTAATATGTGTAGGTTAACAAAATTTATTGACAAAATTTAATTAAAAGTTAATATTGCGATGAAATTTATAAAGCATAAAGTTGCAAAATAGTAGAAACAAATATGCGAAATAGTGTGAAATGGAACGTAAACCAAACTGAACAATCGTGGAAATAGACAGCTCAAGCTGGCCAACCTTACCAAAATAAGTGTCAATAGTGATGTCCTTTACCGGTCCATACCGGTCATGCACGAAAGCAACAAAATAATTAATAATAATACTTGTCACTAGAAAAAGGCGCGAAATTTAAAATTTTCTGTGGGAGCCTTAGCCCTTCGCGCCTATATTTATTAAATTTGCCGCCTTTTTCTACAAAGGTTATCATACACCGATTGTGGAATGCATATCATCCATCATCTCACAATACTTCAGACACTCACGCTGCCGCCTTAAGGAGAAAAACCATAAGTGACAATTTTTGCGAAATTGAGTTATTGACACCCTCGAAATCAGGAAGAAAAATGTGATTTTTCTATCTAGCAGTTATTTCTTTATCTCTAACAGGTCAAGATTTAGACAAGCATAACTACACGCCATTTCGGTAAAGTTAGTTCCTTTTTGGGAAAGAAAAAGCATAAGTATATATTCATAGACAGAAAAGTGACGACTTGTGTTTTTTTTCCCTTTTGTGTTGAATTTAAGCCCAACATCTATTTCATAAGAAGAAAAACCATAGTTTAGTATTACATAAAATTTCTATGTAAAAAACCCTTAAGTTGACAAAAATGTTCATTTTTGTTAGTAAAAAAATATTATTAGTCATAACTCTTGGAACCTAAAAAAACATAAGTTGCACGTTATGTTTTTTCTGTCTCGTATGACTCTTCCTTATGCTTTTTCTGCTTAGTGTCGGTTTCAAAAACAGTGAACTTGTGGTTTATTTCTTAAACATTGTTGTCAGTTATGCTTTATCAGGCTAGTAGGTAGACCCCCTCCGGTCTCCTCAAAGACAGATTTCGGGCGGTTCACTTGGCGCGCGCGGCTTGATCGGTTTTTTTCCTTTGGAAGACGTTGCGATTACGACGCAGTACGCACGTATTAATACTCCTGCCTATTTTGAAAAACATGAGAAGTGTTAACGTGTCCGCATTCCGCATTCTGTTTCAACCTTAGATTTTAATACAAAAGGACATTTTTGCAGGTAAAAATTTTGGCTTGGCATTTGGTTTCAGTTTCAGGGTTATATTTGCCTTTTTAAAACTACCCCAGCCTGGTTCAAATACAAAAGAGCTCTTTTTTTATTTTCTCTAGATACGAATAGAAATGTCATGTAATAACTTGTAATTATAACAATTCAGTTGTTCATCGTAACTCGTCCAATTTCCACCACAAAAATTTTCTAAACTCGTAATACGGAGCATGACTGGTGTGACATCTTAATGTTTTTGGTTTTTTCTTATTCTGGAAGCAATTTTCGTAAGTCGACGATACTCCGATTTGAACCTGGCGATGATCGTAATTGTTTTATGAGTTGCGATAATGTATCCTTTGTTAATTCTTGTATTACCACTTGCAATTTTTATTTTAAATTCCTCTAGTAGTGACATTATCGATCTTTAGATTGTACCTCATTTTCATTACATTTATTTATTTATTTCCTTTAAGTACAATTTTAATTTACATCATGTTGTTCATAAGAGCAGGAAACGATTCCTCCGTACTAGTAAAAACTGTATGACGGCAGGAAGCACCACCTCTCCCGGATCACATTTAATCTTATCTAGCAGTAGGTATACATGTATTTGCGCAGTACTAGATATATATACATATATATATATATGTAATATTGTATAAAGATGACAAGAAAATGAAAAAATAAAACAGGTTGCAACAAGAAAAAAAAAACAAAGCAAATAGCATTGGAAATAAGTGTTTGTGTATGTGCGCGCGTGTGAGTGTATGTGTGTGTGTGTATGTGTGTGTGTGTGTGTGTGTTGTATGTGTGTGTTTGTGTGTGTAGTTGTCATCACTAGTGAGATTCTAAAGATCATGAGAAGCATAGCATGTATGGAAGCATATATGGATATATGATGGATATGTAATATGTGAGGGAAGCACAACGTATATAGAAAAAAAAAATAGATATCAAGATTATCAAGCATTGCGTGTTCATTTTAAGTGGAGGGTAATTCTTTAAAAGTCCAGGTTTTAGTAAGTTAGGTAACCTTTTTGTATTAATTGTATTTAGTTTAGTTTAGACAGTGATTTTTAGGAGTTTTTCAGTGTCATCGTAGTCGTATAGTTTCAAAAAAGATGTAACGGCCGCTTTACAACGATTCACTGTTAGTTGAGTTAAGTTAACATTTTTCGAGATCTTGTTGTACAGAAATGGGCCAAGGAAAAAGGCAAAGCCATGGGCAAAGCTAGTTCTACTAGGTGGATTGATAAAAATTCGGTTTCTCCTTCTCTCAGAAACTGCTGAAGATGGTGCTTTTTTGTGTTGTTTTAGAATGATGGACTTTATATATAATTGTCTTACCGATAGAACATTAAATTCTCTATATATAGCGGTCGTTGAGTATCTGAAATTTTTAAATGTAGCTACCTTAATAACTGCTCTTTGAGCTCGTTCTATTGCAATCATGTGAGACTTTTTGGCACCTCCCCAAGCTTCAATGCCGTATGCTATAATGGACTGGCATAGTGCAAAATATACATTTTTGACAACAATAGGATCCCTCAAATGCCTAATGTTTTTAAATATATACATTAGTTTTCTTACTCGAGAACATAGAGTATTAATGTGGTAGTTCCATTTTAGATTTTGATCTATATTTACACCAAGATATTTAACAACATTAGTTCTTTCAAGTGTGTAGCAGTTGCAGGGAGCCGCGTAAGTGTCTGGACAAGTGTGACCTTGAATATAGAAGTTAGATGGTTGCATGGAGTTCTTTATGCTAAACGTAACATATTTTGTTTTGCTTAGATTGAGAGAGAGGGAATTTTGATTGAGCCAATTCATAACGTGATACAGGCCTTTTTCTGCGGTGTACTTAACATCATGCCATGATGGTCCATCAAACATAAGTACAGTATCATCAGCAAAGGTCACAATAGCTGCATTTCTTAGTTTAAGGCGACAGAGGCCATCTATATATATTAGAAATAAAGTAGGGCCAAGAACGCTACCCTGCGGTACTCCGAATTTTACCAGCGTCTCATCACTTTTATGTTCACCTATTTTAACAACTTGAGTTCTATCAGTAAGATAGTCAGTGAAGAGTTGGTGAGGAGTTCCTCTTATGCCTAGGTTCTGTAGTTTATCAAGAAGGATTGGGATAGAGACAGTGTCGAAGGCCTTGGCTAAATCAAGGAATACTCCTATGCATTTGGATTTGGAATCGAGTTTGTTGACAATATGTCCGACAACGTGATTAATTGCATCTGTAGTTGAAATATTATTTCGAAAACCATATTGATTACTAGACAGTAGGTTAAAACTTTGCAGGAAATGTGTGAGACGTTTATTTATAACCTTTTCAAGAACTTTAGATACAACAGGAAGTAGTGAGATCGGTCGATAATTAGTGACACTGTCTTTATCCCCCGTTACATTATTACCTAAAGATCTCTAAAAGCATCTGTACATAGTGGAATCTAATTGTAATAAATTTGAGTTTTGTATTACATTATTACTATTATTAAGGGTATCTCAAAGAATTAGTAATTACTTAGTGTAATCAAATTGTGGTTAATTTATTTTAGTTTTGTGTTACATTATTACTCAAAGATCTCTAAAAGTATCTTATTTGTTTTCTTTTAATAAATAATTTTGATTGCTCATCGTATTTTTATGAATTCGTTTAACGAGAAAAATCATAATTTGATTACTTTAACTAAGTAAAAAAACCACAAAGTACCCAATTGTGCTTTTTCAGCTTCTAGATCGATTAGTAACATAAGCACAACTGTGTACTTGTGCTTTTATTTCTTAGACATCATAGTGCAAAACTAACACAAAAAACATAAGTACGCACTTATGTCATTTAATCTTAGTAAAGATATTTTTATTCTATTTGTTTTACGAGGTAGTAACTATTTTTTCTAAATAACTTATTTAAATAAATAGATAATCGAATAATTTATAATGCATAAAAATTCTACATTATTACTTTGTTCATTAACAAAAGTTTCAACTTTGTACTTAGAATTTAACCTATTTGAACAGGAGCGCAAAGTTTTTTGGCTTTTTCTCGAAAATTACTTTTTGTCAGTTATGGTTTTTTTCCTTGAGACGGCAGCACGGTACACGATCGTCCATTTCCATGCAAACAAATCACGATTAGGTGCTGTCGTCAGGAGTGCATTAAGGGTCGGTTGCACCAAACCGTCTGCCACCGTTAAAGTGCTCTCAAAATTTTATTGTATAGGAATTTTCATAGTTTTCTGCTGATTAATGTTGATCAGTCAGTTAAGTGTGGTTGGTGCAATGGCCCTAAGTAGAGTCAATGCTCGAGGGAGCGGCGAATTTCTTCGTGCCACAGTGCGCGCCGCTGGCACCGTCAGCAGTGGGCGCACCCGCGGTCTCAAGATTAATCCTGGGAATATCCGGCACGTAGTGCAGTCTGAGCACGCGACTCCCGAGGTCTGGGCAGCCTGATTAACCACGCAGCATGCGATAAACGGTAACCATTGTAACCAATAAGTTGCAGACGCCTTACTTCTAGAAAGTTGTAACCGAGTGTATCCGAGCAAAAACTTAGCGTGATATAAAAACCGGCCAAATGCGAATCGGACTCGCACACTAAGGGTTCCGTACGATTACGCAAAAAACGGCAAAAATCACGTTTGTTGTATGGGAACCCCACTTAAATATTTATTTTATTCTTTTTTTAGTATTTGTTGTTATAGCGGCAACAGAAAAAACATCACCTGTGAAAATTTTAAAACATGATTTTGAACAATACATGTTTATATAATAACATTCATTTTGAATCGGTTTGCTTTGATTATGTTACACATTTTGCAGTTAGTAATTTAGTATTTTCTTTGCGTTGGTGTGGTGAAAAATTTTGTGTTTCATTCGGTGGCAAAATTTGGTTAACCCTCGTGCCTTGAAACCCTCGCAACGCTTAAAATTCCACTTTTCAAATCAATTTTGGAATCTCGCTTGCTCGGGTATTAATATTAGCACGAGCGGTTAAACAACTACTTTGCCCCCTTGTCACCACTTCACGCAAAGTTATTATCAATAATTATCATCACTCCACGAGCAGAAGCTATAGCTTAATATAAATTAATGAGTATAAAATACACACGACATCTTACAAATGAAAACGCCGCTTGAGCAATAATTGTAAAAATACGACGTGTTAGGCGAACAAAATGGTACAAAAGATACTCAATTTCCGTATTGAAAGAGTTGGTTAACACATTAAACGGATGTAAAGCGACGAACGGAGAGACGAAATAGGCTTGTATGTGATCGGAAATTGGTAAATGCTAACAAGATCCAATTCGATACTTATATGAGGTTTTTGAACTGAACACAATATAATCGCATCATTTTACATTTTGATTCAGCAGTAAAACATTATCATCTTTCTAACGTTGAAAGATAAAGATAGTTTATTATTCAACTAGGCATATTACAATGCGCTTATTATGAACGTCACCGTTCCCCGAGTGTTCCCTTTAATGCAAACAATTTTTGATAATATAGACACTGTCTGAAACAACTTGAATTTGTAGTAGCCGCTTGGTTCGGTCAGATTTGCAAAGTTCGTGGGATCGAATTATAGCGCTTTCCAGTGTTTCCAGTTTCCAGTTCCAGTTTCGAAACTTTATTTTAATTAATATACAGATCCTTATACGGATACGCTCGGTTACAACATTTTAGCGCCCACGGTACGTCTACGCACATGCAGCTGGTTTGCTAAGGCCTAAATTAATATTCCTTTAAATAATGTCTGAAATGTGACATTGTTTTTCTCAATCTGTTGTCATTTTACAACAATCAAGTTAGTTATCGCGGCATTTAAAAGGATTCTCTGTTTGGGAAGAATCAAAGAAAACATTTTTATAAATTTATTTTTTGTATGTTTGTTATTTGCTTGTCGTATTGTTACAGGGATTCTCATTGTAATGCTCTTGTAAAAGGTCTTTTGCCCGAATGATGCGACTGCTAATGAAGTAAAGTTGCTTCATATTTTACCTTCAAATTTAAGCAGAAAGCGGAGTTGGCAAAACTTCAGTTAAGGCGCTAGTCGCCGTTTTGGCCAAAACTGTTTCTTTTTAGAGCCTACTTCTTCTAAATGGGTTACCAAAAAATTATGAAAAATATATATATTTTCATTCTATGTACAATCATTGTAACATTTGACTGTTTTCCTGTAGTTTATAGTTTCACCGTAAAAAAAAATACGACAGGACGTTTTGCGGCTAACTCTGTTATTGTAGCTCCGCGTTTATCACACTGATGCTCCGGTGTGCGAGAGTGACACGCTATGCGCGTATATTAGCCAGGGACCGGACAACCCTTTCCGCGATATAACCCTTTCAATGGGCGTCCCTTAAACACGGCTAACACATTGAAAGACTTTCCCTTTTGTACTGCAAGCCCATTCATACCCCTACCTTTGACTAACCCTTACCGAAAAGCTAACCAAAAATAAGGCTAGCCCTTAATAAGGGTTAACCTTATCTTTAAGCACTTTTTATAAAGGTTTCCCTTTAGTAATGTCGTAGTTCAGCCTTGCGTGAAAGAGACAGGATTAGTACATATCTACGCTGGTGTATGAAAACGAAAGAAAATACGTGCCTAGTCAAAGAACGCAGCCGCCGCCGCCGACGATCGCTCGGATTCGAAGTAATGTGTGCTTTATGAACAAGGTAGACGACTTAAATTAGCACGCTTTTATGCTAAAAGGGAAGCCCTTTATAAGGCTAACCCTTATAAGCAATATGCAAGGTGTTGGTGAGCGGATGATAAGGGTTTTGTAAGGGTATTTGGGCTACCGATTACTCAAATGTGTTAGCTTTATATAAGGGTCTTTAAAAGCAAAATGAACGGGTTTCATCTGGCAAAGGATATGTTGAGTTAAGCCTTATGCAATACCCTTATAAAACCCGGATAAGGGATAGCGGGCCGGTCCCTGATATTAGCGATGTCCCGCTCGCACACAGGAGCCACACGCAGCTGCGCGCTGTGAAGACCGCCTATAGATCGACTCCTTTTTCTACAAACAGGAAACACTAGCTTGCTACGGGCTACGGCGTAGCGGTATACACGGTGGCTAAAAAATAAGTACATTCCAGTTGCCAGGGAGGTTTTAGGATTATACCGAGCAACTTTTACTATGAGACCAACCCCGAAATTGAGAAATTTTTTTTGGCTGTTTCATACATTTTGGCTGGTCCATTTTCTATGGGAGGGTTAATTATTGTATTAGCTTGTATTTTATTATACTTAGGCCCCTGCACGGATATTATGGTCGTTCTTGTCTACACGACAGCGTGATAAAACGGTATCCGTCACTTTATATCCCGTGGTGCTAAAAAGTGACAGTTATTTTATCACGTGGATAATGCCTGCTGCGCCGGTATCATGGTCGCGTTTTTGTCACTTGTCACATCATGCGTCACTTTCGCACTTATGGACTTGTTAGAGCGTGACAGGTATGGTGACAAATGATAGACAGCCATCTTAGCCCCGCTGGATGTGTTATGGATATGCTCTGTCAATCAACCAGAAACGTCACTTTTGACACTGACAGATCATAACCATAACAAATCCAGATCAAATTCATAACCTGTTATTACAAACAGACTACGCCTCCAGTAAGCCTTACGACTTAGTTTTGAATGATTCACGGTTAGTTTCACTAGACTTATATTGACCGGGATATAGACCGTGATTACCTTTTGTATTATTTGTGAGCTCCCGATATTTCGACGCAGTTACATGCATCATGTTCACGGGTGACTGAAGATAGCGGGTGGGTGTCAAAGTTGTGTAGACAGCGCTCTGTCTACCCTCATTCTTGCGCGTCGGCTGCGTTCACTTTCAACGTTACCAAACGTTAAAGATAATCACGGTCTATATCCCGGTCAATATAAGTCTAGTGAAGCCTTACGACGACTGCCTTAGCAGTGTCAAACTGACATATTCGCTAACGTCTGCGTAATTTACTTTCTATACATTTCGCTCGCACTAATATGCGAGTACGAGCGAGATTATCACAAATCATAAATCATTTATTTCGAGATGCATAGAAAGTAAGTGATGGACATGCTAGCGAATATGTCAGTGTCAAACTGGTGGTATTAGCCTTACGCTGTCTGCGTCTTAATAAGCCCCCTCTACACTCGTGCGCGAATCGCGGCGCGAAGCCGTGAACCCGAGTGTGGAGTCTAGTTCGTTCGTTTAAGTTCGTTAACCGTAAGTATCGTAAGCGAACAACTCGCGAACGCGAAGCGAAGCGGCGCGGCGGCGGGCCCATGGCGTTCGCATTCACAATGAGATCGCCCACGTAGGTCACTTCTATCTATAGGTATCAAAGGACTGATTTACCCCGCGTTGCATCGCTTCGCTTCGCGTTCGCGTGTTGTTCGCCTACGTAGTACGCTGCGTTACAGGCCCTGTTGAAAATCATATTTAAGACCTTTTGTTACGACGAAGACAGTAATTTAATTCATCTTGTAACTATAAAAAAAATCCTTGATTGTACCTACCTAATAATCGCATTATCAATGCTTTGCGCTAAACATATGTGTGTATAAAGGGTCTCTATTGTTTCCCATGCAGTTTTAAGTCATTAGTCCACATTTTCGTTAGTCATAATTTGGTTTTCCTCAGAAATGCGTCACTTTTCAGGATTGCCATAAAACAAACCTAATCTAACCTAACCGGCCATCTATAGGATAACCTGAGGAAAATCCTGAAAAGTTAACGGTTTCAGAATTATGACTAATTATAATATGACAATCAATACATTATGACTTACAATAATTATGTCAAACAAAGGGACCCCGTGTATAAATACTATTTATAATAACCTAAGTTTCGTTTAAATGACAAACCGAGTATGAAGTTGTTAATTGATAGATGGATAGTTCGCTGCATGTTCGCTGCCATATCGATACGTCAAAGAGGTAATCAGTTAATTTATTACATTATTACGAAAGTTAGACTAGCATAACCAGTTGTTTATTAGTTTAACCGTGCCTGAATTATTCCGGTAGGTACCTAATAAGCTACGTGTTTAGTGTTTAATATCAATGCACTGACAGTTTTGAATGATTCACGGTTAGTTTCAGTTTCACTAGATTTATATTGACCGGGATATAGACCAAATATAGACCGGGATCAAAAACAATACACGGTCTATATCCCGGTCAATATAAGTCTAGATCAATGCACTGGTTACACAAAACCTTAACAAATTATACACCTAAACCTTCCCCAAGAATTACTCTATTGATAGGTGAAAACCGCATGAAAATCCGTTCAGTAGTTTTTTGAGTTTATAGCGAACATAAATACATACAAACAGACACAGGCGGCGGGGGACTTTTTTTCATAACGTGTGATAGATAGGTAGGTTAATTTCATACATAAGGCGCACAAAATATAAGTGTAACATAAATTTAAATACTTACGAACTCTCTATGGTTCCCAAGATACAGGCTCGGCCTAGTTTGGGGATCACCGTCAAGTTTTCTGTGATGTAATGTTTTTTGCCTAATTAAACCTTTTCATTAAACCTTTTCATTTCATTTCATTTCATTTCAAAAAATACTTCCATATTTATTTCATTAGATCCCTACGAATAAATGTGCACAGCTATAGCTGTCTAGGTGCGACTAAGGAGCAACTGTACGACTTGTACAATTGAAGCGCTTTACTTTTGGAACGCCTATAACCTATCTGGAGTTAAAACATCATTATTTAATTTTTTTATTTTAAAGACATAAAAAAATACAATAATATTGTCAAACTATTTAGATCAGTACAGTTTCACTCACTATTGCTTTTAATCGCTTTTGGCGACATGTTTCGGATTCGTCGGGAATCCTTCCTCAAGCACGAGTGTTCGCGGCGGTTGTACTCCGTGCACTTCCGCGTGCGTGAGGATTCCCGACGAATCCGAAACATGTCGCCAAAAGCGATTATAAACAATAGTGAGTGAAACCGTGCTAAATATTTTGAAATATGTCTCACGATAGTTTAATTTCAATAGGTACTCGTAATATTGTCATTATAATTTCTAAGACCTAAAATAATTTAATGTAAGGATACAAGATATATACAGTGGTACTACGTAAACGAAATTAATAACTAGCTTAAATCTAAAATAGGCCCTTGAGGCATTGTACCAAGGATGCTGGCGGCATTTCCCCGCTGTATCGCAATGCTGATACGTTGTGCGAGAAAGCCGCCAGCTCTTCGGTCACCAGTTACGTCAACCAGACGCTTCGCGATTTCTGCAAACAACTTATGCGCGCTGGGACCCCATGGACCTAGAGTTTCAACTCCAAATGGAACGAAATGATACTCTCTACCGAGGCTCTTATATTTATTACGTTTTAAAATTTCGGCGCTTTCCGCCGCTCCGCCCGCTTTTACATTAGTCCGTTGGAGGTGGGACGGTGCCAGTGTGTCTACGCAGGTAGCATCCCACACCAACATCCGTCCCAAGCTCCAAGGAACCAAGGACATCCCATCGGGCCTCTTGCCATCATCTCTGATAATGCCAGTCGGCTCAAGAAGAGCGGGTACATTGATGGTGGCAAGAGACCGACGGATTATGTCATTAAGCGACGCATGTCTTGAAAAACGGCCGGCACTTTTTTGACAAGATAATCCATGGTGTCCCAGTCGGTCCACGTCCGTGCCACAAGAGCATATGTGTGGCGTACACACCGAAACCCCGAGTCGCAAACCAGTCGCCAGTCTAAGGGAGGCCGGATCCAAGAAAGTACCAGTATTAGGCGAAGGATGGGCATGTAGCCAGTAACCCGCTTCCCGGGCTCCGACCGCCAAAAGCCTCGCGCGGTCTGGACCTGTACAGTTGTTTAGGAGAATATTGTAAGTTAAATCACAGTAAACATTATCCCAACTCCTTTGTGAATTTGGGTTGTCTGGAAATTGTTTTCCCGGGCAAGCAATTTTAAAAGCATTTTTGGCGTCCTCAAAGCCCGCAATCTCACAGTTTGTGGGCAAAGCCCTTAAAATATTTCCTATGAGACCAGACGTGCTATGAGTGGACGCCAAAAAGGCTGGGGAAGCCACACTGGAAATTTTGCGAATTCCTAAACCTCCAAACCGAATAGGGAGGGACGCTTGAGACCAGGAAGGCTCACTTAGCTGAATGTTTAGAATAGTCTCTAAACTAATTTTGATCAAATCATCTAAAGGCGACAATAAATTTTGATGTTTCCAAAAAGGACAGCAGCGGAGCACATATGTAAATTTAGGGACAAAAAGACAAAATTTAAGAATCACAAGAGCATAATGAGGGCTAATTTCGAGTAAGCGATTCGTGTGACTTTTGAATTTAGTTATAGAGTTAGAAATATAACCGGGAAAAGATTCTTCGAATATAGGAGATCCCAGGAGGCAAAGAGAATACTTGTCTACTGATTTGATATCAGGAGCCAGATCGTCAAATTTGGGTTGTAAGTCTGCCAAAGAACAAGAAGGTTTTTGAATAAAGAGTTCACATTTGCTGAAATTCAGTTCTAAACCAATATTTTCGAAACTACTCTTAATAAAAGACAAATCAGAGAGCACAGTATTCACGTCGCCTCCTAGAGTTCCGTCATCTAAATACCAGACATTGAATTTTGATTTTAAATTTTTAATAATTGGATTTATAGCCAAACTAAAAATTGCTGGCCCGAGAGGGTCACCCTGCTGACAGCCAACCTCAGAAGATAATTCATGTGACTTGTACATTAATTTAGATGAGTTTGAATAGCAAAAGAAAAGGTAATTGTATAGCTCTGGAATTTTGTCCTTTACTTCTGTCAGCAAAGTGTCCCTACTAACCGAATTAAAAGCATTTTTAACGTCAATTTTGACTACAATTTCGCAATCATTGAGTGAAAGGTAGGTCCTTAGGGCATGGACGGCTGCCTCGCACCCACCTTTCGTGCCGAAACCTAGCTGTATTGGTTCAAAAAGGGACTGCAATTTTGATCTAACGTGTCTAACCGCAATTTTTGATGCCAGACGTCGTAAAGTAGACCCCACAGCAATGGGTCTCACCCCTCCGTCCTTTTTGGTTAGGGCGATCAGGTTTGCACCGTATAGAATAGGGAGGATTTCAGTGTTAATTTTGCCTGAAAACATAAAATTTACTAATTTAGTAAGGGAACTGATAAGCTGCACACCTGCGTCGCCCACGGAATGAGAAATTAGATCCTTCAAATGTTGGGGCGAGATCCCATCCAGGCCGGCCGCCGAACCGTTTTTGAAAGAAAATATGGCGTCAATAACGTCTTTGTCTTCGATTTGGAGGCAGGCCCGGTCAGATGTAGGTGGGGCAAACAAGTGTGGTACTGAAGGAGCTGGGGGATGTTTAGAACGTAAAGCCGAGAGGGTATCAGGAGTATCTGGCGATAGCACGTCATTTGTGAAAAGAAGACGAGCGGCACCTTTAAGATCGCCGTCGCTAATTTTACTTTCAATTAATTTAGTTCTATTGAAAGTGGATGAGGCGCATCCAGAAGGTCGAGAAATGTGTGGAATTGTATTCGAAACGCAATTGTTTTTGATTTTTTGTGTTAAAGAAATTGTCTTATCCTTTTTGGCATGAAGGGTTTTGAATGAAAAAAGGAAAAGATTATGCCAATCATCAATTTGATTATTTTCCACACATTTTATAATTAGGCCTGAAAGGTGATTAGCGACTGTGATCCTGGCGCCGCGCGGAACTCTTTTAACAACGGGCACATTCTTTTTAAGTTCGCTAAGGTATGAATGGAAAGGGATGGAATTTGGTTGGTCAGAAAGGGGGGTGGTCAAAAAGGGTTGGTCTAAATTTAAAACGGCATCATTTTGGCTGATACAAAGACGGTGTTTTTTGGAAATATGAATATTGAGGCCTCTCTGCGTTTTAAAAGAGTTGTCGCATTGTACACAATTAAAATTTAGATATGGTGTGCCATCGCCTGATTGAGTTGCGGCATGCATCCACTTACCGTAACAGTATCTACAATAACTAAAGCACAAAAAACTTAAACACAAAATAACAGTATTCACTAAAAATAAAATTTATAGTTCGTAATAGACGTTGACGTCGGCCGTCAGGACGACACGACGTAGCCGTACAAGGCCGCAACGTCTGAAACAAAAAGATATGTTATTATTTGTTCAGTATTGGGCCTGCCCACACTATTGCACAGTAATCTGATGTTTTTAGATAAGATAAAAGCAGTTTCAGGCATCTAGAGCCATGTATAATTTGAAAAATAAGCCAAAAATATCACTGTGCAAAGTGACAGACAGAAGGTTGACAGCTTTTTTTTTAATACTTACTAGACCTAAAATATTTTTGCAAAAATTATAATGTTAGTATTTACTTTGTTTTTATGGACCTTATATTGGGATTCTCATGGTTGAAATTAGAATATCTAACAAATTCTTAACAAATTCAGCTCTCTTGAGGTTTAACAGCACGTCTAGAACGAACTTCTAATCAAATTATACTTTGAAAAAATTTCGAAGCACCGACCTCGGTCATATCAAATCATATGCTCGTATCTCGTTACGATGTTACACTGTAATGTCAATTTTATTCCATTCACTAAAAGTTCAAGTTTATTTATACCTACTAATATAGACCTACAATGGACATACCTCCAACTAGAAATAAGGTCGTAACAAAAGTAAGTCCCAAAGTAGTTGACGTCGAGGCAAAGTAAATATTTATGTAGGTACTCGGCTGAGAGCTGAGAATGAAACTGAAGTAGTTTTTTATGAAGCTTTGCTTAATTTTCAAGCAATTGCGTTTGTTTTATGCCCCAAGCTTTTTGGAGTGTACTTAAGATTACAGTAATTGGGTAGTTTTAATGTTAGGCTCCCAACTCAACTATAATATTCGTGCGTGTAGTAAATTTATAGAGTATTCTCCTACTAGTCAAATCAGTTTCTTTTCTAGAACTGTCAAAACGATTTGCTAATATGGAATTTATATGAAACATTACTCAATAAAGACACGGCCAACTCACCTACTTTTTATAAGTACCTGGTGTGAAATAATTTATTTTAAATACAGTGTAATACTTACTCTATTATCCTAAATAGTCTGTCTGATCTTTGAAGGGTTGTATATTTTAAGCTTTAGTTAACAGCTGAAGACCTATTCTGATTGTAATATCAGGTTATGAATTTGATCTGAACTTTTTATGGATCTGATGTGCCAGTGTCAAAAGTGACGTTTCTGATGAAAAAAAAGTTCAAAGGTACATAGTAGCTCCTCTCACCCACGTGTTTAACCTAAGCCTCTCATCTGGGGTCTTTCCGGAAGTTTGGAAAACTGCAGCAGTTTGCCCGATATACAAAAGTGGCGATAGGAGTTCCCCGGTCAACTATAGGCCTATTTCTCTTTTAAGTACATTTTCAAAGTTGCTTGAAAAAATTGTTAATCAACAGCTGGTCAACTATTTGGAGAAAAATAGTATCATTTCTAATAACCAGTTTGGTTTCCGTAGAGGCAAATCTACCGAAGACGCCGTTACCCTTCTGACTAATACCGTTGCTAACTATCTGGACAAGGGTCTAAAAAGCATTGGGGTCTTCCTAGACTTAGCCAAAGCTTTCGACACAGTGTCTATTCCCATTTTGTTAACGAAGCTTGAAGGTTCGGGAATTAGGGGTCTTGGACTTGAGTGGTTTCGCAGCTACCTCACTAATAGAAGGCAGTGCGTAAAACTGGGAACAGCCACAAGCGACCAATTGGGGTTATCCTTTGGAGTTCCGCAGGGGAGCATTCTGGGTCCCACATTGTTTTTAATATACTTGAACGATCTAGCCTCAATAGAAATGCAACACGCTGACATGATCAATTACGCTGACGACACAGTGATTATTTTTCACGGGTCGACTTGGGGCGAGGTCTTTCAAATAGCTCAACAGGGCCTGCTTCGAACCGCGAAATGGCTGAGCTGCAACCTCCTTAGCCTAAACTGTGCCAAAACGAACTACGTGTGTTTCTTTAAAACCAGCGCATCGAGTCCACCAAGTGACACTAGTTTAGTACTTCACACCTGCAATAATCCTGCCGCCATTGCCCTTCGTCCCGATTGTACCAACTGCCACTCTATTTCACGCGTAGAAGCCTTAAAATACTTAGGCGTAGTAATTGACGAAAAACTATGTTTCAAACAACATATTGTCGCTACGTCAAAAAGAGTTCGGAAGCTCATATACACGATGAGACTGCTGAGAGATGTAGCCGATAGTGAAACCTTAAAACTAGTGTATTTTGCCCTTTGTCAGTCGGTTCTAACATATTGTATCTTGGCGTGGGGGGGCTCAGCATCCTCATCATTGATAGATTTAGAGCGCGCGCAGCGCTCAGTACTTAAGGTTATGCTCAAAAAGTCACCACTTTTCTCAACGGACAGTCTTTTCAGGGAGGCCTGCTTACTTAGTGTTAGAAAACTCTTTTTGGTAAAAATTGTCACCAGGGCCCACCGAAAGGTCTCGCTCTCGGTTGGACCGGTTGAATCCAACAGGCTCAGAAATCGTTGTTTTAGGATGCCATTAATGCCCACAAAGACTAGTTTCTGTAGACGTTTCAGTTCCTACCTAAAACCGTTCCTTTACAACAAGTTCTGCAAGATTGTTGACCTCCAAAAAATGACTGAATGGGAAGTAAAAATTGTCGTGACTAGAGCATGCTTGGACTGGGACTATCACGAGACTGAACGTTTCTTAAGAAACATTTATATTTGACACTCCCATCCTCTCCTCTTTCTTCTCCCATCCTCCCTCTCTCTTTCACACCCTTATATACAAACACACCCACACACACGCTCTCTCACACATACTCACTCACCGACTTTAATTTGTAAATTTATTAGTCGTTTTTAGCTGTAAGTTTCCTCTTATTTTAATTAATCTCTTCTTAAATTAACTTTTCCTTTTATAGTAGTATAGTTTTGAAGTTTTATTATTCAAATTTAAATAAAATAGGTGTAACATTCTTTAATGTCAACTGCATTCTAGGACCCCAAGTCACAGGCATAGCCTAGTTTGGGATCCACTGTATCCATGTGTCTGAAAACTGTTTTCTATTGTCAATAAAAAAAAAAATTATTCTTAAATTATTCTTATTCTTATTCTGATATAAGAAATATCACTTTTTAGGATTCCGTACCCAAAGGGTAAAAACGGGACCCTATTACTAAGATTTCTCTGTCAGTCTGATGTCTGTCTGTCACCAGAGAATATAAATTTTCACAGATGATCTATTTCTGTCGTCAAATACTAAAAAGTACGGAACCCTTGGTGGGCGAGTCCGACTCGCACTTGTCCGGTTTTTATCTGTCGGTGTCAAAACGTTTCTTGCGTCGGTGTCAAAAAAGGAAGCGCTTTTGGCCTAGCAGTAAAAGCGTGCGACGTGCAAGCCGGAGGTCGCGGGTTCACACCCCAGCTCGTACCAATGAGTTTTTCGGAACTTATGTACGAAATATAATTTGATATTTACCAGTCGCTTTTCGGTGAAGGAAAACATCGTGAGGAAACCGGACTAATCCCAACAAGGGCTAGTTTATGGCAGTCGCTTTCGTAAAAACTAGTGTCTACGCCAATTCTTGGGTTTCGTTTCCCAGCGGACCCCAGACTCCCATGTGCCGTGGCAAAATGCCAGGACAACGCGAGGAAGATGATGATGGTGTCAAAACGTTTCTTCTATCAGAAACGTCGCTTTTGACACTGACAGATCAAATACATGTCAAATCCAGATCAAATTCATAACCTGTTACAGTTGTAGTATAGTCGGACGGTTTTAAAATGTCGGAATCCACTTAAAGGATTACCTACCGATGAACGGCATTGTTGTCTTTTGTTAAGCCCAACCGCTAATTGGCTGTGCAAAATGGAATGCAATAACAACAAAAGATTCCATACAGATAACAACCTTATCGCTTGAAGAATAGAGTTAGAATTGCAATAGCAGGTACTCGATAAAAAACCTTTTGGAAATTAAACATGAAAATACCACCAGGTGTGGAATTTTGTTAAAGACAAGTACAGGATGCTATATAATATCGAGTACCTGCTATTGCAATTTTAACTCTATTCTTCAAGCGATAAGGTTGTTATCTGTATGGAATCTTTTGTTGTTATTGCATTCCATTTTGCACAGCCAATTAGCGGTTGGGCTTAACAAAAGACAACAATGCCGTTCATCGGTAGGTAATCCTTTAAGTGGATTCCGACATTTTAAAACCGTCCGACTATACTTGTAGTGCATAATTGTTTTCCATCGTATTTTCTCGGAAGCGTTCGTATTTGTCATGCTACTTCAGTCAACTACTTTTTGTACCCAGACTGACTGAAATAGCAAGACACTACAGAATATGTATTACTAGTACAGTCAGAATACGCCTCCTGGTTTATATTTCATACAACATGCGAGTAAGACTGTGAGCGCCATAATAACTTTTAGGGCTTCATGAATATTAAGTGAAGACGCCATTTATAAAACGACTTATACAATTTGTTACTTAACTTAAAATATGACTTAAGACTGTTTAAAATAAGGTATGATTTCGGATAGAAACTGAGGTATGTGTTAAGCTCTTTTAAATAACTTATAGGTTAATATGTTTGTGCTCTCGAGATAAATACTCAATTCACAAGTTTTATTCAATTTCTTAAGCGTGCTCAATATTGAGAGTCGCAAACAGGATTAAAATAATTAAATTATGCCTATTTAAGATTTACAGATTCGGTTCTACAGTTGTTTACATAACTAATTAGAACTTGCTACGTGTAACTCGTATTCAAACCAGTTTTACATAAATATTGTGAACAGCGTTAATGAACACTAATGGATTAAGTAGAAATTAGATTCTTAGGTTATAATTACACGAACTGGGACAAATAGTTATTTTCGATACAAGTGCGGAAAGAGGAAATTCGAAAGGAGTGTCGATAAATTAAAACACGACCGCAGGGAGTGTATCGAACAACGTTTTACAGTAAAGATGGCCCTTTAAACTTTCGACATATGCACAAAAAGTGCACTTTACGCACTAGTGCGAGAAAGTAGCACCATATGTACTGTAAAAGTAATTATTTATAACTGGGTCTATATTGGTTCCCATAAAAAAATATCAATTTTGTTTACCTATAACGTTTTTGTCATTATTATTGTTCAATAGTCAAAACTCATAATATTAAGAGGAAAGGGGGTCCTCATTTACCTCTCTGGATATTGATATTATGGTAAACATTTTGACATAATTTGATGTATATTAACCACCAGCTTATGCTCGGGACTTCGTCTGAGTGGAATTAGTAATTTGGGTACCTTAATTTTTAAACAAATCTGCTTTTTATTTCACCCTTCTTTTCACCACCAAACGGGATTATTTATTTGTTTTTCTTCACTTCACTTCCACTTCCACGCCCAAGTTGGGGAAGTTGAAGAAATTGGAGAAGGTAAATAAGTTGGAGAATATGGCGAAATTGAAAAAGTTTGAGAAATTGATGAAGATAAACAAGTTGGAGAAGTCGAAGAAGATGAAGAAGTTGCAGAAGACGGAGAAGTAGAAGTCGAAAAAGTTGGAAAAGACGGAGAAATTGGGGAAGTTGGTGAAGTCGGTGAAGTGTAATAAAAATTACAGATGGAGAAGATGGAGATATTGAAAAAGTTGATGAAGATAAATAAGTTGAAGAAGTTGAAAAAGATGGAGAAATCGGAGAAGACGGAAGTTGGTGAAGTCAAATACGTCGGAGAAGTTGAAAAAATTGCAGATGAAGAAGTAGTAGTAGTTGAAGAAATTGGAAAATATGGAGAAGTTGAAGGAGTTACTGAAGTTGAGGAAGATGGAGAATATGAAGAAGTTGAGAAGTTGAAAAAGTTGAAGAAGTTGTAGAAGTTGGAAAAAGGATCAATGCATATACCTAGGTGAACAAAATCAACCTGTATTGTTATTTATGATTCATCATGTCAGCCGATAGACGTCCACTGCTGGACATAGGCCTCCCCCAAGGCTCGCCACTCCGACCGATCCTGTGCCGCTCGCAACCACCGAATTCCCGCGACCTTCACCAGGTCGTCGCTCCATCTCGTTGGAGGCCTACCGGCAGTTCGTCTTCCGGTACGCGGACGCCACTCCAGAACCTTCCGGCCCCACCGGCCATCAGTTCTGCGAGCAATGTGCCCCGCCCACTGCCACTTAAGGTTTGCAATTCTGCGAGCTATGTCGGTGACCCTAGTTCTACTGCGGATATCATCATTTCTGACTCTATCACGCAGAGAAACCCCGAGCATAGCTCTCTCCATTGCCCTTTGCGTGATTTAAGATTATATTTATTTAAATATACCTAATACCCTTAACTTATTTTAACTTAACTTAACTTTAGTTATTGTCTTTAGAAATAACTATATATTATATAATACAACTATGAAATTATTAAAAGTTAAATAAGACACTGTCAAATATATTGTACATATATAAATTAATCTTTAGATTTAAGATAATTGCCTTGCCCTACCAGGGCCCATGTGAAACTATTATATATGTAACACCTGTGTACCATGGATGCAATAAATAAATATGAATATGAATAACATAGGCATTATTGACCTTACAATAAAACTAAGCCCATCCATCAGCATTCTTCCCTACTTTCGTACAATAGTTGTTTTTGAATGTGTACCTATAATGGGTACATTAAGTATAAAGACAGTCACGGTAAAATGCTGTTTCCCTCTTAATTGAGTCGTCGGAACGTCATTCCGCGGCGTAAATGACATGAATTAATGGCCGCTCCCAGGGACGCGATTAAAAATTCTATTCGACAGTTTGCGACAGGCATATCTTCCAACGAGACTGCTGTACATCAAATTGTCCACAAAGATACATATTATTTTGTGAAATGTCTTTAAAAAACCCGTAGGAGTCGGATCAAAAACTAAGTAATTAAGTCCGACTCACGCATGACTGCACATTTCTAATAGATTTTCCTGTGATCTGTAGGTAAAGATCTATTTTGTGTATTTTTTTTTTAATTTTTGACCCAGTAGTTACGGAGATAAAGGGGGGGGGGGGGAGAATGGTAATTTTTTGCCTATTTTCTTGAATACCTTCTAAACTGTCTGTTTTGTCTATGATTTTACCAATAAATAAATAAATCAATCAATCAATCAATCAATCTTAAAATTATAAAGATAATTCGATCATATATTCAAAACAATTTTCGTGGAAAGTCTTTATTAAGCAACATTTCCTTTAATGACTTATAATAGTTATAATAGTAGATATTATACTGTTTTTTTTTTTTTTTTTTTATTCATGTATTTATTTAGGGACTTTTAATCTTAAGATTACGCCAGTCCCATCGTACCTTAATCTAAATTACACTCATCTACGGCCTGTAGTAGTATACTGACTAATATAATTATACACAAATAAATATATCTCCTTTGCCTCTTCTGAGATTGGTGCCGCCAAGATGCTTTGAAAAGCGCCTACATCTAACCTATTAATATTTAGTGACTTCATCAACAATTGTCTTTTACCTTCGTTCCGTACACATTCCACCAGTATATGTTGAACATCCTCTACAATATTGCAAGCTTCGCAGTTCGGGGATGGCTCTTTTTTCATCATAAAAGCGAACTTCTTTAGAGGAATGTGTCCTGAACGAAGTCTTAACCCTATTTTAATTAATTTCCTACTTAACCTAGCACTCATAAACCAAGGAATATGAGGAGGTTCACATTGCATAGTCCTGTACCATATACCTTTTTCTTTGCAACGCTCATCAAAGTGTTCTTTCCATATCCCACGTACTTTCATATTGTATTTATGTAACTTTTCTGTAAAGTCTGGTGTAATATAAACTTCTGCTCCAATTGTGCGGGCTTCTTTTGCTAACATGTCAACCTCCTCATTTCCTCTTAATCCTATGTGTGCGGGGATCCATTGCAGTCTCAAAGACATATCAGTAGGTAAAGAGTACAATTTATCAAGCACAGTGTAAGCTATCGCTGTACCTCTGTTTCCAGAGGCGCAGCGAGCTACATGTTGCAAAGCGCTTTTACTGTCTGTAAAAATGACGATATTTTTGCATTTTAAACTAACTGCATAAGATATGGCCTCTGAAATCGCAAATAACTCCGCCGACATAATACAAATTTCTGAAATTATATTGTAACAACTTTTGGTTTTAAACAGTGGGTCTAAATATGCGGCTCCTATACTAGTTTCATTTTTTGATGCATCTGTATAGATTTTGTGCCAATCTCCGTATTTTTGACTTACTTCCAATAAAACATTGTTTCTTATATCACTAGGATGGTATAATTTCTTTGCACATTGCACTAAATCTAAATTGGTAAAAATGACATCTCTGAATTGTATATTAGAAACCCAAGTATTCAGACTGAACATTTTAAGGGGATTTGAGGTAAATATCCGTTCATTTTTTACATCGGAGTATACAGTTGCAAGCAGTGGTAGTTTTTTCCTTATCCAGTACCTACCTCTAGCAGATAATTCAAGTACTTCTAGAAATTCGACAGTTTTATTATTGGTCCATGTTAAACATTTAAGACAATATTTGTAAGCCAAATATGATCTACGTATATGTAAAGGTACTATAGTTAACTCAGACTCCATTACATGAATCGGAGTAGTTTTTATAAAGCCACCTATTACTCTTAAGGCTTGATTCTGTAGCTTATCTAATTTCGTTACATGGGATTTGGCACTACAGTCATACAGAAAACATGCATAGTCCATCCTACTGCGAATTAGCGCTATATAAATTCTCCTTAAATGAGAAGGGTGTACACCCCACGTCGGCCCGGACAGAACTTTCAATATGTTAAGGTATTTGGATATCTTTACATGAATTTCATTTATATGGCTGCTAAATAGTAATGCCTTATCCAACCAGAAACCTAAGTATTTTATTTTGTCCACTGAACATATTAAGTTATTTCCATGATTTGATTCCACCCAGTTTGTCTATGATTTTACCAATAAATAAATAAATAAATCAATCAATCTTAAAATTATAAAGATAATTCGATCATATATTCAAAACAATTTTCGTGGAAAGTCTTTATTAAGCAACATTTCCTTTAATGACTTATAATAGTTATAATAGTAGATATTATACTGTTGTGAAGGTTTAACGCTCATCTAAAAAATGATAGTATTCCACGGTTAATGTTTGTGAGCCATGTCACGAATATTAAGTCGAATTCACCTTCAGGAAGGAATCGCTGTAACTGTTCTTTGACGTGCGGATTACGTCACTACTGAATGTAGCTTTTGATTACTTCCGCCACTAAAGGGCTATCGCTTTTTAACGGCTTTTTTGAACTTCATTTAGATTTTTAAATATTCCGGACTCACGTAGTTTCACGAAAATTCTCTGATTAAGTAGTTGAAGAACCATATTCAAAAAAAAAATGGTGGTGTTTTTTTTCATGGGATATGAAAAAAAAACACCAGTTGGTAAAAAATAACGGTACATTAAGCGCTATAAAAATAAAATGATAACGAGCTTATTTATTATCACAGTGAGGTAGCCATCAGAGTGTAAATTAACTTTATCTCAACTTTAACCTTTGATGACGCCCTAACTTTAAATTTGGTTCTTGCAGAGTTGCTTTAACGAGTTAACTTCTTTGAACTGGACGGATGTAGATGTAGTGTAGGGACGCCCGGCCGGAAGCAGGCGGGCTGTCGATCACGTATCGCGTTGTACCGCATTCAGCCCAGTTCCCCGAAGTTGGAGCTGTAGGTTACTGTCCCGGCGGCATTCCCACACTGTTCTCCTCAAACCTTCTTGTTTTCCTGCAGACCAGAAGGACATCTGTAAGTTCGAAGTCCTTTAGTTCGTTTACAGTGTGTCTTTACCGAATGTATTATATCGCGGTGCCGCATATATAATACATTCTGCTAGTAAGTGTAAGCTGGTCTCCTCCTTACCACAACGTGGACAGGAGGCGTCTCTACTAATTTCCATTATCTTAAGATGTAGTCTGTCAGTAGTCCCAGACTGCTCTTACCTAGTTTCAAAAGATTCTCCTGGTTCTCCTGTGATCTATGCCTCTAATCATCATCTTCGACTGTCTGCATCCAGTCTATTCTTCCCATTCTCTATGCGCTTCCATCTCTTTTACCTTCTCTATGACTACCTTCGTGACATCCGCAGACATAGGCAGAACCAGTTTCAGACCTATACAGGGTGGAAAGACACGACGACCCTTCTCGCAAAGGGGGGTTAGTTCAAGTGATGGAGAATCGATTCGTAATGTTTAGATTTTTGTTACGAACAATTAGTAAAAATATTAAAATTAATTAATCTTCTTCTTAGTGACAACCCTACTATTACTACGTACTATCAACCTACATGTAAGTGTAATGTGACACTTATGTTTACAAAAATATTTGACATAAAAAAAATTGACATACGGCTAGTTGGGTGTGGTGGAGGATATCTTTGTCTGTAGCGTCGTAACGTCTCGGCGGCATTATAATTACACTCCCCGTATAACATAAGCAAATTTAGGTAATCGTGGGCTCCCAAGGGCATTTTGAAAATAGGTTTTTTCGCGTAATTTGCAATTTATTTGCGTCACGGTTTTATCACGGATAAAGGTGACAGTCCATTTCCAACCGCAGCTGCATTACTGCAGCGGCCTGAACGCGTCGGTGTTATTGTCAATTTCCATAGTAAAATGAATGACTATATCGACTGCACGTATAGTGATTTTAACGTATTCCTGACCGCAGCTGCACTACTGCTCCGACACGTCGGTGTTATTGTCAATTTCCATAGTAAAATTAATGACAAGGCGGACTGCACGTAGCATGGCCATTTTTGCGTATTTAGTGTATTATTGCAACTGCGGCTGCAGACCGCACGTCAAATCTGTCACCTGCACTGAAATGTCTTTAGGTCACAGATATTAGTAGTTCTAAGCAAAGAGGATATAACCATACATGTTACTGAACCTAATGAGGGTTGTCACTTGCAGTATTTTGCATTAAAAGTTAACTGCCTATAACTTAAAAACGGTTACGAATATGAGCCTAGTTTCTTTAGAGGAAATACAGTACTAAATCCAAACAATCCGCCTTTTGCGGAAAGGATCGTCGTGCCTTTCCACCCTGTATATCCCGTCTCCGCCCCTATCCTCGCCAGCTCGTCCGCTTTCTCATTTCTCGTTACTCCCTGGTGTCCTGGTACCCATGCCACCGTGACACTTATTTGCTTGCCTATCGAGTTAAGCTCCTGAACTGGACGGATAACAAAAAGTCCATGGTTTATACTGACTTACAAAAAAGGAGCTAAGTGCCTGCTGTTCAACTGAATGATTTTTGAAATTATTTAAAAATATAAATTATTTACTAGCTGTTGCTGTTGTACTGGCCTATTGCCTAGTATTAACCTCATTTTTCATTACAAAACACAGAAAATAGAAAGAGATACCTTTGTAATCTCTCGAAGCAAAACGTGGCAAAACGATTAATGATCATGTTATATTATTATACGTATATGTATATATTAAAGTCAATTTCTTTCTAGG
This sequence comes from Cydia strobilella, assembly GCF_947568885.1. Taxonomy (NCBI): domain Eukaryota; kingdom Metazoa; phylum Arthropoda; class Insecta; order Lepidoptera; family Tortricidae; genus Cydia; species Cydia strobilella. Next base: position 5,268,199 of record NC_086048.1, read on the forward strand.
CCAAACAATACAATTTATTGCGCTATGAAGAACCGTAACCAAATTACGACCAAGTAGGTCACGGGGGTAATGAGATTGCTCCTTAATATATTAGATGCAAGTCGATGCTAATGAGCCTATATAGCTAATTACATATCATTAGTGCAAGTTATTGGTTGGAAATTGGAATATGTTTGAAGAGGAAATATGTTTGTTCGGAAAAATAAATAATATACTGAACTAAATAAAAACTAAATATATACTAGAGGGTTTTTTTTCGAATCTCGTGGCCCATTTTGTTATGCCAGTATAAAAATAATGGGATTTTTTAATTCAATAATGTTATGAAATAAAATTATAAAAACGTATATTATATTGGTATTAGGCCCAATATTAAACCAATTATTGGTAAATTGTGGCCTTCATTAGGCCACTGTGTGTTGACAATGCATTCCCGTTTGTATGGTTTGGATGCCACTTGCATGCCCAATTTAATTTATCAATTAACGCCAATATAGCCATTGTTGATCTATCTATTGCGAAAATAGTCGTAATAAAAATATACCGCCAGCGCAGGTCGCTTTAGCTGTAACCCACTCAAAAAACCTTAAAAATGCCATATTAATTACGTCTCGAAGGATTTATTACTTTATAAAATAGATTCTTGTGGGTGGGAACCGACCTTACATTTAAGGCTACCCCTCCGTATAACGTGCATAAGATACATATTTGCAAAGCTTCGAAATTTTCACAAATAAAATAAAATAACAATAGAAAATAAACAACGGCGTGTATAATTGCTAATTGGACTAATAATTTTCGTGACTTTAGTAGTTTAAATCTGAAACCATCTTGGACCTTTTCACGTTTAAACCACTGAACCTAGTTAAAAACTATCATTACCTCCTAGTATAATAGGATATAGGGTAGTTTTCATCACGGAAATCATGCTTTCAGGGGGTGAAAACTGGGGTGGATTTACGAGTACAATGGAGGAGAGATAAGGAAGTACTGAGTAAGTCTACGCATACGAAGTATAGTATAGTTAGCTAGTCATATAATTATAATTGTAAAAATGTAAATTTACAAATACGTATTATAATAGCTAATGATAAAAAAAAAACCAATAAACCAGAAAGCTAGAAACAAGCCAAGCTTTAAGGAATACCTACGGATCTCGTTCAATTTCCTGTGTCGTCGCCGGATTTCCGGACTTCGTTCGGACAAAATAATGATGCGCTTTGCGAGTGCACAGGCTTTAGTCTAGAATGTGCATTTACCGCATTTAAGAGTCCCCTGCAAGCTCGGCCGAATTGCACCTTCCCATACAAACGTAGTTCCGCTCTCATTTTAAAACTACGTGTTGGATTGTAATGAAACTTTGCACATACAATGACATGAGGTATTTCTAGGTCTGAAAATAGTTTATATAGCTCTAGTTTATAAAACAAACAAAATAGAGAAAAAACAAGTTTTGTATGAAAAACTTAAATTCGCTGCATTTTTTTAACTATGGTATCTGAAGCTACATAAACTAATTACAGATATAGATAATATATACCTTATCCTATTGTAAGTACAAAGTTTCAGAGTAATCTAGCTAGTCGTTTTAAAATGAGAGCGGAACTACGTTTGTATTGGGGAACCGAGGTTGCCGGAGACCCTTAGGATGCCGTCGATTTAGCCAGTAGTTTTTTGAAAAATCGTAGTGCTTTTTTAGACCACAATACTGTTGGTTGCCAAAAAATATGAATAGCAATCTTGAGGCCTTTCTCTCGTATACTATATGTACTACTCGTATATTATAAGGTTAAGTTATATCAATGGTATAACTATAATTATATTTATATCGTACCCTTGGTAAAACATAGCCACATCTGTAAAATCTCTACTTTTCAATAGAGAGGTTTAAAGATTGCGCGAGTGAATTTTGAGGATATCTGTAATGTACTGTATTTACCTCAGTATATCATACGATGTAATGTATTTCCAACGATTCGCCAACACAAACATCACGCGGTACGTCTGGCTCTGCTCATGGCATAATATCGATTGGCCCTAACTGTCAGTGACGTCACCATGACGTAAGCGCTCGAAGCGTCAATACACTACATCCCTTCCTTTGTTTATTTTTCGAGAACTAAGTTAATCATACCAATACATAATTACATACCCAACGTTCTATGAATGCGCTGGTACCATTGCCTTGGGTGGACTTCTCCAAGACTCCGAGATCTATGACTTACCCCACTTGGGACTTTTGTAATCTTCAATTTCTCTACTGTATTGTCGATAGCTCCTGTAAGTCTGATACCTGAATCCCTTTTCCTTTCCCCCTTTTTCCGTAAAGTCTAAGTGCTTATACTTAATCCCCTTGTTTTTATAATCGTCAAAACCGTTCCTAAAATGTTCGTGATATGGATAGTGGACTACATCATCGGGTAATGCCTAACAAAACAATTCGTAGCCAACTCAGTCTGTGATAATTAACTTATTTAGGTACTGAGTTTATTATCTGTTTTAATTATGAAATGATTTCATGAAGCTCCAACTGCTCCAAGAGTTAGTAGTTTCCCTCTAGAAACCTCTCATCTAAGTCACTGCATGAGCTAATGAGCTTATCATTTGGGAGTGGTCTGTGTGGAAATACTATGATGCAAGGCCTTTAATTTTTCTTCGCCTAGTTGTCCAAAACAGTTCTACCAAATAAAACTCTTTCTATTTAACCCCAATTCTTTATATTTGATTAGCTAGACAATAAGAGCTGAACAATCATTACAGTATTAATGACATTCTTCAATTTTGGTGACAATGACGGTTCATTTTTTTTTTCTATAACCCATGACGATTGAATGCTGACATGATGATTATGTTTTGGTTTATCTCTGGTCCGTTTGTTATTTATTTACATTTCCTATTGTTAAATTTAATTTTTCTACACCTTGTGTAGGTTTCTACGACCCAAAAGTGATCTAACGAATCCTATTTGAGTACTCGATAATGGCTCACTATCTTATCTCATTCTTTTGCTTATTTTCAACTTTCAATACTGTACAAGTGTACTTACAGGTTACAATGCCACTTAAGCTATAAGCTACACTGCCAACCTAAACCAAGTTGTTCTTATATACAATGCATTATTATTAATACAATATACAGAACTCCAACCAACTTTGATTTGACAAGGTAGGGTTGTGGACTAAACAGTATAATTACAAAATTCAAAAGTTCATTTTTTCAAGTGGGCCTCAAGACTTGGAAGTTTTTTTATAAGAAAGGCAAGCAGGCAAGGTCACTCTTATACTTCTGTGTGAGTAAAAGAGGCCTTACAGGACTGCATTTACGCTAGCCACTTCTAGTTTTTATTCTCCTTTTTCTAACTGCATGTTTGAACTTCTGACACAATTAACAGTCTTACAGAAGCGAATGACAAATCATCCGAATAAAAGATCTAATTATGCTTACACTAATAATATGAGATATTATAACCACATTACAAGATACACAGTACCCACAGTGCAGTGTAATTACCTTGCTACTTTCATCTTTATAGTGAATACAGAACGGAGCTACGGAGCTGTATCTTTTCTTTCAGTGCTACGGATTAGCTATTTAAATTCCAAATTCCTTGTCTCTCAGAAAATCAAGAACCCATATGTGATTGTTTGTAGCACATCTCTTTCTTTTTTTTTTAATACATAGAATTAATAATTAATTGGCAACCATCAGTATCACTTACATCAATCTCACATTGATTCTGGTGAAATTCATGTTTACCTTTTTTATTTTGAAACGTGATTGTTTAGTTACATACGCTTTGTGCACGTACACTTTCTGTTTACTTTATTATGTGCAACATTTATTTCATTTCATTTTCATTTCATTTATTCCTTGCTTAGTGTGTGTACAAAAGATCTTATGCATAAATCATTACATGTCTTAACACAACCCTGTGAGGGTATTGCAATACATTTAAGAGCTAAGAACTAAAGTACTAAAGTAAAGTACAAAATGTAATAAGTTAGGCATTTGAAAATACATTTTAAATTTATACAAATTCACGAAGATAAGCTTCCTATGCAATTTGTGCTGAGTCAGTGATACAGCATGTTATACATTAAATATTGAACCAACATTAGTTTTATTTTTATTATCACTTTCAGAAGGTCAATGATAATTGCTAGCTTGTGCAATTTTCTGTGTATGTTCAAATAACATGTATACCTACATTTTAGACCAATAAAAACTTATCTTATAATATTTATTTATTGTAATCTTATATTTTATACACAAGATGCTTTATAAATCGGTTTTCAAATGTATGAGTCCCGTCCATTAACTACGAGTTATATACATAGTATCTATAGACCTGCAAATGTGTTTATATGTATATATATATATATATATATCTACAATACAACGCAACGTCCATCAATCGAGAGGAAATTCGTTAGATACTTGTGGTAATGTGAAACCAGGCAGTTGCTTATTCATTACCCATATTATGCCCATATTACATACCTATATATGATAAAGACTGCACTGTTCGCTATGTTCTTTGTACATACATATAAATATATTGTACATGGTATCGTGTGGTATCGTTCACCACTAAAATGGACTTCATGTTTTCTCTAGAATTCTTTATTTTCCCGCATGTAGTCTAGTATGCGCGTGCAGACGGTTAAAACTACGAACTACATACATACATAAGCTAGCTGCATAGCTTAATTATTTAGTTTTTATTTTATATATTAGTTGGATTTATTTTTATGGCTATCTACTTAAATTTAAACATATATTCACATTTTCAACCTTTGACATACCAACTCGTAGGTAGCTAACAATATGCCTATGGAACATATTGGACGTAGGTTTACTAATAAAACATTCAATGTTTATTATTTCATAATTTCTTTTTTTTTGTATAGTAGCCGTGTGACATGTGACGTTTGGTCTGAAGTCACAATGTTATTTTAATATCACTGGTACTTATTTACAAGTATCCATTAATGTACCGTAGTTGTGTAATGAAACGTTCACAATTTAGTTTTTTGCTATACACTGTATTCAAAAGTTGACCGAAGCGTTAGCGAAGGTCTCCGTTTTAACTTGAGCCAAATGCTTTCGTTTCTCCTCTACAGGTCACAATTTTCGACCGATTATCATGAAATTTTGTGACCAGATTAAATATATTTTTTCCGATCCAGGTTTTGGTAATTTTTCAAACTGCGTAGATTGGCATTAAATAACTAGTGCCAATAGCGTCCATGGCGCTTAAGGCCCTTGTGAGTTCACTATGATAATGACAATTACTCAACGAACCAAGTGTTTCACACATAGCCACTAGTAACTAATTATAGTGATTATTATGAATTTGCTAAATAATCACGACTTCAAGCAGACACCTTCATCCCTGCCTTTTCAAATGAATGCAGTGTCCATGTAAAGTTCTGCGAATTTCGTTTAAATCTTCGAAGCTTATTAGCTATGTAATATAAACGTCACGAATGACCAGTAAGTGTTTTCCTGCAACCGTTTTTTTTTATATAATTATTGGATGTCGCTGACTAGCAGCCAAGTTAAAGTATTTGCAATTGATATCCACTAGATTATGGAATAAGCTTACTTAACTCATTGTTTAATTAATTTATATCTTTATATCGGCAATACTCCTTTTATTTATTACATATTACTGTATTAGGTAGCTGTTTGATTAGCTAACCTCATTTAACACTTTAAACTCTCGCGTTTTGTACACATAATTAATGTCTATACCGGGTCTAACGCGATTAAATTTCATTATTTTACCTTTTTTCCGACGTTTCAACTAGGTTGCACTAGCTGTGGTCACGGAAGACTGACGTCCCAGCAAATGTCAATTGAGATTTGCGATATTGGTAAACAACACTAAACTACCCTACATTAGTTTATATAAATGTTCGGGGTAGACAAGTAAATTTTACCTCACCTCATTTATTTAAAAATTTAATCAAAAGTATACTGACTAGATTGTAGACTATCCAGTTTTTTTTTATCAGTATAACTGGATGGATGGTCATGCCAGTACCTCAAAATCAAATCTATAAATAAGCCAGATACATTTTACTTTATTTGCGTTCGCTGATAATTTATTATATCTGCACAGTTCACTTATTATTGTTTTTTTTTTAAATATATATATATATATATATATATAATTTCGTTTGGATTATAACTTTACCCCGCTCTTGAGGTCTTCAAGCGATTTCTTGCGTCATATTAGAAACGCTTTATTGGATGACCTATTACAGGGTATACCCATTTATTTGAATACAACGTGTGACCTTGCTGTCAATTGTATGACGATATAATACAACATCAATGTATTAAACAATAGGTCGTACTAAGTACGATGCCGATTTAATGAACCTGTCGATTGACACCAATTTTGCTATACACAGCATGACTATTTAGTCCTGGCTTTAAAACCTGGTGTTTTCAGTCTATATTTATATTATTTAATGAGCAGACAAGATATGCCTATTTGCATTGACCGATTTAGTAATCAGATTTTAATATACACGTGACAATTTAATGTCTAGGATCGGGAACCTGCTAGGGTACTAAGCACCTATGTCAATTTAATGAACAAATCAATTCATCTGTATTAACCGATTTTGTAATCAGATTTGTTATTTCCGTGACAATTTAATGCACAGGTACGGGAACCTGCTATCTCAATTTAATGGTCAGATCAGTTTATCTGTTCTAACTGATTTTGTTGTCAGATTTGTTATTTACGTGACAATATAATGTCCAGATACGGTAACCCGTATCTTAATTTAATGGCCAGATTAATCTATCTGTCTTAACTGATTTTGTTATCAGATTTGTTGTTCACGTGACAATTTAATGTCAGGTCTGGTAACCCGCTATGTTAATTTCATGACCAGATCAAATTATCTGTCGTGACTGATTTTGTAATCAGATTGGTTATTTAATGTCCAGGTTCGGTAACCCGCCATGTCAATTTCATGACCAGATCAAATTATCTGTCGTGACTGATTTTGTAATCAGATTGGTTATTTAATGTCCAGGTTCGGTAACCCGCCATGTCAATTTCATGACCAGATCAAATTATCTGTCGTAACTGATTTTGTAATCAGATTGGTTATTAACGTGACAATTTAATGTCCAGGTTCGGTAACCCGCCATGTCAATTTCATGACCAGATCAAATTATCTGTCGTAACTGATTTTATCGTAACTGTTATTTGCGTGACAATTTAATGTCCAGATTCGGAAATCTGCTAGCTGCAGCTGTTTTATGTCTATCTAATTACCAGATAAATTTATCTGCTATGATTTCATAAATCATGACAATTTAATGTCCAGATTCGGTAATCTGCTAGCTACAGCTGTTACATGTCAATCTAATAGCAGCGTTTTACCTTACAATAAAACGGTTAGAAGCTTAATGACCAGATAAATCTATCTGCTATGTTTTCATAAATCGGTTTCATTATGCCATCCATAATGTTACGTGTGACAATTTAATGTCCAGATTCTGTAATCTGCTGTTTCAAAATAATCAAGTCACTTGGGCTCCTGATTGGGAATCACCTTACATATTCACATTACTCGTAGCAAAGTAAATATTTTCTTCCTCTCACTACAATAATATTTAAATAAACCAACTATGTATGGTTTTAATTTTATTTATAAAGAAAATCTTAAAAAATAATAATATTTAGTTACATGTAAAAAATCCGCAACGCAGGCTTCGTCAGGTGGCTACAAATGCAAATCAGCAACATGCTTCGTCCCAAAAATACCAATGATGATATCCGCAACAGGCTTCGTCACTTTTTTTTTAAATAAAATAACCGTCACGAATCGCACCTGGTTCAAATGTCCCCATTACGCTGGCAGCGTTACCGCGCTGAATGGCCAACGAGATCTGTTGGACCAGGTACGATCCGGACCGAGGGTCGCACCCCCTGTCCCTCAGCCGCCGACCCAAATCCCTCACAAAGTCCCTAGCCTCCACAGCCCAAGGTACCGCAGTCTCGACTGCAACCGGCACAAAGTCGTACGTTGGTTCCAGGGCAGAGTACTTGGCATGCTTCATTTTGGCGGCATACTCCGCGGCAGTACCAGCAGACCTGACGGTGAGACTCAAGTGGGACGGCGCAAATGTACTCACGCACGTTGCATCCCACAAGAGGCATCGTCCCCTCTGCCATGGAACCAATGTCAGACCATCAGGCCTCTTGCCATCCGTGCGGCACAACCCTGGAGGCTCCAAAACGCAAGGAATATTGGCCGACACCAAAGCCCTGTGGATGACATCATTGATGGCATAATGCCTGGAAAAACGACCCGCGCACTTCATGCAGCTAAGGCCATGGTGACCGTCTTCTTCAACCATGACCCCACAAATGCACCGATGTGCTTCGCACACCTTACACCCCAAACGCAAGGCAACCGCGATTCTTAAGGAATCATTATCTAAAAGTGTGCCTAGCGAGGGGGAAGGCAATGCGTGTAGCCACGCCCCCGACTCAACCCTCGAAGCGGCTTTGAGGCGCGCCAAGTCGGATCCTACCGCCTCCCCTAACATATTCGCCATGGTCCTTCTGCACAATATATCGTCCCTACTATGTATTACATTTGCATCACACAATTGCATTCTGATGGAACTAAGTTGCAATAATAAAGCTCCAGTGTGAACATGTCAACCATGAATGTAGTGTCATTGTACCTACCTACCTACGTTTAAAAGTGGAAGTCAACATGCAATTATTTGCAGTGTTGATGCCTGGCAGGCTATAAGCTTTAAACAGTGCTATTAACACTGGCTGCCTCCGAGATGTTTTTTTTATTTGTAGGTAGATCTAATTGTTGTTAGTCGCACAGCCAACTTTAAAGCCTACAATTATAATTGTAACGTTCAACGCTTCAAAGATCATATTGCTAGATGGCGTTACCGAATGGAAATATTGTTTTCTTTGTTTTTTAGAAGTGAGTGTGAAAGGTGTACCACCAGTGCGTACTCTCACTTATCACTTGTTTGAAACAGTGGATTCGATTTTAAACCAATTTTTTGCACACTGACAAAACTTGATAATTAATCGAGATCGACTGACCTGTCTTCCCTTTCCTCTTTTCTTGTTTTCCTCGTCGCTGTAATGTACTGTATTTACCTCAGTATATCATACGATGTAATGTATTTCCAACGATTCGCCAACACAAACATCACGCGGTACGTCTGGCTCTGCTCATGGCATAATATCGACTGGCCCTAACTGTCAGTGACGTCACCATGACGTAAGCGCTCGAAGCGTCAATACACTACAATATCTTTTTGGCATTTAAATGAAATTCTTAAAAAAATTGTATGTATGTTTGTGTAAATGCGATTGCGTCATACGATTTTCAAAAAGAATACATTAATAAAGACAAAAAGTCACATGGTCATCTCCATACATTATTTAAGTTAGGTTTGGCATTTTATAGAAACGATTGTCACTTAGGCCCTCCGGATTAGACGGAGCGTGTGGAGCTGACATTGTGGGAGCTGTTAGGCGTATTGGTAAAAGATCCGTGAAATAGACTCGCGGTAGAAGCTAAACTCGAACAAGGGTGACGTGGAGAAGCACAATTGGAAGATTAATTATTTTTTTCACCAGCTCGTAAAAAAAAACGTGGCATGCTTACATTCATACAAAACAAAGACTTACAAAATAGTGACGTTTTAACATGGGGCTGAACTAGGGTACTCTGTGTTTCAGGCGAGAATACACATTAATATATGTCAAAACGTTGGTTAGTACATAGTAAAAAAAATCATAACATTACTAACGGGAAATGGGGAACGGGAACTTCCGGGAAATGTTGTGAATAGCATTACTAACTAAGGTACATTTTCCGGATATTAATTATAACAATATTTTTGGGGTGATACAACTCGATGTTAAACAACAACTATGCCTCCTTGTAAAACAAATACCTAACTATTGTACAAAACACCGTCATGTCTTTGTGTTCGCATCGTCGTGTCGCGTGTTCGTTACTTTTAGGATTTTAATGCAATATGTAAGTATAAGTACTACCTAAACTGTCAAGCCGATATCGATATGTTGTGTTGTTTTATCACAGAGTTTCTAACGGATCCCCACTATTTTTGTTACATCCAGTATGAGTGTGAAGATTGAGCGCAATCGAATAATGGGAAGTGGGTCTAATTTAGCTTGCAAGATTCGACCCGAACAAGTAAAAGCTTGTAAAAATGGATTATGTTCAAAAAGTTAACATACAGCCCGCTCCATTCACGTCCTGTTCGTGAGCCGCAGTGACATCGAAATATTTCTAACGCCTTGATATTTGTCTTCCCCCGGTGCCTATCTCGTCGCATAATAATTGATTGTCCTAATGTAATGTTACGCATAAAGCTCTTTTCGCTTAATTTTTCTTCAGCTGAAACAGAAAGTTTTTTCGAAAATATTTGAAAAACGAAACGAAAAACTGATTGTGCATGGTGCAACCCAAATTCACATACATGACCAAACTCGCATACAAAGCATGACAAAGCTAGTTCTTTTCAACACATATACACAGTAGGTTTACTTACGAGCTAGAGCTATGAAAAGAAGTAAAAAGCGTTATCCGGCAAACGTCACGTACAGCGGCAGCGGCTGTATTTTATAGCGATAATTTTTACAAAAAGGTATTTTACCGACAGATTAAAATTGCTGTTCTATGAAGTGTAAACAATTAAGTAATACAAAAGATTAACGAAACGATTTTTACCGCTTTAAAACAGACACTTTACGTCTTTCTATCTATAAAATGATTTTACCCTCGACTTAACGTGAAATGAGATGTTCATTAGAGTTCTTTATTACTTTTATTTCGTTTATCCTTCTGAACCGGACTAAAAACGTTATATCAAAATTGTTTCCATCCAGTCATGTTCCCATTTTGCTTGGATCTCTGTCAGATAAAGTTTTACAGCTAGAGTTTGGTTGTTCCAATTAAAGAGGTTAGTTTGTTTGGTAATTACATCATGAGAAGTTAATTCAGCAGATATTCGACCTTATTAGTCACCTTGTAATTTAAACTTTCACGATTATTATTTATTTATTTATTTACCAAATATATTAAACCGGGTCACTCACTTATTTTAAGTCGACGATTGCTCGACACGGTTTCGCTCTATAACGAGGAGCATCTTCAATAGGAGCAGGTTGGTGGACCGACGCAGACTGCGGGCAGCACATCTCCGCGACCTATTCGCGGGCGATGGCGTCGGCAGAAGAGGCGAGAAACTACCCTCGTTTTCGGCATTGTTGTCAAAATGATGGGTTGCACACAACACTCACTACGTCATCACGGAATTTTTGTTATTAAGCCTTTAAAATTATTTCTGACATTTCGAGGAAGGAATTGTCCCCATGGTCTCGGAGACAATACCCTCTAATGTACTGAAAAAAAAATTGAAGCGAATAATCAAGCGTATGTTAGGCGATTAAGTCCCGTAAAAAATAATGTCTACAGGTAAGTTAAGAATACCATAAATGTGTAGGAGCCAAAAAGATGACTACAAATTCAGTGAGTATCCTTATCATACACTTGATACACAGACAAGAGGTTAACTGTAATGTGCCCAGTCGAATGGACCTTAAGCCACAGTGAATGTGTTAAAGGTTTCAGTCGCTTTTATTGTAATCCATGATCATTTATGTTAATTAAGCACAATTTCTCTGACAGTTGATTATCTACACATTAATAAGGTTCCGTTAGCTCTTGAAACTCCACCCATGTGGGATCCCTAACAGAGACAACTAAGTAGATTCAAGAAATTAACGAAGATCCCTTTCAAACTGAGTGTAACTCGTGTAAGTGATTTCAGGAGTTCACAAGTTTATGATGCGAACATCTCGTGTGTTAACGATTCCGTACAAATCAGATTTAGAAACCTTTAACAACATAATCTAGTATTTAACTGGGTCAGTCATGAGTTGTGGGGGGATATGTCATATGACCGAACGGAATGGTCTTAATTATCTTTCAGTAGGAGTAGCAGAGAAAGCGCTATTATTGCATGTCCTTGTCACAGTCTCACTTTTTTTAATTCCACACCATTTCAGTACGGTTTAACATGGTAACAAATAAACCGACCAAATTACGTATATTGTTTTTGATATGTTATCAGGAGTGTTAAAAGTGTTAAAACGTGTATGTTCTGTCCCTTCCGGGCGCACGCGTATAGCTCTCATCTATAGGATCCTACCATCTATGTTTAACAACTTTTACGAATGAGGAGGAAACTGACATTTTATCACGCCAAGTATGGATGGTATAGAAAGGATGCCAATCTCTTATGGCAGAATTGTTGCAAAAGTGACCGCTTTCAGCTTTAAATAATAGTTCCTAATCTCTCCGGTGGCGCTAGTTAGGCTCTGGGACATGAGTATAACATGAACCATATAAGGCAACAAATAACCCGACCAAATTACGTAGGTTGTTTTTGGTAGTATTTCGGTGTATAATTACTGTTTTTTGATGGACACTTTTCGTACATAGAGATTTGGCTCCTTTATATAGTCTCCATGACGCCAAGTGGCGCCTTCATAACAGGACCGCTGTCACTGCCAAATCACACACATTCTTTCAAAGGACATTCTTCGTTTTCTCCAAAATATTTCAATGTTGTGCGACAAATTGTGGTAATATAGGACCTCACTTTTTCCCCAAGGACCCGATATGTATGAATTGGTAAAAAAAAACTTTGGGTCTCAAAAATTAAACCAAATGACAAAGACCGACTTTAGGGCTGCATTTTAAGGAAGATAAATATTTTGGAAAGAGTAAATACACAGGTAAGCTAAGTTTTGATAAAGTAGTAGGTACATAATTTAGGGCATGTCTTGGCCACACATGCTGTTCTCCGTACGCATCACTACTTTGTGTAGCTATCTGATAGTTGATTCATACTGGCCGTATTGTCTATGGTTTTATAGTTTTATATGTGTCTATGATTAGATTTGTATTGAGAATCTTGTAAGCATTCTGAAGATGGCTTCCTGAAATAAACTACCTAATATAACAAGTCTGCAGTTTCCATTATAAATAAAACATGGTGTCAGAAGATGGTGATAAGTCTGAAGACGAAGAACGCCACGAAAAAGAAGTTTCCATTATTGGGTCCATAAAACCGCTAAAAATTGACAGTCAAGTTCCAGAAAGATGGAAGATCTGGAAGCAAAAATTTGAAATTTATACTGAAGCCAACAAGTTAGACGACTTCCCAGAGACGAGAAAGGTGGCCATATTCCTTAATTTACTAGGAGATCAAGGTTTGACAATATTTAATTCTTTCTCAGTAGATAGAAAGACTGCCACTCTCAAAGAAGTAATTGATAAATTTGATGCTAAATTTAACCCATTAAAAAACTTATCCGTTGAAAGGTATAATTTCTTTTCGCGACAACAAAATTCCGATGAGGAATTTGAAGAGTATGTTACGGCGATAACCAACCTAAGCAACTCCTGCGAATTTAGCACATTAAAAGAAAGTCTAATAAAAGATAAATTTGTCATCGGAATATCCGATAAAAAAGTTAAGCAACGACTTTTACAAGAAGACAACTTAACTATTGATAAATGCCTCAAAATTGCGAAAAGCATGAAATTATCTCATGAAAGGTCTGCTAAAATACAAAGCAACAATGATAATCAAACTGTCGATGCAGTTTCGAATTCGTACCGTCAGCATCGTCGATCAAGCACAACAGGGAGAAGCAGGTCACAATCTCAAGGAATGTCACGCAACAACAACTACCACCGTCAAGACAAAAGTCCCAGCACCAACTACCATCGTCAAGATAGGAATTCTAGCAACACGCGTACGGGCACATGCACACGTTGTGGGCAAATACATCGGTTTAGGTGTCCAGCTAAAGGAGTCACGTGCAGAATTTGCAAGCGAAAGAACCACTACGAAAAGTGCTGCTACTTCAACAAGAATGTCGACATGGTAAGCATCCGCAGGGATAATGATATATATATCATAGCAAGCATTGATAATCCTTCCTATAATAGTAAATGGACAATGAACATAAAAGTGAATAATAAAACTTTGCCATGTAAGATAGATACAGGTGCGGAAATTAATGTTATATCCAGATTTGTATTAGAAGACACGGATAAAAATGTACCTATTGTCAGTGCTAATCATAAACTTTATTCTTACACAGGTAACAAAATACCCATTGTTGGAGGATGCTACTTAAAATGCACATTTTCCAACAATGAAACAGCAACGGTCTATTTTGTGGTAGCAGATATTGTAAGTCGAACTATTATTGGACAGCAAACCATTGATAAATTTGGGATAGTTAAAAGGGTATTAAACATTGAAGAACAAAAGGTCAGTCAAAATCCTAAAAAGTCATGTCTAAAATCTTCAAAATTAAGGTCAGTACCCAATATCGTTGACAAATATGCTAACTTATTTGAAGGTCTAGGTTGTCTACCCGTAAAAGCTCATTTAGATGTGGATCCCAGTATTAAACCTAAGATTAGTACCACTAGAAGAATACCTTTTGCTTTACAAACGCGTCTAAAAGAAGAATTAAATAAAATGGAAAAATTAAATGTCATTGAAAAAATTGAAAAGCCTACTGATTGGGTCAACTCTATTGTCCTAGTCGAAAAAGCAAATGGTACCCTTCGAGTCTGTTTAGATCCACGAAGCTTGAATGAAGCTATAAAAAGGCCTCACTATACGTTTCCTACATTTAACGATCTTCGATCAAATATAGCTGGAGCAACAGTTTTCAGCAAATTAGATGCGAGCTCAGGATTCTGGACAATACCTTTAGACGAGGAAAGTAGCGATCTATGTACATTTAATACCCCATTTGGCAGGTATAAATTCCTTCGTTTGCCTTTCGGAATTAATTCAAGTTCAGAAATCTTTCACAGAACTATGGTTCAATTATTTGGTGACTTACCTGGTGTTCAGATATTTATAGATGATTTATTAGTGTTTGGCAAAACGCAAGCTGAACATGACGAACGATTAGCCAATCTTTTCAAAAGAGCACAGGAAGTTAACATCAAGTTTAATAGGTCAAAATGTCAATTTAATATGTCTGAAGTGTATTATGTAGGTCATATGTTTAACAAAGATGGCATTTCTCCTGATAAGTCAAAAATAAGAGCAATTACTGAAATGCCTAGTCCAACAAATGTCAAGGAACTGCAAAGATTCCTAGGAATGGTGAATTATTTAGGTCAATACATTCAGAATTTGGCTGAGGAAACTAGCATTCTTAGAGATTTGATAAAGAAAGAAAATCTTTGGCAATGGTCAGAATCTCATGAAAAACAATTTGTTAAGCTAAAGTCATTAATTTGTAAAGCACCAGTCCTTACCCATTTTGATTTAAAGAAGCCGATAAGGATGTCAGTTGACGCTTCGAAGTCTGCCGTCGGTGCTGTGATTTTTCATGGAAAAAATCCAATAGCTTATGCGTCTAAATCCCTTACCAAGTCTCAAGAAAACTATGCACAAATAGAAAAAGAGCTTTTTGCTATCCTATTTGGTGCTAAGAAATTCCACCAATATTTATATGGTAACATTGTTCATGTCGAAACTGATCACCAACCGCTGGTGACCTTATTCAAAAAACCATTAGCCGAGGTTCCTGCTAGACTACAACGCATGATGATTGCCTTACAAGCATATCATTTAGTAGTATCTTATACTAAAGGATCACAGATGTATATTTCTGATACCTTATCTCGTGCTCCTATACAAAATGAGTCTAATTGTGAATTCAATTTCAATGATTTAGAAAAAGATGTAGAAATTCATGTCAATTTATTAACTTCGCATTTAGCTATTACAAAAGACAAGTTAAATAGAATTCTTGAACACACTAATAAAGATGAATCTTTACAAAAACTGAAACTTTATTTCAAGAATGGATGGCCTAATTCTAAAAAGGAAATTGATCCTATTGTTTCTCCATATTGGAACATAAGAGATGAAATTCATGTCATTAATAACTTAGTTTTTAAAGGTCAAAGTGTTGTCATTCCTATGCCTTTGAGATCTGAAATGCTCTCTATTTTACATGAAGGTCATTTAGGTATTGAGAAAACCAAAGGTCAGGCTAGAGGTACAGTCTACTGGCCCAACATCAATAGTGATATAGAGTCCAAAATAAAACAATGTGAATATTGCCTGATGTTCATGAATAATAAGCCCAAAGATCCAATGATGTCGCATGAACAACCTATATATCCTTGGGAAAAGGTAGCTACAGATTTGTTTGACTATAAGTCCAAAAAATACTTACTTGTTGTGGATTTTTATTCCAATTACATTGAAGTTGCTCATTTACAGAAAAGCAGTGATAGTAATGCTGTTATTGCTAACTTAAAGTCTATTTTTGCTCGTCATGGTGTTCCATTACAACTTCTTTCTGATAATGGTCCACCATTCAATTCTCAAGCTTTCAAAGCTTTTTCAATCAATTGGGAATTTGAACATATTACTTCAAGTCCATACTTGTCAAGATCTAATGGTCTCGCTGAGGTTAGTGTTAGGATTGTCAAAAATATATTCAGAAAATGTGAGGAGTCAGGAACGGATCCTTATATTGGTCTGTTACAATATAGGAATTCCCCGAGAGGAAATCTTAGTTCTCCTGCTCAATTACTTATGTCACGACAACTAAGAACTAAATTACCAGTTAAAGCCATTATTTTAAAGCCCAAAGTTGTAAACTTTAAGGAACATTTGGAATATAAGAAGGTAAATTTAGATAAAACTAGATTTCACTATAATCAACATGCTAGGATGTCTGTCCCTTTGAATCCTAATGATTTTGTCTATTTCAAAAAGAAACCTACTGACAAGAACTGGCATAAAGGTAGAATAGTATCTAAGGCTAATTATCCTCGTTCATATGTCATAAAAGATAGTGATAATGTTTTATATAGACGCAATCAGCAACATATTTATTGTCCCCAGAACAGTGACTGTATAAGTGACACTAATACTAAAGATGTTGAGAATAATCATAACTATTATTCATATCCTTTTGACTCTGGCAGTGAGTGTATAAGTGACACTAATAATGAAGAGATTGAGAATAATGATAACCATGAGTCTTATGCTTTTGATCCTAACGAAAATCAACACTCTTTACTATGTTCAACACCCAATCTAGCCAATAGTTCAAATAATCAACAGTCGTTTCTATCTTCAACACCAAATTGTGCCGATAGTTCAACTCCTAATATTCCTGTAACTAACACTGTTTTACGTAGAGTGCCTACTGGTAACTATACTACTAGATCAGGAAGGCAAATAATAAAACCAAAACGGTTAGATTTATAACTTTAATGATATACTATTTATAACTTTAATAGGAATTACAATAATAATAGTTTGTACATCATATAACACTGATTTGCTGTCCAATAACAATGGTATGATTTACACTTAGTACTTTTCCACTGATCTCATATTTAACATAACTTGTGTTAACATTTATTCACAGATGTATTAATTATAAGGGTTGTTTCGATTAAAAATAACTTGTAAAATTTATGTTACAGTATGACCAGTCATGTCAGATGTCACCTGTTACGTCAACGTCAATATGAGGCGTTTTATTTTTATTAAAAAGGGGCATGATTCATACTGGCCGTATTGTCTATGGTTTTATAGTTTTATATGTGTCTATGATTAGATTTGTATTGAGAATCTTGTAAGCATTCTGAAGATGGCTTCCTGAAATAAACTACCTAATATAACAAGTCTGCAGTTTCCATTATAAATAAAACAATAGTGTCGTATGGCGGGCGTATATGAAACGCCCTCTGTACATCCAGGTATACATCAAAGCTTTGTTTTCGATCGAACACTTGTAAAATATGAGGAAAATCTGCACGTGAGCCTTCGAAAATTTAAATAAACGGTAAAATTACACAAGATAACCTCAAATATATAAGTGATTAGGGGATACCTTTTTTCATATTTTTGCTCATATCTCGAATATCTACCTTACCTTCAACGCCCCCTACACCTTCAGCACACCCCCCACCCTCGAGGACTTTCAGTATCAAAACTACACGAATTATTTCCGCTGATTTTTTAAATTTTCTAGAGCTATAAAATGAATACATTTTTCTCAATTTTCGCAAAGCTCGCTTAAAACTTATTATAAAATGGGGTTTTATCTATGAATAGAGTGAACACTCTAAGCATACTTATTTATCAATCAATCAAACTTTTATTGATAAAATAGAAGTATTTTACATATCTATGCTTCAAAGCCTAATTTTCTCTTAACGACTACGAAAGTGGTGTTATTCGCGCTAAAGTGGCGCGAAACTAAGTTATACTTACCTACCAAAACTGCGTTACTCACAAACTGGTGAATTGTTTCACGAACTCTCTAGAAAGTTTATGTATAGGTAGGTGTACCTACTCAGTTTTATAAATTACGCTCTAATTTTTCACTTTACATTTCTTTTCAGAAGCTATTTTGTTAAAATAAACTTTATGATATATTGCAGGTGAGTACCTACCTACTTGTAGTAGCTGAATTAGCTATTGATGAATGCTGAGCTTTATACTGATAAAAGAAAGCTAAAAAACGCCTAACAAGTAAGTAAAAGTAGACGAAATAAACAGGTTTTCCATTTAAGAAGTATGACAAATCAATAAATAAATATTATAGGAAAATCTTACATAAATCGATTAAGGGACTTATATTTGCGATACATACAAATACGTGTTTATACCGAGATTCGAATCCAGGACTTCCAGCTTGCTATTTGTGTTAATTTCTATAAAAAGGGACCTTCCTGTCGATGGCGCTTACGCCATTATTAACGATGCTCCGATATAAATACAATGCCGCGCGACGCTGTGCGGCGTAAGCGCCATCGACAATAAGGTCCCTTTTCATAGAAAAGGCCCCATTTAGCTGTTGATGATAAAGTGGATACAACAGATTTGTATTAGAGATGTTGAACGTATACGCGGTCATTGAATTTGATTTATGTATCACTTCGAACCTTCGTACTATCACTAATAATATAATATAACCCTATCAAAACAACTTATAAATCAATATAATTAACCACCATAAATTATTTACGAAGAATCCTGTTAGTGTTTACCGACTTTGCACTATTTTAAGTTCTAAACCACTTAACACAAAGTGAAACCAATTCGATTTAGAAAACTTCGTTAAAATTAAAGTTCTAATTGGAGTTGTTTTCAAGTTTGGATGTCGCGGCACTCGCAGCGTGACTGAACTGATTATAGACGCGTCAACGTTACAGAGTCCTCCACTGTCCGCCTGTCTGTCTGTCCATCTGTCTGTCACCAGGCTGTATCTCATGAACCGTGATCTAGCTATCACGGTTAATGAGATACAGCCTAAAATTTTCACAGATGATGTACTTCTGTTGCCGCTATAACAACAAATAAGTACTACCTAAAACGGACCTCGGTGGGCGAGTCCAACCCGCACTTGTCCGGTTTTTTAATATTCACGACTCAACGATCGTCGTGGATATCCTTCGCAGAGGCCTAGTATAGCAGTGGTCATCTTTAAGCTAAGGATAATGATGATAAAAATGAAAATATAAAAAGTTAATTTTAAATGAAAAAAAAAATTATTCCCAGAACGTGAACTAGTAGCCCATAGATAAATGCCTTTAATCTAGCATACATATGATATTGTAACTACAAATAGCTGCGATGCATTACGTAACCCCGCAGTGTTAGTAGGCTGAGCACAGGAGCACCGCGGCACTACCCGTCCCTCTCTAATTAATGCTGTTAGAAAAAGACGCGTAGTTTATCCCAAGGGCGAGATATTGTCGCGGCGCTCCTGTCTGTCCATCAATCTGGCCACAAAACCGCTCTAGAACTTGACACCCTTCAGCCAAATCTTTGCCTTGGTGAAGGTCGCTAGAGGTTCAGTCGGAACGGAACACTCATCACAGTAAAATTTACATTGTGTGTGCTTTACTAAACATAATTAAATTTGAAAGCACTTGGTCTTGGGTCCTCTTTGTAAGTAAATATATAACCTATATCAGGAGAACTTTTAACTATAAAACTCCCGTGAGACTCAAACATATTAGATTATTTTAAACCGGGTCACTCACGTATTATTAAGTCGAATAGCTCGACATGTTTCGGTCCAATTTACGAGGACCGTCTTCAACCCCAGAACAGCGTCAGGAGAACTTGTTGCATAGTAGTGCCAAACATGTGTGACACTGAGAATATAGAGGATTTCTTTCATATAAAAAAGCTCTCGTAAGCACCGCGTAATTATATCTGTAATCATACGGAGATTATCCCAATTCGGGAAAAGTCCCCAAAATCCACGCAGTTGGCAATTTCAGTTTAATCCCATTTTACTTTCTAAAGCGCCTCTAATGACAATATCCAAGTACTCGTACAGAGTGATTTAGGAGGAGTAGGCGGTATCATAAATCAAGTTCTTGGACTGTTTTTAGTGCTATTTCATGGTCAGTAGACATGACACGTAAAGTTTTGTTGTTTGCAAATTTTATAAGTAAATAAATTAGGGAGGCTAAATAGAGTAACCTTATATACCTATATTGAATTCATAATCGTAGCTAAAATTAATTACTTATACTTACCAAATCCCGTTATCAATATTGTAATTCATTGATAGTAAGGGTTGTCAAAAAGACGAACCCCAAAAAATTCGCCTTAACTAGCATTAAATCATAATTCTCTGCGATTTGGAGTTTGCCATTCATCCTGTATTTTCAGCAGTAAATCATCGTTTTCGGGCTGGAATCCCGCACGTTTGAAAGTTTTCAACAATTTGTGAGTTAGAAAGTGGATGCCCGGGCATTGTTATAACAAAAGTTTTTCACGAGTTGAACAATGTATAATGACGTGTGTTGTTATTTTTGCGAGCATACTTTGGGCTCAATTGTTAGATCATCGTCTTTGAAGAACGTGAACGTGGTATAAGGAATAGGTACTACATTTAGATTGTGTCTGTGCAATAATACATATGTAATACTACGTAAAAAACTGGCATCGAGAACTAGTATTTTGCGCCATGACTTGTTAACGGCCGACAACAAACTAGGGAAGCGGAGCGTGAATCTCGCAAATGATTTCACGGCGCTTACGACTTTTTGGTCGCGTGGTACAGGTTGCGATTGCGACAATTTCATTATTTGGTACGGCTTCTCTATAGTAATAATAACTCAATGACTTGAATTTTGACAACCCTAAATAGCCGGAAGGGATAGTGACATATATTAAAGGGACAGCATGATTCGACCTTGAACCGCAATCAAACTTCGGTTTTGTAGGAAGTTTCCTTTCTATACGGCAGTACTATTATTTATTCTGTGGCCTGGGCAGGCCCAGACAATCAGGACGCACAATCAGGATTGTGCGTAATAAGGAGGCCAATCCTAATTCAACAATTTGTTAAAGTTTTCATCTTGTTACGATACGTCGTATCATTAGGCATCTCGCACACACTTATTGGACACTCACTAGGTGTTGTATCCAAATGTGCTCGTGCTGCTCGCGTGAGTGTCAGCTTTCGGATTGAACATTTACCTACTCGTAAGACGAAAGTGGAAGACCCGCGCGAAATTGCCTTTTAATAAAAACGTAGTCCTCATTTTCGTTTCTAGATTATTTAAAATATTTTGACACAATGTATTTTATATAAACCACAGCTATGCCCATACGTTTGCTTTTTTTCGAATTTTTAATAATTATATATAGGAGTTAGGAGCATTTTAAAAATATGAAATCTGTTTTTCGCTCCAAATTTTTACAATAATCAAAAAAATCGAAAAAATCTAACGTAGCTATTACATCAAATTGAGTAAAATATTTTTTCCATAATGTCAATATCTACCTATAGAAAGGAAAATGGGGACTACGTTTGTGGAGAGAAACGGCCGTCCCTTTTCCTCTTAAAGCAAGCCTAGCTAATGAGGAGAAACGCGCATAACTAAGTTGGGATGGTGCTGCACAAGTTGAAAGAAATAAACCAAGTCATGTTTGTGGAGTTAAGAATTAGTACCTAGCTCACTGCAGTAATTTCCCTCAAAGTTAGCTTGTGTTGTCAATTTAAATATTTGTTTCAAATTTATTTGTATCATATTTTATGAATTTATTCAATACATTACATTAAAGGAACATGCGGGATGGAAGATTTCTATACAGATTTCATTTACATTACTTTTTCTGGGTTCCATTTGTTACCATTTTAAATTGTGGATTTTAAATTTTATTCTAACCTCAGCTGACATGCGCGCGAGCAACGTTCGTTAATTCGTTACCTTAGACCGGTATTAATAGACCGGTTTTTTCTCTATGGACCTAGTTTATTTATTTCATTCTATTCTATGTAACAGCTGATTTCTTTCTTGTTTTTGTTTGCCATAAATAAGTGGTTCAGTTCAATATGACCTAAACATTAACCTCTCAGAGTAAGACCAGACAACAAACCATCCTGTATGAATGAAACAACTTCGTCTCCAGTAATGACAGAAAAACTTATTATTACTAACAAGAATAACTTTGAGCTTGCTTAACAGTAAAACGAGCCCTGAATACTTAAAAGAGAAATGCAAACTAAGTTACAAGTGCAATAACTCGTGAAACTGCAAGCTCATATTAGAATACTCCAACTCTTCTCTAGTTTAATTCCTTGAATAACTTTGGCTGCAGATGATTTTATTTTTCTAGTTGCCTTCTTGTTTTTCCCGGTATCCCGGGAAAAGTTAGCGTTCCTAATTGGGTACTTGGGATTTCTTTTCTTATAGCTTTTAATACGAGAAACAGATATATTTCATGGTAGGTATATGAATCATCATATACCAATCAATCTACCTATCAAGGTAGATAAATAAATGTAAGGACTTAATGCGTTGTTGAAATGTCGAAACTAACAGTTGACAAAAGTTTTAGAGCTCATATATTTGCTTTATCAGAAGTTGCACTTACTTAAAGTGTTGTACCACTTGTACCTATTAAATTTCCCTTTCCGGAAATATTTTCCAAGAGCAAATTTGTTATAGTGCCAAAACTCTGGAACCTTCTACTAGGAAATCACACTTCACCAAAATGATTTTCAGAATTTTAGTGGTCTTTTTGTAGTGGTAATTAAATAATTTGCTGCTGCAGACCTGGCTTAATTTCATTACTTAATGAAGTGGGCATTTGTTTATCTCACCGCATAACCAGTTTCACGAGAGAAAGATTTAAATACATAAGTATTAGATTTATTTACTTTGCAGAGAAAATTTAGAAAACGAAGTCGCGGGTAAAAGCTAGTGTTATAAATTGTCACAAATTTGTGTCGGACCATTTGCAAGGTTTGTGCCGATATTTGAACTTTATTCAGGTCACCTCGTTATTGAAGTAACAAGATAAGCGTCACGTTTACACTGCGCGATAAAAAGAGGGAAAACTGTCATTTCCATAATGTCACGCAGACAAGTAGCTAGAGTTAAACCAAGAAAAGTCTGCAGATATTTTGACAGCACATGCAGTGCCAGTGTTATTTAAACGTCATAATTAAATTGAAGTTTGACGTTTAAAACAACACCTGCACTGCGTGTGCTGTCAAAATATCTGCAGACTTTTCTTGGTTTAACTCTACAACCATCATATCCGTACAGATGTAGTGCATAATTGTTTTCCATCGTATTTTCTCGGAAACGTTCGTATTTGTCATGCTACTTCAGTCAACGTCAGTACTTTTTGTATCGAGACTGACTGAAATAGCAAGGCACGCTCGTACGTTTCCGTGAAAATAGGTAGGATGGAAAATAATTATGCACAGCTGTTACACGGACTCTTGTAAGCTAACTTTGCGCAAACTTGAACAGAACTAAGTGAAGGAGTGGCATTATAAACGGCATATATTCAAAGAAATTTGACGTTAATGATGACATTGCCACACTGTGTCATTGCAAATGCCCTGCAGAGTTCGATCCGACTCTGTGCTTGCTGCTCATGGCAAAAGTGAAATTTTAACATTTCGACATTTTTCCGTTAATTTGTACAACTAATCACGTATTTTATAGAAATTAGGTTAAGGTATTTTGTAAATCCACGCGCAAGGAGGAAGGTTTAAATGACACAGACTAAATCTTACATGAACGGATCCGCGGGCACAGCTAGGGGGATTTATAAAAGTTACATAAAAAATTTACTCATGTTGTACTGTACAATTGTTATTGCAATATTAACAAAAACCTAGTCATTTAATCCCGCGATTAAGTCCCGTTTTAGGACTTAATCGCGCATTAAGCTTTAAAATGATCTCCGACGTTTCGAAGACAACAGCATTGTTTCGTGGCGTCGAAAAGTTTGGCTAAGGTTGTCATCAACATCTTCAATATAGCTAGGCAATGTGTAAAAAAAACAAAGTTTAAATAAGGTTAAAAACATAGTTTTCGTCTTGGTAAACGAAATATGAATTGAGCCGATTGCCGATTGCTCATAAAAATGTATCTACGAATACCTACAAAATGACAAAATAAGGTGTGAAGTCCTTTGCCGCACATCTCGTCCATATATAGCGGGGATAACTCTAATATCGGCACGTCATTAATAATAATAAAAAGCCATTTATTCACACTGAGTTTAGTTTAGGTTTAAAATTATTTTCCTTTACTTAGTGGTGAACCCCTCTTTTGGTGAAGGCCTCCTCCAACTCAATCCATTTGCTTCTGTTTAAAGCTTAGTGCCACACGTCATTAGGTAAATGAACTTTTTTGACACAATTAGTCTTTACTATTAATATTTCTTTAGGTACATAAATCTTTAATTTTTTAAACAATAGACTGAATTGAAAAGTTGGAATACTAGTAAAACATAAAAATTAAAATTTAGATAAGTACTTAAGTGGGATCAAGATTGTTTAGTTAATTGTTTTATTGCCCTATTGTAAAAGAGCCATTAGAGATAGCATTAATCGGCTCACTTTATTTTTTGCCAACTATAACCACATCTGTTTTATAAATATGGATCGTGTAGGTGGAAAAAGGGAATATAAATCGGTTTCAACCTGTAAGATAAATTAAACGCAATCGACAATGGATTGATGCCGCCTGTCGAATGTTCAGCCTGAGCGGCCGCAGATTGTAGTGAGAAGAGAGTATAACTCGTATCATTTTCATTCATTTTCATGGACAGTTAGCATCAGTAGCACGATTATAATTATTGTATGTATGTAAGTCTGTAAGGTATGTATCTATGGGCCTTTGTTGTCTGATAATATGTTGGTATTTTTTTTATAGTAGCGGATGCTACAACTCGTCAAAGTTTTGATTCTATAATAGCTTTACATACCTACAGAAATATGTCTCTACGTGAAATATAACTATCCCATCAAAAACAATGCAAAATGCAAATTAACTAGGGGATAAGACTAGACTACATTTATCTTGCAGATTTTGTTTGTGCAAATGTCATATGCAGTAAACAACTTTTGTCTTTGAGATTCTAATAATGTTGGTATCGTAATAAATAATAAATAAATAAATATTTGGAGACAACCTTACAGAGATCGACCTAACCCCAAACTAAGCAAAGCTTGTACTATGGGTGCTAGGCGAAGATATACATAGATATACAGATAAATACATACTTATATGTATAGAAAACACCCATTACTCAGAAACAAAATTTGTTTAATTATCGAGATATTTAATATCTGTGTTCATCACACAAATAAATGCCTTTACCGGGGTCGAACCCGGGACCATCAGCTTCATAGGCAAGGTCACTACCCTAGGCCAGACCGGTCGTCAATAAGCTTTGTACAGTCTATAAGGATATTTAGTCATCGTTGCTCGCATGAACGGTGCCCACTGAAAAATTCGCAACATTAGAGTGGGCAGTGGCGCTGAAAAACAGCTTTCAAAGCGAGTATTGTTTTTTTTTTAATGCAAGGATTATGTCTAAATCAAGCGAAATTTCAAAAACTAAATTTATGGCAAATAGTATAAATGTAAAGAAACTTATTTGTTAAAATATTTAGATCAGTACGGTTTCACTCACTATTATTTTAATTTTTAGTCGCTTTTGGCGACATGTAGATAAAAAATAAATAAAACGTGTATTCAAAAAACTTAAAACTAAATACATATTTTCTTCTGCCAAACCACACAGTGGTTTGTTGGCAGACGAGGCTCCTTTGTGTTTGTGTTAGCGGTTGATATGTAACTTTAACTTTATCTTAAACCTAAACTTACCTACTTAACCCTTTACTGCATGCGCAGCCTTATATGGCTGTTATGTTTTTAGCTATTAAAGTAAGGGGTTAACTTTCTAATCTGAGCGTACAGTATACAAATGTAATGTTTTATAAGGGTTATGTATTGTAATGTATTTGATCTTTTATTTTATTTAATAAAAAGTAACTTAATTTCTTTTTAAATGTTTGTTTTGTCATCATTGTGGTCTTTAAATCCGACGGCAACTCGTTATAGATCATAGGGACTAAATATTTTTCCCTTCACTAGCTCGGAAAGTTGTCTTTTATCCTTCAATACAACCGGGGAAAAACGCGTTTTATCCACTAGTGGGGAAAGTAATTTGACCTTGGATGGAGCGTGTTGAAGTAGCTTGACAGATAACAAAACGTAAAACGCTCATGATAATGGTTCGTTCGATATTAATTATCATTAAATAAATGGTTTGAGAATCTAATAAAAATACCAAATTTAGCTTTATTTAATGATTTTAAGTCATAAACCTTAAAATTCCATAAGAAACGTTTGTTTTTTTATAATGATGTTAATTATAATTCTGAACGCACAAGAGTTGAGTCGATGCAATTTCAAAACGCATCGTTGACATTTCATACGTCAGAAATGTCAACATTGTCAACAATTTTTTTACTTAAAAACTTTTCTCACCGACTAGCGTAAAAATACACAACTTCTAGAGTTATCTGTTATAATATCGTAAAGAAATGAGTGATTCCAGTGATGAAGATGATCTAATGCCTGTGGATGTTGCACTTTCCTCGCTATAGTGAGGTGAAAAGTTTTGTGTTACACACGGGCGCAAATGTATTTTACTTCTCGTTCGCTAATGTTTCTGAGCGAATGTAAGTTTAGGTTTAAGATAAAGTTAAAGTTACATATCAACCGCTAACACAAACACAAAGGAGCCTCGTCTGCCAACAAACCACTGTGTGGTTTGGCAGAAGAAAATATGTATTTAGTTGTAAGTTTTTTGAATACACGTTTTATTAGCTCAGTTGAAACATACGCTCAGGATTCAATTCTACACTCGCGGGTAAAATACAACTTTGCACCCTTGTATAACAAATAACTATTCTACATCTTTGGCCAAAGTAATTCGTAAAACTAGGTACCAGCAATTTATTACTATCTCTGCTTCTTGTTAACCTTTGGTTGACAATAGGTATTTTAAACTCATCATTACACATTTGTTCCAAAGCTAATAATAATGTGACTTGTTCATGGACTGTAAACATTTTACATTCTAAGAAGAGTTGTTCATAGGTAGTACTTTTACATTTAAATTTAGTTTTTTCGTTAACCATTAATTTCATGAATCTAATCTGCAATGCCTTTATCTTATCTAAAATCTTATCTTTAAATGTACGGCCGTATCTTGATAGCCCATACGACAAAAGTGAGTCCACTAGAACATAGTACACTGCATGCATAGTAGCCCTATTTAAAACGAACTTCAGATGGTGGAATTTTGTAAGTACTGCTCTTAATTTATTGCATAAACCATTTACATGTGGCTGTTACGTCATGTAATAGTGAGTGAAATCGTACTGGTCTATACAATATTTTGAAATATGTCTCACGATAGTTTAATTTCGAAACTAAATTGATAATGAAATTTAGGGTGCAGAAAACCTAAAGACGCCCACTGATCCGCCACCAGTTCGCCTGCAGTCTCTGGCCTGTCAGTTGTTCGGAAATGTCAACTTTTTGTTCTAACTGACAGGCTGATATCGTCCTGTGCCCCTTAAGTCACAGGGCTTCTCCAGATCCTGGGGCATGGACAATTGGACAGTACTTTATTTTTGGAAATCATGCCCCTGGGGGACCAAGGCGAAATTATAGTTATTTGTTTTACAAGGGGGCAAAGTTGATGTTTAACCTCTCGTGCTAATATTGATACCCGAGCAAGGGAAATATTCCAAAATTGAACCACGAGCGTAGCGAGTGGTTGGAAAAATGGAATCTTGAGCGTTGCGAGAGTTTCAAAGCACGAGGGTTAAACAAATTTTCCCACCGGGTGAAACACAATATTTTTCACCACACCGATACAAGGAAAAGACCTACTAACTGTAAAATATCAAAGCAAATCGATTCAAAATCAATGTTATTAAATATTTATCATTCAAAATCATTTCAAAGTCAATTATACCAGCAAACATAAGAAAACAACTCAACATTTGCAATTGATTAATTTGCCTCACAGTGTGAATAAAATGCAACTTTCTTATCAGTTTTTGAACAATCAAGTGAGGCTTTACCAGCTGGTATGGGAAATATATTATAAAATTTAAAACTTTCGCGTTTTGAACACATATTATAGAACATATGTATCCTCCTAAGGCTGGTCCTACCTATAGTACCAAGGGCCTGGCACTCTTTGATAGAGAAAGATAGTCTTATTGCGATTCCTATAAGAGGAAAGAGAAAATAGTGCCATGCTTTGTCCTTATCATCGACCGGGTGGCATCATAGGTAGGCGATGGCGAAATACCGAAATTTATAAAAGTGAAAGAGAAAAAATTATATACTGCCCAAATTTTATATGAATATTCTTTCTCTTACCCCCGGTCGCTCGGTACGCGCCTATAACTACTTGTGTATACTATGTCTATGTACTTATTCAGTTAGATGAAATTTGTTTTTAATCAGAACAGAGTTGCATTTGTTTTGTATCGTTTAATTTCAAAACAAAACAAAATCAACTTCATTTCCTATAATATAGGTTCCAATTTCATTAGCAAAAATTTGCTGTTTTAATTAGCTGGGCTTTAGGAGGTTATGCTGGGTCTATCGCGAGTTATTTGGAAACGTCTGAAATAAAGGTAACAAAATAAATTCGCGATAGACCTTATATAAATATATTTAAATAATACTTACCTATTGTTTCTAAACAACTGACTAACTTGTGATATAAATAGATGAAGTGTTATATATAATTGGTACATAATTTCAAATCAAACATTAATTGACGAGATTTGGTTAGATGAAATTGATCTAACAATGTATTTAGTGATAAATAAATAATAAGAGAACCACAAGAGAACAAACATGAACTGATTGACAAATTATTATTTGTATCTCCTATTATTATAAAGCCATTTATTCCGAAAATATTTATAAAGGACTACCTATGCGTCAAAATGGTCCAAAAACCAACAGAGTCGAGTCATTTCATAGGTCTTTTTATCTACTATAGATACTTCATTATATCGACACCAAATTGACTCACTTAGCTACTTAGGTACTTACTTTGCTGACGCGGTGACAAGTATTATGAGTCCCCACCAGGGTATTGCTTAGTGTTTCACTTTAAAAACATATTAGGAATTTTATTATGATCGTAAAAATAATAAATGAAAAATAGGTATTTCTTCTAGGTTGCGGTTTTTCTAATATCACGAGTATCACGACATTACCCATCGAGTACCCAAGGGCCAAGAAAATGAAGTCCCTTAAATATCTTCAAATACCGCGCAACCAAATACGCCCATTTAACCTTCCAATAAATGAAATAATTTTTTCAAAAATATTTTACAAACATCAGAGCCGCGAGCCGAAAATGAGTAAGTTACTGAAACCCGATATTGTTTCCAAAATTACATACATACATACATATAATCACGCCTATTTTCCGGAGGGGTAGGCAGAGAACACGGATTTCCACTTGCTACGATCCTGACATACCTCTCGCTACCTTCACTTTCATAACATTCCTCATACACGCTCGCCGGTTTAGGGTGCTCTTGACCTGGCCTTTCTTCAGGATTTCCCCGATCTGATCAGAGAAAGTCCGCCGAGGTCTGCCCCTTCCAACTCCCGTTTCTACCTCTCCCTTATACACTCTCTTTGTTAGCCTTCTTTCACTCATTCTTTCCACGTGTCCAAACCATCTCAACATACCTTTCTCAATTTTTGTCACTACATCTTCGTTCAGTCCACACTTTTCCCTTATCACAATGTTCCTAATTCTATTTTGTCATCTTACACCACACACACTTCTCAACGCTCTCATTTCCACTGCATTCTTTTGGCTCTGATGCCTCTTCTGCCATATCCAACTTTCGCTACCATACATAAGTGTAGGCACCAGCACCCCTCTATGCACAGCCAACCGTGCCTTTTGCGACACCTTCCTGGCTCACGCGATTTCCAGCACTCACTCTCCTTTCAATATCTTTATCATGCCAAAATTAGTGATAAATAAATGTAAACGATATCCATGAATTATTTTAAACTCTGTCCTAACAATAATATTAACTTCACAAAATAGGTACCTACAATAAAAACAAAGTGGGCGGTATTTTGATTTAGAAATTCCGATTAATTCTGAAGCCCTATTCTGATTTTCATTTTACTGAAACAAATATTTAGCCGAAGTCATTGAGTAGGTAATGAAAAAATTAAGTGACACTCTGTATAATAGCTTCTGTCTCTGTGTAATTCAGTGATTGAAGTAATTTAAAAGTAGTATTTTTGGCCTCATTTGCTTTTTAAGTCACAAAGCTTGAGAATGGCGTTATAGGTTGCTGCCTTTATGTAGTTATATGATCATATTTTTCTAAGAAACGTTGATATTCGTAGACGTGGAAAAAAATATGCAGTTCTTGATTATAATATTGTGACGTTTTAAGTCGCATTTAGTAGGATAGGATACGTTGAAGAAAAATACCCGGATTTAAATAACAAAATGTATTTAAACTAAAAACTAACTAAACGGAAGATAGGGCCGTGAGTCTAATTCTGAGCTGGAAGATTAGTAAATTAGCGCGAAACAAGTCTTTGATAGGAGTCACTTCCCTGCACTACGTTGCAGAAAGTTGCACTCGGAGATAGACGTCTTCAGCCGTGGTTCCGGATCCTCAGCACGGGAACCTTCCGGAACGTAGAGGAGCATGCGCATTGCGCATCCAGGTTGGTAGGTGAGTATCTCAACCCCAGACTCGGTCCCTAAGATTTTATACATCTTAGTAAAATACTAAAAATGTTGTGTGACTGTGACATCCGGCGCACAAAGGAAGAATTATTAAGCGACCCTTTAAGCATTATTTCAGTGTTCACGGATGTGGCAGTCACAAAGATTACAATAGAAAGGTAAATTAAAATCAAATTGTCCTTAGACTTATATTGACCGGGATATAGACCGTGATTACCTTTTGTATTATTTGTGTATACAAAAGGTAATCACGGTCTATATCCCGGTCAATATAAGTCTAGTGAAACTAACCGTGAATCATTCAAAACTCAAATTGTCCTTATTAGAAATTCACAACACTTACCCGATCCGGGGAAATGTACACAGCATATTATGATTTAAAAATGATCGGCAACTCGCGATCTAGCTAGTTTGCGTCAAGGTTTTAATTATATATTAATATTTTAAATATTTAGAAGATTATTTGTCAAAGAAATGTCACTGATCTTCACAATTTTCTTAGTGACAGATTTCCAAAGATTTCAAGATTCAAATTTTTAACAGCCGGCCAGCACAAAAGGCTAAACACGAACGAGGTTTTATAGCAAACCGTTACAATATCTTTAATAACACAGTTTCCGATACACGAATTATGACACTTCGCTCAATACAATTAATTCCCAAAGTAACCTCTAACTCGGACTTTTAATCAAACTTTACTCGGTTATTAACTTATTAATGTTATTATAAACAATCAATCTTAACTTAAATAGGAATTTGACAGTTTTCGAATTTCGATATTGTAAGGCAACGTTTATAATATAAATAAAAATCGACAAAATTCGATCAAAATTGACACTTCGCGCGCATGGTCTTTCCCGTTCTTTCTTGCGAAATGTGACAGTGACAGCGGCACACCGATGGAACGGCCTTAAGTAGGTATTATAAAGAAATAAATAATGCTCAATACCCTAAAAACCGATTTTGTAACAGGAAACACATATAACACTTTAAATTAAATACAGAAAACACATAGTTCAAAAGTCCGATTTATTGGGTATGTAACTATGTAACTACACAGTAATAAAATATTTTGATACCGTTAGCCAAATATTTCTTTCACTATTCTTGTTCAGAACCCCTAGAGTAAACATACGATAGCGTGACGAGCGTTCGCGTTTGCGTTGTCTATTTTTTGTATGGGATTTTGAACAGCGCGCCAAGCGGGACGTTTTGGAAACTCAAAATCTCATACGAAATGACACTTAACGCAAACATCAAGTCACACTATCGAATGAACTATACACTAGGGTTACAGAATTCGGTTTCAGGTGGATACCTAACTACTAACCAAAAGTCAAAAGCATACGTGGTCTCTTAAATACTTTGCTCTTACGGCCTTGTAAAGGTACAAATGAACAAATTGATTTCTGACCCACCATAGAACTTTTTCAAAGTAGGTATCATAATAATTTTACTTTTTAAATAAATGTCAATGCCAATAACGTAGCATGTAAATGTGAAAAGATTTCACAGTGGGTCAGGAATCAAGTTGTTCGATACATATTACAAAGCCGTACTCTATTATTTCAAATAGTCTATTATTTAATTCACAAAGCAGTTGGCATAATCCCTAATAACTTTTTTAATTTAGCTAAAAATTACCATTAATCCGAATACCAATCATTGTCCTCGCTCTGATTGGTGTTTGAATTATCCGAGCTCATTTAAATTAAGTTTTTGTTTTAATAATGACAGCGAGGTTAAGCGGTCAAATTATCAAATAAAATGAATGAAAATTAAACGTTGCTAGATTGAAAGAATGTGCAACCGCTTTCTCCAACAATACCAAAATAAATGTATGAATCGTGCAATAGTGCTAACCACCAATTGTTTTTGTTAATATGTAGCTGCTGGTGAGAACCTGTAATTGGCTTTTTGTATCATATTTATAAAACCTACATACCTACATGTTGACAGCTGTTGGATCTCCGAATAATAATAAATAAATAAAAAATAAAATGTGCGTAGCGCGCACTTATAATCCAATCAGATGGGATTAGATTAAGGCCTTAGTAGGTTCGTGTTCTTTTCTCAATCTCACTGAGCGTAAGCGAGATGAATGTGCGTGCTCGGGACCGCGAATATCATGGTTTTGAATTTTATTCTTTGTGAGTTTTAATAATAATAAAAGTAATCGCTGAGTTCCCTCAAGAATAATTTTGCTCATTTTTAGAAATAGCTTTCATATAACTATATAATATATATAATATATATTATATAGTTTTTGTGTAAAATTTATTATAATTTTTTAAAGTGCATTTTAGACGTATAGGTTCGTGATTTGTTTCTGTAGAGCGAAAGTCAAAAACTCAGGATTCGAATCGCTGAAGTCTCTAGAGAAAGGTCTCAAGATTGCTACTTAAATTTTTGGCAACCGTATTGTGATCTTAAAATAGCGCTACGACTTTTCAAAAACTCCGTTCTCTGAGCTCGGAGAACTGCACCTTAATTGTAATTATTGTCAATGGATTATCCCCATAAGGGTATTGAGGGAAAATTACACGTATTCAAGCTATTTTATCTGCAAATGAAAACTTTTTCTCTAGTTGTATTTATTAACCTCTATGCAATAGCTTCATAAAAAAGTACTCTTACGTAGATTTTTACTTACCTACGTAAGTACACGTACACCATAAAATGGAATAGATATTTTAAGATGGCGGAGGTTTGTATGATCGAGACCTGACACTTCCACTATACTGATTATTTTTTAGCTGCATAGGTATGTTTTATAAATGTCCTCGAGATTTCAATCTAATTTACTATTTTCAATGCAAACAAAATGCACATTTGTAAAACAATCAGGCAAACTGGTTGTTTGTGCGACCGCAAACCGCTTCGTTCGAACAATCTCCCTGTGACAAACTAAATTCATTTAACTTGCCTTGTCGCTCTCGGGAACAAAATATTCATTAATTTGCTTCTCTGTGTATTCCCTTCGTTAAACGTCGCTTGCTTTGCTATGAAAGATCCACTACCCGTGACCGTGAGATCTGTTCCAAATATGTGTAGTCAGAGAGCACTCTTTAACTGGTTTATGAATTCCTCACAACTTTGTATTAAAGATTTATATGAGTTTAGAATACTTCTAACGTTTAATTTTGTACCAGTTCTTGGGCTGGTGGTACACCTATTGCTTTTTAAAATTTGTAGCATCTCAATCAGATGGTAAAACGGCGTTGCCTATATTATGTCTACGCACACTGTATACCTATACCTATACCTACCGCGTCCCACTCCGTTTTATTTTACAAACCGTTATCGTTTATTCACCCGGCAACGAAAAGGATTACTACGTTTCCGTTTGCGGTTACCTGTTAAAGAACTCTTGTATTGAGATTTGAGATAACAGTTTGTGTGTCAAATTTGTTCGTTCATTTTTGTACAAAATTTAGTGTTAATTTGAAAATATCTAAGAAAGATAGAACGAGTAACTATTGTTCTGTTTCAAACATCTGAGTTTAACACGTAAGATCGTTCCGCGCTAACAATAACATTTCTCTCCCTCGTCTTAACGGTAAGGGGAGAGAAAGTTTTTTTTAGGTTGCGTTCCATCAATAAAACGGTTTCAAATGAATTAAATAATATAACGGTTTTGTAACGATATTAACGGGTATTTCAATATCGGCTCCGAGCCCTGCTTTACACAATACCTACATATTAAGCGACGCATTGCCTTAAAAGCCGAGGAGATGCCTCGGTGACGTGACAAGATTAATAGAGCCCACTCACCCAGTTTTACTTGATGTGCCGAATGCCTACGCACCCCACAATAGCGATACTTTTATAAGTATTTAATTAAATAGATGACACACTTGCAAGCTAACTTAGAAAGGAGAAAATTAGAAAAATCTATTAAAATTATTTAAAGTTGGTACTTAATTACTTATAGTTTTGATTTTTTTAAGAATATTTATGTATGAAAGTAAATTGAAAAATACTATTAGATTTCATACATTTCGATAAAAAAGGAATTGTATGACAACTATGTGCCTACGTAAAGCAATGCAGTGCACTTATTTATAATAATAGAAAGGCTAAACTGGTAAGATTTGGCTGAGTAAACAAATCGTACCCACTTCATGTATAGGGGATAGGGGACGTTCCGTTCCGTCAGCATGTCAAAGAGTAGAAAATTTAATGTACCCATATGAAATTATAGCTTCCTAAGATCCTTTTTCATGACCCTTTCTACTGAGAAGGAGAGAGAGGTATTTGTTATTTCTCTGTCCCTCTTGAATAGAAGCAAGATGCCAGAAAGAGTCCGACCAAAAGGTAAATTAGGTACACCCAGCTGCAAAATTGCATGGCCATTGGCCACACTATATGAATGAAATCCATTCATAACGTCTAAATACTATTTTGCAGCTCGCTGTACCTTGTTGACTACAGAACCCTAAAAATACGCACACATCCGGAAAAGTGCTGAAAACTTCATATCAAACGTTAAGTGTCAGGATTCAATGGTGGGACGGAAAGCCGGCTGACCATCAATCACAGACGACAAACTGACGCAGTTGTAAATTACTGGTTTATAAATATCCTGTCATTAATAAACCCATGTTCTATTATTTGCCGTTTAACTCTGATTCTTGATGCTTTATAGGGTTGTCGAATAAATTATTTGCCTATGATATATGATAGTATGTAGGTACTTTATACAACATTCTACATAGCTGATTGGGCTTAAAAAAAACCGGCCAAGTGCAAGTCGGACTCGCGCACTAAGGGTTCCGTACCGTTACGCAAAAAATCACGTTTGTTGTATGGGAGCCCCACTTAAATATTTATTTTATTCTGTTTTTAGTATTTGCTGTTATAGTGGCAACAGAAATACATTTGTGAAAATTTCAAATGTCGCTATCACGGTTCTTGAAATACAGACCTGGTGCTTGATGCCTGCTGACAGACAGACGGACGGACATACAGACAGACAGACAGACGGACAGTGGAGTCTTATTAATAGGGTCCCGTTTTTAGGGTTCCGTACCCAAAGGGTAAAAATGGGACCCTATTACTAAGACTCCGCTGTCCGTCCGTCTGTCTGTCTGTCCGTCTGGCACCAGGCTGTATCTCATGAACCGTGATAGCTAGACAGTTGAAATTTTCACAGATGATGTATTTCTGTTTCAGATGATGTAATACTAAAAACAGAAAAATACCTATTTAAGTGGGGCTCCCATACAACAAACGTGATTTTTTTTGCCGTTTTTTGCGTAATGGTACGGAACCCTTCGTGCGCGAGTCCGATTCGCACTTAGCCGGTTTTTACCATTTGTGTACGGAATCCTAAAAACGGAAAATTTGTAAAGTAAGTTAATGAATCTCTTACTCCACTTGTTTTTCTTTTTTACTAAGTTCCTAAACTTTTAAGGAAACAATTTAAGTGGGGCACATTAACGTGGATGGCATAATTTATACTTATTTACTACATTAATAGTTAGGTATAACGATATATATATTAATGATATTATATAAAAGTATTTATTAAGCCTATACAAAGAGGTACTATTTTTCTATTTCTAAGTTCTAGGCGATTCATCACATTAATAAACTGCAGAATAAATCACCATTATGACCATCTTGTGTTCGTCTTTACGAGTATTACCAGAGGATAGAAATAATGGTTTTAGTCACTTATCTTGTAAGTACGACTAAGTAGTGGCAATTTCTTACACTGACAAGACGGACATCCACAACAGCTGGGCTAACACATGATTGGCGCGAGAGTATCTCGCCGCGACATAGACTACCCGTCCCTCTTTAATTCATACAGTTAGTAAAAGACTGGTAGTCTATCTCGCGGCGAGATAGTGTCGCGCTACAGAAGGTATAAAATAATGACGGTAAAACTGTCATATTCTTACGCATTATCACATTTTACATAACACTTACATCAGTACCATTCCATACAATTAAGGGTTTGCCTTTGTTATCGTTAGGTATTTATTATAGTTTTAGCAGATGCTTGTAGAAAATAATAATTTCAAAATGACATATCTCAAAAGTAAAAATCTGTACCTACACAGTATCGTAAACATTTTCAACAATGTCAATAATGATTGGGTTGAAAAAACATCGATAATTTTTAATAATGATCGTCATTCTCCAGGCAATATAGAGCCAGTTTCATCATCATCATATCAGCCTTTTATCACCCACTGCTGAGCATAGGCCTCGCTTCGAGTACGCCACTTATCCCGGTCCTGAGCCAATCTGAGGCAATATAGAGCCAGTTTCAGTATCTAATCACTTAGCTCACCTTTTCAAATAGGTAGTTCCTCGTTTTCTTCAAATAAAAGAAATGAAAATAAAAACATTTGTCCGATACTATAGTGTCAGATACCTATGTTTAAAAAACGTATGTGTCGTGTCTCGATTTCGGTGGTCAGCTAGAACAGTGGATAGATTTGATGCCACTAACAAGATTTGTGTTCGTTTTGCGGTCTTGTTTGCAAAATGTGTTGGATCCGAGCCCGCACGTGTCACGGGAATCGTGGATTTGCGATAGGCAAAATGGGCCTTAGGCATTTTCATTTAGAGTTAGACGTATTATAAAATTAGAATAGCCTATCGAAAAATAACGGTATTGAGATTTTACTATTTGATAAAGTTTGAGGTTAAAATGCAACCTTGATACAAGTTGCAGTGTGTTTTGTGCACACCAAACAGCACGAGATATCGTATCTTTGTGACATAATATTAAATCAGCAACTTTAAATAAAATTTAAGCGGTGTCCTACTTTCAGTATGTATCACTTATAAAAAATATAATTATATTGTACCAATTGTTTTAAGTAAAACAAAATTTATTGTAGTTTTTGCGGGATAATAGCTCATAATATAAAAATTCGTAGGGCAAATTCTCCAATAATATTCTTGTTTTCATAACCCACTAAATATGTGTGCGAAAACTCCGACAATATTAGTAGTTGCCATGTCAATACGAGTATGTATTGAAATATGTTAGTCAATATCTCCGAATTCCATGGACATAACTAAATAAACAAGAACCCTTTTTGACCCAATTTTCAAATTCAATATTATGCCCAGTCATATAAACCCCTTGCGTTCTCGCGTACGAGTATCCTCGCTTTGTCTATCATGTCGTATTTTATTTGAGGGCTATGGCAAGGTTAGGGTAGGTGGTTCAAAACTAGCTTAGTTAGGATTGAGCGTGGTCATCACTTCCAAGCGTAAGGAATTAAACAAATGTTTACAAGGAACGATTTGAATTTTAAGTTGATGCACTCTGAGCCTACAAATTGCAGCCATTTTTTGCTTAATTAGCATAACTATCTTAACACAATTCGCGAGACATATGTATTCGCGCAAGCCTGTCTGTGACAAATAATATAACAAGGGAGATCATTTGTATGTCAAAAAGAGCAGCGATCCAAGAA
The DNA here is from genome assembly GCF_947568885.1 of Cydia strobilella. Taxonomy (NCBI): domain Eukaryota; kingdom Metazoa; phylum Arthropoda; class Insecta; order Lepidoptera; family Tortricidae; genus Cydia; species Cydia strobilella. The sequence continues at coordinate 5,306,880 of NC_086048.1, forward strand.
CGCTGCCTTGTGGGACCCCAAATTTGTTTATGGCATAATACTCGTATGATGATATGAACATTTCTATTACACTTTTATTGTTTACCTTATTTACACCTTGGGTTCGGTTTTCTAAGTAAGACCTTATCCATTGCAGTGCTGGTCCTCTAACACCATAATGGTCCAGTTTATTTATTAATAGATTAATAAATAAATAATAAATTAAAAATAAATTATCGTTTATTTCGAGCTGGCTCATAAAATGTTAGTACTTACAATAAAACTTAAAAAAACTATGTTAGTTACAGTAATAATTTCTTAACGAAATTTACAGTTACTATACACTGTTACTGGGCTTGTGAAGCCCACAACAGTGCATTATGTACGGACAATCCATTCTATCCGCAATCATAGACAGGATGGTGTTGGGCTGGCGCGCACGCGCCGTACTAGCGATGCGGCTCGCAGGCGCATTGCTGCTTTAAAACAGGTTACGCGCGCCTCGGCGAACATTTGTGAGGCGCTGCAAAAGCGCGGCAGCCCCATCAACACCCGGAACGCATTATTATAGAGCCTAGCCTAATTGATAGATGTCCAAAAATAGCACTGTGGTTAAACGATTATCATTGCAGCTTGCAGTTATCTCACGTACAACATTATAAGCGGCTAAGGTAGACTTGTTCTTTTGGAAGCCATATTGGTCCGCTGAAATAATTTTATATTTTGAGAAATAATTTATTAATCTTTTGTGCATGGGTTTCTCAAGTACCTTAGATAGTATGGGCACTAGTGTGATTGGGCGGTAGTTACTTAACTCCATTTTGTCACCCTTCTTATAGAGAGGCTTTATAAGTTATTTAAAATGTTAGGGAAGGTTCCACTTAGGAATGAATAATTAACTAAATATGTCAGAACATTTACAATTTCATATTTTGATTCCTTAATTATTCTAGTAGCCATACCGTTATAACCTTCAGGCTGTATTTTTCAAAGAAGACACTATTTTCAATATTTCCTTTGTACAAAAAGGTGTTTAGAAACATCGAGTTCATGACTTTACTAGTTTATTTGTTAAAATATTTATCAGTACGGTTTTTACTCACTATTATTTTTAGTCGCTTTTGGCGACATGTTTCGGATTCTTTGGGAATCCATCCTCAGGCACAAGTGTCCGCGGCGGTTGTTCGTCGTGCAAATAATAGTGAGTAAAAACCGTACTGATAAATATTTTGAAATATGTCTCACGATAGTTTAAGTGAGTTTATTTGTTGTTAATAATGGTTATTAAATGCCTCCGCTATACGACTGGACTCAGTAATATTTTCACCGTTATATATTATTTGATCAATACGAGTAGACTGCTTCTTATTTGTATTTTCCACTTCTTCCTTAATAATGAAGTTAAAAGGCTCCTTTCAGTTAACCACAGGGGATTTACTTTAATCTTTACCAACAAAGCTTAAACTAGAACACTTTAGAACTAGAACTTTAGATTAAACCAAATTTAGTTCAGCAGAACTAGAAATAGGTATCCATTAACTATCGTGCTCGTTCGAAGCAATGAAACGTTTCTGTTTACCAATAGCTAGTTAGTATCTTCTTAGTTAAACCCGATGTAATAATCATTGGCAAATATGATTTCCCATTTGAAAGGGACCTCTGTGCCTGAGGCGCTTACGTCATTACAATCTAACTTTCAGTACAAAAGTAAAGGTACGTAACGTAAGCTCCAATCGCACTAGGATTTCTATTTCCAGAAACAACAGCAATACATGTTTAGAGCGTTGAGTCTAATGAGATGTCACTGAGCGTCTCTTTGCTCAGCCTTGTTATCAAATCGGATTTAACTATTCAAAAAGCTGTAACTTGTATAACTTGACCCCTAACTATGTGGCATTTGCTGTCGTTCTTATACTGGTTTTCACCCAACGCAGCTTTGTGTAAACTTGTTGCAGAACAAATTAAACTGACTATCAATGGATTTAAAGTTAAAAATCCGTTGGGATTTAGAAGTGAGAAATGACTTTTCAACTAATTAGCCTTCAGTGCTAAGGTATTTTAATTTAAAGCCTTTCGTATTCCGTTTGAAGACGTTCATGAGCATCTGACATGGAATAAAGGCTCCGAAATTGTACAACTAAATCACAATTTCAAAGACACGGCCCACACGGCAGTTGTTATTTAATTATTACTCGTAATAATTTATAGGCTCTGGAGCAGTATTAGCTTCAAAATGATACGACTCGAAATACCAGTGTCAGAAATAAGATCAGTGTCAGAGATTGATTCAGCGATTCATTAAACTAAACCTAAGAAGTAGGTAAATTATTCCCTATAAGTTCCGTAAAACCACCCAACTATAGTCGAATACTTTTACAACTATGGTTTACAAGTTCAACACTTAATTAAATACCAATAAGTACCATTGTTATTTAACCAAGTTATTGGTTATTAAACCAAGATATTAGGGTTAATTTTGGTTATCACAACAATCAATGACAACCAATAAGTTGAAAGAAATAAGCTATACTGAATATCTTATAGATATTTAGTTTAGCTAAAACCAATGTAACGTTCAAGGAGTTAAGTTTCAATGTAGGTAGGGAAAGTAAATAAGTAACTACCAATTCGTTACAAAATTGTACTATATATATATATATATAATTGCAGATATATAAATTATACTGAACAACTCAAGTACGTCCCCCGTTCTGTGAAACCATGAACTTGTAAGAAACCAATTATTGCAAAATCCCTTTGTAGTTCGCTTAAGGTCTCTTCAAACATGTCTTTACTAAGAAATCCGAAAACTGACGTAAGTCGCACCCCTTATTTAACTTAGGACCACTTATATTAGTATTAATAAAATTTGTCGTCGCGGCCTACCCAACCCACCCCTGTGTGTCAATATTGGACTGTGATAAAACTTTCCAACTTTTACATTGTGTGTGTGTTGGCCTTTCTTTCATTTTGTAAATAGACACGTTACCGAAGTTTCGTGCTTTTTTGTTGAATGATTGTCTTTCTCAATTATTCACTCGCGTTTTTTAATGCTACTCAACATTTATATTTTTACCGAAAAATGGATGAAATGAAAAAATAAAATAAACCTGCCAATAAGTAAAACACCATTTCTCGGACCCTGAGCGCGTCGATAGCATTTGACAAAGTTTAACTTAAGAATATAATATACTAGCTGTGCCCGCGGCTTCGCCTGCGTGGAATTCGGTCTGTGTCAGTAAGCGGCTAATTCACCCCTAATTTATCTCCCTGTCCCCGGGAGACGGAACTTAAAGTAAAGTTGACAAATGGATACGCTAGAGGACTGTAGTCCAGATAAAATATTTTACAATTAGGTACCTACCACCAAAGATAGATATAACTCCGTAATAGATGGATACAGTCTAAGGAAAAAAACGTGCCTCGAAAATCACGAAAATTTGATTCTCGATCAGATGTCGCTACTACCTTTTGCCTACTCTCGTATAGAGGGCGTTAACGGTTTCGTTTGTTATTATTTAACAATTTTAACGCATATCAGTGAAAGAACATGGGTCAAAAAAATAAAAATAATTAATGCAAATAAAAAAGATCGTTTATCCATATTTAAATACATTTTATCGTATTTTAATAAATCTTCATTTTTAGTTTTAAAGTGTGTCGATAGATGGCAGTGTGGTTACAAAATTTACTATGACAGTACCGCTCTATAATATTACATCCTCTTTGCTACCACTAAATAAAATTACACTCCAAAAGGTTTTTGTTGCCCTTATTCAAATTTTTGACGTGTTTTAAACGGCATAGAGTAGTAGGTGTATATCGAACGATACAGTACCATTTTTGTATTTTTACGTCCTTGACTGTACCTATCCAAATCGGGTACACTACATATTTCCGAAAAAATATTATTCCGAATTTTAGAATGTCGAATTTTATCATTCCGATTTTTAAATGCTCGACCCATCAAAATTCCGACTGTCATAATTACGAATGATGAAAATCACGAAGATTTATATTTCCGAAAACCCAAAAAGCCGAATTTTGTAAATTCCGAACTACATAATTTCAACTATAACAATTCCGATGGTGGCAAACACCGAATTTAACATTTACGATTTTCAAAATCACGAATTCGGAATTGCCCTTATCCGATTCCTATTTTAAATATCCCAATTTTTTAATTTCCACTTTTTTGGCAACAGTTCGTTTTCTTGGGGGTCGCAGTTCTAACCTAACCTAACCCACTTTTCTGGCAACAGTTCGTTTTCTTGGGGGTCGCAATTCTATCCTAACCTAACCCACTTCTAGCAACAGTTTGTTTTCTTGGGGGTCGCAGTTCTAACCTAACCTAACCCACTTCTAGCAACAGTTCCGGTTCGCAGTTCTGTCTAATTTATTTATGCCGAATTTTTATGCCAAAAATATTTTATGCCGAATGCCATGACGCGGCACGACAGGTACCCGTAATAATTACTAAAACGTGAGTCTTCATTTGAATATCACGGACTTCATTTTTCCAATCTTAAAAAACCGAATTTCTGAATACCGAATTATTATATTTCCGATCGGACAATGATTTTTCGGAATTTAGGAATTTGGAAAAAAAATATTTTCGGAAAAGTGTAAAATCGGAACTTTAAGCTTTCTGTCAAGTGACAATCGGATTTAAAGTTTTCGGAAATAGCACATTCGTGATTTTATTCCATCGTGTTTTTAAAAATCGTAATTTTGATATTTCGGACTTATAAATAATCGGGATTATGAAAGTCGTGGTTATAAAAATCGAAAAAACGTATTTCGGAATATTTGGGTGTTCCCATCAAAATCATGTCATCCAAATCGGTCCTCCAGTGAAATCAGTCTAAGCATGACGCCGGCGGCGGGCAGTGTCTGCCCCTTTTTTTGTTGTTTTCGGAGTGGGAAATGCAACTGCGTAGCGTCTGCCCCTACGACTTGTTGATAGTCATAGCGAAGCAGGCGCTCACGGGGACCTGTAGGCGCTTAAAGCGGAACGGGAAGTTGCTCGGAATGGAGGGGGATACGCAGGATGAACACGGCTTCTCCGGCGCCACACTCCGTCAGGATCTGCGCCTATATATGTATTGCGTACGATGTATTTGGGATCACAATCGAGACTCGCGCTGGCTTGCCGTTTCAGCCGAAAGCGAAGCGACCTGCCTGGCTAGAGCGCCACTGAGTCTCTCACCGTGGTTTTTCTTAGACTCCTGAGACCGTGCCCCTTGTGGCCGCAATGCATTGCGAGACTTTCGCGAAAGATTCGATTTTTTTCGGGAAGGCATGGTAACGCGTATAAGTCCCAAATCGTTTGACATTTACTGAAAAATTCGTGACCATTATTAAGAGGAAAGGGCACGGCCGCTTCTCCATGCAAACGCAGTCTCCATTTTTTGGATAAAAACTACCCTATGTTCTTCCACGGGACTCAAACTATCTCTATACCAAATTTTATCTAAATCGGTTTAGCGGTTTAAGCGTAAAGAGAAATTAAAAAAAGTTTTTTTCATTTTTTTTGTGTTTTCACTCGGGAATGGTGTCATTTTGATATCATAAATGAATTCGGCATACCCGATTTATACAAAAACGATACCTAACTTGGCCTAGTAGCTAAAATGATATAGTTATCAAGATAAAGTTTTTAACCCCTTTTTCCATGGGGGATGAATTTTTAAAAACGCTGAAAAAAAAATTCTTGCTTTTTAATATAATTAACGTTTTGCAAAGTTTTAAGTTCCTGACTTAAAATAAAATTTGCACCCCAAGACAAACTTTCATCCCCTTTTCAACCCCCTGAGGGGTTAAATTTCCAAAAACGTCAAAATTAGTTTTTTTGTAATCGTCTATCATACATTTCTAAGAAGTTTCAAAGCATTTGTAATGGATTCAAACTTTCAACCCCCTTTTAACCCTGTTAGGTGACGAATTCTTGAAAACGCTAAAATTACTTTTCCTGTATTATAATAATATGCCCATTATACAAAGTTTCAAGTAACGCACTCAAAAAAAAATTGAACTCCATACAAACTTTCAACCTCTATTTCACCTCCTTATGGGATGAATTTTCAAAAACGCTGAAATTAGTTTTCTTGTATTTCAATAATATATCTTCTTACGAAGTTTCAAATTGCTAGCTTAAAATAAATCTTGAACTCCATACAAACTTTCATCCCCCTTTTTAACCCCCTTAGGGGTAAAATTTCTCAAATTTTTATAGCCTATAACCTGGCCGTGGATTTTTTCGACAGATTAGTAAAGTTTGCATCAAAATCCGTTCAGCCGTTTTCATTTGTAGCGCGGTCAAATAAACAGACAAACAGATAAACAGACAAACAGATAAACAGACAAAAATTCTAAAAACTGTTGGAATGTGTTCTGTTATCGATTCTAAGTATCCCCAGCCAATTTTTTTTCGAATATCTTCCATGTACAGACTTTCGACCCTCTTCCGCTTTATTATAAGTATAGATTAGCCGTTATAACGAAGAAAACCGGTTAAAAAAAATTGAATCAGCACTTTCAATTTGTTTTTAGTAAATAAGTTTTTACAGCATCGTAAAATTAGAAGAAACCTAAACAAGAGAAGTAATCAGCTCAATGGAATTAGCCCAAACGACATTGTTATTTACAATTTCAAGCCACGTATAGTGAACCTATAAAAAGGTGAACGATGAAGACCTTATGGCATTGACACAGAGTTTAATATTGCTCGGATCGCGGCTCAAATTTTTGTGGTCCCGTTAGGAACTGCTAAGGTTATATTACAACTTAAGCTAGGATTAGAAGCAATCACTGGACAAATAAAAACACGTTCCCGGTGACGGAATTTTACGAGTACGACTGTCCTTTGCTCAGCAATCATGTTTATATTGGGAGGCATTAAAGTGTAACTTATTCAAGACTGTTCCTATGTTTTCATTTTCATTGTTCCCTTATGCATTTTATTACCACACCTGCCTAGAGACAGACATATTAAGAGTCTCCGGCAAGCTCGGCCGAATCAAACACCTCACCTTCCCATACAAACGGAGTTCCGTTCTCATTTTAAAACTACGTGTTGGATTGTAATTCTGAAATTAGTTTATATTGCTCTAGTATATAAAACAATCGAAATAGAACAAAAACAAGTTTTGTATGAAAATTATGAAAAACTTAAATACGCTGTATTTTTTTTACTATGAGATCTGAAGCTACATAAACTAATTTCAGACCTAGATATACCTTATCCTATTGTGAGTACTAAGTTTCAGAGCAATCTAGCTAGTCGTTTCAGAGCAATCTAGGTAGTTATTTTTTAAAGATTTCCACTGTCGGTTTTTACGTTTTGCACTTTTTGGCTAAATATAGTTCAGTCAGGGTAGGCGTTTTTTGCAACGCAGCTAAGTATGATGTTCTTCTCTATATTTTTATTAGAAAAGCCGGGCTTATGACCATTTCCAGTTCGTCTACCATCAGTTTCATAGAATTGTTTTAACACCCTTTGAAAAGGCCTTACTGACTAGATTAACTTCACTGCTAGATTTTCGTGGAAATGCCTCGATTTTGTACAACATTTTCTCATGTATTATTTTCTGTGATGGCGATATCTTCAAAAATGTTAACGAAAAAATTTTCTGTTTATAAAGAATAAGATAACAGGTATTTTTTTACACATAACAGTCTCTTTTAAGCCTTTTGGTCAGAAGACTGATGTGCAACCGGTGCGAAAAAATAATATTTTTTTTCTGGGACAAGCTTTAATTACGAAAATTATTATGTATTGATGTTCTCCGGTGCACCTATTGCCCCGTGTGCTTTATTTATTTGCGAAAAACTAATTAATTAAATGTTTCTAATTAGTTAAATGTTGTAATTGTAAACAAATCTGCCTTATTTTAACTTTATTTTGTGCCTTGATTTTTAAATGCTAACGTTTGTTTAGTATGCATTGGACGTAACATTTAGGCCCCATTTATCAAGCGGGTCCGTCTTTATAATTCGTTTTGCATGAAAGCCTTGTCACTCCACATTCCCGTGACGCGGGACAAAACAGAATTAATTTGCAATTTCATCGCAAAATCTCAACTTTCAAGTGACGGCCGATAACTTATACGGAATACTGGCTTATGGGACACATTTAGAGGGTGACCACATGTTAGGGAAATTAATATACCAACGACGAATATTTAAGTGATTGCTTGTTGACCTTAAGAGGATAATGGACGACCGCTTCTCCATGCATTTTCCTCCCTGTACCTACTCATAATGACATAATGGAAAATATTTTTACATAATTATTAATAAAATTGTATATTAACAATAGCTATGCCCGTCGTTTGACTTTTTTTGATATAAGAGTTAGGAGCGAAAAACAAATTCCATACAATTTTTAAAAGCTTCTAACTCTTATAATTATAAAAACATCAAAAAAATTAAACTAAGCGCCACTTGCACCATCCCACTAACCCGAGGTTAACCGGTTAACCCAGTGGCAAATTGTACTGGTAACCATGGTAACTCCAGGTTTAACCGGTTAACCCCGGATTAGTGAATGGGTGCAAGTGGCCCTAATAGGCATAGCTGTAACCAATATTCATCAAATAGGGGATATTACTGCAATGTTCTGCCACCAGAGTGCAGCCTAGCCTTTTTAACATACTGTACCTTTAACAGGTTTTTGACAAGTTTTCAGAGATAATAAAATATGCCATTGATCATTGAAATATGCATCAAGGCGGTTTGCTTATAGAGGACCGGGAAACGCGAATCCGAAAATTCGCTATGTGCCTCTTTATCGCTCGAATATGCAAGAGTGACAGAGATGCTAGATAAAGAAATTTTCTTGTTTCACGATAGGACCCCTCAGATTTTGGTAGTGGCGCCCTGGCAGACATTCGCTTAATATTCCCTATTACGTAAAAATATTTTCTATACTGATAATATACAGACAATAAAATAACCGTAATAGGTCACATTTGTATGGATAACCTGTCATGTGACCTCGTCCCCTTTCATCTTAATATTTACATAATAATCAGAATCACAAACTACAAAGGTCATCTAAACTTTTGACAATACTGATGTAGTCCCTTTAGGACTGCTATTAATACATTTTACATTTTTGGCACTCTTGACACTGGTCTTCATAATATTATCTATATAATAACACAATTTACATTCCCTGTGCAACGGTTTGAAATTGATAATGTTGTCAATAAACAATCAAGAAAATGAATACTGATAAAACGTTTGAAACGTAACTTCTTATTAAATGCTTTATGAATTCATTAATAAACTTAATTAGACATTGCCGAAGCCCCGGATTCCCGTCAAAAGCCAAGCCTTAGCAAATAAAATTAGGCATTAATATAATAATTTGTGGCGTAATCACTGACTTAAGTTTAAGCCTTCCGAATATAAGCTGGGTATGTTTAGTTTAATGCCATTAACAACTTATTAAATAGTTTATGGTAATTATATGCAGGTTAATTAATGTCTTTTTAACCTTAGGTAGAAATATAAGACGACTATTTACCCATAGGTATATTTTTAACGCTTCTAATACGTTTTGGATGAATCCTTCTATCTGCTTTTATAGTATGTGCACCATAAAATATCAATATTTATATAAAGTTGAAGTTACCTGTCAAATTTAAACATTTTTTGCGTATTTGTTTAAATATTACCTAGATAATACGAGTAAAAATCATTTTTCCAAAAGTTTAGATAAGGTTTATGAGAAAGACACATAGGTCGAAATAGGTATTAAAATAATTACGATGGCTGATATAAAAAGGCCGAATTTGGAGGCCAGTACTGATCTAAAATAATTTTAAAGAAAAAAAACCGACTTCAATGGGGGATGCCGTTGAAAGGTTACTTATTGTTGATGGTGCACTCCAGACAATGAAATGAAAAAACAGCATCTTTTGCTTAACTAAAAGGAGGTAAAACCACCTACTTTTCTAGTAGCATTTCGTTTCTGTAAGGGTCACAGTTTTAACCTAACCTAACCCACTTTTCTGCTAGCAGTTCTGTTCTGCGAGGATCGCAGTTCAAAAAAAAGTCCAGGTCCACGTTTGGGTCTGGGTCCATAACGAAGAGAATAAATCGCTAAACGTGAACTATATGTATTAAATATATTAATAACGGGTCACTCACGTGTTTTAAGTCGAAAACTATATGTCGTTGAAGAGTTCCACTCTGATCAGCATCAGCAGTTCCACTTCATCAAATGACACTTTTTTTATGTAAATGCTGGATTTGTTGATGAAAATACAAAAATCACTATATGTATGCCATTCACATTTGAGGAGTTCCCTCGGTTCCTTCAGAACTCGAGCTTGACAAAAATGTGTCTTAAAAACTTAACTTGCTTAAAAAACATAAAAAATAAGACAAATCCCCAAACGTGAACCATGCGTCATTAAAGAGTTCCATTCTGATATTTCTGATCATCATCAGCAGCTCCACTTCATCAATGTCACTTTTTTAAATGGAAATGCTGGATTTGTTGATAAAAATACAAAAATCACTATATGTATGCCTTTCACATTTGAGAAGTTCCCTCGATTCCTCATGGATCCCATCATCAGAACTGCGTTTTGACAAAAACGGGACCAATCTGTATGTATATACTTACAATCAAAAAAAGAATTTTCAAAATCGGTCCTGAAATGACGGAGTTATGGAGTAACAAACATTAAAAAAATAACAAAAAAACACAACCGAATTGAGAACCTCCTACTTTTGAAATCTTGAAGTCGGTTAAAAATACAGTTTTGGTCTTGTTTTGACACGACCTTGACGGTCGACTTTGTGATTCGTGCGCATCTCACGCACGACTTTCATTTTGTAAGCGATCTTCAAGACGTATCAAAACAACACCAAAACCGTAACAAATACATAGTTAAATTTAAATCAAAAGCGGCTTCCTGTACCCGTACCACGAGTCACTCACAGTGTCAAATACGCTACGTGACATATACGCTAACGTCTACGTAATTTACTTTCTATACACCTCGCTCGTACTAATATGCGAGTACGAGCGAGATGCATAGAAAGTAAGTTACGTTCTCGATAGCGTTTACGTCAGTGCCAAACTGGTGGTAGCCACACTTGTCAGATTTGTGGCACTCGACTTTTCGTGACTTCGGGCGCGCGAGTCTGAGAGAGATGTCTTCTGCTAAAATTTCGCTGCCTAAGCCTTTAAGAGGATATGGGAGCTGAGATTGAAATATTTTAGTTGAATATATCCGTCTTGCTAACGGAAGCGGCTCCTAAAAACTAGTGCGATAAGGACAACACCAGGTTAGGCGAAAAATATCCTGCGTAAAAATCTCAAAAAACGAGGTTTCGTAGATATTAATAATATAAATGATATTTATTATCATTGCTTTAGCTTCAAAACCACGGAGGAAACAGTCGACTACGTTTGTATGGAGAAATTACCACTCCTGTTGCCTCTTTATATAATCCTGGGTGATTTAGGGGTCGTGATCCGTAATAGGTACCTATCAAAAATGTGTTAAATTGGTCATACTAAACAAATTTCCCCATGAGACTAATCACAAAATTGCGAAAAGAAATTTAATGGACACTTTGAGGGCCCGAAGTAGACGAAACGTATGGGCCCAGGCGTGTATTTTCTTCTATATATCGGTCCTATGGGAAACCTTGTTCAGTATGACCATCTTAATACATAGTTTACATTTGGGATGACGACCCTAGTCACCTAGCATGAAGATTAAAATTCATGAGTAGCGGCGCTGTTCCCCACTTCCTTTGCATTCTTTTTGAAATGAAGTCTCTGTTTATCATGTCGCAAGACGAAATTTTTTTCCGATATGTGCACAAGCGCGTAAACTGCTGATAAGTCCAGAAAACTTTTAATATATCTCATCTATTTTGTGCAAAGGATATTTCCACATGTATTAATCGATCCTGTTCCGTGTATGTGAACCATAAAATGCACGAAATTGGTTTTATTGGGGAAAACGTTCACACGGTTCCGCACGACAATATCGACGTAAAAGTAAAATATGCTTGTAGTTAAAATGCACTCGTATGCATCTTATTGCTTCGAGTTAAAGTCGATTTTTATAAGCTTTCTAATTTCTTTTGTTTGTGCTATATAGAGAGTAAGGTGTGAAATAAATGGTTCGTGACTGATCACAACGGTGCGCTCTAAGACTCAAATAATAAAGGTCCAGTAGCTCGCAAAGCGGCCAATTTAAAGTGGAAAAAAAAAACTTTTAATATGTATGTATGTACGTCGCATAACGGATGAAGTACGGGTCAAAATAATCAGAAAGTGGGAATCCCACGAGTTAAAAAAGTATCTAAATTATCTAAATTGGTTTCAAATCCTATCTGGGCTACGAGGCCTACGAGGGTGGGTTGATAAAAAACCGAAACGACAATTAAGTTTCAAAATATTGATATAAATTCCTTCTGTATATGATATATTGCCGTTTTAACCCTATTCCGCATACAATGCCATATATGGCGGATATGATATTCAACTCTATTGACACCTATTAAAGTTCAAATTTAAACATTTTTTTTTTATTACATGCAGTACTTCCTCAATTTGTTTTGTTCAAGTCGGTGAAAACGTAGATTAGACGGTCTCTACTACTTTCTGCAAGTAATTGAATAAAAAGTATGTCATGTCAAAAAAGTCATAACAGCTCTATCTGCATATTTCAGAGTTGAGCAAAGTTGAGTTCGGCAATCTCCAATTTTCCCCGATAAGGGAAAAGCTTTATTGAAAATTTTTACAATAGACCCTTCAACATTGAATAACACTGGGGTATATTTTATCATTATTATTACAGTAGATGACAAAAAGTAAAAAGCAAGCTCCTCTTTTACTATAAATAATAGGTACTTAGTTCTAAGAATAGGAACATTCGTAATTTCGTATAGATTAGCTTAAAATAATTTATAATGTAATTTAATATTATGAAATAAATAAATCTAAATCTAAATCATTGCGAGTTACCTCTAATACCTACACTCATGGACAAAAGAGCGAAAAAAAAAGGTTTAGGTAATTACTAATTTTGAAATTACTTTAGGTGCTGCAATCCAGTAACTAAACCGTTTTTTTTGCAATCCTCTAAATTTGTCCATGAGTATAGATAATACATAGGAGGCATTAACATTAGCTTTCTCCAATATGCTCGGAAATGTTCGCCTTATTGTATCAAAACCAGTACGGGAAGATGTTCATTCTGTCAAAGTCAAATAAATAAATAAATTATTAGTGTACAGTTTTAGCGGACGGGAAGTTATTACTGTATTGTTTTTTACCTTTTTACATGTTTAGACTAAGAAATCAATGTATACAGCCAATATAACGTGTAAAAGAGCATAACGCAAGGCGTTTTTCGAAGTGTCTAAATAACTTTTTTTTTAACCTTTACGCGATGCGTTCAGAAACTAATGTACCTATGTTCTCGAATTATCCAATAATCAATATTAAATGCTAAAAACAATCTTATTTGTTTAAAATTATTGAAGGATTGTTTGTAAATTTGGTATTTTCATTAATGTTTTACAAATGCATACGAAATTTATTAAAATTGACATTTTGAACAAGAATGTACTTAAAAAAAAAGTTTGGAACGTGATTGTTTTTGACGTTTTTGATGTGAAGGTTCGATTTGAGTGATGCTTGATTATTTTACCTTATTTCCTTGCATGTTTGGAGAAAAGCACTATATATGCCTCGGCAGGAATAGCAAGGTCCAGAAAAACAGATCTCAAAATTCTTCAATGCTTATTTTTATTAAATCAATACGTTCTAATATACACAAAGGTATTTTAACGTCTAAATGTGTTAAACTTTTTCAACTTGTTTAATTTTGCATATGTTATAGTTGGCACCCTTTTTAAACCACTAACCTTTATTGAGTTATATCTATTGTTTACCATTATTAATCAAAGATGGACAAAGATTTACCACAATTATGAATAAGGAGTGAAAGTTCCCGATAAAAAAGCTTGAAACCCCCAGACTTCTATGCATTTGACATTTTGAAAGACCTCCATCTACATTAGCGCCCCTAGCGGCGAAATTAAACGCTTTAGCTCTCATTCGTGGATTCGTCTTCTTTGTCGTCGGACAAAATCGAAACTCATCCACTAATTGCCCTTTTTCCGGCCTCTGCAATATATGACACTTGATAAACTATTAAAAATATAGATATATTTATCTTATGACATGAAATTTGCCCACGTAGTGCGTTAGAGTCGCCTGTATTTCCCGTACCACGTAATAAGCACACAATATTCTGATATTTTTTCCGAGTGATTTTTGATTGAGCCGTTCTATCAAGGAGACCCGAAATGATTCCAGCCCCCGTTATTGAAAGCGACGTGGTGGACTGTATAATATGCGGCTTAATTGTTTCTCAAGTAGAATTTAGAATTACTTCGGCCATGTAAATGAAAGATTAGTACCATCTGGATTCTTCTACCGAAATTGCGGCTGATTGGTGTTTTAAAAGGCCCCAGAGGCTTTCCCTATTATATTAACTAAAGAAATGTAACGTAAGTAAATATTTTATTATCTATGTATAACAGGAAATTATATCGCGTATATTGAATTTATAATACATCCCGACGTTTCGAACCCTTTACAGCGTTCGTGGTTAATGGGTCACCCGTATACGCGATATCCGTTTTCATAGTTTTATTTTCATGAGTAACTATCGCGGTAACCGAAGACAATATTACCTATTCCTATATTTTTTAATCTACCGAAATCCGATTATTTAGTTAACCGGTTAAATACTTACATAAACCTTTACGAAATGTTAAAAAGAAGTTCCAGTCCAGTTGCCCCTAGGTTTTCCTGAAAGACAATGTCGCTTCTTAGTAACGATACGACGAACAAGGGTCCTTCAGAAAGGCCACAATAAAGGTTTCGAACGAATTCCCTACCGGCTCTGAAGTCAAGTGAAAAACCGATACGCCCTCACCTCTTTGTTTTAGCTTTATTTTGTTCTTTAAAAAAATATTAAAATGTTACTCAAACTAGTTTTTATGAAGTTCGTCACTTACACCTTTTTTGGATTATGTGCAATAAATTTTAAATAAATAAAATAATATAAAAAACTAAAGTATTCATAACTAAATCTCCGTCACCCTGTTAAATAAGATAGATCTAAATTTCACAAGTTATAATGTCAAGTCCTTTCAGCTTTCCAGATATTATGTTATGTACATAACTAATTAGTGCCAAATAAATAGACATACATTGACATAAAATGTCAAAGTCTGGCAAATACGAACGATTTTTCTATAGGTAGAACCAATCGCGAAATTACGTTCGGAATCTATTATGTTTTATGTTTCCTGATCTAAGTAATCAACCGTAATGAAAAAGCCTTTTACTCCCGCCACGTTTGCCACGGATGTGGTAAAAACGACAGTTGTTATTGTGCTAAAAATAAAATTCAGTCAACCAACGCGAGAAAAATACTAACTGAAAAATATCAAAATAAATCAAATAAAACCGGACCGGACCGAGGGTTCCGTACAAACAACTTTTTTTTCTCTCTACGAATGTATAGTTTTCTGATTTTTTCCTAAACTTGTAGTATAAGATGATATTACTCGCCAAATTTCATAATTCTATGTCAACGGTAAGTACCCTGTAAATTTTGATTCCCTTAAGTGTCGAAATATTCGATTTTGCGGCATATCTTTTTTTTACGTTAACTTAGAAGTTTGATTTTTTTACAGCTTCTAGGGGAGTGTAGACATATGGTTTTAATTTCAATTCGATGCTCAACGCGTTCCCGAGATAAAGGGTCCCGACAAACAACAAAGTGATCCTATTAATGGTTCCGTTTTTTCCGTTTGAGGTACGGAACCCTAAATGTGAACGTTATTAAATATTTATCATTCAAAATGATCATTTACGATTCTACCAGCCAACATAAGGAAATAACTCCAAATTTGCATCAGATTACTTTGCCACTCTTGCATAAAAATAATGCCACACTTCAATCCTACCATCAAAAGTTCCTCGGTCCTTCCTAAACAAGCTGTATTATTTTAATTTTATAAAATACATTTTCTCAGACAAACAATCCCAAACATCAAGTGTTTGCAAAAGCGGACGCTTTACAAACAATATTTACCTGTATAAGAAACTTGAGAAAATTCAAGATGCCATTTCATTCCTTTTAGATGCAAACAGTCTCGAACGGACGAGTTAAACGGATTCCAATAAAATATATCTGAAGGACTTTAAGGCTTTTCGTATACTAGGGTGTTTGCAAGCAATTTTGGGAAAAAGTTTTACCTTATCTTACCACATAATTATAATACTTAACTGAGATAGTTGAATAAAACCAACCTCTGGTTTTCTAAAATGAGATAACTTGGGTTGATACAAAATATAGTTTAAGATCAGTAGATAAAAATCAGTCGCATTCAGCCTTATTGTAATGGCTCCTCTACACTATATCCCCATCATTCTGGCCCACTGAGATGGCCCAGCGTGTAGAGAGGGTAATAGTGGTGTCGGATGGCTTATGGCGCGGCGGGATGGCGATGGGATGGCCATGGTGTCGGTTTTTCATCCGCACATCAAAGGTAGTGGGCCAGCCATGGTGCATACGCATCTACATGTGGCCCATTCCATATTGCGTGCTCTCAACCATCGCATGGCCATCTCGCTGGTTCAGCGCTGGGCCATCGTGTAGAGGAGCCATAAACCATACCTACTGTTCAACAATAATAACTTTACCAGTCCGTCGGACGATATCAGCCTGTCAGTTAAGGGGCCCACCCATTACCACTCCGCCGAACGATATCGGCGTATCAGTTGTTCGGAACTGTTGAATGTTAATTCTAACTGACAGAGGCTGATATCGTCCGGCGGACTGGTAATGGGTGGGCCCTTTTAGTTTTAGTTGCATAAGGCTCTGGAACCATGCGTTTTACAGTTGGAATGAACATATATTACGTACAGAGTCTGTAGGGTAAGTATTTTTTTTGCCAACATGTTAGAAGTCCGTCTAACTTCTTACTTTACATCGACCTGAACAGAACAAAGTGAGTGAAATATATTCATAGAAATTTGACATTAATCAAATGTTGTCATTGCAATGATGGAGTTGCGGGGTACATAGGCTCCGGAGACTGCTTAACATCAGACGGGCCGTATCCTTGTTTGCCACCGACGTAGTCTAAAAAATGCCATGCAGAGTTAGCTTGGTCTGATTTCTATAGTTTCAGCGTCAAAGAAAAGTGCTCGAGGCGCCTTAAGCCGGACGCAATGTTGTAAGGCAGAACGATTGTAAATACGAGAAAATAGTGTCCGGATTGCGAACCGTTTCTCAAAGTGCACCTCTTCGATACAGTTAGTTGGTGCATGTGTGTTTCGCTTCGCTTCCCCACTTGGCGGCGCAGTATCAGTACAGTACGCAGTATTTCTTCCTGATTGGCACGGAGTCGCGGGTGCGTGGGGAAGCGGCCTTATTCCAAACGTTTTGCGTTTCGGGGTTTGACTATCCAAATTAAGGATGACTCACGCTAGAACGACCGAGTCCGGTCCGGACAGAGGAGTCCGACACTTCGTTTTCTCGGTCGTTTTCTGCTTCGTCGGTCGCCTCGGCCTTTATTTTGTCATTTCTTTCTTTTCTTTAACCATCCTTTAGTAATTTTTAGATAGAAGTGACTCGTCAAAATCGAGTTTTCGCTTTTTGACTGACTAGCCGAGATTTGCCGGGTGTTTGGGAGTACAAACACATTCATTGCTCGTCTTATTAACCGAGCAAGCATGAAACGCGGGCGAAGCGTCTCCGTTTCAGCTTGGGTATAAATGTAAAAATGAGTAATTTTAATAATGGGACCAACCACGAATCGCGAAAAAAAATTTACCCTCCCATAGAAAATGGACCAGCCAAAATGTATGAAACAGACAAAAAAAATTTCGCGATTTCGGGGTTGGTCCCATAGTAAAAGTTGTTCAGTATAATCCAAAAACCTCCCTGGCAACGGGAATGCACTTATTTTTTTGCCACTGTGTGTAGAAAACACCCATGACGCAAGAACAGATATCTGTGTTCGTCACACAAATAAATGTTCTTACCGGGATTCGAACCCGGGACCATCGGCTTCATAGGCAGGGTCACTAGTCACTACCGACTGGGCCAGATCGGTCGTCTGTACGACGAGTAAGTAAACAAGTAAACATTATCTTTGAGTTCTATAGAAATATTTCCAGTAAATTGCTTTCCTGCGCACATTAGTAGAAATAATCGGAAGGCTACTCAGCCAATTCTCATTATTGTCTCTCGGATGAAAAGGTTCCATTTAAATTTCACCAAACGATGAGCAAAAGCAATCACCTAAATTAGAATAAATGGAAGCACCCAAACAAATAAATTTCAACAATTTCATGTCAAAGATTTGACTGAAGAAAAACAGTAAATACGGCATTTCTACGTATTTTGATGGCATTCTAGGACATTGCGATAATAAATAAAAGGTGCTAACTGTTAAAGTCTCCTATTAACACTGCAAGTTTGAAATCTTGAAGTTTGAAGTTGAAGATTGAAGTTTGAAGATTTGAAGTGGAGGAAGTGGAAACCTGGAGTAAGAGCATTGCTACAGTAGTTTCTTTATCACACGGGCCGTATTTTTTTCCTACTACGAAATAATTCACGAGGGTTAAACAAACTTTGCTACCGAGTGAAACACTAAAAATTTTCAGCACACCAACGCGAGGAAAATACTAATTGTAAAACATTACAAATCAAATCCAATTGAAAGTATATTACCCAGGTAGCATTAAGACGTCATTATGACGTCAGCGACGTCATTATGACTTCATAAGAACGTCATTATTACGCCATTATGACGTCGCTGACGTCACTTTGCTACCTGGGTATTTATGATTTAAAATAATCAATAAAGAGTCAATTTTACCTGCCAACCTGACTGAGCTGTGTGTCATCTTGTGGATAAAATGCAAATCTTTCATCAGCAGTCGAATCGTCGACGATCCCAAACTCACAAGCGGTATTGAACCTTTAAGTCTAAGGAGAGACTTCGCCTCCTTATGCGTGTTCTACCGCTTGTACAATGGGCTGTGCTCTGAAGAACTGTTTGACATGATGCCAACGGCCGCTTTCTATCACCGCACCGCTCGTCATCGGCAGGGTGCTCATCCTCACACCTAAATGGTCGCGTACTGTGCGGTTTAAGAGGAATTTCCTCCCGCGTACGCTTCGGCTGTGGAATGAGCTCCCTGCCGCGGTTTTCCCGAGGGGCTACAGTATGGGGTTCTTCAAAAAAGGAGTGTACAGGTTTTTAAAGGGTCGGCAACGCGCGTGTAATATCTCCGGTGTTGCAGGCGTCCATAGGCTACGGTAACTGCTTACCATCAGGCGGGCCGTATGCTTGATTGCCGCCGACGTGATATAAAAAAAAAGTTTTGAAGAAAAAATAAAGCCTTTACGAGCTGCTGTGGTGAAAAAGTATTTATTTTATTAGAGCTCAAATACGCATTTATGTTACTACTTATCTTTGAGCTCAGGGATTAGTATTTAACGTGAAAAGTGCAGAGTAACGCTGAGTGCAGCAGCTCGGAAAAAGGCGCTGACGCCGAGGTCAAGGGACATTGGATGTAATGGACACTTGCATAAACATAAGATGGGATTATACTTTTAAGCACGGTGAAAGCGGTAAAATCTTGTTTTCGAGTAGGAATTGTTCTTTAACCTTTCTTAAGTGAAACACAGAGAAACGCGTCGCTATCACGACTTCACGATGCGTTTTCGCTATATTCATGTCATGATGTCTATGTCATTAGTCATTAGTGACATTACATGTCATGAAAGTGATTATAATATGTTAAGTATGTTTGCATCGTAATACCTTAGGAATGTATTCGATTCGATCTACTTAAAGCGTAACATTATAACTTTAAAACTGTTAATTATATGTTATTAGATAGTTACTATTCATTGTAGTGCCTACTCGCAGTGCATTTAATTTATAATATAGAATTACCTTCGGTATACATTGCAAGACAATTCTCATGTAAGTAGTTACTTCAAAATATTAAGATCACTACGGTTTCACTCACTTATTTTTAGTCGCTTTTGGCGACATGTTTCGGACTCTTTGGGAGTCCTTCCTCAGGCACGAAAGTAAAGAAGTAGAAACGCACGAGAGTAAGGAAGTAGTTACTTATTTTGTATGTATTATGTTCGTTAAACTGTAAACAAAAGTTTAGTATAATTGCAATCACCTAAGTAATGTTTTTTATTTGTGAATTTGTTGTTTTTCTAGAACTTTGTGTGCTTTTTTAGGGGTCCGTACCCAAAGGGTAAAAACGGGACCCTATTACTAAGACTCAGCTGCTTCACCCGTTGGTGACAATACTTGAAATTTTCGACTAATATCAAAGTCCATAGCGTAATATATTCTATGCGTTCTATGTGTTCTTAGCGTTCTATGGTGTTATTTGTGTCAGAATCTTGTATTTGTTAATTAATTATGCATAATGTTTACTGTGTAAGCGATTTGGTATATTACTGTAAGCTTATATGAGATAATAAATAAATGAGAAATATTGCCTATTTCCCTATTTGGGTGTGCAGTAATAAAATACCCACCACTGTACACAGAAACCATCAAAAAAGTTTCTAAGGTAAGAATATTGGCGTTTGACATCCTACTATTCGTTGCATCTGAATCGTCGGTCTATATTGCATTATTCAGAGCTACGCTAGTAACGGGCATGCAGCGTGTTCTTACGGTATTCCGTCCAATAAAATAGATAATAAAATTCTACTTTTAGATACATATTACAAGCTTGGAGCCACGCATAAACGGGATCGCATATGCATGTGGCGTGCAAATAGTTTTGACTAGGATTTATGCAGTCTGTAGTTTATTATTCCGAAAATCCTCGGCGAGTTTTATGACCACCAAGCGACCATTGCTAAACGATGATAAGTGGCTGGTCGTTGCGACAAACTAGTGGAGCGAGACGTATCGTTGGCAGCGATCAACAGAACTATTACCATAGCCCGGTTTTTCGGGGGCAAAAATTAAATATCGACTCGAGTGTTATCGATAACTATAGCAAGCAATTTCTAAATCGTATAAACTATAGGTAATGTCTCATCCTTAAAGTCAACATCATTCACACGTACACATGTTATGCAAGCCATATCTAGTTTGTATAGAATGCTTTTTTACTCCCTTCTTTTTTTTGTGTTTCCACTTAGTTATTGCATGTTAATTGTACTTTTGTGGACATCTGTTATTGGCTGTGTTTTCTGTTCACTATGATTTGTATTAATTTTTGTATTGCTGTTGATGCCCCAAATAAATAAAATAAAATAAATTAATTAAGTGTTAGTTCTATTTGCAAACCTCTTTCAGTTGTTCTTAGTTCAGTTCAGTTTTTTAAAATAAAATGGCTTCTGTCCATTGGGACAATATAGCCAGTGTCAAAGTAGTGAGAGCTAAATTATATGACGTTTAAACAGTGTACGGTTAGTATACAACAATGTACGGTGATAGCTACGGTGTCGGGTCCAAGCAAGAGACGTTTTCCATTTCACGAAATACCAGAACATCATTAACAATATTTGACATGTAAAAATACTTTGTCTCTAATTGCCAAAAATGTTCAATGTTTGATAGTTTTGCAGTTGAACTATTTTTTTACATTTCAAATATTGTTAACGATGTGCTGATATTTGGTGAAACGGAAAACGACTCTTGCTCGGGCCCCGACCTCGGTCCCGTTCGCAAGTGTGGATCTGGCCCTTCAGTACGAGACAATAATCGGTAGTTAATTTCTTTCGGTGGTGAGGCAGCTGTAAGGGCGAAGTAAGGTCAAAATATAGTTGTTCCTAAACAACATTTCGGGGTGATACACGTGTTGTAATTACGAGAAACAAAGCGTCCAGGTGATCCGCGCCAAATTTAATCCAAACCCGTTCAGCCGGATTTCCACGATTATCAAACTAAAAAAATACCAAACAAAGTAAAACATTAAATTTGTTCATTGTTCATGAGTCAAGCTGACTTGACAAAAAATTTACCTCTAAAGCTAGCTAAATACCGTTTTTTCTACCATTTGGCGCCGCGCGCCGCATGACGATGCTGACGATGCGATGGATAAAGAGCCATAAGTTATGGATATTAAATTTTTTCCAATATTATACTGGAAGGGCAATATTCCGGAAATTCTGCTGCACATTACCAGTTGGACTAATGGAGTATAAAATCGATAGTGCAGCTTAACAGTGATTTAGTGTTGGCAGTCGGGGAATTGAGTCAGAACCAGAGGCTAGTAAATAGAAAAGACAGACAACCTCCATAAGACAACGTGTTCCCTGAGTGCCTCATAATTGTTGTGGGTGGGGCGCTATTTACTCTAGGGTGATTCGGGAATTTGAATTGGCCTGCCAGTCATAGGCACAAAACTACAATAAAAGCATAATAAAATTTGGTGACTTATTTGATGACGATATCTAAATAAAGTAGACTTATATTGACCGGGATATTTACCGTGATTACCTTTTGTATTGTATACTTTTGTGTTGTAATATCGGGAGCTCGAAAATAATACAAAAGGTAATCACTGTCCATAACCCGGTCAATATGAGTCTAGTGAAACTAACCGTGAATCATTTACAAACTGTTACAAATAAAGTAATCATTCTGTTGTATTATTGTGTCAATAAAATCCAATTTTACGTTTCAAAGTTAAAAATAACCACACGTAAATAAAAAGTAAAAATAACATTTAGCGCCATCTACAACAACGACGATTCTCTCGGCGTTGTATGAAGGTTGTCAGTCTTGTCTATTTACTAGTATCTGATCGAAACATACTGATTAAAAGTTCCGACACATGCGATTAAAACTTGTAAAGCTCTGTTTAGTTGCATCTAAATCGGGTTCTGTTGTTTGAGCAGAGTCCAACTTCGCTTCAATTTTACTGATTAATAATAAATAGGTAGTTATTTGTTTTACAGTTGTTTAACTCTTCGTGCTGATATTGATACCCGAGCAAGTGAAAGATTCCAAAATAGAATAACGAGCGTATCGAGTGGTTCGAAAAGTGGAATCTTTAGCCTTGCGAGGGTTTCAAGGCACGAGAGTTGAACAAACTTTGCTATCGAGATACGCAAAATTTTTCACGACACCAACACGAGGAAAATACAAACGGTAAAACATTACAAGTCACCCGTTGACCACGAACGCTGTAAAGAGTTCGAAACGTCGGGATGTATTATAAATTCAATATACGCGATATAATCCGTTTTCATAGTTTTATTTCATTACAAATCAAATTCAAATTAATGCAATGAAATATTTATCATTCTAAATGATGCCCTATACAGTCTGGCAAAAAAGAGTAGAAATTAAAAAGTGGCAACACTGTAGTGTCGTCCCGTTTTTCTTAGATTGATTTGAAAGGGACGACGCTACAGTGTTGCCACTTTTTAATTTCTACTCGTTTTTGCCAGACTAAGTCAATCCCAAATTTGCATCAGATATTAATTTGTCACTCTTGTGGATAAAATGAAACTTTCCCATCAGTTTTTGACGAATAAAGAGAGAGCCTTTACGAGCTACCTAATAAACATTTTCTTGACAATTACACAGATCGTACACTAACCGAAACTTGTAATACCTATAGGTGACGATAAAAATACTTCAATACAAATATTGATTAATAGAAAATATCCATAACTCAAAAAGAAATATAACTAATAAGCATACAAAATGGATTTCTTTACCGAGGTTCGAACCAAGGGCCTCCATTACAACGTATCAGGCACGAAATGTAACGCGACACGGATTACTATGCCCATCAGAACGTGTCCACATAGTTTCATATGCGTGCATAACGGATTTAGTGACCGTAAGGGCCTACACACAATAAGACGTTACGACGACGTGCCGTGGCACGTTGCGGCGTCGTGTAACGTTGCAACGTCGTGACGTGTCAATCTACGAAGTGTAGCGTAAAAAATTACGTCACGGCGTCGTGCCGTGGCACGTTGCCGCAACGTGCGACGTCACGATGTCGTGACGTTAAAACTAACGTTATAATCCTGCGCCGGCGCCATTTGATGTTCAACAGGTAAGAAAATGACGCATGAAATTGATATCGATCAATTAATATCCCTAGTGGAGGAACGTCCCGTGTTATGGGACAAGACAATAGACGAATATAAGGATAAACACTTGAAAACAGCAGCATGGAAAGAGGTGTGTGGAAATTTATTCTAAGATTTTGAAGAACTAAATAAACAAGAATAAAACAAAACAAACAAAACTTCATGATAGAAAGAAATGGATGGACCCAGTATTTTCTGTGTTTCTGCCTCTTCTTTAGGCGACTTCTTAATAGCAGCAGGATGAAGACAAGTCTGGTGCGGTCCATGGCTCTTGATCAACTGCGGCATATTTTTCAAATTTCGACGGCAACGTATCGACGGCCTGCGACACGACGTCGTGACGTCGCACGTTGCGGCAACATGCCACGGCACGACGCCGTGACGTGATTTTTTACGTTACACGCCGTAGATTTGCACGTCACGACGTTACACGACGCCGCAGTGTGCCACGGCACGTCGTCGTAACGTCTAATTGTGTGTAGGCCCTAATATCCGCGTATCATCCCCGTTGCATCCGCCTATAATCCCCGTAGCATACTTGTGGTCTAGTTCCCGCAATTCCATACAAATCATTTGTAGACATAGAGTGCTTGGAGGTAATACATAATTACAGGAAACTGCAGATATTTATTCAGATAAAAGCCGTAATTACTCATAATGTATACCTGAAATCGAGCGCGATAATCGCACGTTAAGGCGCTTCGCGCAGTTTTTGGCCAAAAACTGTTACTTTTTAGAGCTTATAACTTCTAAATGAGTTAACCAAAAATTATGAAAAAAATATATATGCATCTTCACTCTATGGACAACAATCGCAACATTTGACTTTTTTCCTGAAATTTGTAGTTTCACCGAAAAAAAAATAACACGACAGGCCGTTTTGCGGCTAACTTTGCTTATAACTTCTAAACGGCTTAATCGATTAAATTTATTTTTAAACTAACAAAAATGTTTTAACAGGTTCTACAAATGCAACATAGCTTTTGTTAATCAAAAAATATTTTCTTAAGAAATCGAACGTTTTTCCACATTTCATGCGTATGCAGCCTGAAAATGGCGTGGCCGGCAGTCGTGTGCCAGCTTTGAGACGAGGAGGCTGTGTCGCTCGTCGCTCCGTGCCTTCCTTGCACTATGTTCGCTTATGCACAAGCAAAGTGCTATAATATCGGAGTTATTGTGGCCAAAGAATAAATAACTGCAGAGCGCTGATTTGGTTGCGACGCGCATTAGCGAGCGCAACACGGTATTTTGCGGTCTATTACAATGAATGTAATGATAATATCCGTATATATTATACTATAATATACGTATGTTTGAGAAAACTTCATTTGAAATAAATAAATAAATGTTTTCTAACCGACATATTATAATGTCATTCAAGTTTTACGTTTTGAATAATGTTCCATTCCATCTCGAAATAATAAATAATTGATTTAACATAAGCTACCTATTACCTATTACGTTGTATGTATGAATAGTACCTGTTAAAAAACATTGTTTTTGTAGTTTAAAAATAATTTTAATCGATCAAGAACTAGCAAAACGGCCTATCGTATTTTTATTTACGGAAAAACTTACTATTAAGTTTATTGTAGGTTTAGTTAAGTAGTAATTAGTGTTAAATAGTGTAATTGTAGTTATGTCTGTAAATTTTTCATGGGTGATCCTTGCCTGTTAATAAACGTTTTATTATATTATTATTATTTGTATCTCCTTCTGGATTTCAGTAATTATTTCATTGGTGAATTATGGTTGGTGTATTATGTCTTCTAAATGGGTAAACAAAAAATTATGAAAAAAATATATATGAATCTTCATTTATTGTTCAACAATTATAAAATTAAACTTATTTCCTGATATTTATAGTTTTACCGTAATAAAAATAATAAAACAGGCCATTTTGCAGCTAACTTTGGTTATTTTTACTAAACGGCTAAATCAATTAAAATTATTTTTAAACTAACAATAATGTTTTAATACCTGACGGTCTTTCCACCGCGATACAACCGGCCGACGATTTGTTTTATTAACAATATCATCTAAACTACCATCTGACAAAGTATGAAATGGGATGCGATGACTGAAAAGATTTTTTTACATGTTCATGTGACCAGCTGACGGTCCACCGAGATAAAACCGGCTGACCATTTTTTTTAATTCACAATAGCATCTAAACTATCATCTGACACAGTATCAAGCGGGAGGCGATAATAATTTTTTTTGCGTGTTTCGGTGGCTGCCATTCCTCAACCCATCAACGGAGCGGCAGCTGACGTCCACAGGGGTTCATCATACATAGCCGTTAACCACTAAAAAAATAAATGACTGCAAAGCGCTGATTTCGTTGTGGCGCGCTTGTAATAAAAACCGGCCAAGTGCGAGTCGGAGTCGCGTTCCAAGGGTTCCGTACATTACTCAAATTAAACAATTTATTTTTTATGTGAAACGTGCGTGAAATGTCTTTAATAAACCCGTAGGGGTTGGATCAAAAACTAAATAATTAAGTCCGACTCACGCTTGACTGCTCATTTCTAATAAGTTTCCTGTGATCTATAGGTAAAGATCTATTTAGTGTATTTTTTTTTTCAAAATTTTACCCAGTAGTTTCGGAGATAAAGGGGGGGAATGCTCATTTTTTGCCTATTTTCGTGAATAACTTCTAAACAATTTAAAAGTGCTTGTTGCTAGGCCTATTTGAATAAAGAATATATTGAATTGAATTGAATTGAATTGAATTGAATTGAATTGAATTGAATTGACTGTTTATCCTAAAATTATAAAAAATATACATTTGAGATTCTCATAATGAGCTCTTTCATTTGACATGTAACACGATATAGTTTGAAAAACTTTTTTTCTAATTTTCTCTTTTACCCCCCTAAAGTGGCCCCCGTGTTTAAAATTAATTTGTTTACGTTACATGTCCGTCTTTGGATCACAAACTTACATATATACACCAAATTTCAACTTAATTGGTTCAGTCGTTTCCGAGAAAATAGGCTGTGACAGACGGACAGACAGACAGACAGACGCACGAGTGATCCTATAAGGGTTCCGTTTTTTCCTTTGGAGGTACGGAACCCTGATAATGATGATATTCCCACGTAATGATTGAGAAAACTTCGAACTTCAAAAAATAACACATTTGTAGTAGTATATGAAGCTAGTAGGTACTTTAATTTTATAAGTTAACTATTAATGGCATTATTTATATTTATTTATTACGGATAAAAAAAACTGTATAAAATAAACGCACTGTACGCCTCAACTCTGTCTGTAGCTTTAGCTATAAATCTTAATCCGTCGATTTGACTTTGGTATTTATTTGTAAGAAACAGATAAAACACAAATTAACTAATTGAGGCTTGTAAAGTATAATGCATTAAGGGAATATATTTTTATTATAATTTACGACCTCCACTACACGCATGATCTACTCATACTCAAACAACAAAATATCTGCAAAAGATACACAAATACGAGGTATAGCGCCAAATGACGCGCGCCTCTGGGTTGTAGGTTATTCTTTGAACCTCGTTCCGCCGCAGTCGCCGCACCGAGACGAAATTCACGTACGATCGCAGTGAGCGGGGTGCGGGTACAGAGACGCTAGAATCGTCTTAAAGCAAATTGCATTAGTCGTAGTCCGTATTTTAGTGGGGTATATTCTTTCTAGTGTATTATTTTCTACGCTTGATGTGGAAGACATTCAAATGTCTTAGGTAATGTATGTTCGCCTGTTCATGTGCTCTTGTAGTTTACTTAAACCTATTTTTTTATGCACGTTTCTAATTACATTCAAACATACTTTTTTACTAGCCCGAAAGTGTCCCACTGCTATTTTAGTCCTATCCAATGCACACTCCAGGAGATACGCTACTCTATATAAATCTACTCTGACAGTATTTCTACTTCCCGTGACTTTTTTAATAACAAAAAAATGACATTTAGTCCTATCCAATCCAATGCTCCCGAATATAGATTACTCTATATAAGTCTACTCTGACAGTATTTCCACTTCCCGCGAAACATAATTATCTCAAAGGGGATTTATGTGGTAATAACATCGAGTAATCAATTAATGTCCACTGCCCGTCCTTCATATATTGACACGGCTTTTTTAGGGTTCCATCTGATTTAACAGTCGAAAATAAACAAATAAATATAAATATTATAGAACATTCTTACACAAATTGACTAAGTCCCACGGTAAGTCCAAGGAGGCTTGTGTTATGGGTACTCAGACAACGATATATATAATGTATAAATACTTAAATACATAGAAAACACCCATGACTCAGTAACAAATCTGTGCGATAGAGATATAAACAGGCGGGTCCAAGTACGAAATTCTGCGTGCTTAGCGTCCTTACTTTAGCTGCCTCTCTATCTACGACAGCAGCGGGTAAGCTCATACCCGGGCATACATAAATTATTTATCTGGCAAAAAAATGTATGACGGAACCTTGCTGCTACTAGATAAGCAAAGTCACATTTTCTTATTTCACAGCCGGCGCGACCGGCATTAGGCGCCATTCATTTATTAGGTACGTAAGATGATTTAGGGGGGGAGGGGTCGAACATATCTTATGTTTTCTTACAAGGGGGAGGGTAAGGGGGTTTTCAGAGTTCTTACGTAAGATCACAAAGATGCGATATTTTTTTAATTTCTATGAAATTATGACGTTTAAAATAACACTTCCACACTCTATGCTAGCAAACACGGTACAGAATTAGCTTAAATGGGCTCCAGTACCTTTATAGGTATAAATAAACATTTTACAAATTTAATGATTTTTTTGAAAAAAAAAATACTAAAAAAAAAACAAACGTGTACTCATTTTTTTCCTTTAATAGTACGGGCGGGGACCGTATGCTCTATTACGTCATCTGATACAAGGATAAGCCCCATGGCACACATTCATAAAAGTGATGCTAAGTTTGGAAAAATAGTACCTACCTACCACACATGTTATAAGTACCTCAATCCGATGACAATGCCACTTATACACTCTTGATTTATAAATCTTAGTGGGAATTGTCTCAGGATGTAGGTTGCACCTATTAATGTAAAAACCATTCTCTTCGTTTTATATTATCTTCCTATGTCTGTTTTTTTCCCCAATAAAGAAAAATAAAATAAAAGTTAAAAAAAAAAAATTGGAATCAACAGATCTCGTTTCGTAATGTAATTATTGCACTTATTCCCTTATTTTATTTTTATTACTATATATTTTTGCATAATCTGCATTTTAATGCACTTGCTATCTGTTAGTGTATATGGATTTACATAGTGGTCGTATTTTAAAACATTTAACACATAATATTTACATGAAACTGTTATGTATCATATTTGATACATTGCCAATAAGTCATTTTTTTTTTTTTTTTTTTTTCAAAAAAGTATAACACATTTTAAACTTATACAAGTTTCGCCAAACTTGCGTTTAACGGCGAAAAAGTAAGTAACGGCATAAAAGTACATGTGTATTAAATTTAATACATTGCCAAGTTGTCGTCAAAATAGGTGTACATCCATGATTTATTGTAATTTTTTATACTTGTGGGGGGTTACAAAACATATTTCAAATATGTCATATTAGTTATCATACTATTTACTAAGTGAACTTCGTTTTTTTTTTAGTAATATTTATTATAATATTTTAACTGTGTATTCGTAAGCTGTAGCCTTAGTGCTACGCCGTAGACCGTAGCGCGACAAATTTTAAAAATGCCGTTCAAAAATGTTTTTACTACATTAATTATTTGTTTACTTTCCCCATTTTTCACAAATTTTTGTTAACGTGTTTTTTGAATCTACGGGATAAACAAAATCTACCATGTGATCACTCATCAGGTATTCGTAGATACAATTTATTTCTACAGGGGTAAAAAGTGATTTTATGCTTTAGATTAAATAAATAAAATGATTTCATTTGCATTACATGTTTTTTTAAAATTATAATCCACATTTTTCTTTTAAAAAGTATATAATGATTACGACAATCTCGTGTTAAGTTAGAATTCTGTCAGTTGACAATCCAGCTTCCAGCAAAGAAAAAACTTTTAACTTTTTAACTTTAGCCTCTTCTCGACTAATTGTGTTTAAATATTTTTCTTTCCAATATATCAATTTTCTTGAAGCTTATTTCCGGGACAAGTGCTGAAAATAGAACATGATTTATTTCCCTTTGTCGGCGTCATCTAATAACGTTCAGCGACATTGTTGACACTAATTGACATCATTCTTGTGCCCTTATTCGAGGCTAATTGTAAGTTATGTTGACATTGTTTTATATTTCAAGGCGTGTGTACAAGGCCTTACTTTATTATATTCTAATTTTATGATTGTGTAGAGTATGAACACAGAATAATAGTAGTACCGTACAGAAATGAAACTTCCTACAAAACCGAAGTTTGACTGCGGTTCAGGGTCGAATCATGCTATCCCTTTTTAATATATGGCACTATCCCTTTCGGCTATTTAGGGTGGTCAAAATTCAAGTTATTATCTTATCTGTGGTCGTGCACGCAAAGGAACGTCAAGTTGTGCCAACCCTAATAATTGCTCGGAGCAATGCTGAGCCGAACGGAGCCGAGTTTGCCCAAAGCGAGGAGTTTCGCACCGAGGCATCTATTTGATAGTGTCAACTTCCGTCAACGTCAATTTATTTTCTCCCAAAAATATTTTATTTATCTCTACCTTTTATTCTAAATTTATGTCTCAAAACACAAATAACATGGTGCCCTTATGTAGTAAATTTGGCTGCAATTAGCGCCTCGTAAGTTCTTAGCGTGACCTTGAGCCTTCTTATGAGGCCCATCGTTAGCGCCCACGTCTCAGATCCGTATGTCATCACTGGCAACACACACTGGTCAAAGACTTTTGACTTAAGACACTGCGGCAATTACCACGGTCACGCAAAGGGCAATGGAGAGTGCTATGCTCGGGGTTTCTCTGCGTGATAGAATCAGAAATGATGATATCCGCAGTAGAACTAGGGTCACCGACATATCTCGCAGGATTGCAAACCTTAAGTGGCAGTGGGCGGGGCACATTGCTCGCAGAACTGATGGCCGGTGGGGCCGAAAGGTTCTGGAGTGGCGTCCGCGTACCGGAAGACGAACTGCCAGTAGGCCTCCAACGAGGTGGAGCGACGACCTGGTGAAGGTCGCGGGAATTCGGTGGATGCGAGCGGCACAGGATCGGTCGGAGTGACGAGCCTTGGGGGAGGCCTATGTCCAGCAGTGGACGTCTATCGGCTGACATGATGATGATGATGATGAAGTTCTTAGCGCTCAAACTATAATCCGTTACTGCTTGGAGTGCTTATTAGATGTAATAGGTGTAGGTGTAAGTTAAGAGCGCTATTCGCTAATGTCTATAGAAAACGGAAGTAGCTGAAAGTTCCGTTATTGCCACAGACGTCGCCATCATCATCAGAGCGGCCAAGGTGCTCACAAATATCTGAACACTCCTCTATTGTCAAGGCGTAAAAGCGCGGTCATTTTTGAGCACCTCGGCCGGTGCAATATATCTAATGGCGACCGTACCACCCAACTACTGTACTATCCAAAAGCTCCCAAGTATGGTCCAGACAACTCGACTATCTTAGGACTAACGTAGGATCACAGAATAACTAATAGTACTGTAGGACTATTATTTGAATGTAGTAGTTCCATGGCTTAATGTTTTTATAAAGAAAAAACTCATAAAAAGCCATAGACATAGTATATACAAGTACTTATAGACGCGCCACCGAGCGACCGGGGGTAAAGAAAGAATATTCATATAAAATTTGGGCAGCATAGGACAACATATGACTTTAAACTGTTGTGAGACATACTAACATTAAATAATTTTACGGTTTAGACACTTGTTTTGGTCACTCGCGCGACATGTTTCGGAGAGCCTAGGTCTCCTTTCTCAAGCACTAATAGTGCGAGCAGCGTTCACGACGACCGTGTATTGCGTACTGCCGAGTGCCGCTGCCGCGCGCCGCGTCGCTCGCTGCGCGCGCGCCGAGAAAACCGGTTGGGGGAGGTCTTGCGCTATCGTTGTAGGCGGGCACAGTGGTGTGTTTGGGTTTGGGTCACCTAACACTTGTAGCGCCACACAGCACGAACTCACATGAACATGTCGCGCGAGTGACTAAAACAAGTGAGTCTAAACCGTAAAATGATTTAACATATGACTTAAAACATTTTACTTTAAAAAAATTCTCACCGACTCCGAATCACGTAAAAATACACAACATCCAGAGTTTTCTGTTATAATATCGTAAAAAAATTAGTGATTCCAGTAATGAAGATGACCTAATAACGCCTGTGGATGTTGCACTTTCCTCGCTATAGTGAGGTGAAAAGTTTTGTGTTACACACGGGTGCAAATGTATTTTACTTCTTGTGTTGAAACACTCGCTACGTTCAGGATTCTATTTTAGAACCACTCGCTTCGCTCGTGGTTCAACTATAGAATCCTGTCGCTTGCTCGTGTTTCAATTCCACACTCGCGGGTAAAATACAACTTTGCACCCTTGTATAACAAATAACTATTTTCTCTTTCACTCTTATAAAATTCGGTATTTCGCCATCGCCTCCTACCTATGATGCCACCCGGTCGGTAATAAGGACAAAGCATGGCACTATTTTCTCTTTTCTCTTATAGGAATCTCAATAAGACTATCTTACTCTATCAAAGAGTGTCAGGCCCTTGTAAAAAGCAGATAGAACATGGATATTTATACTTAATTAAGTCTTGATCTTGTGCACCACAGTTGTAGAACTGAATTATAGTTAGGTTGTTTTACTTAGCTGTCACTCTTTTAGATTCCATATACGACGATTATTCCAAAGTATTGCCAATATAACAAAGGGACTATCGTCGTATTGTCAACCCCATTGAGGCTTATCTCATTATAGTTATGCTATTGTGAGTATTATGACAGACCTTTATCGAACGAGCGAGCGAAGCGAAGTGAAGTTCTTACATTCAACTTCTAACACACGGCTGGCTAGGGGCACGTATTTCTATGTTTATAATTAACTATCAGAGGATAGTTTGATATTAACTTAAGTAAATTTGTTTTAATTTAAATGTAATTCGGCAAACGTGTAGTTGAGGACATTATATATATTTTAGTTATTAAATTATGAGCAGGCTCGATCAAGGGGTTAGTTATTGAGCTAGAAGAGCTTAGAAGGCTAAAAAGCTATTTGTGAGGGATCTCGCTATTCTGGTCATCTTATTTGCAAGAAAGTATGGTATGGTCGAGTTTGGTATCAAAGGAATGTGCTCGGCTTACACATTTAAAATATTGTTTTAAAATTTACCATTTTAAAATAATTAGCAACATAAAAACTAAATAAAATAAACATAATATAGGTATTTGACACTTGAAAAGAAATATTACGGCTTACCACAGATACAGTTTATTTTAATTTCTATGGTGACTTAAATCTATCAGTCCACAGACCTTGCAATAAAGCGCAATAATTTTTTTTTGGCGAACTGCGAGTTTTGCGTGCCGTGCCGTGCCGTGCCGTGCCGTGCCGTGCCGTGCCGTACCGTACCGTAAGAAAAAATGTAATAAAAGTATGAAGTTCATGGCCTTCACTAAATTAAAAAGCTACATTGTTTCACTCCCTGGAGTGAGGAAAGTCGCACTTTCCTCACTCCAGGGAGTGACGAAAGTAGGCTTGTTCGAGCTGCTGAGGTGAAAAGTAAATTATTTTTGTCAAACGAGGGACCGTATCTATTTATTTATATGAAATTGTGTTCGCGAAAGATATCAGAATGACCTTATTTGCAAAAGGACTGTCGAGGGTATTCCTTAACCTACATGAAGTTTCTCGAAACATGTTGAATAATGTATTTCGAAATCAGATTCGTGAATTTGATCGTCTATATAAATGAATTATTTATACAATATTTCAAGATGCATGTTATGAAGAATCTTATTATTTCGCCATTGGCCTTCTTATAATTTTCTTCGATTTTACGGCAGCATAATTCCTATACGTTCATGTGGACGTTTGTCTTATACTTCTTGTTGATAGATCCAACTGTTATTATAACATTTAAAACTTCCGCGTTTTGAACACATTAAATCACATTTACAATTGCGTCTATCACGAATTTATTTTGTTACCTTTATTTACCGACGTTTCGAGTGTTTCGACACGGGTTTCACTGGTCGTGGTCGCGGCTAACTGACGTCCCAGCAAAATGTCAAAACAGAGATTTGTGTGACTACCCGACGAAAAATGTATGAAAAAGTTTGGGGATAGACGTCACATTTTCAAACCACCCACTACACATAAGTGTTAATTATTGTCAATAGTCCGACAGTTAAGTAGTAAAGTTATCGTCAATAAAACTTGCAAATAATGTAAACTATGTATGTAATAATGTAACTATGTGTGTGTGTATGTATGTATGTACTATGTATTTTGTTATTTTTCCTGAAATATTAATAATTAACATTTAATTTAACCAAGAATTTTGGTATATTTATATAAATATTTAAGTATATAGATAGACTGTTGATAAGGTCATGGTTGTCCTTTTAAAGAGCGAGATTACGAAGTAATGAAGGTAAAATGGTTTGTTTACATTATTTGCAAGTTTTATTGACGACTGACGACGACTTTAATGAATGAATGAATGAATGAATGAATGAAATCGTTTATTCACAATGAACGTATGGTAACATAAGATCTTAATTTATATACATTGCTTCCCACTATACATTCAGTCAAGATAGACATGTGAAAATATTTGTCAGTGATATATATATGTCACTCAGTCTGATAAAATTTGAATTAAATACAATTACAAAATTACATTTAGTGCCGAAACGTAGTAAACGTATAAAGGTAACAAATTAAATTCGCTATAGTTTTTATGTTGCAAATAAATGAAACAAGCATTTTTGCAGCGCTACCTGAGTTTGTTCCTGAAAAGTTAGACTATTAACACCCAAAGTAACACCTCTTTAGTAGTATTGCTGCAAAGCTGCAACTAATGCTAGGTAACTAACCATTTCGGAGCTAAAAGCGTACATAAACTTAGGTATATGCAATTATGCATGCACAAATAACACAATTAATATTTCACCCTAAAGGCATCAATATTGTACGATTTCCTACCGGCGTGGCATGTGTATTTATAAGCTAATACATATCTTTAACCGACTGTTAATAGAGATAAAAGGATGGATTATGATATTTATGATTTTAGCTGTCTGTGTTTGTATTAAGTTTATTATACTTACTAATCTAACCCTGCCCCAATTTAATTATTTAGAGCTCCAAAATTTAATACATATCTTTAACCGACTGTCAATAGAGATAAAAGGATGGATTATGATATTTATGATTTTAGCTGTCTATGTTTGTATTCAGTATGTTATACTTACTCATCTAACCCTTCCCCAATTTAATTATTTAGAGTTCCAAAATTTTATGTGGAAGTTGTAGAATAATATTTTTTAATTAAATGATAAGCATTTTGTTTTAAACAAATCCCACTAAAAATAAACAGAAATATACCAACATATATTATATTTAAAACGCTGCAATGTTTTCACAAAACAAATATTAGGATATCGGTCTTCACCTTCAGCCTCAAAATATTTTAGGAAAAAATATCACCCTTTTTTGTGGCTGGCATCATTAATCTTGATTCTTAAATCTCGTCTGTTGCATCTAGTATAACATTTTTTGTGATTTACTGAGAATGATTTATTTTCGTCAAAACGCAGTAAAATTGCCACTTAAGCATAAAGTTGGATGGAAGTTCTTGTAATTTTTACGTACTGTTACTTAACTCCGAAGCCGTTCGTTTATTTATTATTTCAAGAATACAAACGAAGAAGTATTCACTTCAACATGAATTACTAAAATATCGCATACAGTTGAGTCCCTAGACGTATGTGTAGGCGGTGTCAAGTTTAACTACCTTTTCGATTCCCGCGCCAATCCAGTATCGAAAAGTCTTAATTTTATACGGTCGATGTCAAAAATATGCTGACACTTTTGCACCCTATTCCATTCTGGTAAGGCGATAAGAGTAAACATATTTTTGACATTGACTGTAACAGTCGCAGAGTGAAATAAACCTTTTTTTATTTATTAAGGAAGGTTGTAGATGGATCTCACTGGAGTGTTTGGGATATCTGAATAGGGGAAGGTAACGCTGTAACGCTACTTTAATCGAATTGGTATCGAGTGCTTTTGCTATTCTGATAAACTAATCAATGGGCCCTGTGCGGCATTGATATGTGACGAGATTTGTTGGATTTTTTCTTGTTTATTTGTAAAAATCGTTCAGTACAACAGAGAAAAATGCTTTTAAAATAATCTTGAATAAAAGCATACGCTGGCTTAAATATAGGTATTTGCTAAGGCTTCGTCATTCAGGCTTCATCATTTTTAGTAATAATTTTAATAAAATAAAATTACCGTCACTACCTGGCTCAGACGTTTGGATTTGCTTGATCACAGGTAGCATGAGTAGCTAGTTTGTCACAGTCCCAAAACTGTTATTTTTGAAACTAAAGAAGTTAATTTTCATTTCTTTCTCTTATTCAGCCCCTTGCCTATCTATGCTGTTTAGGCTTCTTCTTATTCAGTCCATTCTCCTCGACCTTCTGCTACCCTTAGGTATCAATTTTCTACCGGCGGTTAAATATTTTTACTAAGAAGAACAGCAGGGTTGAAACACCTCAAAGCTAATATTGGATATGCAAGAATGAGGGTAGAAGGGCATATTATTTCGGTGAATTATCCTTTTTTTTACTATTTATAGAACGAAATTCCTATACTGTAAGTTAAGCCTGACCAGTAATATATCATTGTCAAGAGGGCGCTGTTATTCTAATGTATAGGGTGACAGTATTCAGTATAGTATGAAAAAAATTGTTCCAGTGAAATTCCGCAACATGACGCATGATCATATATTCCTGGTCAGGCTTTAAGTAGTAGTTAGTTATTCAGGTACTTACGTTGGTATTTCTGAGCTCAAAAATACGATCAACTTTGTTTCTATTCCATTTTTAAACTCGTTAAATACGTTAGCGCCACTTGCACCATTCCACTAACCCGGGGGTTAACCGGTTAAACCTGGAGTTACCATGTTTACCAGTAAAATTTGACACGGGTTAACGGTCTGCAAGTGGCGCTAAAGAAACTTGTAGATTATTTCATAAATACGTTTTGCATCTCGTCTTCAGCTCGCTTTATCTCTCAGGTTTTTAATAATGTTTCTATGCCATGAACTTGACAGAGCACCGTTTCACCGCCATTTGACCTCCAAATCTTTCGTCGTATAATAGATTCCCTACGCTGAAAATAAATGTCTTATAATAGCAGAATAATTCAAGTATTTAGATCCTTCTATGGAGAGAAATTGATCCAGGCGTGATACTTGATAGATGCCGTAAGTGTAAACAAATATTTAGTTTCTTACGCGGTTACTTGATTCATCCTTTGAGTTGCGAACGAACTGCAAATTTTATACATTTACGTATGTAATTTCAGATATTGCATGCACAAAAGTAAAAAAAGTCAGTTAAAAAAATATTTTTCGTATTACTACTACAATATTATTTTCCTGAACTACTCTGTTAATTAAAAAATTAACAGACTGGTTAGAGTACTACTATACGTAAGATCATCCTTTTGCCAGCTTTACCCTAGCTCTAGATCTTTTAGTCTGAAACTTAGGGAATAGACTTTTTACTAACTTTTTTTCACAATTTCTTTATCTTTATGATGCTATTTCAGCCTGAAACACAGAACCCAACTTATCGCGCAAAATCTAAAGGGACAAGGTAGGAGGGCATATTATAAATACACTGTTTATAAATATTGTACGAGATAAGTAGGAAAGTACAAATGGTGTCGTAAAGTATGATCCTTTTTGCGAATAAAGATCATATATTTACATAAATAGTAGGTAAAGTACAGAATTCTGGTATGAGTACACATCGAACTGGCTGAGTAATTAAATAAGGCAAGATCCCTGCATGATTAGGCTGCGGGCTGCTTGACCAAACACCGTTCGCGGCGGGCGACCGCCCGCCCGCGACTGGCGACGTTGGATTACTTTGTTTGTAAATGTATGTGCGTAGTCTTACATAATAAAAATGTAAGTATTGTATTGTTATTATGTAAGGATCACAATAAAAAGCTTTTTATTTTAATTTTATTTTATTTATTTTTATTATGTGCGTAGTCTTGCTCACCCGCCACTCGTGATGCCCACTTGTGGCGGACCAAGTTCACCTGCCGCGGATGGCGTCTATTATAAATAATAGAGAAGAAGAAAAGATGAGCTACTTATGAGTTTAGCCTAATTCTGTTTGTATGACACGTGGTAGTCGCCTACTGCCGCGGACGGTGTGCGGTTAAGGAGACCATGCCATACCATAAACAGTAATAGCGTAGCTAGGCGTGGGCGACGTGGGCCGTCGCCCACGGCTTCGCGCCCCAAGGGGGGCCTCACGCGAGGCCCCTTCTAGCACAGTGAAAGAAAAGGGCCTCGCAGATACGATTTCGCCCACGGCTAGATGTACATAGTGTACAAAAGGCGAACTTAATGTCATGAGGCATTCTCTACCAGTCAACCTTAGGGCACAGCAGAGAAGATTGTAGGTGGTGCATTAGAAAAAAAGTTTTTTTCTATAAGATCCTCGTACAATGCATACAATACACATACATAAATTACATAATATCTACTAAACGCATACCATTCTTACATAAATATAAATAAATTATATATAGATACCCATATATACATGTATAATATATACATATATTAAATTAACCATGTGAGATATTATACAGGTACTTAATTC
Organism: Cydia strobilella; assembly: GCF_947568885.1. Classification (NCBI taxonomy): domain Eukaryota; kingdom Metazoa; phylum Arthropoda; class Insecta; order Lepidoptera; family Tortricidae; genus Cydia; species Cydia strobilella. The sequence goes on from NC_086048.1 coordinate 5,345,899, forward strand.
TTCTTTGAACCGCCAGCAAAGAAATCACGTACAGATTTTTTAAAAGCTATTTTGTTGGGTGCTTTCCTGCCTTATTTCTTTGTTTTATACAAAAAATACGTGCGACGTTGTCACTTTTTTCGCACGTTCTCGAAGTATATTTAAGTCGATTTATGTCACGAACAAACCCCGATAGACCACTTTTCTTTGTCAACAAAAAGAAGTAAATTCCGTGGATTCTGTACTAATATCCGTCGTTTTGTACCAGACTCGTTGAAACCCTGAAGGCTCTAAACACCGAAAATACGAACCCGGGAGAACTTGATTCACTATCCGACCCGCATTAGATAAAGAAGGCCTATCGATTTTGGTGTCACATGTCAGTCCTTTAAGAGCTTTTTGATGTCTAGGTTTACCAGGTAGGTCAATTTTAGAAAATAGACTAACAACTAAACAAAAACAAACACAGCTGCGAGCAAACTTCTTACTTGCGACGTTTTGGAATAGTGGTGCGATCGCTCTGAACGTCTGAGCAACCGGTTTTTTTATTTTTTGAATTTATTTCTTTCACATATTCTCCAAAATGGGCAAGATTTGTGGTAGGTATCGATTCCCCGTCACACTGCTACTTATATTTAAGAGTCCCCGGCAAGCTCAGTTCTCCATACAAACGTAGTTACGCTCTCATTTTAAAACGACTAGCTAGATTGATCTGAAACTTTGTACTTACAATAAGATAAGGTATATCTAGGTCTGTAATTAGTTTATGTAGCTTCAGATACCATAGTAAAAAAATACAGCGAATTTAAGTTTTTCATACCAAACATTGCTCTATTGTATTGTCTTGTTTTTCTTCTTGCCATAAAAAAAGATTAACCATTAAAAATATGAAAACTTGAAAAATGTTAAAAATGTAACTTTAATAAATTGAAATTGAATTGCAATTGATGTTACGCACAGACAATATATTTTATAAAAATCTGTTACTGTCCACGGTGTTTTAACTTTTTAAATTTGTAGATACAAGTTGATCATTTCCTGTGTTAATTTTACAAAGAAAATGCGATCATTTCCGCGCATATTTAAGAAAAATTTAATAAACGAGTCTTATACTAAGAATAAGAAACACAAAGGTAAAACCAGTTCGTGTTTGAAAAGAAAAGCACAACGTCATAGCCGCCAAATAAAAAATCCTGAAGGAGTTGGAAAGAAAAGGCAGAAAACCTTTTGAGTACACGTATTGTTTGACTCAAATGAAAACCTCTTAGACCGCGAGCCAGGATTTTTTTCAGACGAGCCCCTTGTTTTTATAATAAACATAAATTTGTTTGATAAATATCCCTTTAATAATTCAATGTCTATGAAATAAAACTATGAAAACGGATTATATCGCGTATATTGAATTTATACTGGGTATTCTTACCCAGAGTGTTACACGGCTGAGCTCATTCGCGACATTAAACGTAAACACACATTGCATAAACAATATAAAATGAGTAAAACCGATTTCAATTATGAGTTATTTTCAAAGTGTAGGGCTGCTGTAAAGAATGCAATAAAAGCAGCACATGAAGCTTACATGGACCGCGTTCAGAAACATTTAGCAAGGGAACCTAAAGCTTTTTGGGATTTTATAAGAAGTAAGAGGGGTAACGTAATAAAAAGAAAGCTGGTAGTGAACGGACGCCAACTATCGGATCAGGAATGTGCTAGGGAATTTGGCACTTTCTTTGAATCAGTTTACAATCCAAACCCGGCTCGGTTGGAAGTTGAGGCGGCGGACGCCTCCTCAACGGCGAGCAGCGCGAGGGTGCACGTCGCGAGCCTGGAGCTGGCGGAGGTGCAGCGGGCCCTGGCAGCGCTCCAACCCAAGCGGTCCGCGGGTCCAGATGGTATCCCACCTTACATTTTTAAGGCCTGTCGTATTGTTCTGGCTGAGCCTTTGCATTATATTTTTAATACTTGCCTTCAATCTAAAATATTTCCTGACAGGTGGAAGTTAACCAGGGTGGTACCTGTACCGAAAGGTCGCGGCAGACCGAATACCAGCGATTACCGACCGATAGCAGTATTGTGTACGGTCGCTAAGGTATTTGGGTCTGCGATTTACCAATCGGTTCAGGCCCAAGCTAGCTGCATAATGTCTGATGCGCAATATGGCTTCCGGAAGGCGCGCAGTACCACAGGTAACCTATTGGATCTCATGGTCAATATAGTGCCGGCAGTGGATGCAGGAGACCAGGTGGATGTGGCACACTTCGACTTCCGGAAGGCATTCGATACCGTCGACCATGATGTTTTACTCGTGAAATTGGCAAGCGCGGGTTTCACTCCACATACTCTTACTTTCCTTGCCAGCTATATAAGTAACAGGCGCCAGTATGTGGACTGTGCTGGTCACGTGTCAGAACCATATTTCACGAGGTCTGGCGTAAGTCAGGGGAGCAATTTGGGCCCCTTAGAGTTCATTTTAATGATAAATGACCTTCCTGACGTTGTTAAAGATTCCATTTGTCTACTCTTTGCTGATGACCTCAAGCTTGTCCGCAGAGTTAATGACAGCTCTGATTGTATTAAATTACAAGAGGACATACACCGAGTGGTCAAATGGAGTCAAACGTATAGGTTAAATTTCAACGTGTCAAAGTGCGCCATTTTCTCATTTACCAGATCTCGGAACCCACTTTGCTACCAACATGTGTTAGGAGAGTCACCGATGCAAGGCGTCGGCGAAGTGAAGGACTTAGGGGTGCTGCTGAAGTCCGACCTCACCTTTCGAGACCATATTGTTTCAGTATGTAAGAAGGCTTTCCGAAATCTGGGGTTTGTAATGAGGCAGGCTCATGGGTTTAATAATATTAACGCGATACGTGTCTTGTACGAGGCAATAGTCAGGAGTCACTTGGAGGGTAATGCGGCAATCTGGAGTCCACACGAGTCAAAATATAGGTTAATGTTGGAACGCATCCAAAATAAATTTATTAGATTTATATATTTAAAATTATACGGAGTATACCCTTTTTATCCGTTAAAGTATCCTACGTTGTTCGTGTTAGGAATGGTAGGATACAATAAACTATAAGTTAGAAGGGAGCTGGGGCTAGCTTCATATATATTTAAGTTGGTGCGGGGCAAGTTGTGCAACCCTGGAGTCCTGGCAGAGGTGCGTTTGAACGTACCAGATCGGTATGTGTGGCGGCGGCGGCGGCCGAGCCTGCTGGCCGAGCCGCTCGCTCGAACGCAACTCCTTCGCCAGGCCCCCTTTACGCGCGCAATTCGGACCCTTAATAGAGTAGCGATCGAGTTAGATTTGTTCTCTTGTTCTCTGAACGAATTCACAAGGGCTACGCTTTACGTATTGTGCTACTGTAATCTGTAAGCTAATGTATTGTACCTATTTTTTGTGTCAATTTCCATACTGTCGAATTAGGATTTCCTGTAATTGATGGTTGTGTGTATGTAAATAAATAAATAAATAAAAAATAATACATCCCGACGTTGTCGACGAGTCACCCGTTGACCACGAACGCTGTAAAGGGTTCGAAACGTCGGGATGTATTATAAATTCAATATACGCGATATAATCCGTTTTCATAGTTTTATTTCATGAGTAACCATCGCGGTAACCGAAGACAATATTAATTCAATGTCTAGTCTAAAAATACTAGTTAAACGTACACTCTTTTAGTTACTTAGTACTCATGGTAGCAATTTTTTTTCGATATTTTAATGTAGGACGGATATACAAAAACAGCACGGCCAGCATCAAGCTGCAACTGCTGCAAGCACCAGGCCCCAAATTTAAAATCATTAAGGGAGTAAAGCAGGGCGACCCGATCTCTCCTAAATTGCTCGTCGACATGTGCATCTTGCCCATCCTCACCTACGGTGCCCAAACCTGGTCACTAACTGAGGCGCAGAAATCCCGGCTTAAGGTTTGCCAGAGGGCAATGGAGCGAAGTATCCTGGGTGTCCGAAGATCTGACAGGGTGAGGAACACAGAGCTTCGCTCCAAAACCCGAGTCGTCGATGTTGGGGTGAAGACCGCCAGGCTAAAGTGGGACTGGGCTGGACATGTCTGCCGGATGCATGATGACAGATGGGCCAAAATAGCAACTGGCTGGCATCCCCATCGTGGCAGAGGCAGACCGAGAAAGTCGCAATGTTCAGCAGTTTAAATACTCTCAAGAACAAAAGAATAAAAAAAGAAAAAAAACTTTCTATGTGCAGAAAAGAAACAGAAGTTTCCTAATTTTTCTAAAGTTTAACTCCGTAGCACATAATATTTCCTTAGCAGAAAGTATATTCAAATACCCGTAATTCAGTGAGAACTGGTTTAGACAGGTCAAAACTCGTTTGATCCCTTTTGATGTTATGCAGAGAAAAACTGGCGCGGGATATTTCTTGACGAAAAAAGGTTAGACGCTTAGTGAGTAGGGTTTTCCAAGCTGTATGCAAAGAAAATACGTTTTAAGAGGCGGGACCTTCTTATTGGCCAATGGAACCAATTTTGCATACGTGACACGCACAATAGGACACACGTCAAACGTCAAAATTGAGTCAAGTAACGTGAGTGCCAACATAACAAAACGAATAGTGCTGTACGCACGCATTCCCAGCATTAATCGATAAATTATCCGTGGTACCTCTCGGGTACTACATAATAAGATCATATTTATCGATAAAAATAAAGCAAATAACCTTGCAGTCTTAAGTATTTTATTTAGAAAAATTACAAAGCCTATTTTGCTTTGCCACCTTGCTCGAACGTTTGTTTAATAAATTGACAGTGTTATATTCTCTAGAGAAAATGAGTCATTTTGTCTACTACATTCATTGCGTAATAGTAAAACAGAAAACATAATAAAATTTTGCCGCGCTTATATTTGTCGCCCTTTCTTGTCTGCTCATCGGCTTGAAATGCTTTAAAGAATCTGCTGCAAGAGACGCAGTTTCACCCACTGTTTGTAACTGAAAAATACTTAGTTATCGATAGTTAATATGTTATGTACGTATGTCAAATATTATAAGTACAGCGGGATTTAAATTTCGAAATTAGTGTCATGCATATTGAAATCAGTTTCACGAAAGTAGTTTCGATATACGCGAAAGTAATTTCGTGAAATTAATTAGGTAGTGTCGTGAAAATCACAGTACCGCAGTGACCATGGCCCCATCAGCATCGAAGCTTCACGTCCGCACAGGCACTTGCGCGAGTTGCGCGACACTAGTTTTCACGTCGCATTTTTACTACGAAATAAGTTGCATGACACTAATTTCACCAAAAAATCGCGCGTTCATGAAATTAATGCATGCATTACGAAAATATTAAAATTGCTCAAAATTGTTCGCACTCCAGTTTACTCATAACGTCCTCTATCTTTGCACACCTGCATACTTGTAGAAGCTTATTTTTAGGTAAATGTTTGAATTGACGTACATACCTAAATGATATCAAAAACAAATTGTATGCCCCCGCCCTTACGCTCTAGAGTCCAGTTTCATTTGAGCGAGCGATACGCACTGATAATAAAAATTAAATTGGTATCTTACTAATTGTGGCACACATTTCTGAATAACCCTCGCGATAAGGGCAGGTGTCATGTTAAACACTAAGCGAGTCGCTGGCGGCTCTCCAACTCCGAGTTAGATGCAACTTCACAAGTGTGGCGACTGTCGAAGCCAAGCGTTTGACGGCGAACATTGTGGAGATAGCGAGAACTTTCGCGGATCAATTCAATTAATATCACGGGTGTAATACTAAACTTAGTACAGTCGCCATCAGATATATCGGAGCGGTCAAGGCTCTCACAAATATCTGAACACGCCTCTATTGTCAAGGCGTTAGAGTGCGTGTTCAGATATTGTGAACACCTTGGCCCCGATATATCTGATGGCGACTGTACTTAAGTAGTAAACTTAAATTGCTTATTTAAAATTTGATGGTGGAACTTTATTGTTCGCATGACAAGATTTTTAGATGTCACGATGTCGGCAAATCTGTTGATTTAAAAAAAAAGATTTCACTTTCTAGAAGAATATCAATCGCTCACATTAATAGTTACCTATGTCAAATATAGTAGGTGCGTACCTAATTGAATTATATAAAAGTAATCTTTATTTTAATCATATAAGTAGGAGCATGTGTCTGCGAGGAAAAATGAATGGTAGGTCTGTGTATACAACACTTATTTAAGTATCCCAAAGTTCGTCGTTTTACATTACTAACTATTCAGAAATGCCGAGATCCGACACCGTGCGATGCAAGACGTGGGTTACGTTATTACCAAATTAAAATGGAGTTGGGTGGGACATGTTGCCAGGGAAAGATGGGACAGGTGGACCAAAATGTTAACGGATTGGTGGCCGTTTTAATTCGAAGAGTGCCTGGCGTGGCGTCTGTTAGCTCGATGGATGGACGTCATTCGGAAGATTGCGGGTCACGGGTTGCATCACATTCTATAGAAATTTAACAGTATTTCCATACGATGTTACAGCGTACCTAAATAGTATATGGAATCAATCGAAAAGCCAAAGCCTAATGGGCCCGACGAAACGAAACGACGCAAATAACCAAGACAATTCACTAAGCCAAGACATATATAAAATAATTTCATGAACTGCCTTGTCTATGTTTAAACGGGTTCAATGTTGTATTGACTTCTGCGGATTGTCTCGGTAATAGGTTTCGATAGTGGGAGGAAACTAGAGAGTTCGGGCATTCTCGGCTCCGTTCGGCTCAGCATTGCTCCTCCGAGCAATTATTAGGGTTGGCAAAACTTGACGTTCCTTTGCGTGCACAACCACAGATAAGATAATTACGTGAATTTTCACAACCCTATAAATAGCCGAAAGGGATTATAGTTCCATACATTAAAAAGGGCATCATGATTCGGCCTTGAATCGCTGTAAAACTTCGGTGTTGTAGTTTCCTTTCTGTAATATTATTTATTATGTGGTTTCATGTAAACACTATAAGCGAGTCACTGCCGACTCGCCGACTGATAAGTCTGTTCAGTACCAACTTTGCAAGTGTGTCGAAGGGGAAACCGTTTGACGGCGGAAATAGCGTCAACTTTTAGATTGGTTCAATTAGTGGTACGGTATGATAAAATTAACGGTAAACTAATTTGTCTTTCCCGTACATAGGACAAAGGTGTTCCGGGCATTTGGGAGGCGTGCCGGGCGCCGAAGCTAAGACGTAGACTTCTATAAAAGAATGTGTGTGTCATAGGACGCAACACTCAAAGGCGTATAAGGACTAAATAAGTATAGTGAATTGATGGAATCTAAAATGTAATAAGCAATTCTAAAATGTAATACCTAAAACATAATATATAAGTAAAGGGTGAAAGTGATTGGGCTATTGGATACAAAACCGGACGCCAGCCTAATAAAACGATATTCAATTTGATTTCCGGCATCAGACGGTGACTCGCCCAAACTACTTTTATTGTTACAAAATTCAATTTGAATAGCCATCGTAAATATGCTTAAGGCGTAATGCCTCTTAAATAATATGTAGGTAAAGAAAGTACCTACCTATCCAGATAATAGTCTAGCTAAAAACACATTAGCTACTTATTATACTAAAAGGGAAAATACGTTCGTTCACTAAAAGAGTTTTTAAGGCGAGTAAATCCTTTTTCTCGTAAATACCTCCTCGTAGTTGCAGGATTTTCTTAGAAAGGGAATACGATTTTTGAAATCCTATTAAAAACGCATCAATGTTATGTGGCTTAGAGCTCAGGCTTTGAGCTTTCGATATTTCAATTGGTCTTTCAATAGGTTAGAGGAAAGAGGTATTTTGTCAAAATAGAAAATAATTTACTGCTACAAAAAGGAACTTTCTTTAAAACGCTGTTGTAACATTTTGTTCTAAAGTGCTAACTTACCTTTTGGTTATGGAAGATTTTAGTTCATTTTGTTGTTAAATTACGTAAGTAGAGGAACAGTTTTTGGTCTAGAAGTCTTTTAGAAATCGATTTTCGCTCATGTCGTCGCAGACATGGATATATTTGGTATCAGTGCATTCAGTGTGATGTCACAAATATATGAGATGACAAGCGCGAAAGTGGTGGGTGTAGTTGCTGTGACGTCAACAAGACGGCAGTACAAAGTTTTTTACTTTTTTTAAATCAAACCACGTGGGGTACCAAATTAAAGGGCTTTGTGAGTAGATCACAAAAATATAACATACTGTAACATTTTCACTGCTTCGTGACTTCGTCTAACAAAATATTAGAAAACGTTAAAAAATTTCACAATCCACAGTTGACTTTGAACTGCTCTAAATTGAAAATGACTGAATGGATTATTCCAAAATACATACAAAGTGACTGCGAATATCCTCTATATAATTTAAAAAAATAATTAACCAGATATATCCAAAAATAAGAAAAGTACATCAAGTTGAAAAAAATATAATTTTCTGTTACATTAAACTACAACTATTATTAAAACAAACAAAAAACCAGACTATTTACATATATTTTTGAAATATTATTTTCACTAGCTTTTATTTGGTACCCATATTGCTATAGTAAGAAAAAAACAACCCTTTTATCATTAGCGGGCGCCATTTTCAAAGTTTATATAACCTATGTCACTACCATAATTCTGACAAATTTAACCACACCAACTTCATATGTTAAAAACCGTCCAGCCGTTTAGGCTGTAGGGCGTGCCAAATAAATGAACTTATATACATACCCACGCTCGAAAAACATTACCCTCTTTCTGATTCAGTCAGGTAAAAATACTATTTTATACAATTTTTTACGGAAACGTATTTTGCCCTTCCCGCAGAATTTGGCCTTACGGGATAGGGGGGAGGGTCAAGCGTTTCTGACTCTCCCCTCCTTGGAGTGGCTGTCCTGGCATAGAATAGCCAGAACCGCTGGGGAGGTGTCGTGGTTAGAATGCTAGCGATCACATGGCGCCTCCCGTCTACGGCAGGTGACGGAAACGCCGCAGGGCATGTTAGTGGGTATTCACCTACTCTCCCTCTGGCTAGCGGAGGGATCCTTGGGAGGAGCGAGTCCCACATACCACCCCCCCAATGGGCTTCCTCATTGCCCGGGGGGCGAGATGCGTAAATGCATTTACCCCTGCGTCAAAAAAAAACAAGTGGCGCTTAGAGGTCTAAGAGAGACCTACGGCCTGATTTGTCAAGATACGTCAAAATTTTGCTAAAGATACATGGATCGGATATGTCAGTGTCAAAAGTGACGTTTCTTCAAAAAAAAACCTCTCTTTTGACACTGACACATTCAATCCATATCGTATCTTTAGCAAACTTTTGACGTATCTTAAAGTTCGAATCAGGCCGCTACACTAAATAGTTGGTATTGATTGAATCTAAAAAAAGGGAAGGATGAAAATAACAGTCTTCGAAATGCGTGACCGGATTTCATGAGCCTCCAGGAAAAACATGAATACCCTCTAATTGGACATTGCCAGCCAGCTAAACGTGACAGCCAGCTAAACGTTGCAACCAGCAAAATTTTATACAATTGTTCCCCTTCTCTGCGTAAATCTTTCATGCAAGCCAAATTGAATCTGAGTTATGTTATTATGAGCTCTCAAATTTAAGGCGCTTTTTGGGCTGATTTTTATTTTGTTGTCGAGTTTTATTTTCGTCAGATTTCGATTAAATTTGGTGTAAAGTTCCCTGTTTATTCTCAACAATAATAAGCGCGATTTCACCGTGTGTCCTAAAAACTCTTCCACTGAGTTACGAGCTCTTCAAACCAGCCAAATTTTATCCAAATGTAATTTAAAAAACAATCGACAACAAAATAAAATTGGCCCTGTAACTAATTTTTTTTATACCGCGGCTGGATCACGGGGTGCTAAGAGCTAAGCACAAGTGCTAAGCTTAATTTTAAACTAGTTTGGTTTAAAAAAAGCTCGCGAACGCGAAGCGGCGCGGCGCGGAGCGGGGTGAATCAATCCTTTAATTTAATACCTATATAGCCACGTCAAATTAAGCCGAAAATGGGCAATCTGCGGAAATAATTCGTGTAGTTTTGAAAATTGGTATAGTTATACCTTGTGGTGTCCAGATAAACATACTAAAAGTCCTCGAGAGTGGGGGGTGTGCTGAGGGTGTAGGGGGGAGGGAGGGTTACCTTTTTTTATTTTTGCTCATATCTCGAATATCTGTACAAATAGCATTATAATTACTTCGGACAAAAGTTTATCATAAAATTTCCTACAAATTTGGTTATGTTTATTTTTAATCTACGATCAATACTTTAGGAGCTAGGCTGTTAAATTTAACAAAGAGATAAAAGCAGACTATTTAAGAAAACGTCGTTTTTCGGTTTTACTTGTTATCTCTCCATTCTTATAATTTAGTCGTGTGTTCGAGTGTATATTGTCAATCATACAAAGCCCCAGCTCGTAATAAGCAGGAAAAGCGGCGCTGGCGTAGGATATTGCCTTGTCTGCGATCTCTATTTAATCTGAGCCTATTCACAAACCTAACAAGTATTCAGTAAACCATTAGAAGCCTGATCTCCTGTTTCACGTAGCTTGATGAATTTTTGGGTGAAATTATAAAATGTTCAAATACTCAGTCAAATAGGTAAGGTTTTTATTTATTTTACTATTGGCTGTCTGAGTGCGGCCGAATCTAGGACTCGGTCAATGTAACTTAGGCTGCCGTTAGATAACACCTCCATTCATTTCCGCCTTAGTGGAAATGCAGCCTTATTCTCGAAATTCGTTACAACTATGCGTATCGTAATTAGAGAAATTTAACTGTTTTACTCGTAACTGTCCCACGCCTATGACTTGAGAGGCTACGCAATGGGGTTGGCCAGTCCAAGTATTTTACAGATGGCGCCAGCATGGGTTTTACCTGTCAAACCTACGAATAGTGTAATTTTTTTTATGGCATGGTAGCTAACAATTTAAGCCAAATCTTATAGAAAAAAAACTAGACACAGGTGATAAAAGCCTTTGATAGTTGCCTATCCCATTCGCATGTTGACAGTTTTTAGGGTTCCGTACCCAAAGGGTAAAAACGGGACCCTTTTACTAAGACCCCGCTGCTGTCCGTCTGTCTGTCACCAGGCTGTATCTCATGAACCGCTAGACAGTTGAAATTTTCACAGATGATGTATTTCTGTTGCCGCTACAACAACAAATACTAAAAAGTACGGAACCCTCGGTGACCGAGCCCGACTCGTACTTGTCCGGTTTTTTTTTTATGTGAGTATGCGCCCTTGGCTTGTAAGCGTTCGCAATTCGTCCCTGAATTCAGGGAGGTCTAATCTGGGTCTAATATCCGCCCAACATTCGCGGGAGCATTGTTGACTCAAATTGCCTAGGCTATTGTAATCATTAGATGCTTCGGGGATCATTTGGTATTGGTACCATCGCCCACACTGTTAACTGACAGTTCGTAAACCTTTTTACTAAAGGCATAGTCCACCGATGGACAGTTAAGTGTTGCTGTTTGTATTTTGTTTGCTGCGGTTTTTCGTTTTTGTACATTTGTTATTACTAGGTACTTAGCGGAGCGAAAAAGCCTTAAAAGTACAAGGAGAAAAAGAAAATAATAAGATTTGATCATGCTTAAAGATATTTTTTAGAATAGAGATCCTAAGGGAACGTCCATAATGCGCGGTAATGATATACGTCCGTCCGTTGTCTCGTTGGGTGGACGATATTCGGAAGACTGCGGGTCACTTCTGCGGCCGTAGCAAGGTCGCATTTTTATCACCTGTCACCATTCCTGTCACGTTCTAACAAGTATGTAAGTGCGAAAGTGACAGGCATAGTGACAGGCGATAAAAATGGAACCATGCTGCTACCGCTGGATGAGATTGGCTCAGGACTGGGATAAGTGTACCCAGTGCCAAATGATAATGGATGGGACCTGAAAACCATGTCGTGCGGCGTTCCGCAGGGATCAGTCCTAGGACCACTCCTGTGGAATATTGGGTATGACTGGGTGCTGCGCGGCAGAAATCTTCCGGGGATTGAACTGACGTGCTATGCCGACGACACCCTAGTTACAGCGAAGGCTAGTACCTTCAGGGAGGCGTCACTAAAGGCAACGGCGGGAGTAGCTCAAGTGGTTACAAGGATCCGTAGGCTGGGTCTAGAGGTGGCTCTCCATAAGTCGGAGGCCATCTGCTTTCATGGACCCCGAAAAGCACCTCCAGCTGGCGCTCAACTTGTGGTGAGTGGAGTTCCCATCGGCGTTGGGTCGACGTTGAAATATCTGGGACTCGTCCTCGACAGCCGGTGGAACTTCAAGGAGCACTTCAAGCGCCTGACTCCTAGGCTTCTAGGAGCAGCCGGTGCGCTTAGCCGACTCCTACCAAACGTGGGAGGACCGAATGTAGGATGCCGCCGTCTATACACGATGGTAGTGAGGTCGATGGCCCTGTACGGTGCACCCATCTGGGTAGATGCCCTTAGCGCCGAAAATCAAACCCTTCTACGAAGACCCCAAAGGATCATGGCGATAAGGGCCATTAGAGGGTATCGCACCATCTCCAGTGATGCAGCATGCGCCTTGGCCGGCACCCCACCCTGGGATCTGGAGGCAAAAGCCCTGGCGGAAATGTATAGACGGATTGCGGAATCACGAGCAAGAGAGACGGAGCCTATGCTTGAGGAAGTGAAACGCTGGCGGACAAATGCTCAGGTCACCGTTCTCCGAAACTGGGGTGAGAGGCTTGAGAATCCATGCGCCGGTCACTGGACAGTCGGCGCGATTCAGCCTGTCCTCGAAGAATGGATCGGTAGACAACACGGTGTGGTGTCTTTCCACCTAGCACAAGTACTCTCGGGCCATGGGTGTTTTGGCAAATACTTGTGCGAGAAGGCCAAACGGGAGCCAACGCCAGCGTGTCACCACTGCAACAGTGCAGAAGACACAGCGCAGCACACGCTGGCGGAATGCCCAAGTTGGGTGGCGCCGCGCAATAACTTGGTTGCGATGATCGGGCCTGATCTGTCATTGCCGACCGTCGTAAAGGCAATGACAGAAAATAAACGATGCTGGAAAGCTATGATCACCTTCTGCGAGGTGATCATGACCCAAAAAGAAGCAGCGGAGCGCGCGCGGGAAAAGGCTGCGGAAGCTCACCCGCTGCGGCGCAAAAGAGCAGGGCGGAGGCGGGTCGCGAACGAGGGCCTAGGGGTGGCAGTCACGGGGACGACAGCCATCTAACTAAAACTAGGTCCTCGAGGCGAAGGGTGTGTCAAAAAAAAAAAAAAAACGTAGGCACGCCCCAAATGCCGGTTGGGAAATCAATTTCCCGGAGATGGGGCTCAGCAGCCGGCCGCTGCGAGGTCACGGTAGTGTGCACTTGGTGTTCCCGTGGCCCCGCCTTACAGCACCGAGGCGACAGACGGGGGGGTTGTTTAGTGGGTAGACTTGGGGTCCCATCAGCCCAAAACAAGGAGTCCCACATAACCACTCGGGTTCGTCCCCGCGCCCGAGTGGTATGCGTAACTGCATTTTTCCCCCCCTAAAAAAAAAAAAAGGACTGGGATAAGTGGCGTACTCTATGCTCAGCTGTGGGCAATAAAACGCTGATATGATGATGATGATGATGATAAATGATATACGCCTGAATTCGCCAGCATATAACCTACCCAATACACTCTTCAGAGCAAACCTTTGAAGCGAACCAATAAAATTAACGACCTTGGTGTCTCGTTTAACCCAAATAACATTTCATCCACACATAGTCAACGTTAGTAACGAGGCTAGAAGACGTTTGGGATTCATCATTCGGCAAGCTAAACTATTTACCAATCAGCACGCCATTACCATCTTGTATAATGCTTACGGGCGTAGCAAGCCGGAGACGAATGCCATCATCGAGCCCCCATGAACAACAATACGTGCTTCTATTGGAAAGAGTGCAAAAATCTTTTGTGCGATTTCTATATAAGAAAATATACGGCGCATACCCTTTACTATGTATATCAAATGCTCATAAACTTAATTAAATATTTTTTCCATATAATACGCAGTGTACGCAGTCAATTAACAAATTCCCAGCTGTTAGCACAAATACCGTTGCGTGTTCCCCGTTTATCAACGAAACAACTGCGAACTCGCCGCCGCTATCTGTTCGCCATTCGCCATCCCTCCGGCACGAATGCGCGCGCTCGCCTCCTCTCCACTGTACCACGCGATGAAATTTATATAGCCGGTCAAACAAGTTTGTCAGTAGAAAAAGGCGCGAAATTCAAATCTTGTATGGAACGATAACGCTTCGTGCCTACATTTTTTAAATTTGCCGCTCTTTTCTACTGTCGGAAATTGCTTGACAGAGCATAAATGACATACTGGACAGCGACAAGCAGCTTGACATTTTCTTCTTCTCAGAGACTAAATTTTTTAATGGGCATCATCTCGTTACTTGGAAAATATTGTAACCCCTAGCTCTATTGTAGAGTTTTAATATGATGTGTAACTTAAATATTCAGACAGTGCTTTTTTGCATTATTTTAATCTTATGAGGCTTACCCCCTTCTAAATTATATACTATATGTTTATATGTCTAGGAAGACAATTTATAATATAAATATATAATAAAAAAACTGAAACCTAAGATCCCCCCCCTTCCTCCTCCTCCCTGGTCACGTAGTAGGGGTACGTTCCCTAACGGGATATGCAGTTTGTATAATTCGGTTAGGCAGGAATATCAATAATGTGAAATAAACATAAATGCTCGTTAAATGTTGACGATCTTAATCAATAAAAAAAAATTGTTAGCACATAATTTTTTCGAAAACATCTCGATCAAAAGAGATTACACCTATACAGATTTAATGTTTAGTTTGTGACCGCAAAGTTTTTAAATCAATCGTCATACACCGACGAAATGACCTACGCGACCTCAGTGTCGTTATGCTTCCTTTACTAGAACTTAGTGACTTTTTTATAATATAGGAGGCAAACAAGCAGTCGAATCGAATCGAAGCAATTACCCATGGACACCTGCACCACCAGATATCAAACTTCAAACTTCAACATTTATTCAGCAAATAGGCCACAAGGGGAGTGTAAAATTGCCTTAAAATGAGTCATTCTTAAAGCGTTACAAACATACTTAAGTTGTGCTAATCAGGCGCACAATCGTACCAGTTGCTTTAACATTTATCCCAGGTATGTGTAGGTATTAGTAGTAAAACCGTTACCTAGTGAATAAAAGTCAAGTTCTGTTGTTACCTATCCATTATTTACACACCTCATATTAATTCTATTTTCTAATAACAATGTGCTAACGGCTATCTGTCACCCATAACGAAGCAAACAAGTAGGAATTCAAGCTTTAGAGTATTTGGACTAATGCCAAATACTAAGCACATTTAAACCTAGCATCAAGCCTGGAATGTAGTAAAGAAATATTACCTACACTTTTGGAGTAAGAACATTGTAAGGAAATCTCTAGGGCAATTTATTCGCGAGTTTATAAATGGGTTCACAGAGTGGGCTTCGTGTGTAGTTTTCAGTCGCTCCCACAGATAGGAGCCGTACGATGAAGCAAATACGAACGTCTGATACTATTTACACATTAGGCGCACTCATTATGATGAAACACTGTGTCAGCTGCGATAGCAGTTCAATCTATATCTATTTTAAAGTACCTCATGCCTTTAAGCCTTAACTTGGAGCTAAATTTATGTAGATAGATTTATAGGCTTCAAAAGTAAATATTGCTTGGTTTGGTTGGGTTGTAATCTTACATGCAATTGAACTCGGTCTTGGTGTTATATTTTATTCAATCAAGATGGCGCTCGAAACCGGAAGCCGGTGTCATACTTTAAAGTGGAGTTCAATAGAAATGGCAAATAATGTAAAAATACCAATTTACCTTTATTTCTTCGTAGGTAATCTCGCACTTTTTGTGGACAACCATGATTTCATCACCAGTTTTTATACTTAAATCTTTAATTTATATGAAATACTAATTAAAATATATGTTAATTATTAATATTTCAACGAGCTACCTTCGAAAATCTTTTACGTTATATGTCGCATCATTAGCGCGCCTTATGAGCGCGAATCGTTCAAGTGATCAGAGTGATCTGTACGATGCAAATATGTTTTTTCCTGATTTAACTTAAGAGCGTTCTTACAAGAAAAGTCGAAATAATGTAAAATTGATGATATTCCCGACAAGATTTAAGATTTTACGCTCATTATTAGAAATAAAGAGTACTTGTTCCAGTAAGAACGTCTTCTTATCTTTAGGAATATCGTTGTACATTTTAGAAATGGGTCTAATTAAATTAGTAATGATTTTTTTTCTGATGTTCGTTTACGAAAAACCGCGTGAAGCACTGAATTGTGAGCTCTTATTTGTAAATTTTGAGAAGTTTACTCTGCTAAAGTTGGATATTTTGTATTACTAATATCCTGTACTTTAGGAATATCGAACGATATTCTTCCTACATGCTTTTAAGAAAGAGAAAATCAATGTTAAACGAATTGAATTTTCTCTTCGAAACAAGTGTAAATTCCTACGAAAATCTACTTAGTATCGAAGTCATTTTTATACACGAGCAATCTACAACGTTTGCTTATACTGTTGGTATACATTTGTGTTTATCAAATTCTACTTTAATTTTTTGGCAATTTTTTGAAAACTACTCTATATTGCCGATGACGCGCGCTGGCGATCTCAGTACCGCGGCAGAGCTTGAAGAGGTCGGACCTGTGACGGTCGGCTCCGCACGTTTTCGACGGCGACAACGAGGTTTTTTATCGTTGTGTGCGGCAGGCGCCGTGTAAAACGCTATACTGTGTGCGTGTAAACTGCGACTGAGAAACTTTGATCCGAGTACTGTATTTGTTGTTATAGTATTATAATATAGTATAGTAACATAACAAACTTCCGAACAACAATAAAAATATTTGAAATTACCTGACATTTTATAGGTAGTAAATTTAAAAAAAAACAGCCAAGTGCGAGTCGGACTCGCGCACAAAGGGTTCCGTACTACGCACAAAACGGTAAATAAATCACGTTTGTTGTATGGGAGCACCACTTAAATTATTTTATTCCGTTTTTAGGGTTCCGTACCCAAACGGTAAAAACGGGACCCTATTACTAGGACTCCGCTGTCTGTCTGTCCGTCTGTCACCAGGCTGTATCGCATGAACCGTGATAGCTAGACAGTTGAAAGTTTCACAGATGTATTTCTGTTGCCGCTATAACAACAAATACTAAAAACAGAATAAAATGTGGTATTTCCTATAAAAAGGGACCTTATTGTCGATGGCGTTTACGTCATTATAAACGATGCTCCGATATAACTAAGACTGAACTTGTATAAGTTTTGAGTATGTATTACTCATCCTCCTTATGAACTCTGGCAGTACCTACTGGAACTTAGGTTTGGTGCAACATAGGCGCACACTGTTTTGATCATTCGACTCGTCTTGATGAGCAACTTGGGAGAGCAGTACTCATGATAGAGCTGATGCTGAACCGTAGCAGTACCTAGTGGAACTTAGGATTGGTGCAACATAGGCACACGCTGTTTTAGTCATCCGACTCGTCTTGATGAGCACTTAGGAGAGCAGTACCCATGATAGAGCTGATGCTGAACCCTGGCAGTACCAAGTGAATCTCAGGTTTGGTGCAACATAGGCACACGCTGTTTTAGTCATCTGACTCGTCTTGATGAGCACTTAGGAGAGCAGTACCCGTGATAGAGCTGATGCTGAACCCTGGCAGTACCTAGTGGAACTAAGGTTTGGTTGACATATCAGTCAAATTTGACAGATTGACAGTTTTTGTCATTTTCAGTGAAAATTATCTTTTTGGGATAGAATTTAGCACCAAGTAACATTGTTAAGTGTAGATTTATACTATCTGTCAAAATTGACATTTTTGACAGTTTTGGATCCCAGATCGAAACGGCTTGTCCAATTTTGATAGGACCTTCAACATTAGACATGGGATGGAAAATGTAGTTTGACACATCTGTCAAAACTCTCAAAATTGACAGTTTGACAGTTTTTGTCATTTTTAGTGAAAATTAACATGTTTTGTTAAAGTTTTGTACTAAGTGACATAGTTTAGTGTTGTTTGACATATCAGTCAAATTTGACAGATTGACAGTTTTTGTCATTTTCAGTGAAAATTATCTTTTTGGGATATAATTTAGCACCAAGTGACATTGTTAAGTGTAAATTTATACAATCTGTCAAAATTGTCATTTTGCGACATTTTGACATTTTTGGATCCCAAATCGAAACGGTTTGTCCGATTTTGATAGGACCTTCAACATTAGTCGTGGGATGGAAAATGTAGTTTGACACATCTGTCAAAACTGTCAAAATTGACAGTTTGACAGTTTTTGTCATTTTTAGTGAAAATTAACATGTTTTGTTAAAGTTTAGTGACATAGTTTAGTGTTGTTGGACATATCAGTCAAATTTAACAGATTGACAGTTTTTGACATTTTCAGTAAAAATTATCTTTTAGGGATATAATTTAGCACCAAGTAACATTGTCAAGTGTAGATTTATACAATCTGTCAAAATTGACATTTTGTGACAGTTTGACATTTTTGGATCCCAAATCGAAACGGTTTGTCCGATTTTGATAGGACCTTCAACATTAGTTATGGGATGGAAAATGTAGTTTGACACATCTGTCAAAACTGTCAAAATTGACAGGTTTTGTCATTTTTAGTGAAAATTAACATGTTTTGTTAAAGTTTGGTACTAAGTGACATAGTTTAGTGTTGTTTGTCATATCAGTCAAATTTGACAGATTGACAGTTTTTGTCATTTTCAGTGAAAATTATCTTTTTGGGATAGAATTTAGCACCCAGTGACATTGTTAATATTAGATTTATACTATCTGTCAAAATGGACAGTTTGTGACATTTTGACAGTTTTGGATCCCAAAACGAAACGGCTTGTCCGATTTTGATAGGACCTTCATCATTAGTCATGGGATGGAAAATGTAGTTTGACACATCTGTCAAAACTGTCAAAATTGACAGTTTGGCAGTTTTTGTAATTTTTTGTGAAAATTAACGTTTTGTTAAAGTTTGGTACTAAGTGACATAGTTTAGTGTTGTTTGACATATCAGTCAAGTTTGACAGTTTTTCTCATTTTCAGCGAAAATTATCTTTTTGGGATATAATTTAGCAAACAAACCATGTTCATTTTCACAAAAAAAGACAAAAACTGTCAAATTGTCAAATTTGACTGATATGTCAAACAACACTAAACAAAACTTTAACTTCAATGGCCATTAACGTCTCAAAAATTTAATTCGAATTAACTTTAATGCAATTGGTGCGTAATGCAATTGGTTAATGGCGGAACTAATGGTGAATGCAATTGATCAATGGTTAATTAAAATTAACAATTACGGCCAACACTGCTACATATAGCTAAAATAGTTTCGCTACCCAAGCGGTACGGTTACCCTGTACCTGTACCAAATGTAATGACGAAACATGTAAACAAGCGAGTATAATTTCTTTCTAGTATAAAATAATTATTTTATAATACAAAAGTAAGTAAATTTGCACTGGATTTAGTATTTTCGTACCAAATAACAATAATTAGGATTTTAAAATTTAAGTACAGTTAGTGTCGTTATAATTGTTTTCAGTATGCTTCACGAAGGATCAAGATTATTTAATCCATCATTGTAGTGCGAGCGAGAGGGAAAACGTGGTAGAAGGGATCGGCATACTGAGCTCGCACAGCCCGCCGCAGCGCGTAAAATACCTAAACTCGCTCAACGCCGAAATGTAATAGCGCTCTTAACTTTAAGGCAAGGAGCACTCAAATACATCGAGTGAGTTTTCCATTATGTCTAAATTGTACATTGTTAGTCTCGAACAACTTTCACGGTCAATGTTGTTATGTGTGTGACATGAGTAAAATGCGTGTATGGTTGAAATCTGTTTTTTTTTTCACAATTATGACCAGGCATCGTAAACTGCGAGCGAAATCCATTGAAGTACTAGGGTTGTTACTTTGTCATACGTCATTTCAATGGATTTCGCTCGCAGTTTACGATGTCTGATTATGACTATTAAATGTATGGCCCGCCACGTAGCGTCATCTCCTTTTCTCTTAATGCCTTAACCGTTTGATTACTTATGCCACGATGACATAAATCCCTACGTAGACATTCTACATACCACAGCGTAGCATTCTCGTAGCGCTATGTCTAATCTGCAGCGGCGACATAAGAGAGTATTTGAAAATATGATCTTGCTCACATTCATAAGTACTAGCTTATATTTCTCTGCTTCCTAGAGAGATAACCTAACACGAAATAAATATCGTATTTAAAAAATTTGACGTACTACACAGTTTAAGTAAATTTTAGCCATCGGCCTGTTTCTAATCTTAGTAAACGTCAAAACCTAGTTTTAGCAAAGATAGATGTAACTCCGTAATAGATGGATACAGTCTAAGGAAAAAACGTGCCTCGAAAATCAAGAAAATTTGACTCTCGATCAGAGGGCGCTACTAGCTTTGGCCTACTGTCGTATAGATGGCGTTGACGGTTTCGTTTGTTATTTAACAATTTTTACGCATATCAGTGAAAGAAAATGGGTCAAAATCATAAAAATAATTAATGCAAATAAAAAAATCATTTATCCATATTTAAATACATTTTATCGTATTTTTATAAATATTCATTTTTAGTTTTAAAGTGTGTCGATAGATGGCAGTGAATTTACTGTGGTTACAAAATTTACTATGACAGTACCACTCTAGTATAAGTTACTCTATGGTTTTAGTTAGATGCTGGCTGTACATAACTACTTCACAGAATGAGTTCTCATACTACCTTCAAAGTAACAAATCGTTATAATAATAAAGCAATAAAGAGTAGGTAATTTTACAAAAAAATACTGGGTGATGGATCGTGGGTCGTGATCCCCTATGTCAAAAATATATTAGGGTAAACTCGCATTATTTGGTGACACGCCTAATTCGGTGATACAAGTTTTGTGACATGACACCCAGGAAGGCGTGTCACCAAATAATGCGAGTTTACCATACTTAATATGGTCATACCGTCATACTGAAGAAGGTTTCCCATGTGACCGATATGAAAAACATTAAAAATACAATACCCCTGGGCTCATTCCTTCTACTTAGGGCTCTCAAGTTGTCCATTAGATTTTTTCATGATTTTGTTTTTTTTTTGTTTTTTTTTTTGTTTTTTTTTTTGTTTTTTTTTTTTTATGAAATAGGAGGCAAAAACGAGCAGACGGATCACCTGATGGTAAGCGATTACCGCCGCCCATGGAAATCCGCAACACCAGAGGGGTTGTAAGTGCGTTGCCGGCCTTTAAGATGGGAGTACGCTCTTTTCTTGAAGGTTTGAAGGTCATATCGGTCCGGAAATACCGCAGGCGACAGTTCATTCCACAGTTTAGCTGTGCGAGGCAGGAAGTTTCTAGAGAAACGCACAGTTGAGGACTGCCAACCATCTAAGTGGTGAGGATGGTAATGTGGTTGGTCCCATGGGGAAATTTGTTTAATAATTCTTATTTTACAAATTTTTGACATTTAGGATCACCACCCCAAATCACCCAATAAAAATAAAGTAAAAATGTTCAAAAAGTAGTCGATTTTCCTAAAGTAAGCCGTGGCGAATTGGCAGACGCGACAGTGTTAGCCCGACAGTCTGCCCGCCGAGACGGCCCGCGCGCTCTCAGTGACGTCACGCGTGCGAAAACTTTTTATCAACAACTCCTTTTATTCGATTTGTATTATAACTATTTTGTTTTGTAATATTTTGTGAAGATATTAACTAATTTTGCGGAGAACGAAAGACGTCGTGAGCTTTGAGTGAAAGTTTTAAGAGTTTCGTCAAGTTTGGATAGTTTTTGGTGAATTTTTAATTGATTTAATGTGGTGATAAAAGGTGAAGTTGAAAAATAGTGTGAACATGTCACACGATTAACTGGTAAGTTTTAATTTGTAATAAATACTATTATGACGTCATTAAGCTACTTTATGAAATAAGTTTATTTTAATAAACTGTTCTATGCAAATAAATTCTTTGAACCTTTAAAACTATTTTTTTTGTTAATCTTTCACGCTAAGCGCTTCATGCTACATTTATTTTAAAAGTGCTTAGCAGAAACAAAAAAATGAAAATAACAAGCGCTCACGGTATTCATTGTCGGCAAAGAAAATAACAAGCGCTCACGGCAATCATTGTCGGCTAAGCATTTTGTATTTTCTTTTAAGGTAACATACAGAATAAATGTTAAGTATTCCTCATCTTAATATTGTCTTCAGTTACCGCGATAGTTACTCATGAAATAAAACTATGAAAACGGATTATATCGCGTATATTGAATTTATAATACATCCCGACGTTTCGAACTCTTTACAGCGTTCGTGGTCAACGGGTGACTGAGGAAAAATTACAAAATGCAAAAATACCCACATACTAAAATAATGAACAGTCATAGACTACAAACTTTAAGGCTGGTTGTACATGCAAAATCGGTTCATAAGGCTAGTTATACACTATAATTATTTTTCAAGTAAAGATATATATATATACGCGATAAAAAACTATGCCGGCTCCAACCCTACACCACGGACCCGAGAAGATTTAATTCCCTCCTAAATTGTAGGAGGGTATCCCAATATGGGACCGGCAACAAACTCGGCGGGACACATCTTTTCAAAACATCAGAATGTCCAGCATCATCCAACACTACGGTCTCACAGTCTATGTCTCGCTTGCTCCTTTATCAGGTGGACTACAGGATCCCAAGCTGGTGGTAGAGAAAAGCCATCTTCCCTATTAAAGTTTGGATATTTCTTAATCTCAATGGCCTCGCGCAGCATTCTGGGTATGTAACGCTTCTCCTTGGCAAGAACCAGAGGCTTATCAAACTTGATTGAGTGATTGGCTTTATCCATGACATGCTCATGAGAGCATGTGTATCTTTACTTGAAAAATAATTATAGTGTATAACTAGCCTTATGAACCGATTTTGCATGTACAACCAGCCTTAAAGTTTGTAGTCTATGATTGTTCATTATTTTAGTATGTGGGTATTTTTGCATTTTGTAATTTTTCCTCAGTCACCCGTTGACCACGAACGCTGTAAAGAGTTCGAAACGTCGGGATGTATTATAAATTCAATATACGCGATATAATCCGTTTTCATAGTTTTTATTTTATTCCTCATCTTACTGTTGTTAGAAAACTACCATAATATAATAATAATAAGTAAGCATTCTAAGCTTTCAACTATCTTTATGGGTTAAAGACTCACGATTACGTCAGTTTAAATTTGATTTGTTCCTAAGCTTGCCAAATTTTTATTTGTCTTCTATTGTAAATCATCCTATTTAAATTAGGTAGGTAGGTATCATATATTTAATTATTATTGTTCTGTCCTGAGGCATGGTAGGTATATTAACTAAAGTATTTATTTATCATGCTTAATACAATTTTACGAACGTACCTACCACAAACCTAATGAACTTCAAAACTTTTTTTACACAATACGCTTCTTTGGCCGGATTTATACAATATATATACATAAATATATAAATATATTTGGGGACAATCTTATACAGATCGACCTAGCCCCAAATTAAGCAAAGCTTGTACTATGGGTAAAGGGTACTTGGCGACGATAAACATACTTAAATAGATAAATAAATACTTAAATACATAGAAAACACCCATGACTCAGAAACAAATTTCTGTGCTCATCACAGGCAGGGTCACTACCCACTAGGCCAAACCGGTCGTCAAGCAAAATAAATCTATTAATTTGCCAAGTCTGCCGTGTCAGACGTATCTCTGCTATCTTTAGATAGCAGAGATACGCCTAACCAGTGCAAAATGAAACTAGACACTATCCTTTATATAATACTTAAACAAAATTTCAAAAAATGTCTTTAGTTACTGAGATATTTCATGTTTTAAGATAGACGTTTTCGAATTTTTGGACATTGAGTTATGCGTATCTCTTCTAACTCAAGTTAGAATAATTATGCGTAACTCTTCGCAGTTTTTTTACGGCAAACTGGATATCTACTATCTCGAGTTATCATAGTTTCGCGTAACCACACGCAGGTAGTACGGCGATAGGCGGCTCGCGGCGAGGCGGGGGGTGGGGCGCGGAGGGAGCGGCTCGTCGCTCCTTGCCACGTGTATTTGTTTATTTGTGTCGTTTTCAAACAAAAGGTACCACATTGTCGCTTATCATAAGGACATTCTGACAGGTTTTTCGTATAAAGATACAAGCAATTTTCGTCCTTATGGTAAGCGACAATGTGGTACCTTTTGATTGAAAACGTCACATTTACATTTCATTACGTACGTAATATTGACCCGGTTAAGTTAGCGTTCCGGTGTTTTTTTATGTTGTTTGTTCAAAATATGATAAATTAGTCTTTGAAATGAGTTTTTTACGAAGTAAAGCCTTGTTACGAATGTGTAGTGATAGAAATGTGGTAGAAAACAAAGGTTGTGCGACTAATTATCTTAGCTAATTTCACTTTGTAATCATTGCTGAAAACCCTGTGAAAAACTAATCTATTTCGTTTTTTTTTTTAATCTTAAGATAACCTACATAGGTACTGAACTGTTTATCGTCGTCCGCTGTCTGTCATGAACTAGTCGCCAACTGGTCTTGTGATTGTCATGTCTAATTTTGAATTTAAATGTCGGTCGTTCCAAATGTTCCAATATTCCAAATATGTATGTCAGTCAGCCAGTCAGTCAGTCGGTCTATGTCAGGTCGCCACGGAGGTTAGAAGCCCCGACAGGTACCTACTTACAAAAACCTTAACGTAAATAAAAAATGACAAACACAAAATTAATTAAATTAACTGACAATATAATATAAGTAATGCACGAGTACTATCTTGTTACATACTTATGTAGTAGTTTCTTTCTTCTGTAGAAGATAACTAATAAATGCATAAAAAGTAAGTAAAGTTATGAACATAATTTATAAAACATATTTTATTACTCTTCTTTTCATTTTTATTACTAAAAGCAAGAAAAAGTTTCAAACAGTGTCAGTAGAGGCAAAATATTAGTTTAAACATATATTTGGATCGCTGGAGTGTCTTATTTTGAAATACATAGAAACGTATAGTTAATGATTCTGATTCTGAATAATTTTTTTGGAGTAACTGACATTAATATTTTTACTATATATCTTCTAATACCCACAATAAATTTACACCAAACCTGAACCAAAACCTGAGTTCCACTAGGTACAGCCGGGGTTCATCATCAGCTCTATCTTGGGTACTGCTCTCCCAAGTGCTCATCAAGGCGTGTCGGATGACCAAAACAGCGTTTGCCTACGTTGCACCAAACCTGAGTTCCACTAGGTACTACCAGGGTTCAGTATCAGCTTTATCTTGGGTACTGCTCTCCCAAGTGCTCATTAAGACGTGTTGGATGACCAAAACAGCATGTGCCTATGTTACACCAAACCTGAGTTCCACTAGGTACAGCCGGGGTTCAGCATCAGCTCTATCTTGGGTACTGCTTTCCCAAGTGCTCATCAAGGCGTGTCGGATGACCAAAACAGCGTTTGTCTACGTTGCACCAAACCTGAGTTCCACTAGTTACAGCCAGGGTTCAGCATCAGCTTTATCTTGGGTACTGCTCCCCCAACTACTCATTAAGACGTGTTGGATGACCAAAACAGCGTGTGCCTATGTTACACCAAACCTGAGTTCCACTAGGTACAGCCGGGGTTCAGCATCAGCTCTATCTTGGGTACTGCTTTCCCAAGTGCTCATCAAGGCGTGTCGGATGACCAAAACAGCGTTTGTCTACGTTGCACCAAACCTGAGTTCCACTAGTTACAGCCAGGGTTCAGCATCAGCTTTATCTTGGGTACTGCTCTCCCAAGTGCTCATCAAGGCGTGTCGGATGACCAAAACAGCGTTTGCCTACGTTGCACCAAACCTGAGTTCCACTAGGTACAGCCAGGGTTCAGCATCAGCTCTATCTTAGGTACTGCTCTCCCAGTTGCTCATTAAGACGTGTTAGATGACCAAAACAGCGTGTGCCTATGTTACACCAAACCTGAGTTCCACTAGGTACAGCCGGGGTTCAGCATCAGCTCTATCTTGGGTACTGCTTTCCCAAGTGCTCATCAAGGCGTGTCGGATGACCAAAACAGCGTTTGTCTACGTTGCACCAAACCTGAGTTCCACTAGTTACAGCCAGGGTTCAGCATCAGCTTTATCTTGGGTACTGCTCCCCCAACTACTCATTAAGACGTATTGGATGACCAAAACAGCGTGTGCCTATGTTTCACCAAACCTGAGTTCCACTAGGTACAGCCGGGGTTCAGCATCAGCTCTATCTTGGGTACTGCTTTCCCAAGTGCTCATCAAGGCGTGTCGGATGACCAAAACAGCGTTTGTCTACGTTGCACCAAACCTGAGTTCCACTAGTTACAGCCAGGGTTCAGCATCAGCTTTATCTTGGGTACTGCTCCCCCAACTACTCATTAAGACGTGTTGGATGACCAAAACAGCGTGTGCCTATGTTACACCAAACCTGAGTTCCACTAGGTACAGCCGGGGTTCAGCATCAGCTCTATCTTGGGTACTGCTTTCCCAAGTGCTCATCAAGGCGTGTCGGATGACCAAAACAGCGTTTGTCTACGTTGCACCAAACCTGAGTTCCACTAGTTACAGCCAGGGTTCAGCATCAGCTTTATCTTGGGTACTGCTCTCCCAAGTGCTCATCAAGGCGTGTCGGATGACCAAAACAGCGTTTGTCTACGTTGCACCAAACCTGAGTTCCACTAGTTACAGCCAGGGTTCAGGTTTTTTTTAAGGCGGTTAAAAATTTTGGAGTAACTGACCTTCTGCCGTTAATTCCGCCTTTTACACTTACTGGGATTAAATATTAAATAAAGTACATACAAACAAACACACACACACACACACACACACACACACACACATACATACATACAGACGTACATACATACATACATACATACATACATACATACATACATACATACATACATACATACATACATACATACATACATACATACATACATACATACATACATACATACATACATACATACATACATACAAACATACATACATACATACATACATACATACATACATACATACATACATACATGCAATGCATACAAACGCTATTAAACATAAGGCTCTTTCCACCATACGATTGATCTACTTTATAGGTATAACCAATGATGTAAGGACTGATGGAAATCGGGCTCCTTGTATGTAATGTGAGTTAGCACAATATAAAATGGATTATCTTGTGTAGTCTGGTTACGCGTTTTACTAGGAGCACTCATACAACGAACTCTTACAACTTAAGATAAAAGAACTACGCGTGACCACCTCAATATTCCCCATGCCCTGGTTACACGTTTTACTAGAAGTTGATACAATGTAGTCTTCTAACTTTAGATAAACGAAAACCGCAATAAGCCCGCGAGCCGTGGCCACGCGAAATAGTATGAGCGCTCATACAACGAACTCGTCTAACTTTAAGTTAACATAGTTACGCGCAACCACCAAATGTATGAAACAGTGGTTACGCCAAACTATGTTTATGCGTTTATTTCAAAAACTATGTACTTTTACAAAAAAAAAGTAAAGAAATATTATTCTTCACGTCTATTGAAACACAAAACACATATTAAAAATGACTTAATAAACTCACGAAATATATGAGTTTATTAGTTTTCACGCTCACCAAAAACTTTAAAGTCGATTTACTCAAAACTATGTTTTTTGAGATAGCAGAGATACGTCTGACACGACAGAAGTAATATCGTCTTGTACTACAAATACAGGGAAAATTTTCAATACTATAAATTTGTAAAAAATAATAATAAATAAATAAAAAATAAGTTAGATTTTTACGGAACCCTCCGTGGGCGAGTCCAACTCTCCTACCTTTAGGAATTATCCGAATACACCTTAGGTATATAATTAACAATATAACTAATGTTCGCAACAAAAGTTTCCGTTTCCCAGGGCATCGCTGGGCTAAATTCTAGTAAAACTTTATTAATGTTGTGCCATGGGACACATTAAGAGGAAGTTTTCTGAGATTTGATAAACTATAAAACTAAATGGTGGTTACGACGTGCGTTTTTAAAAAAATATATAAAATTTTAACCATACTAAGATCTCTATTTTCTGGTTACACAGTATAAACTAGTGCTGAATTTTTTTTATGTTTATTTTTTACTCTCACCATCTACAAATGATCTATTTTATTAGAAAACACTAGTTTAATCTAGATTAAAAAATAATAATAATTGATATTTAGGGGTCGCTGCCGAATTATTAAAAATTTGTAAAATTAAACAAAGGCGATATTATCGTAAATTACGCTGCATATAATACTTACCTATTATAAATATTTATTAACTTATCCATTAAGGAACTCGCCCACACTGTAGAAACATTTCTCACATAGCCATATTCTCTCTTTCATAATTTTCTTAAATGTTGTATTTTCTTCCCTTTAAATTTATCCTGTAACTTATTATAAATTGTAATGCACATAATGTACGAATTTTTAGATGCTAATTCTAGTTTTGTAGCTGGTTTGTGTTTGTATTGACTGATTCATTTGTATTATTTAAAATGTTTAATAAAGTTATTACCTCTATAAAAGTGGCCATAGAAAAGTGGCGTAATAAGTAGTAGATTTTGAAAAGTTGACACACTTTTTTTTCCTACAATCAATAGTTCAAAAAAAAATTCAAACTTCAAAATTCTTTATTGCGTAAGACACACATTTCATAATATAAGGTGATGGAGCCACCCGGTAAGCAAAATGTTGGGTGGCGCCGCTCTTCCTTCAGGTTACATAACTATATTATATTATAATAGTGCTGGTAATTCTCAAATTTCTGAATAGGAATAAGTAACCTAAAATTTGTCCGTATTATAAAACACATACACTTACAATGATTTATGTACATAGATATTTCTATTTTTTCCCTGGTACAATTAGTGCTTGTGATACTGAGTAGGAATACTGAACCTAAAATTTCTCAGAGTTCTAGAAATACACAAACTAACAAACGTTCCAACACTACATTATACTCGCAATCAATACATATGCTTAACGTTATACATCTATGTCAAAATTAAAGACATCATCATTCACAATTCAATTATGTATAGTGACACTAATCCTCCAAGGTGTAACTAAAATAGCAAATGCGACGAAAACGGAAGACAGCAGAAAGCCCTGAGATTATGAATTCCGTGTCTTGAATGCGTTTCTTTTGTGTTCGTGTGTCGAGCACTAGTGTATAATGAGCAAGGTGGAATATGCTTTTGATTTGGTATTGTCTTCTCATTTTGCACTTTTTATGTACCTATCTATAACAAGGTTAATTGTGGAATAAAGTAAGTTGGACGGTGGACCGTCGTTTGGAGTTCCAATTAGATCCTTATCAGTTTGATACATTTGTGCAAAAATCGCTTCTTCAGATCATACTCGATAAATTACGTTTTATCTTTCGGGGTTCTCTTCTTTACCTTTACAGGTTAGTTTACAAAAGAGTCAAATAAAAGTTAAATTTTATAGGTACAAATATTATAAAGCATTTTTTATGTACGACTACGTATTGTACCTAAGCGTTAGATTAGTTAAATATTTCAGCACGCATCGTATACCTACTTTATTTAACACTTTACAACCAGTAGTTAGTTAACATTAAATTTGTAACATGTGTGTAACACAAAATTTGCAATTACGCTCAAGTAGAGTTGCTCTATTTTATACCTAAAATTTCATATAGAAAATTGTTCTATCTCAATTTTCAAGGAGGTTCGAAATGAACTTCCACTTGGGTACATCTAGAAAGCATTGTGAAATTTCGTTTTGTAAAGTAACAGTTTAAAGTTTGGCAACGACTTTTCCTTCGTTCCTCTTGGCCTTGAACAAAATATTTGGTTAGGATTCCTACATTCCCCTCGTAGCGTGGCCAGTCAAATAATTGAAATACGATGGCAACCGTGCCGGACTGATGAAGTAATTTTTATAATTAAATTAGGTATTTTACGTAACAAGTGTCCGTAGTGTATCTTGCCATTAGTTGCTTTAACCTTACGTAGCATAATTGTATGCCATAGCAACATTTATAAGTTTTATAACCTACATTTTTGGTTGAGTAGAAAAAGCTAATTCTTGTTTTCCGAATGTCAAATATTATACAAAAATCATAACACAATCATAAGTAAAACTTCCTGCTTCTTAAAAATCGTTTTTTCCGAAAAATATTTTTTGTACAAGCTTTTATCGCTGACTGTACTTTTTTACCTCAAGCAACTAATACTTATCGAGACAATTCTAAAAACCCCAAATGCAATTAGATTGCGTTGTTTCATCATATATTTCCTATTGCCACCTCCTGTCTCCATCATCAAATCAGCTCAATGGTACCATAATATTGCATTGTCACCGGACTTACTTATGTATGCAAATTTTCAGCTCAATCGGAAATCGGGAAATGAGTCAAATTTTGCTTCCAAGATTTGACCCACACTATTAACTAACTAACAAACCAACATACTAACAGGGCAAGTTAAATAATATAACACTTTAAAATCTCGCGTTTTGTACCCATAATTAATGTCATTAACGGGTCTAACGTGATTAAATTTAATTGTTTTACCTTTTTTCCGACGTTTCAGCTAGTGACGGGAGACAAAAAAAAAAACAAAAAAACGGAAAAAATGTAAAAAATAATGAAATTTTATCGCGTTAGACCCGTTAATGACATTAATTTAGTTAATTAAAGCTTGTAATAAGATCAATCGACCTTGCAATTTTATCACGGAAAAATATTGTCAGTTTTCTTTATACCTGAGTCGCTTCATAAATAACAAAGGAAAACTGCGTAATTGTGACACTTGATATCGACGGTCGTTGCTTGTCCATTTAGTACTCCCACTTCGCGTTAATCTTTTATAAGGACTTCTAAAAAGTGATGATTTCAGATATAAAAATTCCTTGAAACGCAGTTTAATTGGTTCTTAGAAAGAAATGAAAGTATTTTTAATTCCCATATTTTTTTAAGCTGGTTTGTTTATTTATTTTCCCGAAAGTAAATAAGTGTATTAAATAAATAAAAAAAATCACTAATTCAGACAAAAGTCCATAGAAGAATAAGGTAAAAATAAGAGTAAAAATTAAAACTTCATAGAAGAATAAGGTAAAAATAAGAGTAAAAATTAAAACTCAATAAAATTTAACTATATATATTTCTCTCTAACGATTTCGATGAAATTTGCTATATGGGGGTTTTCGGGGACGAAAAATCGATCTATCTAGGTCTTATCTCTGGAAAACGCGCATTTTTGAATTTTTATATGTTTTCCGAGCAAAGCTCGGTCTCCTGGTTATTGTAAACCGACCTTTAGGCAATAAATTGTTAACGCTTGAATTTATTTTCATCATTGTTAGTGATTTGTATCATGGTTGATAATTACATAATAAAGTTAAATAATCTGATAATTACAGTTTGATAATATAGGTACAGTCAGCATGGATAGTAGGAAGTGGTTGAAACAACGTGGCAAAAGTATCTGCCACCCTCTGTAACTTTTTCAAATAGAGATAAATCTTTATAGATTTCGTTTAAAATTATTTGCCACAGTCTAATTATATTACATGTCTCTTTGTTAAATTACTAGAGAATGGTAAATACCTACTGTTGACGAGTAATCTGATCCGCTACTTGAGTGTACCGACCAGGAGCTTTTATAAACGCGGTAAAATTATTTAAATTAGGCAATCGGTGAATAGTTAATCACAACATTTTGAAATAATAGAAACTTTTCATTTACCGCGAGTAACTTACTCGAAAGGAAACTTTTGTTCAAAATTGTAAAGTTTGTACTTTACAATTGGAAACTAGAAGGGTTAATAAGCGTCATTAATGGCCACTTTATTCTGAACTTTGTACTTTAGACAGAGATGTAAAGCTGCTGCTAAGAGCTGTGTAAAGTTTCCGTTTTGTCTAGTTTTTTGAAATTTGCTGTGAGAGGCTTATAAAATAGAGTCGGCTCGGCCACGACATTGCGCGTCCGGCGGCGGCGGTGGCGGCAATCATAGGTGGGAACGAAAGGTCCGATCGCTGCGTCTCGCTCCAACCTATGGTTGCCGCCGCCGCCGGTCGCGCAATGTCGTGACCGTAAAGGTGACGTTAGGATGACAACTGCAGTTGCATTACTGTTGCAGCCTTTACGCGGACGCTATCACTGTCAATGTCCTTGACATATAATCTCGGCAGTAATGCGGCTACGAACGTCACTCATGTTTCCAAGGAAATTTATAGTATTAACGCCTACTTTAACATCTCAGCAGTAACGCCGCAACAGTAATGCAGCTGCATTCGCCATCTGAACGTTACCTTATAATAGTAGCTCCCTACTACTAATACATATGTCTGGGCATAACAATTCATGAAATTGTCCCAAAATCAGCCTATGGAAATCGAGTTATGTAGATGTCGCATGACGTGTCGATAAACGGATTATTTAATTATTTATTTAAAACTATGAAAACGGATTATATCGCGTATATTGAATTTATAATACATCCCGACGTTTCGAACTCTTTACAGCGTTCGTGGTCAACGGGTGACTGAGTCAGTCATAGTCATAGTTTTATTTCATGAGTAACTATTGCGGTAACCGAAGACAATATTATATTTATTTAAACTTTATTACACAAACAAAGAGAAATGGCGGACTTAATGCCAAAAGGCATTCTCTACCAGTCAACCATAAGGTCAAACAGAGACAAATGTTGGTGCAAGAGAGATTCATAAATTACAACGAGAAATTGAACGAAAAAAGTCAAATATTATATATATAAACATAATAAAGTAGACTTACAAAATTATGATTAAATAATAATACTTATATGATATAATATAATACAATATAAAAATAATCAACACATTTCAAATTTCCAATAATTAATAAAAATAAAAAATATAAAATTAAATTAAGATTAAATCATTATTATTATATTCTGACATGTCATAAAAAGCTTTTAATAAATGTTACTTTAAGGTAAAAATGGCTACTTGGGTGTCACGTAACTTTAAGGTAAGGGGAGAGGGGTAAACGAAAACGAAATCTTCGAAAATTGCGTTCCGTAAAATTTGAACGCCCCATTAGAACAAAAATTTGACAGTTCCGAATAACTGACAGGTCGACCGAGTTTGTACTTGGAATTAATTTAGTATTTGGATTTTGTTGCGCTAGAAAACGGCAAATAACTGAATGAGTTTTTTAACAGAGTAAATATTTCTCAATGAATAAACTCTCGTATTGCTGATAGAATAAATCATTTTAAAGTTTAATTTTAATGTGTGGTCAAAGATAGATTGAAAGAAATCCATTTAGCATTTGCTGAGTATGCGAGCGTGGATTGAAACTAAATCCTTTACGTTATTAGTGCAAGTGAGAATATTCTCGTTGAATTTTTAAATCGTGCTTCCAGCAAATGCGGGGTTGAGCCCGGATTAAAGTAATAGGGGTGGATTGGCCGTCGCCATAGACTATCACTCCTAGACTCTACTTTATGACACATCTGGATGACGACTGCAGCAAAATTACTGCTGCAGCGTTGACGCGTGCGACAAGCGACATCACTGTCAATCTCGTTTGAGTATAATTAATGCATGATTGAACGTTCTATCGCGACAGCGGCAACATCGGTGGAAATTATCAATGACAAATTATTAACAGTGAATTTCTCGCGATAACGCTGCTGTAGTGCTGCAGTCGGCATCCGAATCTCACCTTTAATGCAAGGTCATCACACATGTGGCACAGCTCAGTTGCATCCTACAGCATTTTCTATAACGCAGTTGTTTACCACTTTAAAACCAATTTTTGTTGTCAATATTTGTAATTTACTTGTAGGGGTCGTGAACGGGGACGCAATTGAAATGAGAGGTCGTGTTTTGAATTCAAAATTGTGGGAGCGTCAATGTGCGGTGACTTTCAGTAAGTATTCATTTTTTTTATTCAGTCAGCTGCAGATAAAAAGGTCCATATCATTTTTTAAACAAAGGTGCTAAGCTAATAGTATTGCCCCGATAGTCGTTTTAGCGAACGGTCTCATAGCGAAGAGTCTCGACCAACATCTTGAGAGACTTAAGCTAGGTGGTTGGATCAAGGGTCAGATGTAGAAGACCTTGGACACGGCGCGGATAGTCCGGCGGTTCCTCTCTCTGCGGTCCTGACCACCGGCAGCTTGGGCCCTCTATAGGTTAGGTTGTTTTACAATGTGTTTATATGTATTTTGTATTGTTTTTAGGGTTCCGTACCTCAAAAGGAAAAAAAACGGAACCCTTATAGGATCACTCGTGCGTCTGTCTGTCCGTCCGTCACAGCCTATTTTCTCCGAAACTACTGGACCAATCAAGTTGAAATTTAGTATACATATGTACGTTTGTGACCCAAAGACTGAGACTGAGACTGAGAATTTTAAACATGGGGCCCACTTTTGGGGGGTAAATGAGAAAATAAAAAAATTAAGTTTTTTAAACTATATCGTGTTACATATCAAATGAAAGAGCTCATTGTTTTAATCTCAAATATATATTATTTATAATTTTAGGATAAAAAATTTAGAAGTTATTCAAGAAAATAGGCAAAAAATGACCATTCCCCTCTTTTATCTTCGAAACTACTAGGTCTAAAATGTTGAAAAAAATACACAAAATAGATCTT
Source organism: Cydia strobilella (assembly GCF_947568885.1). NCBI lineage: Eukaryota > Metazoa > Arthropoda > Insecta > Lepidoptera > Tortricidae > Cydia > Cydia strobilella. The sequence continues at coordinate 5,380,653 of NC_086048.1, forward strand.
AACCTATAGATTACAGGAAAACCTATTAGAAATGTGCAGTCAAGCGTGAGTCGGACTTAATTACTTAGTTTTTGATCCGACCCCTACGGGTTTTTTAAAGACATTTCACTCACGTTTCACATAAAAAATACATTGTTTAAATTGTGTAACCCTTGGAACGCGAGTCCGACCCGCACTTGGCCGGTTTTTTATTTTTAATGTGTTTATATTTTACATTTAAGAAGAGAAATAAATAAAGGAATAACAATATCATGTAGTTATTATTACTACCTCCTCAAATGTTTGGAGTTAAGTAATCCAATATGCTCCATCTAGCGAGTCCTACATCTATTGCCGCAGCAGGCATGATGGAGTGATGAGAGCGATTAACCAGAGAAAGGTCAGCAGGCCGCAACAAGGGGTCTGTAATGATCGTCAATCTGTGATCTGTGGTCTATGATCCAAGGAGAGTGTAACCGAATGTGGAAATGGGAAAATGCCTGTGTTTTTTATCAAGCAGATACGTCTGCAAACGATACTACGAATTTATGGAAAAATTCAAAAATCCGTTAGGACCGGGGTTCCAAAAGGTCGCAAGTTCTAATCTTGCCCGAAGCGGTGATTTTTTTCAATTTCTCCTATAGTTTAAAATTGTATGCATTCATTCAAAGTTCAAAGTTCAAATATAATTCATGTAGGTCTAGCAACAAGCACTTATGAATGGTGAATAATATACATACATATTATTTTAAGCTAATTATCAGAGAAATTTATTGATGTTAATATTATTCCATTTTTTGGGACATGTCAAACGATTCTATTTTTCGTGAGATTTAAATGACTCCAGCCTGATTCAAATTTAAATAAACGTCAAAAATTTGATATCGATACGATAAATTTTAATAAAAACTGAACTGAAAAAAAACTAAACTTACATAATATATATTCCATAGAAAATATAAAGAGACTTGGTACAAGCTATTTCCGATCGCTCCCTAGATCTCTATTTACCTATAGAAGTGCCCCAGGACAATAAAGCTACGAAGTTATTCGCTTAAAGTACCATTGCGGCGACGCACGTAAATTGAAGTTCTCAAGTATGTGACGCTCCAGACATATATTATGTAAATAGATGCCGCAAGTACACCAGGCTTAACACAGGAGCGTCGCGACACTAGCGACAGTATCTCGCCCGCGAGATAGACTATCCGTCTTTTTCTGTATTAATTCGAGGGTGAAGTGTAGTCCATCTCGCAGGCGAGATACGGGGTCCCTTTGTTTGACATAATTATTGAAAGTCATAATGTAATGATTGTCATATTATCATTAGTCATAATTCTGAAACCGTTAACTTTTCACGATTGTCCTCGGGTTATCCTAGAGATGGTTAGGTTTGTTTTATGGCAATCCTGAAAAGTTACGCGTTTCTGAGAAAAACCAAATTATGACTAATGATAATATGACAATCATTACATTATGACTTTCAATAACTAGGTCAAACAATAGAGACCCGCGAGATACTTTCGCGGCGCTTCTGTGCTAAGCATACAGGCATATTTTATGACGAACCGCTAGTACCTACATAATATGTAGGTACTAGCGGTTATATATTATATATCTTGCTTATAGCTCGGAAAATTAGCCTGTGTTTAATACTCTCATGCGCTTCGTTGTTGCAGTGTAATTAGTTTTAAGTAATTTAGGCGAATGTACTGCGAATTGTATTTGGAAACTAAGCTTGAATTACAGAGTTACATAAATGAAAACACCTTACCTCCTGGCTAGGTGATAGTATTGGTGATAGACGTGTAGGTCATTATTTCATTAAATGTATTAAGGTTTCATTTAAGGTATTACATATCTTTAAATTATTTCCATCAATATTAGTTTTTTTTACTCTATTTAAACAGTTGAAATAATATACTCATAAGCTAAAAAAATCGTAATTCAATTCCTTAATCGTCGCAAAAAGAAACATAAGAATTATATTCAGTTACTAATCTATGAAAGTGAAGTAGTTGTGTTTTCGTAGTCTACCAAGATATACATACCTACAATAGTACATTATGATACAAGTGTGCTAAGTTGGTGCATTACACACGAGGCGATATTGTGCGCGCGAGCTGTAAGCGAGCGCGCAATAAGAAAGCCGATGTGTGTAATGACCAATGCACACGCGTTTCATACGACGTTTTTCAACACACTTGCGAGAAAAAAAAAAGAAACTCATATTAATCAAATTTTAATAGTTAAAACAGTTAGTATTGTGTGTTCTGTCATACTGCCGGCCGCCCCTCGCCCCGGCCGCGGGCGGCGCGGCGGGCGGGTCGGCCGGGCCGCGCACCGCGCAGGCGGTCGGGCGCGCCGGTGCCCGCCAGTCCGACCAATTAAAGAAGGCTCCCTTTCCATGCATATTATTAGCAATTAGTTACCTTCTTAACTCAGTCGGATAATATAATGAAAAAGCACGAGTGGAATAATACACTGAAAGAGCACGCGTATTTAATATCTAGGATTATGAGCCAAAAATCGGTGGAATAAAAACGTCGTTTTGAGCAAGTGTGTTGAAAAAATATATATCTGTGTTGATACTAATACACGCTCGGGGAAAACTTAGTGTTTAAATAATCGAATGCCTATGTATAGAGATTACAAAACCAAAGAGTGGTATCGCTATCGCTATTCCAATTATTTCCTAGAAAAGATTATTGAGGCTCCAACCTACATTTTCTACGTTCGTGGATTTAAAATTGTAAATGAAAAGGCGTTTCTTTTTTTTAACTATTTAGAACATATTTCTCTTCTTCTTCTTTGTCGTAACCTCATGGCTGAGGGACGTGACGAGTGTGGACACTCTTCACCAGTGCTCTCCAGGCCGCTCTGTCTTGGGCCCAGTGCATGCTAGCCTGCAGTGTGGCGTTTGTCACTGAAGTTATTCTGTCCGCCCAACGCGTGGCCATACGTCCATCCCTACGCTTCCTTGCCATGCGGCCAGTAATTATGAGCCTTTCCAGGCTATCTGGCCCTGTCCTGCTCAGATGACCGAAGAAACCAAGTACACGTTGGGAGCAAACAGTGGAAAGCCTCGTTGTAATGTTAAGTTCGTCGAGAATAGACGCATTTGTACGGCGTTCAGTCCATGAAATCCGGAGTATTCTCCGCCAGCACCACATCTCGAACGCATCTATCCTGCGACGGGTATCGGTTTTGATGGTCCAGGTTTCGGACGCGTACAAAAAGATCGAGAAAACAAGGGTCCGCATTAGTCTGACCTTTGTTTTGCGGTTTATGCTTCTGTTCTCCCATATTTTCTCGAGTCTTTTCACCACACCTTTGGCCATCTGTGCTCTTCTAACCACCTCTTGGCCGCATTCACCATCGTTATTTGGGATCCTAGGTACACAAACTTGTGTACAACCTCCAGATCGTGCAACTCGTTCGCTCTCTGCGTATGACCAGGGCGATCGATAAACATCAACTTAGTCTTGCTTCTGTTGATTTTAAGACCATACTCATTACTGATGAGCTCAATCCTTCGCAGCATCACTGCAAGTTCTTTTTCAGAGGCACCTATTATAGTCGTGTCGTCTGCGAAACGGAGGTTATTAATTTTTTGGCCACCAACCTGGATACCACCCTCCCAGCCTTCCAATACCCTTCTCATTATGTGTTCACCGATGAGATTGAACAGCTGCGGTGACAAGATACAACCTTGCCGCACTCCTCGTTCAACTCTAAAGGGTTGTGACACAGTGTCCTCTATCCGCACTCTAGACTCGCTGCTTAAGTATAAGTACATATTTAGAGCATATGTAAGAACATATTTAGAGCGATATAAAAAACAATTGATTTCTAGAAATTGACCTATTTTATAGAACCGGTTAATACCTTACCGCATATGGTGCCATATATGGCCCTTATATAATCTACTCTGACAGCTATTCAAGTTCTAGGGTTAAAGGTTTTTGAACAAAAAGCTTTTTCAACCCTTTGACCGCTAAAGACGTCAAATGTCACGCGCAGCTACAGCACTAAAATCAATCTTCGTGCATTCCCACAAGGTTCACGATGACTCACGCACACGATATGCGTGGCATTCAAAGGGTTAATCCCCATTTAATAAATGGTTTTAGAAATATATTCATGTCCGTCTCGAATAAATCACTGGTACTTGGATTATCTATGGATTAAATAACGGTGATTAATTATGACCAGGTAAGAGAACCTCATTCGAGTTTATTTAATCACGGCAAAGTACGAGTGACGCTTTTTGACAGTACACATTATACAGTATCAAAGTTAGGGATTTATAGTCTGGCAAGTCAATTTTGTCAGTAGAAAAAGGCTGAAAAATGCGAGGATCGAGCACCCATACTGAAAATCGCGCCTTTCTCTACTGATAGATTGGTTTCCCAGACTATACGTACAGTCAACGCCAATACTAGCGGATGAAACAACGCGCCAAAAGTATCTGCCACCCTGGAATACTTTTTTAATTAAAGATAAATCTCTACAGTAAATTTAGAGGACACTTTTTTCTTAGTAAAAAAGGAAAATGCTCCTGATTCTGATTAGAAATATTATAAAAATTCCCATTTCTAAACCTAAATTATTTAGTAAACTTTAAATTGAAATGCCTAGCAACTACTAGGCGCCCCGTGCTCAGCTCTCATCGCGCTTGCTGCCGCCCCTAACGTCTTGCCGCCCTAGGCCCGGGCCTACTTGGCCTTAGGGCAAATCCGCCACTAGATCCGCTACTTTGGATGCCGACTGTACAGATGTGTCCGTCAGATCTTTCTGGCAATACTAATCTGATCTGATACATTGATGCTAATTTGAAGTGGATCGTACTCGTATCAAACATAGCTCACGTTGAAGTATTTGTTTGTTTTAAGAACGTTTTATGAATCATGACTTTATTCTCGAACGTGATCTTGTGATATTGAAAAAGTAATAAGTAGGTATCTATTTTTCGCGATATTGAAAACGTAATGTCTGTATTTTCTGATATTGCGATATTGTATTGTAATTTTTGTGATCTTGTAATATTGAAAATATAATGTTAAATTAACTTGATGGAGCTCGTGTATAGTCCCGTTGCAGACCCTTTAAGTCAAAGGGTAATTTGACTACTAGTCAAATCAGTTTCTTGTTTCGAACTGTCAAAACGATTTTGCTACTACCTATGGAATGGAATTTATATGAAACATTAGTATGTGATGTCACAATCAAATTACCTACTCTTTATAATTTTATACGGGTCTTATAATAGAAATTCTATCTAAAAATAACTGCTGTCTACGTTTTTCTATTAACCTTCTGGTGCTTTATTTCTTGCATGGTGTAAATTAATTTACAGTTAAATACCCTATAACAAGCCCCTCACACACGACATACGGCCTGATTCTAATTTTAATAACGCCAAAAATTAGATTTCGATACGATATGGATCGGATCTGTCAGTGTCAAAAGTGACGTTTGACACTGACAGATGTTAGATTCAATTTTTGACGTTTATTAAAATTAGAATCAGGCCGATAGTGATTTGAACCCGCAGTTAGCACATTGATAAAGTTTTTAATCTTTTACTTTTTTTATACTAAACTTTCAGGATACCGTAAAACGGGGTGACCAGAAATCGCGGGGTGAAAAGAGAAAATTTCGGTACTTTCCTTTACATTGTAATATTTTAAAAACTACACTACCATGGCCAATTATTTTGAGATACAATTATAGTAGAACATTCAATCATTAATCTGGTAACACGGATTAAGCATGAAGTTGGTCACAAGTAATAAATATTTTAGTTTGAAGTGAGGCCTTGTGGAAGTAACATATATTGCCTGTCTGAACTTTGGTGTAGCAGTGAAATATAGTTAGTAATTGTGTTATTTAAAGTGTATTATGTAAACCAGTTCTTCTAGTATTTAAATACTAAAACGTAACGCCGATTTTCCTTATTAATTAACGATAAATGTGCAAAAAAACAAATCATAACCGTTTTTACTTCCTAACGGGGTGAATAGACACGACAACAGGGTGAAGAGACACGCCATATGGGGTCAACAGACACGTCATATGGGGCGAAAAGACACCACTGAGGGGTGAAGAGTAACGAATGGGGGTGAATGGAAATATTTATGCTAGGGTTGCCAAAACGTATTTTCTCCATTTTTTTAATTTCTTTTCTATGTAGATATGTCAGGTATGTTGTATAGTGTGGTGTATGTATGTATGTTAAATATACGAGTATATACGTGTAGGTATGTAAACTGTTCCTTAAATAATAGGTAGGTCTAGGTACTTACTTAAAGAATACGCTTCAAATGTAAGCCAAGTTGTTTTTTTACATACAATTCTCATACGTATTATGAGTACTATGTCATAGTTTAATTATGTTTAATTAATAAAAAAAGTGATTTGTCAGTTTATTGTTTACTGTTTTATCCTAATATAAACCTATTTGAAGTTAGTGACAGCCCTCACTGTTTTTTCTAATCACCCCATATGACGTGTCTATCGACCCCGTTTTACGGATATGACGAAATCGGGTAGTTTCCTCGATTTTCTTTAAAATAAGCGGGTTTAATTTAAAAATACGTATGCGAAATTGAAGAGCCAACAAAGACTCATACAAAATTGTTAACATTATTAATTAAGATACTTGAATTCCTTCTGAAAATCGAGCTAGAAGTTCAAAATCGTTTCTATTCACCCCGTTTTACGGTATCAACATATTGGTTACACGCGCGTTCATAATAACTAGAGATTAGTTATTCTGTGGATATATGTACAGACATCGTATGGTGATTGCAATACGGCCACATCTCCAAATTTATAATTTTTGAGATTGAGATTATTTGGCGACCTGTCTGGCCGATAGATAGATATGTATGTATGTATGTATTCCAGATCCTGATTTAGAATTTTTAATTTGCACATGTTGCCGTATGGATCTGCCCAAAAATTATCTACCGCTTCCTTGCAACACAGCCACAAATTCTTTTAAAATTAAATATAACCGACACACACACATTTATGTCCTTCAGATCTGTCTGGCATATATTTCTGACGAACAAACCTATCGCAGTCTGTCACAGTGACAGATTTTTCCGCCATATATCCCTAGCTTTTAAAGCACAGTGACGATTGTAGCAAACACTAGTTATCAAATTTCAGTATAATTTTGGTGATTAATTTTAGTTTATGAATACGGCCCTAGAACGGTGTTTTGCGGCAGAATAATAAACTCACGGCCGCATGGCCTTTGTTTATAAATACTGGGGAGGAAAGAAATAAATAAACTTATGCTAATAAGTAACAGCGTAGCGATTTACGAGAATGCATGCATTAAAAGAATTGGTTTTACCTTTTTTACGGTCTATTTTATGGTTTAGATTTAACAATATTTTTTTTTATAATTACCTACAGCTTAAGGTTACAGCTACAGTTTATTCCTGGTATTATTATATTTTATTAAAAAACACAGTATTTTGAATAATAGGGCATTTCACTGTATTTAATATAAATTACTTTACACCATGCATGAAATAAACCACCAGCACCAGAATAAAGCACCAGAAGATTAATAGAGAAACGTAGACAGCAGTTATTTTTAGACACAATTTCTATTTTAAAACCCATATATAACTATAAAGAGTAGGTAATTTGATTGTGATATCACATGCTAGTGTTTCATATTTTCATAGTAGCAAAATCGTTTTGACAGTTCTAGAAAAGAAACAGATTTGACTGGTAGTCAAATACCCTGTTGCACACGTTAAAAGTTGAGTGTTTTCAAAATTCGCGAGATGTAGGATTTTCGCCGGTCGTTATCGTAACAGCGCTTTCTACCAGGATATTGGGTAAACCAATACCGCGCGTCAAGCGCGTTGTACAGTGAATATCGCTAGAATATTGAATCAAATTGATCTTTTAAATTACTATTCTTCATCTTCATCTTCCTCGCGTTATCGACGACGACGCACAATCGCGTTGACGAGGTACAATTACTACAAATAAAATATATTCTATTCTATTCTATCCCGGCATTTTGCCACGGCTGATGGTAGCCTGGGGTCCGCTTTTAAATTACTATTATTAAGTCGTAATTAAATAAATTAATTTACTATAAACATCATTTTAAATATAAAACGACATTTATAAATGTTTTTGCACGTTTATAATATAATAATATCATGTATGTTCAGTATAGTATGTTTCGCTGAACTCATTATTATATCTTAATATGAGGACTGAAGTATTTACAAACCGTTTCGTAAATTAAATTTCGTAATGTTAAATATAAGATGATTCGCTTGACCTTGTCTAATTCGAAAATAATTCAAATGTGATTGGATGTTGTTTATGAGACTGTCAACGGTTAATTTCTTGTAACATGCGGCAACCTTGGCAGAGTCGCTGCAAAGGAATATACATCATTTAAAATAACGCAGCGTACTACGTAGGCGAACAACACGCGAACGCGAAGCGGCGCGGCGCGGGGTGAATCAATCCTTTGATACCTATAGAAGTGTCCTACGTGGGCGATCTCGTTGCCAACGCGAACGCCGTGGGCCCGCCGCGCCGCGCCGCTTCGCTTCGCGTTCGCACGTTGTTCGCTTACGTAAGACGCTGCGTAACACTTTTACAAGATAGCCAAGGCCCAAGGATAGAGGAGCTATAAGTAGATAGGTACGTTCTGTCTTGTACAGTCAGCATCAAAAGCTTATCAAGCTTATTCTCAAATCGCTTATCAAAAAGAGAAAACTAGACTGTAATATATTTAGTTGGTCAAGCAAATCTTGTCAGTAGCAAAAAGGCGCTAAATTCAAATTTTCTATTGGACGATAATCTTTCGCGCCTACATTAGTTTATAATACCTTTTTCTACTGACAAGATTTGCTTGACCAACTATACTTATGAACGCGAACAGTAGAGATTTATCTCTATTTGGATTTTGGCGCGTTGTTCCTGTGACGGATTTTCACTTGGCCGCAATATCATAGAATCTAGGAAAACAGCTTCTGGTTGGTGGGATCGAGTGTTATGGGCATTTTAAATAATAAATGTATTGCGAGTACTCACATCACGTTTTATTACGTATTCACATAATTAATATATAGTCACATCATGTAGGATATGTGTGCTCGGCGCAGCGGTCAAAGCGAAAGAGAGAGAGCTTAGATAATACAGATCTACTTGTTATGTAGTTTGTCATAGACAATACAGCTTGCGTGTATTACTTAAGGGCTATACAGACATTCTAACAGTTTCATCCGGTACTGTTGATGCTGACTGTGCCCCATGTTGAACGGCAATAGTAATTTTTAACGCGGAGAAGCATAGTTATGGCCATCAGAAAAAATCTAATACAGGGTAATATTGTCTTCGGTTACCGCGATAGTTACTCATGAAATAAAACTATGAAAACGGATTATATCGCGTATATTGAATTTATGATACATCCCGACGTTTCGAACTCTTTACAGCGTTCGTGGTCAACGGGTATAAATTCAATATACGCGATATAATCCGTTTTCATAGTTTTATTTCACTAATACAGGGTGTTTATTTAGTCACCTGCAATAATTTACAGGGTGAATATATAGGTCATACTGAGCAACTTTTACTATGGGACCAACCTCGAAATCGCTAAAAAAAACTTGCTGTTTCATGCATTTCGGCTGTCTGACCTTGACATTTTCTATGAAAGAGTAAATTTTTTTTAGCAAGATATTTTTTTCTTTCGAAAATATTGAGATTATTAAAAAATGGTTGTTGAGACCCTATTTCGTTTTGAAAGGCCTATCCCACGATACGCCACACCATTGGGTTAAAGCGAAAAAAAAAAACATTTTGTATTCAAATTTTAGCTTTCTAGCAGCACTAACGATCACAGAGCAAAGCCGCCGACGGACAGACAGACGGACATGGCGAAACTATAAGGGTTAGTTGACTACGGAACCCTAAAGAGTGTCGAAATTAAAGTATAAAAGACTTTCGGCGCGATTCAGGAAATGAATTAGAGATTCACTAGATATGAAATAGTAAAGATATGCTACTATAATTTGCGGCGCTATGCGACGTAAGCGCCATCCAATATTAATTGGGGCAGCGTTAATAATAGCGTAAGCGCCAGGCGCCATAAGGTACCTTTACCCGTGAGACGTCACGTATCTTTACTATTTTATATATAATGAATCTCTAATTCATTTCCCGAATCGCGCCGCTTAAATCGAGCACGAAACGCAATTTAAACGTATTTTGTAATATCTCAAGTTTCAATCAAGCCCCCAATTAATTTGTAGGTACATCGTTTAACTGACAATACTTAACTTCCTCCGAAGGACTGACAAAACAAGCAGCCAAAGCAATTATTCAAGTCCTTCGTAAATAAATACTCGTATTGAGTCTGCAGCTAATAGAAATATCTCAAAAAGAAGTAATTTACATCTTAATGCTATATTTACTTATATACAAAGTACCTACTGTTTATAACCGGATAATTATACAGTGATTGGGCCGAATTCTTGCCTATTCAAATAATTATAAAAAAATCGGCCAAGTGCGAGTCGGACTCGCGCACTAAGGGTTCCGTACCATTATGCAAAAACAGAAAAAAAAAATCATTTTTGTTGTATGGGAGCCCCACTTAAATATTTATTTTATTATATTTTTAATATTTGTTGATATAGCGTCAACAGAAATACATCATCTGTGAAAATTTCAACTGTCTAGCTATCACGATTCATGACATACAGACAGACAGAAGGACAGTGGAGTCTTAGTAATACGGTCCCGTTTTTACTCTGCGTACGGAACCCTAAAAAGTAGCTTATACCTGGCATACCGTAAGAACATGCTACACACATAACAACATAAATATAAGCTGTTTTTTAATTAGGTACCGGCAATATTTTATTAATAGGTACATAGTAATAGGTCATACTGAGCAACTTATCCGGCATAAAAACTATCCTATGTCCTTCCCCGGGACTCAAACTATCTCTATGTCAAATTTCAACTAAATCGGTTCAGCAGTTTAAGCGTGAAGAGGTAACGGTCAGACAAACAGACAGACACATATTCGCATTTATAATATCAGTATGGATTAGTATGGATATGAAAAAGAATACGACAATGATGTAGGTGTACTACAGGCATACTACAGTTTAAAGTGAGAGAAGGCACGGGCGAAAGCTAGTAAGTTCATTTTTTCTTTTTCCACAAGGCATTGTATTAACCCTCAAGGATTGTAAATAATCAAACTTAAGCTAAACAAAGAAGGATTAACTCTTGAAGTTTGAATCGAAATAGGTCTTTGGTTAAATAATGAACCGTGGAGTTCGGAATTCGGTTTATATTGCGCAAAATACTTTTGCCAATTGACTAAAAGCACAATTTGACGATTTATGAGTAGGCTTAAAGCTTTTCTTTGTCATAAAGAGTAGGGTAAAACGACTCACCTAAAGAAAGTGCCTACAACGTTTATTTATTGAACCTATTATTTAATGCGAGATGTAAGTATATTGAAATTGACAATGATTTTTGTAATTTGAAAAAAATGTAAAAGGGAGGTCGCTACTTTTTAAACTTTTTCACGAATCGCTGGATAAGAGCAGCACATGACCTGTAATTTTATATATCCTTGGAAGAGGCTTTGTTCCAACAGCAGACCTAATTTCGGTAATGTAATGCTAATCACTGTAGTAGTAAGTGCCTTTCTGGAAACTTGTTCACGCTCAATTAGCAAACTGACACTAATAATAACAAAAGCCTAATCAAGAAAAATGAGTAAGAACAAATACGAGTAAAGCACTCGATCGCCAATGAACGAGAAATATTGCCGACCGACGACGTCTAGTCCCGGACACCTGCCTCGGACAACTTATTGCGGCAAAACAACGACAATCTGTTTTTTTGCCGCAATTTCATTTGATAGATTTCCCTTTCACAAGCTTTTATTTAGTTTAGTATTTCCCGATGCTGAGTTACAAATCTTAGGAGTTTTTTTTTTATATTTTTCGATGTTCAATTAATTGTGTCCTTAAATTTAACGCAAAACGCAAGTGGAAAAGTCTCATTCCACGGAAACGTAACACGATTCATGATTTCGTAGTGTTTATTTTTGTTAATTTGCATCATGAATAAAATAAACACACAATACATTATTGATTGGTGTTACTCACGAACCACTAGGTATTAATTAATTAAGGCAAACTTGCAAGCAAGAGCTGTGTGACAGTGAAGTATTATAAGATTTATAAGGCAACTTCAAATACCATTTACCACCAGGTGGCCCAAATACTTCGTGGATAAATATTTTTCGTCCAGGCATTTCCGAATTCTTTTTCGCTTTCACCATTTCACTCGCCCTCCGTTATTTTAATTGCCTAGCGTCATTCATTAGCTAGGCCAGGGAATTTTAAATTATACTTTTGTGGGCTTGGTTATCAATCAACGTGTTTAATGGCACCCAAATGTCATAGGCCGTCTGTTGCCTAGTTGATAAAAACTGCTACAGTTTGTTTTTTCTATCTATGAAGTATTTGTCCATATGAAATAGTATGGAACAATCATTTGTTTCTTGCGCAAAAAATGTAGTACTGTATAGTAAAAAAAAAAAACAGACACATGTGCCAAAATTGTTTAAACAAATGGCGCGTGGCTGCAATAACTTGCGGCGCTATGCGACGTAAGCGCCAGCCGCCATAAGGTACCTTTTGCCGTGGAACGTCACATATCTTTACTATTTCATATCTAGTGAATCTAATTCATTTCCCGAATCGCGCCGTGTATCTAAGGCTATGTTTGTCGAGCTAGTAATGGTCTGAGTTATACTTGTCGCTTGTCGCGAATCCCACGATCGCTGGCAGCCTACGCCTACTCGTACCACACTTTGAGAACTCCTGCCCTAAACAAACTTTAACTCGTGTTGCGTACGTGCCACGTGACTAAAACATATGACTTAAAACCGTAAAGTTGGTTAACCGGTAAGTATTATCGTTTAGCTCAACCTCTGCAAAATGATTACCTTAAGTATCGGGTGATTTTGTTATGTTATGTCTGTTCTGAGGGGTATAGAGGTATGTAGGTCATACAGAACAACTTTTACTATAGAGCCAACCCCGATATGGTGAAAAAATGAATCTGCTATTCCATAGCAAACAATGACATTTTGATTCGCCGACAGGTATGAGACAGAACATTTTTTTTCGGGTTTGGCTCCAAAGTAGAATGGTTCAGTATGACCTACATTATAAAATTCACCTCTCAGAGTATGGTTAGACAATAACAAAATCACTGTATAGGTAGATATAATCTAACAAATACAGCCCGCTGACATATTTACTGACGGACAGCGAAAGTTTAGCGCCCTTTGCACCCTTGAGGCCGTTTGGCACAATTTGGTGACATCATAGCCTTTAAAGATAGCAAGTTTACACACGGAAGACACACCACTAAAGACTAGGTAAAGACGAGGTTATTTGCCATTCGACAGATTTGACATTAAAATGGCCGCTGGCGCATAAAATGGCAGTAAATCATAAGTTTATTAGGTGGCCGCATAATACCATCAACAATATTATCTTTGATGATGCTGCTGCTCTGCTGCCATCGTAAACCGTGGTTTGGACACTTTTATATCCCATCGGAACGGTCTATTTGATTATTTTTGTAATAGGCCTTGTTTATCTACTTGCATTTTTTTGTATTATAAGTATATTTTGTTATTAGGTACTTTTATTTCCATTTATGTGTATTGAAAAGATCTTTACTGAAAAGAAAAGGATTATTAAATTATTTGTGCTGTTTTTCCTTTTCTCTTCAATTAAAGTTAAGTAAAAAAGTATGGGTTTTTGCCTATGAAAAAGCCAATTCAAAAATGTAAAAAATATCCAAATTCAAAAAGTCAACAATTAAATTTGGAACTTATCGTTTTAGGGTGTTACTGAAACGTAAAGTGTAATTCTTAAAATATCACTTAGTATGGTTTCGAGGTGAAAAATATATGGTGTCCTTGAATCGTCTTAGATGTTGAAATGGTGATTAAATCTCTCGTAGCATGCGTCAACGTCGTCGTAGTTCGCTAAAATTTTCTTGTATGAAAAGTTTGACTGTTCCCTATAGGGAAACAGCTCCCGCCGCTATGTACACTATAGGGATTTGTTACATCATTTTCTCAAATGCATATTTTCCTTGCAGCCTGGTGACAGACGGACAGACAGACAGACAGCGAAGTCTTAGTAGTAGGGTCCCGTTTTTACCCTTTGGGTACGGAACCCTAAAAATCAGGGTTCTATTCATTTGGCAATCGTATAATGATTTAAAAAAAACTTCTTGGTGAGTTCGGCCCTGCCTGTGCGATGGGAATCATATTTTAGTGCAGCGGTATTCGTTTAAAAAGTTTTTAATGCGTCAGCTAATAAATTATTCTACCAATCTCTTTAGCACTCTATTTTATAAACAGACATAAACACATTAAGATCTTTGTGAGTTCAAAGTATATGCCTTGCAATAAATCATTTTGTTTAAATAAATCTCTCTGGATTCATATAAAATTCTGAAGAAGATTATAAGATGACACATTCGGCGTTAAAGTGAGGTGAGCTTATTGGGGCGTGATTACACATAAAGTTGGTACAGAATGACGTTAATTTGAACCATATTGAATAAAACACGTCCTTATTTGGTTCTTAAGACAACATTACGTTAACATTACGCAGAGAGAATTGGAAATGGAACTTTTTAGAACGTTTTGCTAGATTTTTCCCAAAATAACCGTACTTGAATAAGTGTAATCTATTGCTCACTACACAAATATGTTAACGTTATTGTATGAATAGGTGTATTTGTAAGACTGTTTAATGGCAATGGTGACTTGCAATTACCCACAAAGACTAAGGTTAGTCGTTGTGGGTAACTAAGTAGTCCAATTATTAAATTCCTATAGAAGTGTTAACTATTCATTTTATGTTATTGGCTTTAATTTTTTTACTCTATTTAATACACAATAAACACAATAAACTTTTATTATAACTTATAACAGTTATATTTTAATTCAAGGTAGAAACAAGCGGTTTGGAAATAGTATTAATTAAGGTGTTGGGTTTATCCTATTAAATATGTTATTCGTAAAGCCCTTGGGGCACATAAGCTCTGGAGGGCGAAGGGTTAATTCGATTAAGTGGAATTTAACCCTATTAATATAATCCTTGAAATATTTCCCTTATCTACTTAATACAAAAAATCTGTCCACTCTTGGCTTGTTCAATATACAATCTCTTCATAAGGTTGGTGTACCACCTGTCCAATTTATTTGTCCAATGTGTATTTGTGTCTCACATTTTGCTTAGTGAGAAAGTGAGACGCAATTCACATTGGACCAAGAAATTGGCCAGGTGAAATTCTACCAACCTAAGACGGTAAGGTTTTTTATTAGATTTTTTTCTTTCTTTCTGAACATTTGCGACTAATTTCATCCTTGTATCCCATAACGTAGATTTGGTGTCCGAATCGTTACCTCTGAAACAGTATGACGTAATTAAATGACGTGATTGACATTTTTTTTTCGCCGGAAGTGATACTTTTTTGTACTTTCGGCCAATTCTGATTTTTTCATAGATATTCAAAACTTAGCATCACATGTGTCATGGGGCTTAAAGCCTGACCATAACGAATATATGATCACGTGCCATATTGCGGAATTTCACCGGAACTAATTTTTTCATACTATACTGAACTGTCACCCTATACTGAACTGTCATCCTATACATAAAAAAATCAGCGCCCTCTTGACAATGATCATATATTACTGGTCAGGCTTTACCTGAGTATCAAATGACGTAGCGGATCTTGCGGTTGCCGTACTAAAGAGTTTATACTTTTAAGGCTCTACGCGCGGTTTCCCTCACACCACGCAAACACATCTAACACATAGTAAGCGAATACATAAACAGATTTCAAACATGTGGCTCTGTAACCTACAAACACCGCTCGTAAATCCACGACCCTATTCTGGTTGATAGCCCAAATCGAACGGTTGATGCGGGGATAAACCGTCCAGGTTACACCGCGCTAAAAAAGTCGTACAACAGCTGATTGCCATAGATGTTGTTGATTGTTTCATGTTTGGGGCAACGTTTTTTTTTTAGAAAAGCTTATTTATAGATAAACAATATTTTTTCCAAACCGACACCATGGAGAGCGAAAAGTGATAGCAGTTTGAAAAAATGATGACATGAAATGATTCAGCGTTTTTGAAAATTCAACCCCTAAAGGGGTTAAAAAGGGGATGAAAGATTGTATGGGGATTAAATTTTACTTTAAGCTACGGACTTAAAACTTCGTAGAAAAAGACATGTTGATAAAATACAAGGAGAACAATTTCAGCGTTTTAAAAAAAAACCCTAAGGTTAATTTGGAGTTGAAAATTTGTAACGGGAACAATTGAGTAGGGACTTGAAATTTGTAGAAAGAAAGACTCAATATTAGGTAGGTAGTAGAAAAAAAAAACAGTGCTTTTAAAATTCATTCCCTAACAAGGTTAAAAAGGGGTTGAAAGAGTGTATCGGCAAATGATAAATCCACGCGAACGAAGTCGTGGGCAATATAACTAAGCTATAATTTTGTAAACGATTTCACTTCACGTTCAAAAGCATTTCGCGTTTGAAACGTTCCGAGATTATATTGCTTTAATCATTCAGTTTCCCGCGGAGAACGCTCATCTCAGATTAATAATATAGTCCTATTACCACCCTATCACGCATAATATCTAATCGCATGTTATATTCGAAAACTCATTCAACAGTTTACCGTTATCTACGAAGTATAAGTTCCAACTGGTTTCTTATTTATGCCAATTCGAACGTACCCTGACATCAGAAATATCAGAATGATGTTTGAATACTTTGAATCATGTTAGAGTTAGACCAAGAAAAGTCTGCAGAGTTTTTACAACACACGCAGTGCCAGTGTTATTTACTTATACGTCATAATTTCATAGAAGGTTGACGTTTAAAATAACACATGCACTGCGTGTGCTGTCAAATCTCTGCAGACTTTTCTTGGTTTAACATCGTGCATTTCGCTCGTCTTGTCCTTACAGTATGTATTGGCGCGGTACGATGTCAGTGTACGTTCAAATTGGCCTAAATGGCTTATACGATTGTTACGCGTTATGGGGCATAATACTCGTAATTCTGATATGAACTCATTCGTTAATGAGAATTTGACGGATTGGTATTTTTTTTCCTTATGTGGCTTTTACTACCTCTGCAATTTTGCACGGGGTGAATTTGCCAATGTCGGCATGTGGTCGGGATTGGTATCAGTTTTATATTGGTACTTGCGTACCTGGGGGGCTAGCCAAGATGACAGTCGTACAACGCCAAACTAAGAAAAAAACCAGACAAGTGCGAGTCGGACTCGCCTACCGAAGGTTCTGTTAAAAAAAAAATTCTTTTTTTTTAATTTAGAGTTTTAAAATTTTTCCCTGTACTTGCAGTGTATGACGATATTACTTGCCAAATTTCATAGTTCTAGGTCAACGGGAAGTACCCTATAAAGTTTGATTCTCATGAGATTGTCGAAATATACTTTTTTGCGGCATATACGGCCGTATTTTTTTTCCACCTTAGAAGTTTGATTTTTTTTCCAGCTCTAAGGCCCCTGAGCATATGGTCTTAATTTCAACTCGATATCTCCACGCGTTCCCGAGATAAAGGGTCTTGACTTGACAGACGGACGGACGGACGGACAACAAAGTGATCCTATAAGGGTTCCGTTTTTTCCTTTTGAGGTACGGAAGCCTAAAAATGTAAGAAAAGTCACATGACTATGTTCATACATTTACTTAAGACTCAATTGGCGTTTATATCAAAGATTGTCGTCTTGGCTAGGCTCCCTGAGTTGATATGAAACATAAAATATTCTGTAGGTACAAAAGTGTGTGAGGGAGATACATTAATAATTATCTTGAATTAGCATACGATTTGAATTAGACCGCTACAAAGAAATGCAGGTCTAGACCGTGGAGACCGTGACGTCTCTTATTCGGAATGCTTTTGATATATCATCTAATTCGTATATGAACTGTCACGTTTGATATTGAATACCTCTATGAACAATGATATTTGTGATCAGAGATAATTATATTAACTGGTGAAGTATCCCTATTTCCCTCATACCTACATAATCAAGTTTGGGAACAAATCAAATTATTTTATTAAATATTTTGATTTGTGTTGTATTTTGACTTTTTCATTAATATATCACATCTATTACAGTTATTACCTACATAATATTATTATAATCTATATAATACAGATAAAGAATGACTCACGTTAGACCGGGCCGTGACCGGGCCGGAGCTTCCGGCGCTTACTTTTCTATGACATGACAGGTGATTACGTGATGCTTTCCATAGAAAACGAAGCGCCGGATGCTCCGGCCCGGTCACGGCCCAGTCTAACGTGAGTCATCCTTAAATCGTACATACTTCAGGTTGTGAATACAGTTTATAACAGAGATATTATGTTTATACATAATCGACAACAAAGAAAATTAATTGTGTTGTTGAAAATAGATTGAATAGGTTCAACTACAATTTCGGGAATAATAGTCGCTACACAAAAACGAATGCATATTGAATATGCTGAAATACAATTTGTCACAATACCTTTATATTGAAAATTCACCCTACAATATTTTTTTTCAATTTTAGTTTTTCATCTAATCCCATCAATTAAAATATAGGTTGGTATGTGTGTGTTACATAATACTCATATATGGCAAACCAACATATATTTTATTGAAGGTGAGTAAAAAATTCACTGCTACGATCGCATAAAGTTCTCGTAAAGGCACTCAATCCCAATAAAGTGGCCATCCCTTCCACCGATATTCATATCACGTTCAAAATCAATCAACGACCTAACGTGGCTCACAAAAACTTTTATGGATCCAGCCAATTGAATACTCTGATATTTCACGAGACAATAAGACAATTTGGAGTCAGACGCTGCAGAAAAATCGCGGGCATAACAATGGGTAAGGCGATTGCTTCGCTCGTTTTGAGGACTGTAAGCGGTTTTGCTTTGATTCCTTTTATGACAGGTTTTTGTATAAATTGTATGAAATTTTAGGTGTGGGGTAGGTAAGGTATTATACCATTGTACCAAATGTTTCGTAAACGTATCCTAGAAACATAATGGTAAATAAAATAACTAGCGATGGCGGTAATATCAGTAATATCACGCAAAATTTTCTTTAAACAATCT
This sequence comes from Cydia strobilella, assembly GCF_947568885.1. Taxonomy (NCBI): domain Eukaryota; kingdom Metazoa; phylum Arthropoda; class Insecta; order Lepidoptera; family Tortricidae; genus Cydia; species Cydia strobilella. The sequence continues at coordinate 5,399,915 of NC_086048.1, forward strand.
TAATTGCAGTTATTGTTTAACTAATCAATATGCAGTTTTTTTTATAATACTAATAATATGTATTTTTTAATAATGTGTATGTTTCAGTGGATGCCGTACCAATGGCGATTTGATAGACTAGCACAAAATTTACAAAAATAATTTACCAACTCGTTGGGCGCAATTTATCAAACTTTTTCATTCATTTTATTATCTTTTTGACGGCTTAAAATATTTTAAATAATGATTTCACTTTTGGATATAGAAACAACATTTTTAATTTCCAATGTCCTTAAAATAATGAAGACCTAAAATACCTTAGAAATGGTATTTCGTTTCTTGCAGCTTTAAATTTCAGAATAATATTTCTATTTTGTTGACGGAACAACATTGAATATTGAATACAATGAAAGCACGGAGAGAATCATCAACGCGACGTTACGTCAATAATAGCATTATGTCCGACCCTATTTTCTGTCTTCTCTTATTTGGTCCATATCTTAACGTGCTTTTCCATTTCACCGGGATATTGGTATACTTACAACCTAATAGGTACACGAGAGTTCAGAAAGAAGATCATAGAGGACAACATTAGATCTAGGTCTTCTCATTACCCCCGAAGCTAAAGAGAGGTGTATATGTTTGACGCCAATATCTGTCTGTGGCATCCTAGCTCTCTAACGGATGGGCCGATTTCGATGCGGTTGTTTTAACCGGGAAGCGAGTTTTCTTGTGGTGGTTCTTATATGTTTTATAGAAATCGATCCAGCAGTTTGAAGAGTATCAGCTCTTTTCCAAAATGATGTAAGTCATTTTTGGCGTCAAATGGGTTTTGTTGGTATAGCGTAGGGGATAATTATTTATATATTTAATAGTTATTTTTTATCCCGTTTTTGGATGTGGATGGAACGGACAAAAAACGTCTATATTTTACGAAATTATTCTTCTGCAAAGAATACTTAAGTAAGTAGGTACCTATTTAGTAGGCAGGAATTATTTAGATAAATAATCTTTACCTAGACTTAGGAACGCTTTTCAGTCAATCAATCAATCAATTGTTTTTATTTCAGATTATGCATCCATATCGTGTTAGTTACAAACAAATAAATCTTAAGTTAACTTAAATACTATGTTAGTAAAATAAATAAAAATAAATTTAATTATTCTTAACCTGACTATTTGACATAAATCTCCATGCCTCCATGTTTTTATTAGATCACAATTCAAGTGACACACCTTTTAAAATAAGTGTCTCATGCTAGCAGCATTTGGACTTAAGGGGCCCCCTGACTATCAGTCCGCCGGACGATATCGGCCTGTTAGTTAGAACAAAAATTTGACAGTTCCGAACAACTGACAGGCCGATATCGTCCGGCGGACTGATAGTCAGTGGGCCCCTTTAGTTACAAACTTATTACAATCAATGCCATATTACTTATGTCACAATTCTTAAACAATACCTATCAGGCGGAAAACTAATCACGGCCAATAAGATAAACTTTTGCCTTGGACGTAATTATAGTCGCATATTGTTTTTGACAGCTCCAGGTTTTCGTAATAGTCTTCATCACTCGTTATCTTCTTATTACTTATTTATTTTTTCTATTACAGGTAAGCTGAATTAGCTCCGATGAAGGAAACTCAACAAGTGAAGGCTCCTAGAGGATAATATGAAGCTGTATTTACAATCTTGGGGCTATTACGTGTGGTAGGTAGTAATAGTTAGTTAGTTGTTTTATAAGGGGGCAAAGTTTTTGTTTAATTTCTCGTGCTGATATTGGTACAAAAATAAACCGCAAGCGTAGTGAGTGATTCGAAAAGTGGAATCTTGATCCTTGTGTCTTAAAGGCATAAAATGCTTCCATTAGGACGGTGCAAGTGTAAGTAATTTGCAGGTCTCTTTACACAATCACTGTCAGCATCACGTCAAGACGCCGACAGCGACATCCTATACGTAGTGTTGTCAATTTGATCTAATTTTGTCAGTAAACGCAGCGAAAGTCGCTTGCACCAATATAATACTTACTTAGCTATGAGCGTGGTGCGCTGCTATGAGATTGATATATTATAAGGTACCGTCAACCGGGGTGAATATTAATTGTATCATAAAAAAATACTGTTATTTTCAATGGAATGAAATTTATGTCGGTATTTTATAAGAAATTGTCAGGTAAATCACATTTCTAGTTTTGTCCCTATTCACCCCAGCTATCCTATTCACCCCGGTTGCCGAATGTCGTTCTAGGAATACTATTAAGTTTAAAAATAATAAAATAAGTGAAGTGTACAAAGAAGAACTTCCAAAGAAAAGTCTGCACAAACTTGGACAGCGACAACCCTTTGCGAGTTTCTTCGAAACACTTTTTTAAAGTTTTACATTTAGATCGCCGGTCGGATTGTTAGTAAACTTAGTTATTTCTAGAGTTTATTATAAACGGAAGTTTTTTTCAATGTTCAAACTTAGTTCCCACGTTTTTTAAGTACCTATAGTTTGAAGTCAATACCTCCGTTACTTTGGAAAGTAAAGTTGGATGATTACCATTAAATGACAGTTTCTGGATACCCAGAAAGCATTATTAGATTTGAAACATAAATATCAATCATAAAACATTAATTCCATTGTTACTTCAACTAAATACAGTGGACTCACATAGGTATATTGTGAGTGAGTCACTTGCTTGACATCAATTTTAATTAAAATTATACCTTTTTTGGATACCTTTTTTATATCTGAATATTGTTGAGGCTTTGGACACTCTAGGTGAACATGTTATTCTCATTTTTTGGATACCTATAAAATAGACTAATTTGGTAAGCTTTAGAACCTTACGAACTAATATCGGAATAAACAGACGAATACTTCAAATCAAACTAAAATATAATTCAACCAACTTCCCCAAAACTCACACGTTTCATGTACGTCCCCGGTTCCGGAATGTACAATAAATCCAGCCTACATAATAATCACACTCAGGTAGATCAGATTCAGATCTAGCTAACGCCCGGAATACTAAATTTTCATTCATCGATAGTCAGCCGGGACGTGACATGCAAGATAGAGTAAGGGCCGGTTGCACGAAACAGTCTATCAAAGTCATCCTTTCGTTCAGCTTGTATGAACAGGTTTGACAGTTTTCCGTGGTATGACAGCTGCTTTAACTAAATTTCTGATGGCGAATTATGCTGCCAGGCTCGAAGACGCATTTTCTCGCTTCAACTGTCAACATAATAAATATTTCATAGGTTATAATGGTCCATTTACTATGAGGGTGCCGTACGGTTTTTTGTCTCCATTGTATTAAAATAAAAAATAACAGTTTCGTTGCTGCTGACTGACTGTATTGGTTGCTGCTTTGCACTAAATTGAAAGAGATAGATCCTAAATATACTAGGACTGGGTGACGCCACTCCACAATTCAGACTTAAAATGGGAGCCACCACCAATGAATGCGTCTCTCATATATTACTGCGATCAAGACGCATTTAGAATAGTTCGGGATCGAAACAGCATCTTCTGCATTCGTGGCAGACGCTATAGCCACTAGGCCACCCGAATCACAGCGGTACGGATCGAAATTTCTCGGGTACATACATAGGTACAATCTCTAAAGTTTTACGGCGCCCTTTGGCGAACTCTAAAAGAGAGAGAGATGGTGCTGCCATTCATAATATAACTAGTAATAGTAGTATCATGTTCTCATCATATTCTTTAAATCTGAATGTGCCTCCTGCCTGGTCCTCCTGCTCGGCTTATTGGCAAACGGATTGACAGAATTACGTGGCCGGCGAATTGGATAAACGAAGACAATTGTCCTCGATCCACGTTTGATATTTCTTCGTTTAAGGGACACTTGCACCATCCCACTAACCCGGGGTTATGCTACGTTTATGTATGTATAAAATGTTTGTCTCCTTCAAATTGCAAGGTAATAAGTATGTTATGATCTCTTCCTTAGATTGTATTGTTGACACCGTTGTTTGTTTTCTTAATATGTACCTATGTTTATACTTATCTTTTAATATCAGACTTCTGGTGCCTCTGGGTGAATTTTGAATAAATACTTTTTTCAGTTGTTTTGTAATATTCGCCTCCCTGTTATCTACCGCAAACTGCAATAGATGTACACATTCATTAATCATCTTTTCTATACTACCCTAAAGTTGGCTGGACTTAACCGATCTGAAATCTGAACCTTTTATTTCTTTGTTCATATTTCTTCGTGGCCCTATAATTCAATCTAAATAAATGTATTTATAAAATCTGAAGGTTCAAATAAAAATATTCTCAAAAATCTCACATTACATCAAGGGTGAAGTCTCATCACCCTGATGTAATAAACTTAACGCAATTGCGGATTTTAACTTGTCACTCCGGCCCGCGCCGTACGCGCGATTGATTTTGCGAAATTTCCATTTTAATTTCCCCCGAGACATAAATTTTTGATGAATATTGCTGGCAATATTTGCAAAGCCGATTACGTCGGACAAGTTTCGAGCGATTAAAGGTTGTAAGGCTCATGAGAATTGGAACAAAGCTCGGATATTAAGGATTAAAAAATTAAGGATTTGTTCGCTCGCACAAATTGCTGTTGCTATCAATTGTTCAATACATTTATTGGTACGACTGAATAAATAATAAATTAATTAATTGTATTTTTCGTTTAAATATGTTATAATTAAAAAAAATGGCATCTTTTACTATCGGCGCGTGTGGACTGCTCGCAGTTATGCCTAGGCCGCAAAAACACATCAATTGACTTTGTGAGCTTGAAACATTTTGTGCACTTCATAATGAAAGTGGTACTTTTGTTGTTCACGGTCGACGCTGCCAGCGTTCTGTGTCGAGCGAATTCGAAACACTGTGTAACACTCGCAAACGCAAACATATATATGGCACGCTGTTGTTTCATAAATAAACCCCCTTATTCATAAAACTTTACGGACCTCATTTAGTTAAATTGTGTTTTATCCCTTTCTTATAAATACATAAGTCGAAATGACAGATAAAGACAAACGATTCATAGCCAGTTCAGGCCAGTAACACGTTTATGAATAACGCAAAAAGACGCGAGAAATAATACGGCACATGCGTCTTCGTATTCAGCCATTAATTACGTCCGCAACGGATACATCTCCTACATTAAAGCATAGCATACCCTAGTGTGTATGGCCACATACACACTAGGGTATGCTTGCGCAGTTTTGCCTGTACAGTTCGACTGCACAGGTACAGCTGTATAGGAAACTGCACAGTCCAATGACACACACGCTCCGTTTTACCTGTGCAGTTGATAAAACTGCGCAGGCTTACCCTAGTGTGTATGGCCAGCTTAAGCTATCTAGGTATTTCATTTGCTAAAGTAATAATACTAATAATATATAAAATAAAAGCCAATTTTTTAATCTCCCACGAGAAAAATTGAATTGAATCCTTAGTAACAATTGACGTTATGTATTCAACCCATTTAATTTGTCACAAGTATTGTACCTATCATCATTGTTTTTATAAAGCCTTTGTAATACACCTAGCGCTGCGCAAATACTCGAAATACGGTACGGTACGTCTATAACAAAAAAAATTGTGAAAAGAAAATCAGTGTCGAGCCAGAGCAAACATCACGATCGGCCAAGACCCAGGCTTCATGTTTTTTCAGTTTGTGTTTTTTTTTCTAAATATAATAATGGTAAACAGTTAAATGAGTTTCCGAATAATTATTATAACGGTGGTTATTTGTGGTAAGGCCGATTGAAAAAAATCGGACAACTGCGAGTCGGACTCGTCCACCGAGGGTTCCGTAGTTTTTTGTTGTTATAGCGGCAACAGAAATACTCTGTGAAAATTCCAACTTTCTAGCTATAACGGATCATGAGATACAGCTTGGTGACAGACAGACGGAGGGACATACAGACGGACAGCGGAGTGTTAGTAATAGGGTCCCGTTTTTACCCTTTGGGTCATCATCATCATCATCATTAACTTAAGTTATTCTCTTGTCGGTGGGGTATCTTCCAGCTTTCCCTATCCTGCGCCAGCTCTTTGACTTTTTGATACGACACGACCCCTACTTTTTTTTTCATTTGATCTAAAAAGCTGCGTCCCAGACCTCCTCTACCCCGCTTCCTTCCTATCCGCCCCTCCAGGATAGTTTTAAAGAAGTAGTCATGTCGTATTAAGTGTCCAATCATTTTCCCGCGTCTATTTGCAATATTGTTCAGAATAGCTCTAGCTGAAGTCTTTAATTTTGGTTTTCCCTTCAATCCGGTACATACCTATAAAATATGAATAAAGATTGACGTAGTTAAAGTTACTTATGTAGTTTAATGCTTTCCAGAAGTCGTAAAATATCGTAACCAACCTCAATGTTGATTTTACCAGCCATTTCGGAGCTGTAAATTCAGGATTTACCTTTGATCGAACGCAATCAAATTGACTGCGAGGAATATACAACAGTATTGCGGTCTAGCAGTTTAAAGGTACCGTTGGATTCAAACTACACGAGCATGACTGCTGCAGTATTGCAGCGCGACATTACAACCGCAAATGTCAAATTTATTATAAATTTCTCGATAAAATTACGTTTTTGACGTTTCAGCGTACATTATGCAGCGTACTACGTACGAGTACGTAGGCGAACAACACGGATGCGGCGCGGGGTGAATATAATATAATACCTACCTATAGAAGTGTCCTACGTGGGCGATCTCGTTGCGAACGCGAACGCCGTGGGCCCCCCGCGCCGCGCCGCTTCGCGTTCACCAGTTTTTCGCTAACGTAAGACGCAGCGTTACTGCAGCTGACTGCATTTCGATGATCTATTATCGATGTTACTGCTCGAATTTTCGTCATTTGCGGCAGCTATGCAGTTGGCAGTAATGTCGAGCTGCAGCAGTAATGCTGGTGTAGTCTGTCAGTCTGAACGGTGACTTAAGACTTTTCTTCACATCTTTACCTAAAATGACTCTCATTGGTCAGTTATTTATTACATCATGTATCTAGGTTTATGGACACGGAATAAAGAACAAAGAACTAACTTTATATATATCATCAATTATCACACTTCTAGGTTCTAATAGGTCAACGGCTCAATCAATAACATCCTAACCTAACCAATGCCCCCGACACCACGCAAAGCTCGGACCATCAGTCTTCACTTCACATCAACGTTTTGATTAATGATCTTTTTCCTTCCCTACGTGGATGTACCATCGATATCAAGCCATTGTTGCTGTATTGTCAACTAAGGGGCCATTTAGTCACTTTAATGGTCTAAAAAGGTCACTTCTGGACGCTAAAAGGAAATATAGTGACTAATTTATTATACTGCGGAAAATTAGTAGCAAGAGATCGTAACGTTGATTACACTGACTTGTTACTAAGCCACAGTTTTGTCTTGATTGATCCTACTACTTACTTAATATTAATACCAACGTAGTGTGCTTTGTAATGAACATTAATGCGCCTTACGAGAATAAATATTTTCTGTTTTTTACTTTAAAGAACTAGCAAACTTTTATTAAATAAAAAACCACGCCACCACCACTAAAGGGTCCATGTGAAACTACCCAGACTTTGTAATACCTATAATACCATGGTTGCAATAAATAAATATGAAATATAATTTAATAAATAAAATTAGATGTTTGAATTCAGTAGGAAACATAATTCATAACGGTCCTGGTCAAGGTTACTTCCCTTTCTATTATTTTTCCATAGCTCCCACGATAAACGTTTAATGGCTGTAACGAAAGTGTAAAATTTGATCGCCCGTAAAATTGTTTTTTTAAGGCCCGAGTAATAAAATATGGACGTTTTTTATTAGACTTTAAAATTTTGCCCCTCGGAACCATATTGACCTACTTCCTCACCCTCACTTAATAAAAAAAATCATGCCTAGACGTTCGTAGATTACCTTTACTTAGTGTAGAGTTTAATGGTTTTAGTTACTAAATAAAGAAAAGATCTTTTATTCAAAATACTTTCAAATATAGGCATGATTTGCCTTGGCCTAGACCTAGGCCTTGAAAGCAACATCACAGTCGACCCAATAGAAACACGCCAATTTTTTTAGCTACGTAGCTTAGGTACCTAAACATAACTATTTTGTATATTACCTAACACTGCATGGCATTGTAGGACTTATTTTTGTATATTATTAATTTTAAGTACTCAAAGAATTTAGCAAAACTAGTTTTAGGATAGATAAAACACGTTTTAACTTATACAATATTTTTACGGTGGCACTTATAACTAACAGGCTAATTCGAACGTACATTGATATTAGAATGACATCGAATCGTTTGTCATTCAGTTATTGTATGGTTACAGATGTAAATTGTGTAGCGTGTTCACGGAAACCAAAGACAATATAACTATATTGTCTTTGCGGAAACGTACTAACGTGTCTTGCTATTTCAGTCAGTCTCGGTACAAAAAGTAATGAGGTTGACTGAAGTAGCATGACAGCTACGAACGCTTCCGAGAAAATACGATGGCAAACAATTATGCACTACTTCTGTATCGTGCATTATGCTTGTACTTGTCTGTACGGTATTGGCGAGGGCGAGACGCACGACAACTAAATAACATGATTCAAATATCATTCTGATGTCAGTGTACGTACTGTACGTTCGAATTGGCCTGTAAATGTTAAATCTAAAATCAGCACATTCACGCTTAAATACTTAAGTATAAGAAATAAGAAATGAGGCGGCCTGACTTGTAAGTCAATATTTTAATAACAATATATAATATTCTCAAAGTCCATTTAACATACTGGTTCACTTTATCGTTTTGTGAATTTTTAACAACTTCGTAATTTTAACATCTTTCATCTGAACAAGTTTGGGAACAAATCAAATTATTTTATTAAATATTTTTGATTTGTGTTTTTTTTTTTTTAAGCAGTCACACTACTATATATAAATTAAAAACTGTAATAGATGTCATATATTAAAGAAAAAGTGACGAAGCCCTCCAGTGGTGAAGGCCGGATTCGAACCGGCGTCTTTAGCTATCGCGGCTAACGCCATGAACCCCTAGGCCACCCCGCCACGGCGGTGCCCGTCCGAATTTCTCGACTATATGCCATCTTAGTAAGTCTGTCATCTATTACAGTTTTTAATCTTTCATCTGCTTAATCATATGCAAATTAAATGAACTTCACAAGTAGGTATCTAAAGGTTACAATTGCCTTAGTTTTTACGGCAGCTCTAAAAGCCTTCAAAGTAAAAAATACTTTATTCGCCGGATAAATTCATAGAGCTAAATGTATCCACAATGCGCTAGTATGTTCCAAAAAATATAACGTACATTTTTACGAAATATTGGCTTTGCACTAAAACTTTTCTGCTGGTCTTTCCTATTCTATTTATAAAATAAAAATATTTTCACAGTTCTTGGTATTCGTGGTAAACATACAATAATATGAAAAGTACTATATCTTATATTATAATAAAAAAAAATACATTTTACGGCTCAGTAGGTAATCATTATCAAAATATAAGTACCTTCTACAAGTAAAATGTATAAGTTCTTGTAATTACTCGAAGCTTTTTGTGGTTTATTAGTGTAGTTACATCGTTTACTTTGTGAAAAAAGATTTATGTAGTTAGATTGACATTATTTGACACAACAATCAGGCAAACATAGTCGGCCTAGCACAGGATTGGCGCGACAGTATTTTCCAAAATGGGTTTGTCTCCTTAACCAGTGAATTTGTAAATTCAACGAATAGACATGTTAATTTAATTATGTTCCTTGCGTTCTATTAGGCTGCAAGACCGAATCATTAAGTTTCTTTACAGATTCGTTTCCAAAAACTGTTCCCAAGTTAAAAATATTATCACATTACAAAAAATATTGTGCAAGCTGTTAATATTTATGACACGTTTTCACATTATTTGAACGAAACATGTAAAAATTACATCACAACCTCGGAAGAGATTTGATAGGTACTTACCTTTTTATCTACAAAATTTCGACGGTTCCTGAAAGTAAAGACTCCGTTCTCTCATTTCCGCTTCAATTATTTGGTTTAGGATATGTGTGCGAAAATGTTAATTCCTATTAGGTCGCTTTTCCATTTCTACCATGAAGTGCATTATTAGTGCACGAGGGTTGACGAGATGTCGAATTAGGGTGATTTTCTGTAAAGTCGTTTTCAGCCTGTACAAAGTTATACGATTAAATTATTTTGTTCATATTTAAAAAAAAAACTTCTAAGGTCAACAAAAATAATAGTTTAATGATGAGTAATAGCAAGCCCATTAAATTTTTAGCTTTTTTTCAAAATATTAACGTTTTAAAGAAAAATTATCCCCAGGACTGTGCTAAAGGACTGTTTACATGGAACCACCATGGTCCACTCCTTCCACTAGCATGATAGCTTTAAATTCTGTATAAATTAACATAAGTTTTTATGTAACAGTTTGATCAGACACTAGCCAAGTGATTGAAAAACACTGCATGTTTTGAAAGACAAGTAACCAAAAAGTGCAGCAATGTGTCACCAGAAAAATACGACATCAAATTTGCGTTCTCCGAGACTTTTTCACGAGCAAAAGCAAAAATGTACTTTGCTTGCTATTTGAAATGATGCTATTTAGTTTCAAATGTGGTTGCAAGTTAACGACCTAAATGCGTGATGAGTCTTCTGGACTATAAATTAAGTCAGGGTATGTCTTAAGTGTAGGGGTAAACTTTAGTGTACCTATTAGGAACCTTCTTGTTATTTAGATTCAGAGATTCTGTAGCTAATTATTTACCAGACATTCTGATTCGTTGTTGTTAATGGAACCTTTTCCTATGTTGAAAAAAAAAACTAGGTCGCAGTTTACGTAGTACATTATTAAAAGCAAATTATAATTATTTAACTAGCTAGCAACTAGACGCCGCGCCGAGCGCTTTAACAATCTGCTTAACGCGTCGGAGTCAATGACAACTCGGTACTTATATGTTATTTGTTTGTGTCTTTGTGTTTTTATCTATTTTTAACAAGTTAAATTTAAACCTTTTCCCATTTATCTGATTGAGCTAAAATTTGATCACAAACTGACAATCTCAATACAACACGGCGTACGTGCTTACCCCTCATGCCTCACGGTTTTTGTACTCAGCGTTGTTTAGTATTTTTACATAGTGGGATTGAAAATTGTGGCCTTGTTGGTATTTATAACTTCGAAACGTAAAATTGGATTGACGAGGCACCCGGCATTGTATACATTCGATGACTGATCTGATCTGATGACGCATTCGGGAGGTGACAAAAGGAATAAGTCCTCAACGGATAACGCGATAACGGATTTTAATGTGAGGCGTTAAGGGTAGTAATTAACTCAACGAATGTCGGTAAAACACTGAATAGGCACTTTGTTTAGGGAAAACAGGGTTTTTATAATAAATAGCTACGTGCGTGACATTTAGTTTAACAATACCGCAACATTATAATTGAGTCGTAACCTTCATATTCTATTGTGTTAGTTATTAAATGTATTTATTATTTTCTAAACGCCATATGACGTGTGTACTATTTACGAACACTCATCAAGACACGTCATGTGCCTACCCGCACAGGACAACGCAACGGAAGAATGATAGACATGCAAAAGATATAAGGTACAAACAACAACATTGGCATGTAAGTATATTTTATGGTTTAATTTTATGGTTGCTAAATTATAACATTCGCAATGTCACGTAGGTACGTCATTGGCGTCACTATGTACGCCAATGTCTCAGAGAATGGGTCAGATTTCTTATTCAAATTTCCACTAGGGGCTAGAAGTTACCGGGGTTAGAATTTCCACTAGTCGTAATCGTCAGTTTAAAATGCCATAATTACGTATAGAAACGGAAACATGAGGTTCATAAACCTCGTCTAAACCCATTATGGGCGTTTTACGACTTATAAAACATGCAAAATTCGGCCCGAGTGATGTGACAAGATATTTTTGTCATCGTCAACTCCAATTACTTAGTCGTAATACGGCCAATATGGCGTTGTTCCGTGACTTGATGGCGCTATATTTTTGTCGCTGTTTAGTTTTATTAAGGAAATATGTCATTGTTTCGTAATAATATATTTTGTTACAATGCCTGCTGAGACCGGATATCTATTGCTGTACGAGTGAATGGGTTCCAACAGGCGTTCTGTATGACATCAAACTTGTCTTAAAGGGACTCTGCGCTGTTGGCTTCGGCCCCACGCACGCCTCCCAAAGGTCCGAGAACCCATGGTCCTAGGATATGGTACGAATTACATGTCACGTAAATAAATTAAGCTAATATTTCTCCATATTAATAATAAAAGAAAAGAAAAGAGCGTATTCCCATCTTAAAGGCCGGCAACGCACTTACAACCCCTCTGGTGTTGCGGGTGTCCATGGGCGGCGGTAATCGCTTACCATCAGGTGATCCGTCTGCTCGTTTGCCTCCTATTTCATAAAAAAAAAGTCGTTGATGCCCGATATTCCAATAAATTTATTTATTTTCAGTTATTTATTGCGTAACTAGCGGTGTAATTTAAGAGATAAAATTAAATGAAAGTAATTTATTTGAAACAACACAATCTTAAAATTAACAGATGTTAAACGTGAAATGTGTAATTTGTTGTCCCAAAAAGGATACCAATCCTGGCGACGCGACAGATTATTATTGCAGAGGCGAAGGCTATTGGGATCTAAGGGACATAGGACAGTAAGCCAAGTAAGTAAATGTGGATACAAGAACAATCTCCGCCACGCATTCGTCCCTTAAAAATACAATTACATGATTTCCCCGTCAACGGTTAACGTCATATTTAAGCTCAAGTTTACGGCAACGCGTTTACATGTCGCTTATCAAAGATTTAATGAACAGGGACAATGGCCCGCTGACGGCCTTATCTAAATTATTTAAGCGTTTCCTCAAATTCCTCTTGAGGCTACTTCCAAATGCCTTAAGTTTCGGGGTCTTTTGAAATTTACTCATTCCGTCGTAATTTAGCGTTTATCGCAACTGTGTGTCTCCGCTGATTTTTTTATTTTGTTCTGATCTATAGATTAAATTGAGTAAGTTTTGTAAGTAGGTACTTAATATATCCCTAAACTTCTCTTGAGGTAACTCTAAGAAACTTTTGTTTCACAGGCCTTTAAAATTTACTTATCCTGTAATTTAACGTTTATTAGTAAATATATTTATATTTTGCAATTTTTTGACAAAGTTCTGTCCATATAAAGATGAAATAGGAAACCTAAGTTTAGTACTCGAAGATTTCTCCAAATTCCACTGTAAAATGATTCCAAAAAACTTAAGTTTGAAAAGTAGGATGCCATTTCGTGATGTTACTATTGTATATTGTTTATGAGTCTCCGTTGAATATTCGATGTTATTTTGTTTGTAAATTTAAAATATAGAATTTACATGCGGGTCAAATAATTTTTTAATTATGTACGATCTGCATTTCAATAAATATCTCATTTTCTTGACAATTGAATCAAGTTGTATAACATTACAGCTTACGCCAAAGCGTTACATTGATTCATGCAGATTCATGACTTAAAACTACTTATTTACTAATTAAAAACTAACACATCTACGAATATCTGTCTTGCATCCTTTCAAGCACTCCCTTCCACTCAGATATCAGACATGGTAAACAATGTTACTCATTAAACCTTCATTAACGTCTGTTACTGTTTATATCGAAGCTCAATTAATCAACAAGACTCGACATCTTCAACTAACGAGCAGCTTTCCAGATACCAATTACATCGATCCAACTTGGTCATTGTATACAAGCTGCTTTTACCCTTGTATTTTTTCTTCTCATTCAACTCAACCTAGTTGCCCGGTTGTGATCAGCAGAAACAACGCGATGAGTCATAAACATTCATTCATTTTGTAAGCATTTGTAATTTTCAGTTTCAGTTTCAGTCAACAGGCTGTATCTCATGAACCGTGATAGACAGTTGAAATTTTCACAGATGATGTATTTCTGTTGCCGCTATAACAAAAAATACTGAAAAGTACGGAACCCTTGGTGGGCGTGTCCGATTCGCGCTTGTCCGGTTTTTTTTTATTGTGTTCCGTACAAAAACTTTGTTTACGGAGCACTTTTTTATTTGTTGTCGAAATGTCGTTTTTCGACAGATTTTGCTAAAATTTGGTGGATAGATAGTTCCCCTTATTCTGTAAAATAGGCGCAATTTCACTTTCTATAAATAAAATATAAGCGCAATTTCACTAACAAGTATGTTGATCGTGTGTTCGAAAAATTATTCTGAGTTTCGAAACGGGATACTAATTTTATAACGACGGAAAATCACAACATTTTTTGTCCCAAATTGGGAGTTTCAATTTAATCTGCCCAGAATGAAGAGCTCTTCAAACTTACCCAATTTTAGCAAATTTCAGACGAAAAACAAAAAGATAACATTAAAAGCTGTGCTGGAAGTTCGAACAAGATAAATTACTCTTATTTCATAAAAATCTCCACTCTAGCATCGAATGCAGTTATGAGACATGAAAGTGGACATTATTGGATTTTATTAAATTTAACGTTCGAACCTAAAATGATACGTATTTTTAGTGTGACGTCCGTGAAAACATTACACTTTGGGGAAAAAAGCGTAGGTTAGATGTTTTCACGGACGTCACACTAAAAATAAAAATAAAATAAAATAAATAGTCAAGTTGTGAAGGAAATGTTGTTGAAAAGAAACAGTCCGACGAACTCCAGATTTGATGGAGACCCTAACGTTTTCATAGTTTTGATGTGCAGCGTCACACGTGGTAAATTAAAGAACTAATTCGACCAAAATTCCGCAGCAAAATGCAAACGGTGCCGTTAATGCTATAAGGTATTTTACATAATGCCGACCGAAGTATGTTTTTAACTGACCACCAAAATGCAGCTGGGCTGGCCAAACTTCGTAGTCGGGTTACAGTTTTTCTAATTATTACTTTTTAATGAGTAAATTTTCGCTCTGTCGATTAATTATTCGTCGATCCGAACTTTTCACGCAACCCTTACCCTTTAAAGGCAATACGCGAGACAATTATGCAAAGCAAAGGCTTTAAAAGTCATTGGCGAAAGTTTTCAAAGTCTCACAAGTCAGCCTTGATTGATAGCGTTGAATTGAGCGCGCTTATTATGCTTATATACAGGAAAAAACTTCTTTTCACAGCCCGCTAGGTACTGTCCGCGCGCCAATTCCGTGCATTCGGAGGTCGAGGAAGTGGGGGTGTGCCAGCGCCCGTTCGTACAAAATGACACCGACACCACTGTCATGATGCCCAAAATTCCTAACATACCTCAGCCGTGCACGGAATTCGCGCGCGGACAGTATATTGGTTACGGCTGCCACGACTGACACTGACATATTCGCTAGCGTCAGCGTAACTTGCTTTCTATCATAGAAAGTAAGTTACGCATATGCATAATGCATCTCGCTCGTTCTTTCGTCCTTCGAGTGCGAGCGAGATGTATAGAAATTAAGTTACGCAGACTTTAGCGAATATGTCAGTTTGACAATGATAAGAGTGATAAGACAGGCGTGGTAAGGTCAAGGGGGGGTGGCAACTACAAATAATGAGTTTTGTTTTCTTGCATTTGAGTGTCAGCATAATCATCACATAAGTTACGCAAAAAAATGTATTCTTAACCCTTAAATGCACAGTGTAGGATGCAGCCTACACAACATAAACATCAAATTTTATGTATAATTAAACAAATTCTATTTGTTCCTGTATATTATTTCAATTTTAAAACTAATCCATTTTCCAAATTTTTTAATTTATAAAATTTACATTTGTTTTAAGACGAAATGTCGGAAAACTTGGAAAAACCCGGAAGTTGTCAATTTTTTGTGTGTGATTTTGGGCAGATTTTTCGGGGTTTGTAATTATTTTATATTTTTAAAAACTTAGCATAGGAATATCATAATCAGCGTAGTTTTAATTAAGTTTAGCTGTTGATAGCGGTCGCTTACTGCTATACCATGGTCACATACTAGCCTGCCACCGTCGTGGTATCAAAATAATGCTAGTTAGATCAAGATAACTCTGCAGCACGTTTGATAGCATAGACTGTGCAAGTATTATTTAAACGTCATAATTTCATAGACGAATAACGTTTGTGATAACACTTCCAGGCCCCGTAGACAACATGCCAATCGCTAACGCTCCGTAGCGAACGAAACGCAACTGTCACTGTCACACTAATATGGAAGAGTGATAGAGAGACACAAAGCGATTCGATGGCGAAGCGATAGCGATTGTCACCTTGGCTAGGCCGGCAGTACTGCCACGCTCTGTGCTATCAATTTCGCTGCAGAGTTATCTTGGTCTAACATGTGCAACTGCAGCTGCATTACTGCTGTATCTAATCTCATCATCATCATCTGTAATTTTCTTGATAAGATGAGTGAGGGATTAAACGTCATAATCGCGATAGTAATGAGACGGCTCATTTTATAAAGGAAATTGAAAGATGTCGCAGCAGTAATGTTGCAACAGTAATGCAGCTGATTGATATCCGAATGTCAGCTTAAGACTTGCAGTTGATTGCTATAAATACCTACTCAAAGTACATTTTACGATTCTAGAATAGTTTTGGCAACGTTAAACGCTTTGGCTCTCCATTTAAGTGCTGGTATCCGTTCAAAACTAATATCTACCTTGGATAATTGAAATGGTCCAAAGCATTAATAGTCTCTTTGATACAAACGGAATATCGTTGTTCAATTTCAATTTGATAAATGAACGGCATCTGGATCCCAGGGCTTTTCGTTTCACATGCGTTAATGACTAAAAATAAATAGAAAAAAATACTAGCGACCCGCCCCGGCTTCGCAAGGGTAGTTAAACTAATTTACACAAAACATTTACAAGTTATACATATAAACCTTCCTTTAGAAATCACTCTATCTATTTAAAAAACCGCATCAAAATCCGTTGCGTAGTTTTAAAGATCTAAGCATACATAGGGACAGACATACAGACAGCGGAAAGCGACTTTGTACTATGTAGATACTGATAGATGCGAGATACTATGTAGTGATAACTTGTTATTTGGGTCATTCTCTAAGAGCAAAATTTTTTAAGTCCGATCCAAAATCCTTATGAAAATAAAATGATAATGAAGTGTTGAATTTTTTAAAGATAGTCGACGTCGATATTGGATATACAATTATAGTCCTGTATATATCACAATTGTTTATCTGATATATGTTTTAAAAACCTTGTTCTTAATATAATTGCCACCACGCGTCCAAGCGCTATCCCAGTTTACAATTTTGCCTTTAACTTTTAGAAATAAGAGATTTTAGTCCTTTCAAATCAGGTTTTTTAAAGTCGGAATTTATTTAATAGCCGCAACCCATTTTACTCCACGGTTCTAATTGCCGCTACCATGAAATATTAATGGTCTATAAAACTAGACTTGCGCTTTTAATATTACAATGCCAAAGTGATAGAATTGATCAGTTATTTTTATTAAATTAATTTTTCGTTAGAAATCAAAAGGGTTGTAGCAATTAGTTTCCGAATACTAAAACTGAGAATGACCCATTTCAGGTAATGTACTGATAAACAAATTAAATAAAAATGTGTGATGGTTTTGGATTAGGCCGTACGATGCGTAAAGTCATGAGTACCTCTGTATATAGGTACCTAACTATATATAGGTGTCACGTTCAATACGGATCAAATGAAGACCACGGATAGAAAACCTTAAGCACTGCCTAATCTATAAGAACCATGAGGTTATACATATTACCCTGGTTAAGCACCGCATTTGATTAAAAACTGTTCTTAGTTGGTCTTAGTTTGGCGGTAGAACCTGGTCACCTTTTATTTCATTAAAAGTTTATTCGACATAAATACCTTCTTACTATTGAAAATAATCAAGTTACAAAATTTATATAAGCACGGTTCAGTATAAGAACACGAAATCGATCAAATCTATGATATCTTCCAAACCAAATCGGGTAGCTCTTATGGTTCTCTATCGTTGGCCTTCGCTACCTTCTCATACTGCGCGTACTAGCATACGTCATTCACCGGAGACAAAAATTGGATTTGAATAATATTTGAATTGAATTTGCTACCGGAGAATGTTTGGAGGTAAGCTTAGCACATAGATTTGTCAGGCTTGATGTGTCTTTTCAGGATATTTTAACGGTAAAAAATGCAAATATTTAGAACAAAATAGACAAATATTTTTCTTTCCGATGTACGTACACAGGGATTTGGAAAAGGAACGTTGCAAAATAACCATAATAGATTTTTATGTCCTTATGACCTAACTCAAATAGTACTATTGGAAACAAGAACGTTTTTAAAACTGATTTACGCTAAGTAATATATATGACATTTTTTTTTTTTATTAAAAAAAGGCAAGCATTGGACCGCAATCTCACCTGATGGTAAGTGCCGATGCAGTCTAGGATGGATCATGCTTACCTAAAAGATGTCTATTCACTCTTGATTTAAAAAGATCCAAGTTATAGTGAACTGGGAATATATTTGCAGGAAGTGAATTCCACTCCTTAGCCCTTCGCATGATAAAGCTGGATGCTGGATAAATTGGTATTAATTACAACTCTTATTGAAATAATCTTTGTTGCTGTTTTCGTTATATTCTTGCACTTGTCGCTTTAAAACAAAGACTGATAACCTTTGACCCTTAGAGTAAATTTCTTCACCAAATATCTAGTCCAAATTGTGCTTGATCCAATTTGAGTTTGACGATGTAACGCCGACGCTAACCCGGCCAATAATAACTTCAGTGACCCTGCGAAAGTGCGCACTCAATTTAGCTTCACCCGAATGTATAGCATCAATTTATGGGTTTATCACTCAGTTTGTCCTATAAGGCAAATAGTGATGAACTGTTTCCTTTATAGTACAAATACTGCTTTCATCAACTTTACGAGCAACATACGCGAATTATCGAAATTATGCACGTTTGTCACTAATCAAGCGCAGTCAATGATGGTGAATGCTGTGATGAGTGTTACCACTCCTGCCGAAACGTACGTAGGTCAGTAATTTGGGAAAATAGATTATACCTATGTATGTTTCTCCTAATGCACCTAAATTTGCCTTCCGATAAATGTGCCTTTAAAAGTTTATACTTAACCGGAATCCTAATTTTTTATGGAACGAATTTCCTTATCGAACGGTTGGCGGATGGAGTCTAGGCGAAAAAAAAAGTAAGATTTTTCCGTCACGAAAACCCGTCACGACCCTTTCTTATTAAAATTCTTTCTCGAGAATACGTAGCCTAATTTCACCGACTTACGTATATCCTTTAGTGGCGCTGGCGCAGTTAGCAAACAGTCGCTTTGTAACAGCGACGGTCCGGGTCCGAGCCCCGGACGTGTATGCAGGTATTTTGTATTTTAAAATTTGTATTTGTAAAAGAGATGTCTGCGTTCTAATTGCCGCGACCCATGCAAAATGTATGAAAAGAGTCGAGGCAATTAGACCTTAATAATCCAGTAAAATATAAACTTAAATCAGTTCTGAACCCGAATAAGGAATCAGCTGACGTTTTCTTAACTTTAAGCACAATTTCCTTAAGGCGGGTATTGTCAGCAAAATGCTTTCATAAATTTATTTATTAACTAGAAAAATATTTCCGTTGTGGCTGTCAACAAAAAAGTTCATCCCCTCACCGTAACAATACACAATCTTCGAATAGGCCATAAAACATTCAATAACATGAAGTCAGCTGTCAAGAAAAACGTTCACAATCCAAGTTTTTACCCTCGCAGGGAAACCTCTGTAAGTGACTTATGGGACAGTAAGGTGACATTCCTATTGCAGAATACAGACGAGTCGAGGGTAATAAGGCTTTTGATAATACCAGCGTTTTATGATTACCAGAAATTTGAATAGTGGATATAATATTAGAGAATCACAGTGGCTTCGACTTCATATTGATTCCATAATCATGTGTAATATGAATTCATTATTGTATTCAATTCATTGTGGCACTGGTGTAAATGTTAAAAATGTTGCACCCGGATCTCAATTTTCATTAAAAAAATAAAGATTTTCTGACAAACATTTTGATACAAAATGGGATGACAAATTTAATGCAATACTAATACAGTACCATAATCTTGTTTTAAATACCGTAGTGTTGTCGAGGCTCTATCATCAATGGAACGACATGAAAACATTTTTGGAATTAGCTTATATTGATTTAAACTAACGATTTTCACTTCTAAATTTAAACAAATACGGGACTGCTGATGGTATGTGATGGCATGTTTTTACTACAGCAGGAAAGTACGTGAAGCAATTGACATCAGAAAACATCGAAATTTCAATCAAAATGAGGGATAGGGGATTTCGTCTTCGTGGAATCCAGTGATTAGCAAATGTAAGGGGGAAAAACATCCCATCACATAGCAACGGATGTCGTGTGTAGGCAAAGTGACAACCCTAGCGTACAAGTTAATAATCAAGATCAAGTTGCAGGTAGTTCGCAAAACCCGCGCAACAAGATGTTGATACAATAGGGTATTTGACAATATTAAAAATATATAACGAATTGCTGTCATCCTGAAAGATAATAAACTAATAAAGTATATTTCACTATATTTGAATGTAAATTATGTTTATTTTTTGGAAAATAAACGAAAGAAAATTTGATATTTTTTGAAATTTCATCAGGGACGTGAACGCTCTGTGATTGGTCAACGCTCGGATGACGTCACACGCGGGTAAACATTCTTGATTGTCTTGAGTGTTTTAGCAGTTTTATTTGTATTTAGTTAATTTTAGTTATTGTTCCACAGTTTTCTGATATATTCCGATTTATCCGTAAATCTAGTGGAACAATATTCATAAGAATCTCAAAATGGAGCCGAAATATGTGAAAGCTGATAGCGGCAACCTACAAAGACGCATTATTGGTTGCACTTTTCTTTAAAGATAATCCGGATTACTATGCTGCGGAACTTAGAAATGTAAAAACAGCTGTGTGAGTATACGTAGAAATTGTTTATTTACGAACATTTCGATTTCGATGATACGAATACCACGACGATATATATATATATATATATAATACGATGACGAGAATAGTATCTCCATACTGCACTTTAGTTTGAAAGAAAAAGTATGCTACTAACTACCTACTAATGCTGAAAGAGCTATGTTATGAGGTTATGTAGTAATACATTAAATACCTAGATCTTGTTTCGTTAAATAACAAAATCCGCTGCTTTAATTACCATATTTATTTACAGTTAAATATTACTTACATCGAAGTGGTCTTCACACATCAAAACATTTGTATACGCTAAAATGCTCTTTGGGTCTCTTCGCGCTAGTTTTAAACACATTTTTCTTTTTTTGGGATTCGTTGGAATGGAAACAAACGATTTGTCTGAATTTTTAAAGTCGTACTTGAACATTGCGGCACTATATGAATGAATGAATGAATGAATATATATTTATTGCCACAACAGCGAATACAGAAAACACAATATCAAAAAAGTTACTTAACCTATAAACATTATACCTATAATCTATAATCTTAACCTAATATCTGTAACTTAATAACTAAACATTTGCTATGACAAATGGTATGGTATACACCATGTATATACCATTTTACAGTGAAATAATGAATTCAATGCACATAAACCATAAGATTAACTAAGGTCATTGACTGAGTTTACTTGCGCGTGACGTCACACGTGTCACGTGATTAGCCCCGTTGCAAAAACAGCGTTTAAGGCACGTTCAAAATAAATAAACTTTAACATTGTTATTTTTATATTTAATACAGGAAATTTCACGGAAATATCAATGTAGTGTAATTATTAAGTTATAAACAATCAATTAAAAGCATTTTCAAAAATTAGTCAAATAGCCTTATTCCTCGCCAGTCTGTGACCACGAACGTAACGTCACGTACGAAACGTCAGGCCATAAATAAACGTAAGTTTTTACGCGATTAAGTCCTGTGTTAGTCTAAAATTATTGGAACTTAACAAATTTGCAAGTGTATCAATATTTAAATGCTAGTTAGACCAAGAAAAGTCTGCAGAGATTTTGACAGCACACGCTTTGCCAGTGTTATTTATACGTCATAAGTTCATAGAAGTTTGACGTTTAAAATAACACCTGCACTGCGTGTGCTGTCAAAATCTATGCACTTTTCTTGGTTTGACTAAATAAATTAATGTCACTAAATATGATAGCTGAATATTTCTACCAATATTCGAGTATTGTCCATTACGCTTATATTGTTTTACGAGTACACTTGACACTGGTTTATTTGAGAGCTATAGTCGGTGGCGCTTATGCAACACAAAGGGAATACAAGGCAGTGACACATAACAGTGACTTGACTGTTCACTGGCCCGTCGGTACTTTCGCGGCCGCCCATCTATCATACAACCTTCCGCGATGCCTCGTTTAATACACGTATAGTAGATCTACATATCATGATTGATGGTGAAAAATCACATATAGTATTATGAATGGACTTGATTTACGGCTGAACCCCGTTCTAAGTATGCGAAAAATTAGTAGTATTTCTTGTTAAAAACTTGTTATTGTGTAAACGTTTGACAATAATATCAAATTCTCAATATATAAGAATAAATGTGAAACCAAGACTGAGAATAATAACAAATAATATGATAAGAAGTTGTGTTATTATTAACACGGCAGTTATTCACGCGAGCCGCGAAAACACCAGCGATTCATATCGGCTATGCTTCGCCGTGTCAACTGGGCCGTTATTTACAATATATAAGTTTGAACCCCGTTTGGACGTTGTTGTTACAGCATTAGAGATAAAGTTATATTGGATAAGGGCTCATGCTAGGGCAAAATATTTCCGAATTGTTTTACTGCAATGTGCCGTGTCAGCTGATAATAACATACATTGCATTCACACCCGGTCTCGTGTCGTGTGCGCTAAGATAACCTAGAGCTTTGGTAAAATTATAGATTAGTTGCAGCGAGTTTGACCGTTCAGCAGCGCTGGTGGCCTAGCGGTAAGAGCGTGCGACTTTCAATCCGGAGGTCGCGGGTTCAAACCCCGGCTCGTACCAATGAGTTTTTCGGAACTTATGTACGAAATATCATTTGATATTTACCAGTCGCTTTTCGGTGAAGGAAAACATCGTGAGGAAACCGGACTGATCCTAACAGGGCCTAGTTCCGCCTCTGGGTTGAAAGGTCAGATGGCAGTCGCTTTCGTAAAAACTAGTGCCTACGTCGATTCTTAGGATTAGTTGTCAAGCGGACCCCAGGCTCCCAGGAGCCGTGGTAAAATGCCGGGATAACGCGAGGAAGAAGAAGAAGATTTTGAACGTTCACACTAGCAAATTTCCACATTTACCGATCTTGTATCCATGAACTTTTTAATGTTTATTTAGACTAACAAAGGGCATCATATTAAATTGTAGCAAAGCCGTACATGTAACTATCAGTGAAAACCGTTTTTAGTTTACATTTCTTCGACAAATTGTGTTTTTTTATTTACCAAAATGCCGACTCTGGTTCGATGAGGCCACTCGTACTTGCTTGGCTGTTGGTAAGGTATGTAATTGGTAATTAGCAGATTTGATTACTTCTTTACTCCCCCAGCCAGTAAGGGTAAGTCTAAGCGGTGTCGCATTATATTATGTGTTCGTCAATCGTAATCCGCTTGACAGTGACAGACTGCAGACGGCCCAATTCGAACAAGCCTTATAAGATGTCACACCCATATGATATGTCAGTTTCAAAAGTGACTTTTCTTCAACCAAAAACGACACTTGACACAGGCAGATCGGTATCGTATCGGTGTGACATCTTATAAGCTTGTTCGAATTGGGCCGAGAGACAATGAACAATACCCAATAAACGAACAATTACACAAAAACCTTTGAACATGCCAGTAGCAAATTTGAGCCTATTTAAAAAGAACTATTATATGCTAAGCAAAATATATAATACTGTGCCGAAATCTATTACTAGTTTAGTTGGACACAAATTTTATACAAATCTTAAGACATGGTTAATTGAAGAATGTTACTATTCATTAAATGATTTCTTTAATAATAATAATTCTTAGCAATTGACATATTTATTACATATGCTGACATTTAATATTAATTATTGCCTTATTTTTACAATTCATATTAATTTATATTTCAAAATAGCCAAATTATTAATGATTTAAATTCTGTTTTTCTTGCTCTCAACTCTTAGATATGTTAATTGTATATAACTTGTGTACATGTTGCATGTTGTGAGAGATTTTAGATTTAGGTGTATATTTTTGCATGCTGCAATTCAGCTAAATGTGTGATACTTTTTTAATTTATAATGTTTAAGACCTTTTGTTAACCGCATTTAACGCAAATAAAGAGCTTACTTACTTACTTACATATACGACCAAGTCATCTAAAACTAAGTGCTCTCATTTTCAGCCAAAGATTTAATGGGGTCGCTTCGGACGAATTTAATCCGATGAGTACCAGATTACCCGTCATTAAAGTTATTCGAATGACCTATTTAAATTTATACCCGAAAGTCACAAGCTGCTAAATTAGAGACAAATTTTCGAAGTAGGTACCTACGATAAATATTACGCGAATTTATATTATTTAAACTAAAATTTCCGTGGTTTTTTTTATTAAATTATCCTTCATAATGGATATTGTATTGCATTCCAGACAGACTCACTAATGTGTCATGTTTAGTTATCTTGGTTTAGTGCTTAAATGCAATATTTGTGTCGTTCTCAATAAAAACGTTTCCTTGTTGATTATTAATAAGGTGCATGCTACTACCATCTTTATTCTATGCTACTACTGCTATAAATATTCAAGTAGAAATCTATCTTATTAGAATAAGAATAATTTATTATCTTGTCAGAATACATGGTAGATGTTGCACAGATGTAGTCCTGAGTGTCCCAAACTAGGCTGAGCCTGTATCTTGGGACCCACCGAGCCAGTTTGTTACGGTTCAAAATCGTAACTTGGAACCAATCTCGTTTCGACACTCCTGGCGACATCTAGCGGCGAGATTAGGAATAGGGTTGAGTATATTAAAACGATAGTCGGGTCGAAGGCGTTTAACGCCATCTGTCGGGGTCTGATAACACCTTTGCATAAACCTGGCAACATTTACTGCAAGGCGTGTTCTCAGATGCTTCGATACATTATTTAAGGTCTTGTTCTGGGAGTATAATTGAAAATAGCGCACACGGATTATTTTCCCATATATTCCATCGTCTTTCTCAAATTATTTTAGACTCATAGTTTGTCAATTGTTTGTTGTTGGTTTTAGTCTGTCTCATTTCAAACATAGACAGAGAGAATCATGCCGTCTTTGTCTTTCACTAGTACCGGCACCCGAAAGAAAGGGATGAATGATTTTTCCAGTTGTCACTGACTGACAGATTGGTTTGACCGACTATAAAGATAATTTCGATGGCTGAGTGTGAGTTTTTTTTTGTCCTCTTGATATGGCAACTTAAATACGTGGGGACGTGGAAGGCGGACGGTGCTTCGTCACTTTTCGATTCGGCATGGCGTGAAGCGCGAGACATCGTCGATGGAGAGTCAATTCTGGTCGAGCGAGCAGCTCTAAAATGCAAATACACTTTGCAGCTTATAACCCGTAGCGAGGTAAGTTTCTTGATGTTTGTTATCGTGAAAGCGCAATTTCTATAGTGCTGATTTGTATTAATTTTTGGTTTCTTTGTTAAAGCATACAACGTGGCAATGGCGTCCTTTCTTTTCAATTCCTTGTGAATGATTTTAACTTGGCTTCGGGTCAACATGTTAGAGGTTGATACCAACAATTTCATCAAGAGTCCGGGTAAGGAACAGTGATTTAATATGGAAAAGTGTAGTTTTTTCTTTGTCTTTGTGCATACGTGGCAATAATGACCATGGGTACGAAATTTAATCGTTTTCTCATGAGTGGTAGTACTCTATATGTACTCTAGTATGTTACTATGTAGGAGTTTTAATTATTGTCTGGTCTGTTTTCGTGGGAGATAAAATCAAGGTGCACATGGGCATGCGCTTTTGCCAACATGTGTTTCAATGTGTAATTTTGTTTGTAGCTTGAAAGCCGGTCCTTTCCCCGGGTCCTTCCTTTCGCCCCTGCACACCTGGCTTTGTCTTCTGGAACGTGCTGGCGCAGCCTGCCCTTGCAGTATTGTTCTTGTGACTCCATGCTGTTCATCGCGGCTGTGGCGTACCGGTTAGAACGGCTGGCTGGATACGCAACGACGGTCTCGCTGCGTATCATCGCGACTCCTGCCGTCTGCTGCGCGCCACTGGAGCGGCATGTAGCCGCAGTTCTGCTGCCTCTGTAGCAACACGTGTCTCAGGTGTGGTCAACTCTAATTTCTCTTAGTGATCTCTTAAGACTTAAATTAACCTAGCATGGAACATATAATAGTGGCCTCTTAGATTTGATTTCAAGTGCAAAGTGCTAAGCGTGAAAACAGGACTTCATAGACTTTCTAACGTTTAACGTCTCATTATAGCATAGTTCACCCTAGCATAATTACCATAAGTATGTAAATTCTGTATCAGGCCCACTGCCCGTCATCTATTTATTTAAGGATTGTGATTAAATGTGTAACTGAGCTCAAACAATAGTTTATTTTATCTCATATTAATCCTCTTTTCTTTTGCACGCTTTATGCGTGCTGGCGCCCAATCTTTCTTTAGCTTCATATATTTTATCTACTAGGAGATATCTTGGAAACTGCCAGACGTGTATTGTGATAGCAGCGTCGAGACCCACAACCCTGAGAGAACCCAAATAGAGTCCATAGCTTAATATACTGGTTACAATTGGCGCCCAACGTGGGGCGACGCTTTCGCTTCTTATAATGTTATCACAGTCGGTGGTTTCTAAGGAAATCTCTCTTAGCTATTTTTTGACCTCGCTAACGCATGCACTTTGCACATCTTTACTTTTGAAACGCCACTCGCTCTGTTTGCTCGCCTACAACCTTACTTAATACTTTGACCTTCTACTTGTCTAACATAATATATAGAAAGATGTATTATTTATTACTTTTACTGAAAACAAGAATCTGTATTTTTTGAAACTGTATAGGAAATTCTCTAAAATTTTAACTACTCTGTACTTAATTTTGTTTAAATTAATTACTTACTGTGTATGTAAAATAGTCTTACATATAAATACTTACTGTTGGTTCAAGATGAACTCAATTTTCTATGTCGATGAATGTAAAAGAGACCACTATAATTTAAAACAATTTTTTTTTCAAAAGGCACCAAGCGACTGCACTAAAATTAATTTATTTCTTCTTTCTTCAAATTTGTTGGTCGCTGGTAAAATTTCAGGTCTCCACAGATGTTGTTCGTGGTCCTACTTCACATCGTTGTCTCACCGCCATCTCTGGTTCAGTTCTACTCGCTACTTGAAGGTCAAAGTTAGTTCGCTCCGTCTCATTCTAAATATTCTTATATTTATTCATTCACTGCTTTTATAGGTCTTACAATTGAAGGCTAAAGCACTCTATTATTATTACTAATACTCATTGAAAGTGAAACTGTTTTTTTAGATTCTACCATAAGAACTCTGTACTAAGATGACAGCTGGTACCTATTCTCATTTCTCTAAACACTTCATACTTACATTTAGGAAACTTAATTTTTAAAAGGAACTTAATGCCGCCTTACTCATTCTTTCTTAGTATAGTATTAATTTGCAACTACTATAGTTAGGTTTAAGAAACCTAATTTTCTTTCCTATTAGAAGTGATGTTTATAAAGCAAAATGTCACTCAAGTTTCTCTCTGTGTTCTAAACAGGAACATAGTGTACTTAAGTCATATAGACAATACCTATTCTTACCCTGTAGGTATTATTTTATCTCATTTTGTTAAGTCTTATAGTTTTAGAATGTTTTTAGATAGCCAGCACACGAAGCATAGTTTAATTTTCTTACATAGGTTACTAATGCATCAACAAATAGGTGTATACTCTCTTCTGAAACTTGTCTTTTGTTTATGCAATGTTCAACAAAGGAATATTGTCTAGGTATTTTCTCTGTTCTAAAATGAACGCTGTACTTTTGCCTCTCTGCAAAGTACGAATACCTACTCTTGTAAATACTAATTACTTTAAACACTTTTAGCTTAGATCTATTACTTGATAACTTTGCTATCTAAATGTTTAATAAACATGGTTGAAAATAAAACAACAAAGCAAGTTATCTGGTTACTTTAATTGTTAGGATCACATACACAAATAGTTTGGCATAGTGCCCACTGTTTGAAAATACATATCTCGGACTTGACTTTTTAATTCACCATAACCTAATAAAGTGTCTTTGTTATGTTGAATTTCACACTGGATTTTTCTATGGTATATTGCAGGCAATGAAACTGTTGCTTCTTGACGTCGAGTTTTCGTTGTCGAGGAGGCTTGGCTATGATTTTGTCCTCTGGTGTTCAAGACATCAGCTGGTTTTCTGGATTTTGAGGTCGGTCTAGTGCTCATTAATAAAGTGATGATAAAAAGTGTTTTGTGCAGTGAAAATTGTGGTTGAAAAGTGCAGTTATGTGTTAATTCATGCTCCTCTGAGCATTGGATGGAATTTCGAGCCCATCTGGATCGAAATTTTGATAACATGCTCTCATACAACCTACAATTTTCGATGACATTTGGCGCTTATGACCTTTTGGAATGGGAAGCTCCTACGTAGGACGGGGTGCGTTCCATTTCACGTGAAAAAAACTTAATTCAGACTTGAAGTTTTATTTTTTTCTTGTGTTCTTTATTGTGGAAATTTATTTCATGGTGTGTTCTTACACACATTGACACTGGAAAAGGGGAGACTGGGGTAATTAGTGCCCATCTCTATTTAAAACTGACTTTCTCGTATGACTGAATTTTAATCTCTGTGTAGGTATGTTCTGCTTGTTGTACACTGCTCTTCTCTCTCTCTATGGACAGTGTATGGGGAAATTGCTTCCACTTCTGTTGGAACAAAATCCTGAGGGACATATACTCACGTGATTTAATGTCTTGGTAAAATAGTTACTTTGAATGCTTCTCTTTGT
Organism: Cydia strobilella; assembly: GCF_947568885.1. NCBI lineage: Eukaryota > Metazoa > Arthropoda > Insecta > Lepidoptera > Tortricidae > Cydia > Cydia strobilella. The sequence goes on from NC_086048.1 coordinate 5,428,957, forward strand.
ATCTCTGGAAGGGGACGGAAGTCTTCGGTGCATTTCTGCACATATGGTACAAAAGGGGAGAAGGGGGTAAAATGTATCACCGGTCTTGACACTTAAAATAAAAGTAAAAAAATTTGTAGTTTCTTTAACTAGGCGTTTATTTGACTGCTAAGTCGCGGTTTATCTACTTTCATGCATTGGATTTTCTCTCACTTACAATCCGTGCATGGGGAGTTCGTGTCATTCTGCTACACGTCTCCATGGAGTCGACAAGGATCGAAAATTTTGTTTTCTTCCTATCTGTACACCACGCTCTGGTGTTACAATAGTTTATTCTTAGCTTTTAGTGCTTGAGGAGTCGGCAAAGGTTGGACGTGCACCCCGCTCAGGTATCCTGTGTTCGCTGCATCACCAATCTTCATCGCTCCCAAACTCACTTAGATTATAGTTTCTTGCATGTTAGGTGTAAACATATTAAACTTCATTATTGGTGCTGCATATGCCTCATGGCATAGCGGAAATGGGCAGTAAGGTAAAAAAAAAAAAAAAAAAAAAATGTCAGTAAAAACATTTTTTTTTTATCTAAGTTAGGTGGTAATGTTACGGTTCAAAATCGTAACTTGGAACCAATCTCGTTTCGACACTCCTGGCGACATCTAGCGGCGAGATTAGGAATAGGGTTGAGTATATTAAAACGATAGTCGGGTCGAAGGCGTTTAACGCCATCTGTCGGGGTCTGATAACACCTTTGCATAAACCTGGCAACATTTACTGCAAGGCGTGTTCTCAGATGCTTCGATACATTATTTAAGGTCTTGTTCTGGGAGTATAATTGAAAATAGCGCACACGGATTATTTTCCCATATATTCCATCGTCTTTCTCAAATTATTTTAGACTCATAGTTTGTCAATTGTTTGTTGTTGGTTTTAGTCTGTCTCATTTCAAACATAGACAGAGAGAATCATGCCGTCTTTGTCTTTCACTAGTACCGGCACCCGAAAGAAAGGGATGAATGATTTTTCCAGTTGTCACTGACTGACAGATTGGTTTGACCGACTATAAAGATAATTTCGATGGCTGAGTGTGAGTTTTTTTTTGTCCTCTTGATATGGCAACTTAAATACGTGGGGACGTGGAAGGCGGACGGTGCTTCGTCACTTTTCGATTCGGCATGGCGTGAAGCGCGAGACATCGTCGATGGAGAGTCAATTCTGGTCGAGCGAGCAGCTCTAAAATGCAAATACACTTTGCAGCTTATAACCCGTAGCGAGGTAAGTTTCTTGATGTTTGTTATCGTGAAAGCGCAATTTCTATAGTGCTGATTTGTATTAATTTTTGGTTTCTTTGTTAAAGCATACAACGTGGCAATGGCGTCCTTTCTTTTCAATTCCTTGTGAATGATTTTAACTTGGCTTCGGGTCAACATGTTAGAGGTTGATACCAACAATTTCATCAAGAGTCCGGGTAAGGAACAGTGATTTAATATGGAAAAGTGTAGTTTTTTCTTTGTCTTTGTGCATACGTGGCAATAATGACCATGGGTACGAAATTTAATCGTTTTCTCATGAGTGGTAGTACTCTATATGTACTCTAGTATGTTACTATGTAGGAGTTTTAATTATTGTCTGGTCTGTTTTCGTGGGAGATAAAATCAAGGTGCACATGGGCATGCGCTTTTGCCAACATGTGTTTCAATGTGTAATTTTGTTTGTAGCTTGAAAGCCGGTCCTTTCCCCGGGTCCTTCCTTTCGCCCCTGCACACCTGGCTTTGTCTTCTGGAACGTGCTGGCGCAGCCTGCCCTTGCAGTATTGTTCTTGTGACTCCATGCTGTTCATCGCGGCTGTGGCGTACCGGTTAGAACGGCTGGCTGGATACGCAACGACGGTCTCGCTGCGTATCATCGCGACTCCTGCCGTCTGCTGCGCGCCACTGGAGCGGCATGTAGCCGCAGTTCTGCTGCCTCTGTAGCAACACGTGTCTCAGGTGTGGTCAACTCTAATTTCTCTTAGTGATCTCTTAAGACTTAAATTAACCTAGCATGGAACATATAATAGTGGCCTCTTAGATTTGATTTCAAGTGCAAAGTGCTAAGCGTGAAAACAGGACTTCATAGACTTTCTAACGTTTAACGTCTCATTATAGCATAGTTCACCCTAGCATAATTACCATAAGTATGTAAATTCTGTATCAGGCCCACTGCCCGTCATCTATTTATTTAAGGATTGTGATTAAATGTGTAACTGAGCTCAAACAATAGTTTATTTTATCTCATATTAATCCTCTTTTCTTTTGCACGCTTTATGCGTGCTGGCGCCCAATCTTTCTTTAGCTTCATATATTTTATGTACTAGGAGATATCTTGGAAACTGCCAGACGTGTATTGTGATAGCAGCGTCGAGACCCACAACCCTGAGAGAACCCAAATAGAGTCCATAGCTTAATATACTGGTTACAAGTTTTACATAAACATTTTACCCAATGATACATTAGGAAGTATAACAAAAAATAAAATTTAAATATTACATGAAAATTAAATGAAAATGTGTGTGTGTGTGTATTAAACCCACTAACCTAAATATTTATCAGTACGGTTTTTACTCATTATTATTCTTAGTCGCTTTTGGCGACATGTTTCGGATTCTTTGGGAATCCTGGCACGAGTGTCCGCGGCGGTTGTACGTCGTGCACTCGACTCGTCGTCATCGTCGTGTACTGATAAATATTTTGAAATATGTCTCACGATAGTTTAAGAGCCCACTAACACCTAACTTAAAATTCGCATAATATATTTTTGTGTCGTTGTATGAGAGGGAAGCAAACCATTTCCTTCTTTTTAACTTTGTGCAAGGTGCACCATTTTCACCGGGTCACAGCTTTTGCATACAGCATTGACAAATGGATGCATGTAAGAAGCAGAGCTATTCATGATGAGATCCTTCAATGGCGATATATCAATACTCTTATAACCGCACTCAGTATAAACAATTGCCTGACTCTTAGAAACTGCCTTTGTACAGTTTATCTGTAGGGAACCGAAAAGGTTTCCTCTTCATAACCTTTAGGACTGCGCGCTGGGCACGCTCAACTTCAATCATTGCCGAGTTGCTATTAGCGTCGGTTGCTTACCACATTTTAGGCTAAAAATGTCACGATAAAAGTTACTACCTTTGAAGGAGAAAAGGAATGAAATTAAACACACCTGTTTCACTGACGAGGTTATTGCAGTTCCAAAATTGTTTTTACTAGAATTTAGCTCCGTCCTAGTGTGACCCACAGATGCGTGATAAATATACGTAATTAACGGTCTCACTACACTGGGTCGCGTGAAGCGATTCGCTCAATCAACAATATCAGTCCAAATGTTTTGCAAACTTAGGCCATTAGTACTACATTTGCTACAAGGCTATTGTTTAATTCACAACGAGGACCACGAGCAATATAACACTGACCTCTGATTAAACATAATTGTTACAGGCTTTAAGCTTAAGTTACACTGGAGTATCTTTTAGCTAAAGAGTTTTCTGATTTAGATAACCCAAACGTTTGCAAATTTCGACCTATATTTAACCAGCTTCTAGTTCTAGATCTATGCCATTTCCTAACGGATATTATTTTCGCTAAAGTTATGTGCTTTTATGGAGAAGGTTGGGTTGTTGTATTCACGTATAAGGTGGCTAGTTATTGAAGGGTGGCCAGTTATTTACACCTTATACTAAAAATAATTATGGTTATAGATGAATAGAATACATTTTTAGTTTAGGGCGGCCAGTTATTAACCGATGTCCAGTAATTGACGGTTTACCCTAGGTACTTTAATATTTTCTATGATTAGCCTGTATTGCTGTGGAATAGAAGAATCCATTATTATTTTGTCACCGAATAAACTTTTCCCTTATTTCCGCCCTAAAGCCTTATGTCTAGGTATATATATCCTTCCTCGTATAGCTCTGCTGTCACTGTAACCAGAACCCCTCTAATAGTGTAAATTTAATTCGATAGCGTGAGGAGGGTTCGTGTTTGCTTTATGTCTATTTTTGTATGAGATTTTGAACAGCGCGCCAAGCGGGATGTTTTGGAAACTCAAAATCCCATATAAGACTTAACGCACGCGTACGCCACGTCACGCTATCGAATGAAATTTATACTAGGGTTACGGGGCTCACTCATTAATCGACACTTATTCCTTATGGCATCGTTCTAACCGCTTGCCCATTTTATTAAAGGCTGCGAGGTTAGGGATGTAACGATACCGATACCGATATATCGGCCGGTATATCGGCAGGCCGATTATACCGGCCGGCAAACATACGTTTTATTCATATTAAGTACATAATTATTTATTAATTTCATTTATTAAGTTACTACTAAGCCATCGATATCGGTATAGCCGATTATTTACTTCAAATATCGGTATCGGTATCGTATCGGCGAAATCATGTATCGTTACATTCCTAGCTGTAACCAGTGTTAAAGTCTCTCCTTTTGCGTAGGTACTTATACATAGTGGGCCCGAATAAACCGACCTACTAACTATAATCACTAAAATATTACGGGTAAATATTGTTAAATCAACATGGATCCAATTTCGCTATTCTAATTTTTAGTATATGGTATTTAATTAAATTTTCCTGCACATAATAATTCAAATAGCTCTTTGTAAACAGCGCCTTAGGTCACGCTTCGGTAAAAACGGTAATAACAATTGACAATTGGCAGTAAGTGGCATACGACTGATTGGAATAAGTTTTCTTGTAGAGTTTTTGATAAACCAAAATGTTACACTGGTTTGCTTAAACTCGATTTTTCACAATCGCTCAACCAATGAGAGTATAACTTAGACCACAGTCTGTTTACCCCACGAGAATGGAGCCGCAAATAAGTCAGCCAGTGACAGCTAATAACGTGTCGCCCGCCGAAAAAATATATATCACAAATTGAGCGTATTTTATCTAAATTGAGTGTGTTTTTAGACATCTTTGAGGTAAGCATGCATCCTAGACCATCGGGTGAAATTGTGGTCAAAAGCTTACCTTTATACAATAAAAAACCCACATAATTGTGTTACTAAAGTCAAAAAATAATATATGGTAAGCATAAAAATGACAGGTCTGTGGGTTGAAGTGACTAAAATTACCCGAAATATGTCAGCTATTGACAGCTAATTCCGCCATGGCTGACGCGACGTTCGCCAAATAACAAAGTGTCGCTTATGGGAAAATATTTGGTCTGGACCTTTTCCATTTTCCTTGTAAAATGAGCCTACAGACTTGCCAAACATTGTTTCTATTTGTTTCTTAAATATTAATCCCTAACTTCACCGTTGGTGCCCCAGTTCGCCCTAGTAAAATATTAAATAATCATTTTACTAAGAAATAGATACCTATCTATTGAACTCACAATAAAAAGAGGTGCGTAAAAATGGTTTAAAAGTAAAAATTGAAAATGTTAATATAACTTCCCCACCTGCCCCCAAATTCACCGTTATTTTATTTATTATGAAAAATATACTAAACCTAAATGTTGCTAAATCCTAAATGTTGAATACGCCCATGAATCCTATGATACAATTTATAGCGGAATTGAGGTTAAAGCCTGACCAGTAATATATAATCATTGTCAAGAGGGCGCTGTTCATTCTCATCTATAGGGTGACAGTTCAGTATAGTATGAAAAAAATAGTTACAGTGAAATTCCGCAACATGGCGCTTGATCATATATTCCTGGTCAGGCTTTACGTAAGTAGTAAAGGTAAATATAGGGTACATTTTTTTGCTAACCTTTATTTTGAATGAACTGCAACATTGGTAACGGGGTTTGGACTCATTCTGATCTGATGAAAATAGGGCCAACTGAAAACAAAACAATTTTCTTCCTTTTTCTTACTCACAGACGTATTAGAAACTCAAGTGATTTTTGATGTATAGCTTGTCCGCCCTGTGGTCCAGACGTCCAGTCTTCAAGAAAGTGAAAAAAATCTTCTTTACAGTACATATGGTGGCTACTTTCCCGCTTAAGCACTTTCCGAGCCTATGTCGAAAGTTTAAAGGGCCATACCTACTGTAAAACGTTGTACGTTACACGTGCGAAGGTAATTCGCAACTCGTGTCGATTAAACCTCCTAAGACCCCGCGTACAAATTTTTGTACATATTCCAAAATCTATTTTGAACTTTTGTCGAGTAACTAAGGGTTCCAAATTTAAAAACAAAACAAATGCTTCTGGGTCTCAGGTCTTCTTCGGTCGCGTTTTAATTTATCGTCACTCGTTGCGAATTTCCTACTTTCCGTACTTATATCGTAAATAACTATGTATTTAGAAATTGGTAAGCTAATTTAACCTTCCTTCTCTTCCTCAGTATTTTCATAGTGTTTGGGTTAAATTCGTGAAGTAAATAGTCATCAAAGTTAAAGTAAACGTTGATAATAATTGAATTTAGGAAGTTGTACGGAAAGATGACACCCGCCGGTTCCTCATCTCGCGTTTCGGTCATCGTAACATAGTTTGCTGAACTTAGTTACCTAATGATTTCATGCAATATCAACCTAACAGTAAAATGCCCACTAGGTATTTGTGCTCCAACAGTTTTTATATATGAAAACTATAATCACATAATTTTGTTACAATGTGATGATGCTGCGCCTACCCCAAATGAATGGGATAAGGGCAAGCGAATGATGATGACAACAGTCAACATGACGGCACGTATTTTTTTTCAGGATTTTTAGGTAAATATGTACTTACTTTGTCGGCGTTATTCGTTTCCATATCACTTTCTTTATTCCAAGTCGGATAAAATTACAGTTTCAGTCACATGCAAATTGGGCATTTTATTTGATTTACAATACGACCCATGCCCCAACCCTGTACGAATATGCTTACAATGTCTCACATAACGCAATCATAGGTTAGGGCAAGGCCCATAAGCTCTGTAGGGTCCCATCGTCCCATTCCCATCTCGTTTATGGGATTTTGTTTATCCAGGGACCGCAATATTTTGTGCATTATTTTTCAAGTGGGTTAGTAGGTAATAAAAACGTGATTAAGACAACAGTTTTAAGTTCAACATGCAATGTATAATATTCAAATACTTATTTGAATGTCAATAAGTTCACCCCGAACTTAGCACTTTTTTAAGATCCTAGTAAAAAAGTATAAAGTAAATATCTAATGGCATATAGTTACGCACATGTTTTGGGTCCACATTTATTACATTCCTTATCAGCTAAATACGAGAGAAGGCAATCATTCATTCGCACACATTACACATCGACGTATAAGTTTAGATCGAGGTTAGGTCTTAAAAGAAGTTATGCCTGAAATATTGTTGCCACCGTTCGAAATGTTGTCATTCGCAAGTCACATTCTTGCTATAAAGATTTTATCACACGAAGGCATGACAAAGTCAAATCATTGAGCTACATTGTAATCTAAAATTTTATTGCTGACTGTAACTTCTGTATTATGCTTATGCACGTCTATCAATCTCTCGTCTCACTTTTTACTGCATCCGTATTTATAGTCCTAGCAGTGACCACCAACTAAATTTGATGATGTCATTTTGTCGCTTAGCTCATCAGATGTCGATCAGTTCAGTAGGTAGGTACCTTTCACGAATGACTCCACTGGTATCCGGTACCTTGACCGAAACAGAAACCGAAGTCGTGTAATATTCTAGTAAAAAAAGGTAGAATGTTTCTTTTTTAATTATTATTTATTATACACGTGCATCTGTGGCAGATAACGAATTACGATTTGTATTTTTCGCGGTAGGCCCTTCGTACCGGTCAATTAAACATCTTTATTTATTTCAGGTATTTTATAGGGTATTTTATATCAGTACGGTTTCACTCACTATTATTTTTAGTCGCTTTTGGCGACATGTTTCGGATTCTTTGGGAATCCTTCCTCAGGCACGAGTTTCTGCGGCGATTGTACGTCGCGCACAACCGCCGCGGACACGAGTGAAACCGTACTGATCTAAATATTTTGAAATATGTCTCACGATAGTTTAAGTTCGATCTTATTTTATATTGCATCATAATGAGCCCGTTCCATGGAAACTTCCAGTTATTAACTTAATCTGTTGAAGGGGTTTCATGGAACTGGCTCAGGTAAATACTTTGTTCCCCGATGTCGATGTCTGTAGGTGTATTGTCGCGCTTGACATGGCATGATACAGCATTCTAGAAAACTACGCCGATTTCAATGTAACCGCCCCTGCCTAGGCTATTCCTGGAAACTGTCCCTGCTTGTGTGCTTGTGCTTTCATACCCACACTTTAAGGAGCCGCAGGTGTGAGAGTATCCCGGTAATAAGGCTAGTAAGAGACGAGTGCTATTGATTGGTTATGTGCAACGAACATGGCAGGAAAATATAAGTGACGGCTACGCACGGCGTGGGAAAAAACGTTTAACGGCAACAGGCAGTCAAATCGCCTGATGGTAAGCTATTTCCGTCGCTTATGGACACCTACAGTCGCCATCAGGTATATCGAAGCGGCCAAGGTGCTCACAAATATCTGAACACGTCTCTATTGTCAAGGCGCTAGCGCTAAAGTGCGTGTTGAGCACCTCGGCCGCTCAGATATCTAATGGCGATGGTGTGTTACCGGCCTTTAACCCTTAAATGCATATTGTTGCCAAATGTATACAAAGCATGGGACAGCTTACAGATTCAACAGAAAAAAGCTTCAGTTTTTCTTTTAAAACATTTTTTCCAACTAAAAATAAAAAATCATGCATTTAAGGGTTAAGAGGCGGAAAGAGGGAGTACGCTCTTTTCTTGAAGGTTTGAAGGTTGTATCGGTCCGGAAATACCGCGGACGACAGCTCATTCCATTCCAGTTATTAAGTGTCTATTTTTATATGTAGGACGACGTCTAAGGGGCATTATTACTTATCTTGCAGACATTATAGTTCAAAAAAAAGTTATTGTGTGGTTTTATGAAACCACGATGCAAGTGAAATTTTTTTCGGATTCTAGGCATTTAACTGAAAATTTTCGGAAAATTATTCGATTTAGGGTATTAAAATCGCGTTTTTATTCTAATCTTAATAAATATCCTTTGTAATCTTTTTGACGCCGTGTCAAATAGGTACAAAAGCTGTCACTCGGACGCCACGTCACCGAAATGTCTAAACTGAAATTGAACTTGCACCAGCGCATGCACGAGGTCTATGTTGCTCTGTGGTCTGTGATGGATTAATCGGTCTTTGGCGTTGGACCTGCGGTGCCGATATATCGGTCATTGCCGTCCAAAAGGTTAATTATCTTACAAAAGCTCGCCCAACGCCAATGTAATTCAGCTACTCAACACGGAATGACGCTGTAATTAATTATTAATATCGCTTACTTGTCATACGCGAGTCAAGGACTAAAGACACCGGTATAAGTAAGCTCTTCGATTACGCATAGGTTGTTAGGATCTCACGTTCACGTTACACTGGGGTTTTCGAGATGTCTACACGCTTGCGAGTATAGCAACAAAAACTCTTATGCGACTGTAAACTTCCTATTATGATATGACTATTTCCATCCACCGTACAATTTGACAGAGAGAGAGTTTGACGTATTACCGGTTAATAAGGTCTACTGTCCCTAAAATTTTGTATGAAATTACAAGCAAATATCAGCCTTCGTGAATTAAGTATTGTAACCTTAGTCCGATAATGATGCTTCTTTTAAAGACTATGAACTCTTAGTTCTAGAAATAAAGTAGAATTTTACCAAAGATAAACTCCGTAATAAAAGGATACAGTCTAAGGAAAAAACGTGCCTCGAAAATCACGAAAATTTGATTCTCGATCAGAGGGCGCTACTAGCTTTGGCCTACTGTCGTATAGATGGCGTTGACGGTTTCGTTTGTTATTTAATAATTTTAACGGATATCAGTGAAAGAACATGGGTCAAAATCATAAAACTAATTAATGCAAATAAAAAAATTCATTTATCCATATTTAAATACATTTTATCGTATTTTTATAAATCTTCATTTTTAGTTTTAAGGTGTGTCGATAGATGGCAGTGAATTTACTGGGGTTACAAAATTTACTATGACAGTACCACTCTATCTTATTATATCCTCATTGATTTTACTAATGCTGTAATTATGTACCTAATGCGTGCTAATAGATGGACCAAAAAATTTGGGGCTATAGGAAAGGAAAGGAAGCGGTATGAAATAAGAAGAAACTACACACTTGCAAGTATTATCTGAGTAAGGACACAAACTTCGTAATATTATCGCAAAGATGTTGTCTTCTCATTGTCTTGCCGGAAGGTCGAGGATATATTTGGCTATTAAGTATTACTTCGCCGCAGGGCCCCTTATATTACTTTATTACGTTAGGACAATATTGTCTTCATCATGTTTACGCATAAATATTAACAATTAATAACAGAGAACAATAACAAGCAAAAAAATAAAACCATCTACGGTATATACTACAACAACGTTACAAAAATTTCAAAAACATAGACCCAATTACTGTACAAATCAAAACTAGGCATGTTGATTGTTACGGCGAACAACTGAAAAAAATTAACGAATCGTTTTTTTAGTTTTCATATCCACTATGCAAAATGAATTTCTAAACTATTATCAACTCACTCATTCTCCAAAGGCAATGGGTATACCTGTATAGATAGACCAAAATAGTTTAATATTTTATTGACTAATACCTACTGGTTCGTTTTAAATGCCTATGTTTTTGAAACCATAACTCGGAATAGTTTATCATCCCGCAATAAATTGTAACATTTGTAACCGATGATGCAACAATTAAACAAATCTCTATAGTTTTTTTAGATATTTAAAGACTCCATCGTTACCAGCGGGTGCTATAGATATTAGGTAGGTACTAAGACTTCGTAACTCTGTCAGGGGACGATAGGGATGATGACATGTTGAATTTTATAACAAAATCTAGTAAAATAGATAGGAAATGAACAATTTACCACAATAATGTGGATATTAAAATAATATATGGAAATAATACAAAAATACAGCTACTATCGGCAAATCGGCTAATTTGCAAGACCGGTAGTATGTAATAATTTAAACTTTCCGATTTCAAATTCGCACGCCCTACGCCTTAACTAACTACTCGTGTACTACATCGAATATAATGTTACTAAGCATAAGAAGCCTTTTCATGTTTCGTGTAACCTGAGATCACATTGTTTCTCACTTGAGAACATGAGCATGTCATGCTCGCTTTAAAGCTCCTTTGCTTAATGTTGATCGGATCGCTTTCCTCACACAAACAGTGTGAAATATTAGACATAGACATGATGAAGGATCGTAAATAAAACATTAGGTTCAGATCAAGAGGCAAATTGTAATTGCAGGCTGATAAATAAACACCCGCGCTATTTCATTACTCCTAAAACATTCATTCAAAGAGAACGAAAAAAGTTAACACGCGCCTTAAATTGCGATTTATTGACTCGCCTTTTATGTTACACATGTAACATCATTCTCGGCATAAGGTGTACAGCGAAAAGGAAGATGTAATAATCGCTTATATCGCTCCTCTAAAGAGAGCAAATTGAGGTGTCAGCGAGTAAATCGCTTTACAATATCGCAAATACCTACCTATCTCTAGCGCTTTCGACCCGTTGGGTTAAAGGGTTTACTTTACGGTCTTGTGGTAGGCACGTTTGTTATAAATTCAATCATAACCGTTGAGCACGTTTATGTAAAGTAAGTTTGCGATTCATTTATAAATATTCATTCTATGTTAATGCGATAAAAATATATAAATGCTATAGACAATGTGTTCGTAATTTACATTAGGTCGTATACAGCGTCGCACTGTGGGCTGAAATTTGGTTTTCATTGACATAGAAACCAAATTTGTTGTTTTCATTTTTTTATTGAAATAGATTTTGCCCAGCATTGTTATGGAAACTTGAATTTGGGACGATTTGGCTTAAAGAGTGTCGAGTTATGTTTTTTTTTTTCAAAAAAAATGTATGTATAGCAGGAACAAAAAAATATTTCAAAAACCGTAAAACAAACTGTAATTATATATCCTCGCAGATAGTTATACTACGAATTATTTGTGATTTTTATTTGACCTACATATTTCCGTCACGAGTGCATTTTTTTAAATATCTCATGAAAAAGTGGTAAAAATCGAAATTGCCATTTTATTTCGGTATTTACCACTCTTTATTTTATTGAAATGGGTTTGCCTCTCATTGTTATGCTAAACTATGAATACTTAAAATTATTTTCGCGATTAAAATGAGTTCATGCAGTGATTCTAAAACTGACTTAGCGCACGGATTTAATCAGAACAGAGTTGCCCAATCTATCGTGGAAGGCCTTTTACCGCAAATTTCAAAATAATGATATATTAAATCATATACCGATTTTATAAAATGGCGGTCCGAAAAGAAAAAATCTTTCTCGGAAAGTGTGATGCTAACTTATTTCAGTGATTTATCGAAGAAATTAAAACCATCAACGCTGTGGAGTATATATTCAATATTAAACCACTTTAAGCATCAAACATGATGTGAATTTAAAGAACTACAGTACAGTAAGCTGCCTTTTTTCTAAAAAGGCAATCGGATGGCTTTAAAAGCAAAGCTAGTGTTAGTTAATTATTGACCTTTTGTAACCACTAAATATATAACACGCACTTACATCACGCATATTGTGTGCGGCCGCACCTGTTAACCTTGAACTATGTCGGGATAAACGAAGGTTGATATTATTAATATTGGGCTGTAGCCGTTTGCGTCACTTAATGGGCTAATGGGTTAAACTGAGGAGAAAAGCATCGTTTGCCATCTGACCTTTGTATCTAGAGGGAAAGCTGAGCATCGTTGTAAATTATATAATGTCCTCACTTTAGCTGCAAACTGCTGATACCGGAATATCTCAGTTCAAATATATTTTGATTTGCCTGAGGAGCTATTTACTCAAATCTTAATCTAGATTCTAGACTAAATGGTTTCCTGAAAACTCAGTTATTAAATGGCGCAAGGGATTGGTGGTCATAAAATAAAAAAGTCCTAAATACAATGCCGACTTTAAAGTGTATTCTATTCAGTTCTGATTAGATTCAATTTACCACAACAGTCACTTTTGATTGAATTATTGGCTTGCATCCAATTCTTCCTTTGGTTTCACGTTTGTTTAATAGAAGTTTAGATTGAGGGGTAGCTTTCCGAGTGCAGAAGGTAAACCTAAAGCTTCGTCGAGCAAACCAGTGTAAAGGAATCTTTGATCATCATCATCACTAGTCTATGTATATCTGTTTATATATTTTCCAATGCTAAGCTGTTAATGACAATTTCTAATTTTAAGGAAAATGTCGTACCCAACTTGGGCTGTTATTAAGCGTCTTTTCATATAAGTAATACAAGTAGAAAAGGAATTCAACTAGGGAACAAATCAAATAATTATTTGATGAAATATTTTTTTGGATTCTATTTCAGTTTATAAGAAAAGGGATTGTGCCAAAGCAATGCGGATATAAAGAAAGTCTTTGCATACCTACGCCTTTAAATTTCTACACACTTAAGAGAAAAGGGGACGGCCGCTTCTCCATACAAACGTAGTCCCCATTTTCCTCTCCGGATATTGACATTATGGATTTTTTGTTTTACATAATTTGACGTCTATTAACCATAGCTATGCCCCTACGTTTGACTTTTTTCCATTTTTTGATTATTGTAAAAAATAGGAGCGAAAAACTGATTTCATACAAATTTGTATATGCTTCTAACTTATAATAATTTAAAAATAATTTTTAAGAAAAAAAACCGACTTCAATGGGGGATGCCGTTGAAAGGTTACTTATTGTTGATGGTACACTCCAGACAATGAAATGAAAAAGACAGCATCTTTTGCCTAACTAAAATGAGGTAAAACCACCCACGTTTCTAGTAGCATTTCTTTTCTATAAGGGTCATAGTTCTAACCTAACCTAACCCTATGTTCTGATAGCATTTCGTTTCTGTAAGGGTCACAGTTCTAACCTAACCTAACTCACTTTTCTGATAGCAGTTCGGTTCTGTGAGGATCGCAGTTCAAAAAAAAGTCCAGGTCCAAGTTTGGGTCTGGGTCCATACCGAAGAGAATAAATCGCCAAACGTGAACTATGTGTCGTTGAAGAGTTCCATTCTGATCATCATCAGCAGTTCCACTTCATCAAATTTCACTTTTTTATGTAAAAGCTGGATTTGTTGATGAAAATACGAAAATCACTATATGTATGCCTTTCTCATTTGAGGAGTTCCCTCGATTCCTCATGGATCCTATCATCAGAACTCGAGCTTGACAAAAATGTGTCTTGAAAACCTAACTTGCTTACCAATCATAACGAAGAGGACAAATCGCCAAACGTGAACTATGCGTCGTTAAAGAATTCCATTCTGATATTTCTGATCATCATCAGCAGCTGCACTTCATCAAATGTCACTTTTTTTAATGGAAATGCTGGATTTGTTGATGAAAATACAAAAATCACTATATGTATGCCTTTCACATTTGAGGAGTTCCCTCGATTCCTCATGGATCCCATCATCAGAACTCGAGCTTGACAAAAATGTGTCTTGAAAACTTAACTTGCTTACCAATCATAACGAAGAGGACAAATCGCCAAACGTGAACTATGCGTCATTGAAGAGTTCCGTTCTGATCATCATCAGCAGTTCCACTTCATCAAATATCACTTTTTTATATGTAAATGCTCGATTTGTTGATGAAAATACTAAAATCACTATATGTATCTCATCATCAGAACTGCGTTTTGACCAAAACGGGACCAATCTGTATGTATATACTTACAATCAAAAAAAGAATTTTCAAAATCGGTCCAGAAATGACGGAGTTATGGAGTAACAAACATTAAAAAAAAAAAAGAAAAAAAACATACAACCGAATTGATAACCTCCTCCTTTTGAAATCTTGAAGTCGGTTAAAAATGGTGAGTGTCGTGGAACACTCGGTTGGAACGAAGTTAAGAAAATCTTGTGACGTGTTAATGTTCATGCTTAACCATGTTAGAACAGAATATAAATATTTTTATTCGTACAAACGAGACAATTTACATAAGTATAATCTGTATAATAAAAAAAACTTAGAAAGAATAAAGTGTCACGAAATGGCTTCATCTCAGCATGTTGCTGGCAACTTCCTGACCATATAATTTAGGTACACAGTTTCCAATGAGCAAATAATCCCTTTAACACGGAACAAGCTAATGTTGTCCTGGTTCTCTCAAGAACTCGGCTTGCCCGCAATTGTTCAA
The DNA here is from genome assembly GCF_947568885.1 of Cydia strobilella. Taxonomy (NCBI): domain Eukaryota; kingdom Metazoa; phylum Arthropoda; class Insecta; order Lepidoptera; family Tortricidae; genus Cydia; species Cydia strobilella. Next base: position 5,444,207 of record NC_086048.1, read on the forward strand.
CCAACGGAAACATGAACGCGTTACAGTGTTACTTGGTGTTACTAAGCGATATCATTTGTCGGGAAGACGTGTGATTGACGCTGCACGCGCTGCTGGATACATGTGATGTGATGGAACGTATCTTTACTCATGCGTATGGTATGCGTTTGTACAAACATCCGCGTCTAATGTTTATTGGACTCTGATCGGTCTAATCTGTGATTTAAGATCGAAATTACATTGTTTACACAATACCACTACGGGAAAGGCAGTGAGCATGGACATCGTGAAAACACACCTTGTTCCTATCACTTTCATTGTTCATTAAAAAAAATATTAAATTCGAATTTGATTTGCTAAATAAGAAATGGCAATTAAGGTCCATAAATCGGTAATAACAAATTAAATATAAGAAAAGGCATTTAATTCAGACAAAGTAATCTGTGCTTCTGATTCTGTGCTAATGTCGCTGTACTGGCCACAAACTGGTTTGTACAACGTATATCCCTGCCCTAATCGTTCGCTAGATGCCGCTGTTCCCACGGCAAACTAGCTAACGACCTGTAATGTTATCATAAAATGTACAAGGATTATTGATATTATTTTTGATGTCCTAATTTCTCGCTAGATGTCGTTGTACCGGCTACAAACTAGCTAACGACATTCCGCTGTTAGATTGTATTTTTTATTGTCTTCAGTTTGGCAAATAAATTTGTGTCGAAAAACTGCATTTGCGTTTTCGTTGAATGTGAACAACACGGAAGTTAAACATAATCCATATGGCATATAGTGTTAGTGGTTTGGTGGTACATATTAAAAGAAACTTGAATAAATAACTATGCTAGTACCTAAACTCTTATGTGTTGAGAGGCCCAGAAGAGCCCGATTAGGGCACTGTCCCATCTCTCTGCCACGACGTGCACACTGCGGAGCGTCGTATAGTGATATGATGATAATTTTAGGATTTGGAATCAATAGTAGTGTCTAAGGGAAGTGGACCGGATAGAATCAACCCAGTATTCCTGCAAAAGTGTCATACAGCGCTAGCCTCGCCGATTAGCCTTTTATTCAATCTTTGAGCACTATGATAATGCCGACATTTTAGAAACACTCAATTGTTGTTCCGATTCATAAAAGTGGAATAAAATAACGTCGAAAATTACTGGGGAAACTCAAAACTATCCGTTATTCCAAAATTATTCGAAAAAATTATTTATCCTTTATAATACAATAAGACGACTACTAAGTTCGCAACAACATGGGTTTGTTAACAGATCCACAGAATGTACTGGCGTATGTGTATTCTACGAGTATAATATATTTGTTTAAACATACTTATGTATTTAATTTTTTTGAAGTAAAACTTCTTTAGACGCGACTAAAGGGTAACTCGGATTTTTTTTCTGACGGAAGTAACGCTGATACAATAGGACGTGTTCACGTATTTATGAACCCTTCGATAACTCAGCTGGTCCAAGGTTCCCTAGCGTATTAAAAACTTTGGACAGGCATTGCAATCAACCAATATGGGATAGCCACTAACCTTGAGCACACGCCTATGATTTTCGGGGATCCTGGTCCTTCTTCAGCTAGCTAGTACTTCCAGGGCCTTGAGAGGTCGTCACACACGCCTTGTAAACTGATTGTTCGCAAACACCACCGAAATACCGAATTTTTGAAATATTTACACACTGAGGAACATGCGTTGCAGGCCGCGTCCGAGCCGAAGTGATTGACAGTCAGAAGTGTTGAATCTACCTCCTAATTTGCTCCGAAACGGCATACCCTCATATTAAAAAGATTACAATGCCCGAACAATAGGACACACGTCAAAGTGCCAACATAGCGATGAATGTCAAAGAAGTTTTACTTTAATCGCGCGTAATGATAACATGCACACACTTTTTTCGCTGTTTGTTTCCCAATAATACAAAATATATGTAGTAGGATTTTGTAGAATTATTCATAATGCTGAAACGATAATAGTGCTGCCAACAGAATTGTCACTGTCTAACAAAATGCTAGACAACGTAGTGTTCACGAATAATGATCCCACTGCTGGGCAAAGGCCTCTCCCCTGGTTTTCCATAATATTATTGTTCTTCTTTCGGCCAGTTGTTAAGGAAGGTGTCAAAGTCGTCTCGCTATGTCCGCCTAGGTCTACACACTATGTCACACATTTGAACTTATTAATCTCTTACTTCTCATGGAGTTAAATAATTCCTAACATCAAAGTTTCAAGCATACGTTTATTCAAATTTTTGGCCCCAACTTTTACCAGCCCGTATTTCCCTCTCAAAGCTATAGGGAAGGCTTTTAAAATTTAAATTGGGCATTTATTAAAACACCAATCAGAGTTCTAGCGCTTCAACGGCGGAGAAGTTGTAATGATCTGTTTTCATTTTTATAATCTGACCGTTTAGCATGACGTGCGTTGTCGCGAGCGTTAGCAAAGGTCTCCGTTTCAGCTTGGGCAAAAATACTTTTGTATGTTCGGATGTTCTCCTCTACAGATTGCAATTCTCAACCGATTCTCGTGAAAGTTTGTTAGCAGGTTTGAAGATTAAATAGATTTATTTTTTGTCGAGTCCATTCATGGAACTTATTCAAAATGCGGAGCTATACATATATTTATTCAGTTTTAAGTTTTGTTCGTGAGGTCTAAAGCTCACAAAGCCACTTAATATTTAAATGGTGATCTCACTAATATCTGCATTGCATGACCTAAAAATAACGCACTAATATTCCCTAAAACTGTTTGAATTTCCTGTCCTAAATCCTAGTTTGGTATTTACCTACTTCGGTAAGTACGATTTATCTTTATCTTTTCCTTAAGTGTAGGCGGTGGCGGAGCACTTTATAAACCGAAAATCGCCTTTAATTAGCATGCCTAAAATTGTAATTTACGTATGCCAAAATTTTGTCAAATGTCAATTAACTAATGTGTTCTGTAATAGCCGTCAAACGGGTGACCGTAACACACGCAGCCAAGAGAGAATTATCGTTTTATCACTGCCATGCGAAAAAAGGAACCATCGTAGCCCCCCGCTACATTATAATAGTAAATATACTTACCTACTGTAAAATAATACTGTGCAATTGTACAACGTACATATACTGTTTTTTTTTCAGTACATATTTTTATATGCTGCAGAGACACATCGTAGAATATTAAAAAGGTAATCGTATATCAATGTTTCGATCAAAATAAATAAGATAATAGGATTATTGGTTTAAAATCATTTATTTACATAATTAAATATACTTACACAGGTACCTACAATATAAATATTAAACTAAATTAACAACTAGCTTAAATCTAAAATATGCCCTTGATAGAATTTTTAGTTTATCTTGGTTTCTAATATCGTAAGACAAGAAACTTAACTAGGTAACTTAATCCTAAATGAAACTTATCGTTATGCCTGATGCGTGCAGAATGAAATTATACTTATAAGAAGACAGAGTAGACCGTCCTATCCAGAGTACAAGTTCATTTGGATTAGTGCAATAATAATAACAATATTAATAATGGTATTATCTAAGCCTGTGGATCCCAGCATCCCAGTGGAATTACCCGGGTTACGCTTCTGTAATTTTACATGCCTTCCAAATATCTTAAGGGATTAAAATTACAAATCTAGAAACATTCTTAATACAGCTACTGCTGAGTAACGTTTATATTTTCACATCTGCAAATTATGCCAGTTTACTCTCATTAATTTAAAATATGGCTTAATACGCAAAGAAACCTATAAGCCAACAAGCCTCAAATAAATGAATCTTTAATAATTTAAGTGCTGAAATTTCGAATTGATTTCAACTGAGTTAAAATTAAACAAACGAGTGCTAGAGCGAATAACCGCTTCAACACTGATTTTTTAATACAGTTGCTTCTAAAAGTTCTTTGTTTAGCGTGCGGAAAGTTGGTTTTTGCGAACTAGTGCTTTAAACTTTTCCAATTTTTGTAAATTTATACTTGTTCCAATTCATGACTACTTATTGATGAGTGTTAACATTAGTTCCCTTTAAACGTCGTAATCAACATAAAAACCTACTGCTAATGTAAGAATAATAAAAATATACATATTTTATAATTTAATTACTTACCCATCATCATTATTACACGTTTAGTTTTTAATATTGAATATTGAAAAACCGTTCTTAATAAGTTGTCTGAATGGAACGTAATAGCTGCCGAAACGCCTGTCAAAGAAGAGGCGTTTTCTCTTACTTTTACTACCTACTAAGAGGCGTTTTAAGTTTCCGAAGTTTTTATTCCTTACTTGTTGTTTTTATTATTTTTTCGCAACTGTATTAAAAAACGTCGTTCGATACGCGTGCGGTAATGTCATTCTTCACTCGTCCCGAGTCTTGCCACTCGCCTACGGCTCGTGGCAAGATATGACAAGTGATGGCATGCTTTCCGCACTAGCATCGAAATGTACTATTATTACGAAGTTTGCATGGAGACAGATATTAGCCACATAACTTTTACATAAAGCTTGTCTCAGGAAAAAATGACGTGTGTATTCGCACAGGTTGCACCTTAGGCCAAAAGGCTTAAGGAGACTGTTATAATGTAAAAAAAACCTGTTTTCTTATTCTTTATAAAAAGAAATCCCTTTCGTTTACATTTTCGAAGAGATCACCGTCACAGAAAAGACTACATCAAAAAAATTTGTACAAACCCAAAATCGAGGCATTTCCACGAAAAACTATCTATGTAGTTAGTAAGACCTGTTCAAAGGGTGTCAAAACAATTCTAAGAAACTGATGGTAGACGATGGCGGACTGGAAGTGGACATAAGCCCGGGTTTTCTAATAAATAATACAGAGAAGAACATCGTAGCTGCGTTACAAAAAACGCCTAGTACCCTGTCTGTACTATATTTAGCCAAAAGTGCAAAACGTACAAATGAACAGTTGTCTTAAAAAAATTACTCTATAAAGACCTAAAAATAAACTAAAGTACCTAAATTAAATGCAAAATAGTAAACTGAAGTGGAAACCACATCTACCATTATCCGAGAAAGCGATAAAGCGACTATGTCAATAATATCGAATTTGTGGAAAAACACCTTATTTCTCCCAAATGCTCTGAATTACGATCCATTGAAAAATTATGGGCTCGTATGAAGCAGAAACTCTTAAACCATAAAACTAACGCCATATCAGTTGAAAACTTCAAGTCGAAATGGAAAAAAGTTTAAAAATTAATAACAGAGTCCTATGTACAAAACCGGATGGCGGCCATTACAACAAAATTACGAAATTTCTGGATTTATAAAGTCAGACTCAAAACATGCGTACATACATGTTGTTTATTAAATTTGTAACAAGTATTTGCCATCAAACAGTTGATTTTTAACTGTTGTGTAAGATTTTGTGAAAATTTAAATGTGTCATTTTTTTCTGGGACAAGCTTTATATTTACATAGAAAACACCCATCAGGAACTAACATTTTGTGTTCATCACACAAATAAATGCCCTTACCGGGATTCGAACCCAGGACACATTCACAGGGATGGTATACCCACTAAGCCAGACCGGTCGTCAACATTTCATATGTATTCATATGTACTTCATTTTTGCTTTATTTAGTAAGATGTATCAAATGATACCACTTTTATAATTTATAAAAGTGGTATCATTTGATACATCTTACTACGCAACCACCGCGCAAAAAGGTCATTTTAGCTCCGAATCCGTCGTTGCCATAGCCGAAGATCAGCGCCATCTCTGTCAGCGGTACAGTCGATTCCGAGTAATGGCTTCTTTTCTGTAAACATCGCTATAAAAACTATGCATAATTTTACGTTAACGTTACATCTGGTTTTTAATCTGACCCCTTTACGCGCGAGGTCCACTGCCTCATCCCTCTATTTCCCATTAAGAGAGCCCGTCTGAACCTTCCTTTTCCTAAATTAAATGAAATACAAACGAACACGGAAGTATTTTCTAAGTAGATTTTCTTTCTTAAGAAGCACACGAGCGTGCGACGCGGTACAAAAAGGGCCTTTGTCTCCGGCCCTTGTCACACACAAACGCATTGTCTCGCATGAACATATATCGGGGTTTTCGGTGCGGGAATTATTTAAGAAAGAGTAGACATAAACAGATAGGTTAGTCTGAGAAAACATAGTATGTCTAATGAATAACGACATCTGTGAATTCATACACACTATGATACAATTTTCTTTTCACCACACAAGCTCGTAAAGACCCTCTTTATCTTTCAAAAACGGAAGAGAAAGGTTGCATTTTATCCACAAGAGTGTCGAAGTGATTAGATGCAAATTTTGAGTTGATGTCGGCGATTTTGAACTTTTGTACAAAGCGATACATTTTTTTTAACCACACCAACGCTAGGAAAATACTACGAGTAACTGTATAATATTACAAATCAAATCTAACTGAACGTTATTTAATACCTATCATTCAAAATCATCATTTGAAAGTCAATTCTACTCGCCGACATCAGAAATCAACTCAAAATTTGTACCTAATCACTTCGACACTCATGTGGATAAAATGCAACTTTCTCTTTCGTTTTTGAAAGATAAAGAGGGTCTTTACGAGCATGTGTGGTGAAAATAAAATTATAACATAGTGTGTATAAATTCACAGAGAGGTTTTCTCAGACTAACCTACCTGTTTATGCCTACTCTTCCTCAAATCATTGCCGCACCGAAAACCCCGATGTATGTTTATCAGTAATAGTGAATAGGCCTTTGATGTGTATGCGTAATACGCATTGCGTATTAACAAAAGCCGCTAAATGTTCTACAATGGCCCCACGTTGGGCGCCAATTTAATCTTAAGAAAATATTTTTTTATTTTATTTTTAAATATATGAGCTTGATGCTATCCAAATATTAATTTTACGCTACGTAATCAAATCTCATTGTCGTACTGGTTAGCTTGAGACGATAAACTCGGCAAGCGATAAGAACCACAGTCAAGAAAAGTGCTTCTGACAGGAAAGGTAATGGACAAATAAATTCTACGTGGTTTCACTAACACGCCATCGCGCTCTGACGTATCTCATCTGCCCGACATTTAGAAAATTCAACATACTGTTGACGTTGATCAATTTGTTAAGCCGCAAATATTTAGGCGGCAGTGCTTTCTTTTTATCTTAAATTGTGTAAAAATATGACAGATCTAGAGACCGCGGGTGCCAGGATTTTACTCCGTATCCCGCATAGTTACACTCATTTTTGCGTCAGTTCACGCGCGTACGCACTCAACGCACCAATACAATCCTAGTCTAAACCCAGTACGTATTTTTTAAGAACAAAAAATTATAAAGAAAAACATTGTGTAATAAACCGCCAAAAGTTTATATTCCAGAATTGATCTCTTGCCATTATACGTGTACAAACAGCAACACTCTTAACCAACACTCTTGACCAAAGCCTGAGAAACATTTATGTTACAGTTATGTTCTTCTTCTTTATGTGAAGTACCTATCTGCATTTGAAATGGTATTAACATTTCGCTTCTCCTGGCGAGAATTGTAGTCCGGGATTTATTTCATAATCTGTTCACTCGTTATGAGGGCGGTAAATGTTAACTGAAACAGCGAATTGCTACAGTAATGTGCAGCGTAGACGAGGGCGCTGGTGGCCTAGCGGTAAGAACGTGCGACTTGCAATCACAAACCTGACATGTTTATGCTTACTTGCAATCCAGAGGTCGCGGGTTGAAACCCCGGCTCGTACCAATGAGTTTTTCGGAACTTATGTACGATATTACCCAGTCACAGACAGCTTTTCGGTGAAGGAAAACATCGCGAGGAAACCGGACTAATCCCAATAAGGCATAGTTTACCCTCTGGAGCCTCTGGGTTAAAACGTCAGATGGCGGTCGCTTTCGTAAAAATACAATACCCAACGCCTACGCCAATTTTTGGGATTAGTTGCCAAGCAGACCCCAGGCACCCATGAGCTGTGGCAAAATGCCGACACAACGCGAGAAAGAATCATCTTTCTCACCCTCATCAAAGCGTAGACGAAGGGCGCCGCTGTCACTGTCAATGTCACTGAGATATTAAGTTTAATAAATAATAATAAAAATATGTATTTTAATGCAAGAATTTGCTTCCTTGATTGTCCTTGAATAATTACGTAATGCGGCAGCAGTAATGCCACAATGGTAATGCCGCAGCAGTAATGCCGCAGCAGTAATTCCACAGCAGTAATCGCAGCTGTAATGCCGCAGCAGTAATGCCGTGGCAGTAATGCCGCAGCAGTAATGCCGCAGCAGCAATGCCGCAGCAGCAATGCCGCAGCAGCAATGCCGCAGCAGCAATGCCGCAGCAGCAATGCGGCATCAGTAATGCTGCAGCAGTGATGCAGCACCTTTTTTTGTCAAGGACTTTTTCCTCAGCACAACTCACTTGTTTATTGTTGTACAACAACTCAAATGTCAATTTATGTATCACTGTTAATTGGAAATATTTTATATTTTTTCTGCGGTTTACATATGTGTACCTACACACACACACAGGAGTGTATGCCGTACATTATCTAGAAATAAGTAGGTACACCACCTCTATGGCCTACCTACACCATCCGTCAAAGATGTCATATCAAAAGTGCTCTTTTCCGCACTAGTGCGAGAAAGTAGCACCATATGTACTGTAAAAAAAATTGAAAACAAAAAGTACTAGTGCGGAAAAGTAGTATTTTCCGCATGATATGGCTCCGTAGAAAACGCACTTTTCGAGCACATGCATTATAAAGTAATTTTCTGATTAGGTACCTAATCAGCCGAGCGTACCCCGGCTTTCTTTAGAATGAAATCGGAAAAGTATTAGATAAAAGCCATAGAAAGACAGAAACAATTAGAGACGTAACGAAACGTCTATAATTTATTCAGTTTTTTTTATTTGATGAATACGAGTAAGCCGCGGAAAAGCTTTTCCATTTAACCTTGGTATATTTATATATCTTCCTCGCGTTATTCCGGTTTTTTGCCACGGTATTCAATAAATAAAAGAATTTACTTAAACAGACAAGAAAAGCTTTTAATCAAATAAAACACCGACATTTGAGTGCGATGCAGACAAACAATAAAGTCTCAAGTGATTCGCTGTTAAGTATTAAGGTAAGGCCACACAGTATAACACACAGTTTTATACAAGGCGGTATTTTGACATTTAAATCTGTTAATGTTTTGATATTGAGATTATCCGACAGCTCGTGCTGATTGGTGTGCGCAAAGTGTTCGTCCTATCATTAGTCCCACCATAGAGTAACTTATACTAGAGCGGTACTGTCATAGTAAATTTTGTAACCCCAGTAAATTCACTGCCATCTGTCGACACACTTTAAAACTAAAAATAAATATTTATAAAAATACGATAAAATGTATTTAAATATGGATAAATGATTTTTTTTATTTGCATTAATTATTTTTATGATTTTGACCCATGTTCTTTCACTGATATGCGGTAAAATTATAAATAACAAACGAAACCGTCAACGCCCTCTATACGAGTGTAGGCCAAAACTAGTGGCGCCCTCTGATCGAGAATCAAATTTTCGTGGATTTTCGAGGCACGTTTTTTCCTTAGACTGTATCCATCTATTACGGAGTTATATCTATCTTTGGTTCCACGTAGTAGTCGAACCAAAAATTGCGAACGAGATGCACCTAGAGTAGTGTCAAGTTTATATCATAACAATATCACAGAATAAGTAATAGTACTACCGTACAGAAAGGACACTTCATACAAACCCGAAGTTTGACAGCGATTGAGCATGCTGTCCCTTTCTTATGTATGGCACTATCCCTTTCGGCTATTTAGGGTTGTCAAAATTCAAGACATTATCTTATCTGTGCACGCAAAGGAACGTCAAGTTGTGTCAACCCTACTAATTGCTCAGAGCAATGCTGAGCCGAGCGAAACCGAGTTTACCCGAAAGGAGGAGGGTCCCACCACTGACAATATCAAAACTTTACAAATGATTGAGATGAGAACACCGTTCCAGTTGTCTCCTGAATTAACAGCGGACAGTTCACACTTCAAAGCACTACTTTGTTTTTCAGAAAAGTAATTTGACATCGTTTTTAGGGTTCCGTACCCAAAGGGTAAAAACAGGACCCTATTACTGAGACTCCGCTGTCCGTCTGTCTGTCCGTCTATCCATCTGTCCACCAGACTGTATCCCATGAACCGTGACAGCTAGACAGTTGAAATTTTCACAGATGATGTATTTCTGTTGCCGCTATAACAACAAATACTAAAAACAGAATAAAATTAATATTTAAGTGGGGCTCCCATACAACGAACGTGTTTTTTTTCCGAATTCATTGTAAAGTTTGCAAGTTTTAAAGGTTGCCTAAAATATCAAAACCGTCCCTTACATTATTTCGCTACAGGTGCATCTGTTCATCTATATTGTATCTAACATTTACCTACCCACCGGCGAACGGCGGGCGATTTATTTAAAGTTATGGGTTCAGGTCTTGGGTTTGGATCATAGTTTCAGAAGGTAGCGGTCTCCACATTTTTTACCCGAGGGCCACAGCCAGGCCTCCGCTGCGCGCTGCCTTTTCGCGGGTGGATTGTAGGAGTTTGGCACTTTTAGGCGGGGCCGCCGGGGATTTAGAGATTGCTGAACTATAATGACAGTCCTATATTTATGTCGAAAACTTTTAAATGTTATATTAAAGGATCTATTTTGTTTTTCGCTGCACAAGCTCAGACTTTATGACTCGAGGTTAAAAAACTAGTAATAAAATAAGTGCATTCCCATTGCCAGGGCGGTTTTGGAATTATACTGAGCAACTTTTATTATGGGACCAACCACGAAATCGCGAATTTTTTTTTACCCTCCCATAGAAAATAGACCTGTCAAAATGTATGAAACAGACATTTTTTTTCGCGATTTCGGGGTTGGTCCCATAGTAAAAGTTGCTCAATATAATCCCAAAACCTCCCTGGCAACGGGAATGCACTTAATTATTTTTTAGCCATACTGTAGCTACATTGTGCTGTAGCTCAGACTTTATGACTCGAGGTTAAAAAACTAGTAATAAAATAGGATAAAGAGATTGCGCGGTCAGAGAGCGAGTCGAGTGAGCACAGGATTATGCAAGCCCGTTATTATTGTTATTGCCATTTACAACTCTCCAGTTGTTCTGAATGGCATGGACGAGTGATGGACGGTTTACGTGGGTATAATAGAAATTTAAATTTAAATAAACGCGGAAACACACTTGAAGCCCTACGTTTTTAAATATGGTCGCAGTTTGTATTGGTCTGTACCTATGTACTATGTAGGGTGTTGGCGAGTTGTTTTTATCTGCACGGATAGTTAGCTACGAGATGCATACATATTTCCACTTTATACCTATGATTTTAAACTAAACAATGCATTTGTATTATACAGGGTGGCTAAAAAAAGTGCATTCCCATTGCCAAGGCGGTTTTGGGATTATACTAAGCAACTTTTATTATGGGACCAACCACGAAATCGCGAATTTTTTTTTACCCTCCCATAGAAAATAGACCTGTCAAAATGTATGAAACAGACAATTTTTTTTTGCGATTTCGGTGTTGGTCCCATAGTAAAAATTGCTCAATATAATCCCAAAACCTCCCTGGCAACGGGAATGCACTTAATAATTTTTTAACCATACTGTATATACCTGCGTGCTGTATAAGCTACGTAGGTAGGGATAATAAGTATATTAACAGTAATTTGAAATATTTTACAATCAACAACCGTGTATTCTTACAGTACTAATATACGAGTATAACGCAAGTTCGTTTCGAAGACATCGCTTTTAATTTCATTTGAATCAACTGACAAAAGTTTGCAATGAAAAGAAAATGTTTTATTTACATAGGTGGTACTATAATTATTATAAAACAATTGGGAAGTTCAATACAATATCTACTTATATTTTATTAACGCATTTACAAGTAAAAGTAAAGATGTGTTTGCAATGTGACATTGTATTTCCAAAAAAACGTGATTCGTCACAATCATGATTGCGTAAGAAAATCTTTATCTATGTCCTTTTTTCCATTCACTCAGCAAAATATGACGGACAAAAACAATAATAAGCGATATATATTAAGATTATCTAGGACTCAAAAGATAATCGTTCGTAACCGACACTAGTAGAATGCTTTTACTAGGATCGAAACGAACAAAAAAAATTTGAAATCGTTCATAAATCCCTACTAAGTAAATAAACTAGGTACTAGGTACCATACAAAACCCAATAAACATGTCAATGTCCATCTATAGTACCTGTTACAAAATGGCGGACGGACGGTCGGACACCGACATTTCCGCGCTGAGCAAATATTAGTCGCACCCGCAAAACTTTCTCACTTTGTTTCGATGCTGACGGAGTTCTGTTTGTATTGAACCATTGTGCCTCTCTATTGCGACTGATTGGTGACGGCGTAGATATTATATAGATATAAAGTATTGTGCCTGAATGAATAAAAGTGAAACAAGCCCTATTTTATATCAAGCCTGTTATTTGAAATGAAACTTCTACTACTATTACATTACTCGTTTTGAATGTAGGTAGGTATTATTTAAACCAAAATCTTTAATTTAATTTAGCTGACAGGCGGCCTTTGACAAAAAGTTGCAATTCTAATAACAGAAAAATTTCGTACGCCAGCTGAGATTATATGGTACCAGTAGTGGCACGCAAAAACTAAAAAAGTAACGTAAACGTAAAATCATTGTCCTAGAATTATCTTATATTAAATAAACATACACAGATAAATAAAAACTACTTATGTTAGCAAAATGTGTGTTTCTAGTTGACCTCTGCACGGATCCGATGATTACGATGCTCAGTCTAAGTAAGCTGCTTAACGTGTGCTTAACACTTGGCCGAGTGTATACATGTACCTTTTGCTTGCTTGAGTGTTGATGTTTTAATCTCCGGATGGACCAGTATAACACTACCTTGTAGTACTTGACCGCTACGCGTATTTGGAAGGCGTACTTAACTGGTCCATCTTAATACTCGTCAACTCTCAACAAGCGTTTGCAATGACGCTCTTGAATGCGTTTGCAATGAAAGTGCCCGTTTCATGCATGGAAAACTTTAGATGTTAGTTTAAAGTAAGGTGAGCGACTTTATTCAGTCATAGGTACGCAGCGCCATCTGAGACTGGCTGTCGCTTGCTGTCGCCTCACTACTATAGGTTGCATATATTATGTTACTTTATTCTACATCTGATCTGGGTGCCTAGCCAAGATGCCAATCGTTTGCGCCGTAGCGAACCATACGCTAATGCGCATAGAAGAGTGATATTAGAGAAAGATTACCCGGCGCAGCGAGAATTTAACTTTTTCTAAGAGAAAACACTTGCTTGCATAGAGAAAGCCTACCCATCATCGCTTCAGGCTGATCGCCGCCGGTCAAACAGCTGATCAAATATGGAGGACGAAAATAATAATAAGCATTCCAAAGGTTTTCAGTTATTTTAGATACCTATACGTTGTATAGGATGGTGCCGTTGTTCTCAAGCTGTGAGGCTTATTTAAGATAATATTTTCAAACTGATAGATAGATAGATATATATAGGTACCTATTCGTATCATTAAGATATTACCAGATTCAAAATTAAATGACAAGCATCCCAGTAACCAATTTGTATTTAAAAACAAGTTCCAAAATAAGGCCGCCGTTAAATAACTTTGAAAGCCACCGCGAAAGTAGGTATAATATAATACTTCACTACAAAGTACATAAATTATAACAAACTTGGTAAGCTACGAGTAGCGGCTATTATATTATGTATGTATTGATCCATCTCATTCTTACGTCAGTCACACCCAAAAACGACTGATCTGTTGCAGTTCTTCTTCTTCTCTGTCGAGTGTCGTATCGCTCTTGACAGAGTGGTCGTGGTCAGCACGATGAGGCGTCCGCATCGGTAGTAGAGGCGGACACAGCTCTTTGCACGATCTCTTCTCTCTTCTGTTGCAGTTGCTGTGTCGTAAAAAACTCTTTATCAAAGACCGGTGCGCGAGTGAGTTGTTTTTCTTTGTTGATTAAGAAGGTGAACTTGTTGTTAGTGGAAGAATTTTTGCTGTTGAAGTTTAATTTTAATAATGGATTATCTCAAGAGCGTGCATTTGAATTTTTAATAAATCCACGCACATGGATTATAATGGCTATTATAATATAAGTTGGTGCTCTTAATAATATGTGGCTTATGAATGTAGTTCAAAACAACAAACAGAAACCCGAGCTTATAAAGTTGGACTCAAGTTATATCTAGTATAGTTGCCGAGATAAAGTCATTAGTTAACCGAAGCGGATATAAATGACACGTGGTGTTATTTACACGTCTGTCGAATCTAACAAACCATTTGTAATCGTTTGTCAATATCAGTCATTTTGACATTTTTATTTGTTACAAAGAGAGAGAGAAGAGAAAAAAATTAACTGAGATTAGAAGGTTTAAAGCGAGATGTACGGCTTAATCAACCAGAGGTATGTTACTGAATAAATAATTTTTAATTTTTTTCATTTTCATATATTTTGCCTCATAATTAATATTATACAGAAAAAAACATTCTCAACCTAACATAACCCGGCGCGCATCTTACCCGGCTCAAAGTTCTCCATATAGCCTCTTGTATTGATTGTAATAACAGGTTATGAATTTGTTATGAATATGATCTGTCAGCTATCAAATGTGACATTTATGGTTGTTTTGACAACCTCCTGTAGCTTTACCACGAGCTTGTCACTGACATGACACCGACATAGTCGCTAGCGTGTGCGTAACATACTATCTATACATCTCGCTCGTGCGGGCATATTAGTGCGAGCGAGAGGTGTAAAAACCTGCCAAGTGCGAGTCGGACTCGCGCACGAAGGGTTCCGTACCATTACGAAAAAAACAGCAAAAAAATCACGTTTGTTGTATGGCCCCATTTAAATATTTATATTATTCTGTTTTTTGTATTTGTTGTTATAGCGGCAACAGAAATACATCATCTGTGAAATTTTCAACTGTCTAGCCATCACGTTTCATGAGATACAGCCTGGTGACAGACAGACAGACGGACAGACGGACAGTGGAGTCTTAGTAATAGGGTCCCGTTTTTACCCTTTGGGTACGGAACCCTAAAAAGTAAGTTACGCAGACGTTAGCGAATATGTCAGTGTCAGGTCAGTGACAAGCTCCTGGTAGCCATTGTTGGACCAAGTATGACCTCTGGATCATACTTGGTCCAACAGTGGCAGAGATCGTAGTTTTAAACATTTGCATCATAAACACAACAAAATTGTGACTCAAAACACAGCAAAATTGTGTCTCGCGTTGTTAGCAGCATAAAAGACGGACATATAGTTACCTACACTCGGCCGCAAAATTGGATAGCCACTTTGCGGATGAATTCATTAATAATGTGTCCATGCAATTTTGCAGCTCGCTGTTCAAACATTCAAGTTTTTTTAGCTAACCAAAATTAACGTACCAAAATCATCGAATGCATAATAATATAATCTTATTTTTAAATTCTTATCGAAAAATATCTACGCAATTTACACGAGGGAAAACTTTCAAATATTTTAACTGGTTATCTTCCACGTGCTCTTGAATTTTCTAAAATATGATGAAACTTATTTAGCTACACGTGTTTGGAAGACCGGCAACGAATTTATAATAGTAAATAAACAAACTCTTTTAAAATTTTCAGGAATAGCTCTTGGGTTAAAATATCTTCTTCTTTTTCTGTCTCGCCTTTTTCCCGTTAAGCGGGGTCGGCTTTCCCAATGCGACGCCATTTATTTATTTCTTGGGTGTCTTGTTCGTAATTGGTTGAAAATATCATAAATATAAAACCTAATTTATTCGTGTAACGAGGCGTCTTAATTTTTCAGTACCCGTAATAAAACAAGTAATTAATTGTGTGGTTTTATGAAACCACGATGGAAGTGAAACCTTTTTTTTATTCTAGGCATTTAACTGAAGATTTCCGGAAAATTATTTGATTTAGGGTATTAAATAGCGTTTTTAAACTTAACTTAATATAACTTATCCTCTTTAATTATCTTACAAAAGCTCGCCCAACGCCAATGTACTTCAGCTCCCTCAGCACGGATTGGCGCTGTAATTAATTATTAATATCGCTTTACTTATCATACGCGAGTCAAGGACTAAAGAAACCGGCATAAGCTCTCCGATTACGCATAGGTTGTTTTTAAATATATGTGTCCATATAATATTTCCGTGTAGCAGTGCGTTAAACTAAGTGAGTGCGAGCCGTGTCCACGCCAGCCGCGACGAGCGCATGATCGCGGCTGCACCAGTGATTCACTGATTCAACGTGGAGACGCGGGGACGCGGCGGCCTCTATTACTCCTACATCACAGTCAAATTTTTTTTATTTTTTTTTTTTATTTTATTTAAGAAACAAACAGTCGTTTACAAACAAGTTTACAAATATTTCTTAAATTAAGACCTGGAGTTTCATTATTGTATATAAATTGCAGTCTATAAAACAACAAAAACATAAAGTAGGTAGGTACTAGGTAGTAATAGTTTGAAGGTAGGTATAGGTAAAACTCACGAGAGCCGGCGGAAGATTTGTACTGAAACTGTAAATTATATCTAAAAGAAAATCCTCGCCGATTCTCGTGAATCGACCCATGAGTAGGTACAGGTAATAAAGTTAATAAGTAATGTAGGAATTAATAAGTAATGACATGATTTCCGGAAAGTGACATAAGTATACATAAGAAAAATTTACATAATTAATTAACTACCGAAAAACACATTTTAATGAATTAATGGAACAGTTAAACAAATCCAAATTATTAAGTTTTTCATTTTCGTTAAAAAGTTTACAAACACGTCTTATAAATACATTTCGTGCATAGCATGTTCTACTATAGGGAATGGAAAACATTTTTTTCTTCTGACAGTGGCGCTGACGTCTACGAGGAACTCTCAAACGTATTTGATGTAGTAGTGAGGGGACATCTAATACATTGTTCATAATTTTGAAAAGTAGGACAGAATCTACACAGTCTCGTCGACTAGCAAGAGTTTGGAGCTTATGATGTATCAGCGACTCGTTATAGTTAAGGTGAGTATGACCAGTTCTAAAATCGAGGGTTCTAACAAACTTTTTTTGTATTCGCTCCACTCTTTCAATATGAACATTATGATAGGGTTTCCATACTGCGCAGGCAAATTCTAGGTGGCTGCGAACAAAACTGTTAAAAAGGATTTTGTAAGTGACACTATTTTTAAATGGCTTTCCCACCCGTAAAATGAAACCTAGTTGTTTGTACGCCCTTTTTATAACCGATTCTAAATGAGGTATAAACGTTAGTTTTGAGTCCATAATAACTCCAAGATCGCGGATTTGTGTTACTCTACTCAGATTATTGTTGCCTAATGTGAAATTATAGTTAACATTATGTTTTTTCTTAGAAAAACTGATGACACAACATTTATTCAAGTTTAAAAATAAATTATTTTTAGTACAAAATGTCTCAAAATTTTTCAAATCATCTTGGAGCAAATAATAATCTTCAACAGAATTGATAATCTTATAAATTTTTGTATCATCTGCGTAGAGCAGCACTTTCGAGTTTTTAATATATTTATCTATGTCATTAATAAAAAGCGTAAACAGTAAAGGGCCTAAATGAGATCCCTGTGGTACTCCGGAACTAATAGACTTCCATTGAGAGGCGTAACCTGCTAGAACAACACATTGGCTCCGATTCTCTATATATGACTTTATCCAGCGGAATAAGTCTCCGTGTATTCCAAGGTGCCAAAGCTTGAGTAAAAGTGTATTGTGGCATATTTTGTCAAAAGCCTTGGCAAAATCTGTATACACGGCCTCTACACATGCGCCTCCATCCATCGCTACTAATATATCATTAGTGAAAGTCAATAGGTTAGTATCTACTGAACGACCTTTGTAGAAACCGTGTTGATTAAGGCTAATGTGATTTTTGACTACTTGGGAGAGTTGATTTGTGACTATCTTTTCGAAAATTTTGTTAAATTGGCATAATTTTGAAATCGGCCTATACTGTTCAATATTTTGGCTAACTTGACCCTTGGGGATTGGAGTTACGAAAGCTTTTTTCCAAATTTCAGGAACGAAACCAGTTTTAATGGATTTTTGGAAAAGAATAGTGAGTGGGGACGATAAGTTCGCTGAACAATTTTTAATAAAAATTGGGTGGATACCATCCGGGCCTGCACCTTTGTTGGTATTGATTGTGTTCAATATCCCGTGGACAATAGCACGGTCAATATATATACTGCTTGCGTCAATTAAGGGTTCAGTTGGTGGCACCAATGTATCAACTCGCAAATTAGTATCTGACGTTTCAAAAACGGAGTGAAAGTGATCATTAAATAAGTTACAAATTTCTGCACCGTCTGAGGTTGTGCGATCTTTATATTTCATAGTCTTAGGTATTTTATTTTTAGTATTAATCGACTTAATATACGACCAGAAATAATTTGGATATGATTTAATTTTGTTTTCCGCGTAGTATATATAACCGTTGTAGCATTGTAATTCCATTTTTTCTGCGCGTTTACGTAATATTTTAAAGGTCTCGTAGTCTAAAGGATTACGGTATTTTTTCCATAACCTATGGAACTTACGCTTTTCACTTAGCAACTTTTTTAATGGTTTGGTGTACCACACCGGGACGGAAGCTGACACATTAATCCTACGCCTAGGGATGTGATTATTAATAAGTTTATTTAAAATATCGTAGAATTTTGTAACACAGCCAGTCAAATCAGTATTTTCAAAGAGTGAGTACCAGTTTATTTTAGATAATTCCAAGTTAATCTTGCTATAGTCACCACAGTTAAAATTATAAATAAAACTAGGAATCGGCTTAAGAGTGGGTTCAAATCTTAAAATTATATCTATGGTTAACGCTTTGTGGTGATTATCTTCAAGCGTGAGTGGCTGGTCGCAAGCAGCGACTGTACACTCTGTACTGCAAAAAATAAGGTCGAGAATGCGCTTGTTAACGTTATGTACACAATTAAATTGGTTTAATTCAGTAAATGATAAAAAATCGTGCATTATTCTTGTTGTGTAAGTGTGTCCCGTCATTAAAAGCATTCCCGGGGATGAATGAGCCAGCCACTCGGCCTCCGGTATATTAAAATCTCCGGTAATCAAAAACAAATCATTCGGCCTCTCAACAATAATTTGACTAGCTATTTCAAAAAATGAGGTTAGTGTATCCCTATGCCCAGTACCTTGAGAGATATAATTTATAATCTGAACATGTGTAGCAACTGGGTTTACTAGGTACACATAGGAAAACCCTAGCCAAATAGCGATCAAGTAGCTAAATACAGCGGGCTGGTCCCTGCCAGATTGTACGGATAAGATAGGATATATTTATACATCGGCTACAAGTCCTGTCTATCCTTGTAGACCTCTAATATTCAAATTAAAATTCAAAAATGTTTTATTTGCAAATATAGGTAGTACATACAGTGATGTGTGATGAGTGTACAGTGATCTTACAATAAGTGGCTATGGCGTTATTGCCGTTATTCATTAACGCGTTGCTGGCCTGAATTGGCTGTGAATCATTTGTCTTTATCTGTCATTTTGACGTATGTATTTGTGGGAAGGGGATACAACATAATTTAACTAAATCAGGTCCGTAAAGTTTTATGAATAAGGGGGCTAGAATATGTATATTCGGAGTGGGGCCAAATAGCGAATATAAGTAGCTTAATCTAGATACAGCGCGACCTTAATGCGTCTTACTAATCAAGTTACTTACTACCTATTTCATACCTATGATAAACTGAACCTATCTGAAAATTGCACGTGGGAGACCAATAGAATATTTTAGAATAAGGATAATAGCGAATAAGTGGCCGAACACTAGAGATACAGCGCGACCCTAATGCGCCTTATTAAGTCAATAATTTATATATTTTGCTTAATTATAAGGAAGACGATATAATATTTATTTACAATATTTAAGGCCGGATCGCCAATGGGTAGGTAGGGAAGGTTTATTTTATATGTATAATTTGTAAAGGTTTTGTGTAAATTAGTTGAACTACCCGTGCGAAGCCTGGGGGGCGCTGGTATATTATGTTTCACTAAGTTACACTACTTTCACTAGTTTCCTAGAATACACGAAATAAGGACATTATTAAGGAGTACGAAGTATGTAATTATAAGGTCCATGTATTGCTTGGTGTCCGCATGGTCATTAGCGAGGAGGATTGGTCATAGTTTTTTACTCACTCGCAACATTAAGCATATTAGCTATTACTTACGTTTACCTCGAAATAAATATTATGGGAAAGAAACTAGTCACATCAAAGCAAGACGCCGTTCTGTTGGGGTATTTTCCACATTTCCGATAACATCAAAGCATTGTTCGTTTATTTTATTTCATTGAGCAATAACAAATTATTTCTAAAGGGAAAACGAACAAAGTAAGAGGTTACTTTTAAGATACCGACGTTATTGTTTTAATGGCTACACGGATCTGGCAGGCACTCTGTTTGTCAAAAATACGGAAACCATAAACCATTTTTTCTTCGGTTCTTTGTCCGCCCCCAGGACCTTTATCGACTTGACTGAAACTGTTTAAACAGGCGGTAATTAAACACGCAAGTATACGTTAGACAAATAAAATAATTAGTAACTAGCGGACCCAATGACCTGTGAACTACGACTCTGCCACTTTGAAGAATTTTTAAAAGACTACATCGTCAACAGGATTGCTAAAGCCACTCACGATTTTACGAGAGTCGGTCAGGCCAAGACAGCCGGTCAGTCAGCCGAACGAACAACCGACCAGTACCTAAATCTGGTCGGTTGTTCGTTCAAAGGCATTTTTGCAAGCTAGGCAATTGAAAATAGGTACAGTGGGTATATTGTAAGTTTTGGGTAGTAAAGTGCTCTTTACGCACTAGTGCGAGAAAGTAGCACCATATGTACTGTAATAGTACATTTCGATGCTAGTGCGGAAAGTATGTCATTACGTCACGAGTACCGAGGACTCGGGACGAGTGAAGAATGACATATCCGCACGTTTATCGAACGACGTTTTTTAATATAGTTGCAAAAAAATAAGAAAAGCAACAAGTGTTAAGGAATGGAATTCGAAACTTTTTATCATGGAGACTATACATATAAAGCCAAATCTCTATGTATGAAAAGTGTCCATCAAAAAACAGTAATTATGCGGCGCCACCATACACCGAAATACTACCAAAAACAACCTACGTAATTTGGTCGGGTTATTTGTTGCCTTATATGGTTCATGTTATACTCATGTCCCAGAGCCTAACTAGCGCCACCGGAGAGATTAGGAACTATTATTTAAAACTGAATACGGTCATTTTTGCAACAATTCTGCCATAAGAGATTGGCATCCTTTCTATACCATCCATACTTTTTATATTATTAATTCTATGGATGGTACAGAAAGGATGCCAATCTCTTACATTGGCAGAATTGTTCCAAAAGTTACCGCTTTCAGTTTTAAATAATAGTTTCTAATCTCTCCGGTGGCGCTAGTTAGGCTCTGGGACATGAGTATAACATGAACCATATAAGGCAATAAATAACCCGATCAAATTACGTAGGTTGTTTTTGGTAGTATTTCGGTGTATGGTGGCGCCGCCTAATTACTGTTTTTTGATTGACACTTTTCATACATAGAGATTTGGCTCCTTTATATAGTCTCCATGATTAATTCTGTGACATTACTGACATTGACATTATGAACAGGTGTTTTTCTAGCTTTTATTCGACTAGAATAGATTTTGTTATTGTTATTGAACCCACGTCAATGAGTTTTTTTTTTCAAATGCATGTTCTATAAGACAGAAACAATTGTAAATATTAAAACATTGTACTATTATTACCTAAATATCGTTATTTACGATTATTTGTGTATCGTATATTTATAAAAACAATATCGAATGTTGCCTTTGGAAACTTAAAACATTCTGGCAGTAAGAAAATACGCCTCTTCTTTGACAGGCGTTCCGTTCCATTCAGACAACTTATTAAGAACGGTTTTTCAACATTAAAAAATAAACGTGTTATAATACTTATAATGATGAAGAGGTAAATAATAAAATATGAAGTATGCATATTTTTCGTATTTTTACATTAACAGTAGGTTTTTATGTTGATTACGACGTTTAAAGGAAACTAATATAAACACTCATCAATAAGTAGTGAATTGGAACAAGTATAAATTTAAAAAAATTGGAAAAGTAAAAAGCACTAGTTCGCGAAAACAACTTTCCGCACGCTAAACAGCCACGAAAAGTAGCACTTTTTGAGCAACTGTATTAAAAAATAAATTACAGCGTCATTTCGTGTTGAGTAGCTGACCGGCGTATTTACACAGGCGTTGGGCAAGCTTTGGCAAGTGAAGCTCTACAACATTTGAACTTTATTTACTTAATTTTCAACCTATTTGAGACGTGCAGTGTCTGTCCGTTTCTAAGTAACGAAACCATAACGGAACTGTTTTTACGTAATATACCTACATAGATAATATACACAATAATTATCTAAAAATAAACATTAAGAATTTCCATTTTTATCCCCGTTTTTAATGGAAGCATTCAGCATTACATTGTCACGTACAATGGATCAATGTAAATTAGGAAGAATAGGAAGGAGGATAAAAATAACTCAAAAATATAAAGAATATTTGCAGATTGCGTGCCATATCAGAATACCAATCCAATTTTATTGATTTGATATAATCCGACATGGTTGTTTTGTCTCGACTCCTTACCATACCCGGTCTGGCGTCAGTCAAGGCTCCATCTTGGGGCCCTTGTTTTTCGGCATCATGATTAACGATCTCAAATCGGTTCTTCGGGCGGCTCAATGTCTCTTGTATGCTGATGATCTGAAGCTGGTATATAGGATAGAGCAAAGAACTGATTGTGAGACGTTACAAGAGGACATCGACTTGGTGTTTCGGTGGAGTATGCACAATAAACTTCATTTTAACCCAGTCAAGTGTTGTGTGTGTACATTTAGCCGCTCTCATTCCGCTATATATGGGCATTATATACTGGGATCAGAGCCGATAAATCGTGTCTTTTCCGTCAAGGATCTGGGCGTAGTGTTCGATGCACGGCTAACTTTTCACGAACATATTATTTCTCTTGCCAAGAGTTCCTTTCAAAGGCTAGGTTTCGTAATCCGAAACCTCCGCGATTTTCATGACCCGGGGGCTATAAAAATGGTTTACAATGGTCTAGTAAGGAGTAAGCTGGAGACTTCGTCGATCGTATGGAACCCCTACGAATCGACGTATGCTTTACTGCTTGAGAAGGTTCAGAAAGCGTTTTTAAGGTTCCTTTATAAAAAAATATTTGGATACTATCCGTACCTGTACCCGACAAAGTATCTTCTCGGCTCCCTCGGGTACAATTCCTTGGAGGTCAGGCGGAATTACCAACTCCTAGTCACGGCATGCCGAGCCTTGCGTGGTGAGTCGGACTGTCCCGAAATTGTCTCTGGTCTCGTGCGTCTGTTTATCCCGGACGTCCCGAGAATGGCCCTTAGACCACGACAACGCGATCTATTGGCCGTGCCGCCGGGGCGCACCGTATCGCGCAGGAACTCGCCGCTGCCCCGCGCCCTTTCACTGCTCAATGCGCTCCTGGCATCGACGCCTGAGTGCGACCTATTTGCGTGGCGATGGACGGCAGTGTATAATGAATGCCTGAGATTCTGTGAGGCGATGGATGCTAGGTGCTCAACTGTTCCAACATAATTTGTCTGTCTGTCTATTCTAATGTTATTATTGTTGTTATAATTGTTGCTGTTTTATGTATTATTATTGCTGTTAGTTTTAAGTTTCGTGACGCATTGGTTCAACTGTAATGTCATGTAAACATTCTTATCAATAAAATAAATAAATAAATAAATAAATGGTTCAGCTTCGAACGATAGTAATGTGCCAAAAACAAATGAAATAGAGCAAAAACAAGTTTTGCATGAAAAACTTAAATTCGTTGTATTTTTTTTACTATGATATCTGAAGCCTGGGTGAGACACCCAAGGCAGTAAATTTCCACTTTTAAATTTATTCTAAGCTTAATAGCATCGTTCGCAGTCGTTACTGCTTGTCAAAAATTAACCATTGTTAAGTTTCTATAACTAATTTGTCTTTATTTAACACAACTATGTATAATGATTCAAAGTTAATGAAGTTCATTTAGTCGGTGACGCTACGTTGAAAGTGGAAATGAATACCAAGACGGAAGTTCCTTAGTTGATTATAAAATGAAGCGGTTAGTCCAATCAACACAGAATACTCTTAAACAAATCTACTTCGCGAAACAGTTTACTGGTCTGTTACTCTAACCTTCACCAATGGATAGCTGCCAGATGCAATGAGGCGTATTCTGATGGTAATAACAGGTTATTAATTGGATCTCAATTTGTTATGGATATGATCTGTCAGTATCAGAAATTACGTTTCTGGTTGAAGAAATGTCACTTTTGACATTCAGAATACGCCTTCTGTATCAAATCGTATACGATTCGTATACGAGGTTTCATTGTTCTCAAAATATATTTTTTCCGAGGTTAGCTCCCCAATTTCTACCGGCAGTAGTAATAGGTACCTACTTACATTATTAGTTGATTATTAAAACTTGAAAATATATTAAAACTGATTTAATTTAAGTAGGTAGTCTTTATTTATATTTTAATGGCAATTATAGATAGATCGATATATAGATAGGTAGCCACACATCAGAGCCACCGCCATGTACTTCATCGATTTTCGTCCCATTCATTACAAATATGAACCTTGGCACAGTAGGCAGGTTACTCAGCCCGTACATCCAAACATCATCATCGTTAACAAGGTTATCTCTGTCAACCTGGAAAAAGAGAACTTTTATGTTATTACTTCATGCACCGATAGTGAAAACGCGACCGCGGTGGCAGCATGGTTGCATTTTTTATCGCCTGTCACTTTCGCAGTTACATACTTGTTAGAACGTGACAGACACTGCCCCTGCCGCATTGAGAATAGAGCGACAGATATTGAACAATGCATGCAAGACCAATACCAGATGTAGCGTTTTTTACTTAGGACCTACATATATACATGGTAACCAAGGTACCTAGCTTAGTCAGTTGATCTTGTTGACTACCTACCTACTCGAAGTGAGGGGGTTCTAAGCGGAATAATTATGAAGACGAATAAATGCACCGCGAAAGCTAAGTAATAGGAAGAGTTCGCTACCTTTAAACTTATAAATAATAAAAAAACCATTTGAACGAAACTAAGGACCTCCTTTAAATTTTGGCGGTTAATAATAAAGCTATGCTAAATAGACACAATCACACATTAAAAGATGACTTACATACGCCAGAACGATCCGGTTCCAGACTGAGGCGTCCGACACTTCGTTTTATAATCGAATTTAAACTGTTGTGAGACGTATTAACATTAAATAAATAAACTTCGTTTTATGTAGAAAGCCACTTCCGCGCCCCGGTGATCACGTGATGCCTTCTATAAAAAAATAAGTGTCGGACGCCCCGTCCGAACCCATGGTGTTCTAGAGTGAGTCATCCTTAACACTCATCAGAACACCAGGATACATATTCATCAAAGCACCTTACCATCAGAACGATCAGGTTGTGTGTCTTAGCTGCTATGTCTTCGACAGTGGAATTAATTTTTTTGCAGTGCGGGCACCAAGTAACCATGAAATAGATGATCACCAATTTGTCGCCAGCCCCAGCGATCTGAGTCTCTAGGTCCGTCGAGTTATTTATAGAGATTATTTTGCTCCTGAAAAATAAGTATTTTTTGAAAGGTTTTTATTGTATAGTAGTCAGATTGTAATAGCAAATATTACCTTGCATTAAACCAAAAGGACCGAATTCACATAACAAGACTTGATTTAAGTATTACATAAAACTTAATTTAAAAATATAAACATTTCTACATAAAATTTCATACATGGCAGCAGCCTATAGCCAATTCAGAACCCATGCCATTTGTCACTGACTCACTGATGTGTGACAATTCCATTACAGAACATCGCAAAAAATTGGTCAAAATTAAAATATACCTACGTCCGACGAAAAAGTGCAAGGATTTCGTGAAACGCATAAACTTTTAAGGGGCCCACCGATTACCAGTTCGCCGGACGATATCAGTTTGCCAGTTGTTGTTCGGAACTGCCAACTTTTTGTTTTAACTGACAGGTTGATGATATCGTCCAGCGGACTGGTAATCAGTGGGCCCCTTTAGCCTTACTCTGGTTTGGCAGTAGTTGTGTCAGGTGTGTTCTGCTCTCTAGACTCTTCAGAGTCAGAGTCAGCTCCTAGGTGTCTCTGCAATTATCAATAAACCTGCTTTATCTTAAATATTTTATCAGCAACAACTGCAACAAACCATCTTGCCTCGATTATTATTTGTGTAGTTTTTATAATTTAAAATTATTTATTTTTGTTAATAATGCATTATTTATTATGTTCATGTCTTTTTTATAGGCGTAGTGGCAGAATATCATTACGAACCACAAAGCAAATACTGCTTATAGTTTTTTTTAATGGCTGAATGCCATGATGCTGTGTCACAAATGTCTGTGAAATGGAAATTAAACAAGAACACTTTGCCGGCAATCTTGTATGAAATTTCTAGTCTAGCTGCGCCTGAAACGTGATACTTGTGAAGTATCGCCTATTAAGGAACATAATATCAATATTTCATTGCATGTTTGAGAAAAGAGTATTTACATCTAACTTATTAAGACTATCATAGACGACAACTGAGATCAACGACGTCGTAAAACAAAAACACTCGCTAAATTAAAAAAAACTTAACTGACCTTGTCTTGTGCCAGAACAGTAGCAAGCGCACATATTGCCAGTAACAATGACAACATGCATTGCATCTTGGAAAATTCAGCAGTGGCTAGTAGGTGCTAATTATCAAAAATGTTAGAGAACTCAGCAGAGTTCGCTCGTTCGATGTGCAGAAATGATCTGTCAGTCACCTAAGACGAGACGTCTCGTTATCGAGAGTCACTTTATTCGCCAGAAAGGAGATTAGAGCCAAACAAACTTACCTTGTGCGTCAGGGGTTATCATCGTCATGAGAATAACAAGCGTTAGGTAGTTAGGTATGTGTATTTCTGGTGTTGAGATAAAATCTTCATTTTGGGTTTTGTCCATTGTTTTCAGGGTTCCGTTGACAGAATTTCAAAAACGGAACACATAGTTTCGTCATGTCCGTCTATCCTTTCATCAGTCCGTCCGTCTGTTCGTCTGTCCGATGTCACATTTCATAAACTAAAAGGTATATTTGAATGAAAATTGGAACACAGGTTCATTTTGTGAGCCGCTACTAAGTTCAGAAGATAAAACGAAAGAAATATATAGAAGAGAGGCACTCCATACATTAAAAAAACATACAACCAAATTGAGAACTTCCTTATTTTTAAATTTTGGAGTCGGTTAAAAAACAGTAAATATCTACATTATCTACGTATAACATATCATTTGATAGATCTTTAAAATCAGTCACTCAGTTCTTTCCTCTGTCATTTTTAAAGTATTAATTTCCATAAAAAACTCAATTTATTTTGATTATGCTCAAGTATCTACAGATTGTTAACGACTGATAAAAATTTATTGACTTGAATATTTCGCCATAGATTAATTTTTGGTAATCTAATAGCCGATCGTGGTTGTCTTTCCAATAGCTTGTTTCATTTATCTAACAAAATTAGCTAAAAGAACTACTTGAACAACTAAACCTTCAATGGAAAACTTATGAATAATATAATATACCTTATTGATTGGAGTAAGCAGTGAAAGGAAATGTCACGTGCCTTAGTGGCTCTAGTCACTTCGCCTTATTGGCCGCAGTGCGTTAGGTTATATTCCGCAAATTAAACCTGCCTCTTAGCACGAACAAGTCTCGACTTCTGAAGCAATTCAGAGCTTCATTACACAGGTCGTTAATCGTTACACAGTCACCAAAAATGAGATGGTAATAAAGCGGCTTCTCCTGGGAATTTGCGAATAGGTATAGCCAGGGGAATGAGATTTCTGTAGAATGACCTGGTAGTGACCCTGCCTACTAAGACGCAGGTCCCGGCCTTGAATCCCGGTAGGGGCATTTATTTGTGTGTTCATCACGAATGTTCTAGTTATTTTCTACGTATCTGTTTTCTATGCATGTGATTTATGGATATTTTCTATGTATTTATTTAAACAAAAATTACTTAGACGAGTCATTCAGTTTTAACAAAAAAAATTTTTTTACTTGACATATGTAACTTAGTTTATTCTGAAATAAGCCATTCATCTTGCCTAGATTTTTATTTTACATGTCAATGACTATTGATACGACGGTAACTCATAAGAATTATGATATAATAATAATCCATACTATAAATTATTAACCTCCACCAGGATCGCGGCGTTAAAAGGGCGTACCTGGGACGCCAGGTGGGGCGGAGGCCGATCGGACGTCCCAGGTATCGCTGGGGCGATGCTGTTGGAGTAGATTTGAGATTCGCTCTCCATGCCGATAACTGGCGGGAGATGACACAGGATCGAGACGACTGGCGTATACTCGTGTCGGAGGCCAAGACTCATTTTGGGTCGCTGCGCCATTAAGTAAGTAAGTATAAATTATTAACCTAAGATGAAAAATAAATAAATAAGTAATATATTATTAATTTGAGCACACAAAAGCATGAGGTGGTTTTAAATTGGTTGTAGATGTTGTCCCCAAAGGATACAACTGAATACGAATGTTTTATGCGCGAAGTTCGGTCTGCGGTCTGCAACTTTAACTCCAAGGCTTCGCAGTTTGTATACAAGTTACTGTGTAAATACTCTATCTTGATAACTTAGTACCTCAAGTTCCATCGACCTTAGATAAAAGTGCACAGTACCAAACAAAATCGATTATTTAAATTTGATATTTGTATTTAACAAAATAAGTTAAGGATTCCCTTATTGATTTATTTATTTATTTAATCTTTATTGCACAAAAGAAAATACAAATGTACATTAGGCGGACTTAATGCTACAAGGCATTCTCTTCCTTATTATATTTATTGTACGAGTATTTATGTGAAATTTCTTGTACAGTTTTTTCAGCTAGCTGTGTACTTAAGTTTAGCGGTTATATTAGTTACATATGTAAATAACTAAATGTTAAATTCACATTCAAATTTTTGTATAGACTTGTGTAACTTATACGTTATTACTTGCAATTTGCCATTCAAAACTTTTAAAAATTGTAACTAGTTAAACAAGAAAATTGCATTTCATTGCAAGTGACCGTGGGCACTTTTCTGTGCAGAAAAAAAAACAGTATAATTTTCATCTGAGCTTTTTACAGCACTTACCTATATACACCGCGGGTGAACTGTTATGAATAAGAATAAGAATAAGTTTATTGTTTACCGTGTCAAACATGATGTTAAAATGATACATAGTACATAGTACCAACGGCTACCCTTTTCGGGTATACAATATTTTACATAATTACAATATTATATACATAATCACTTATATTCTTATGTGCCTTTCCAACTATGCTTATACCGGGTTACTTTTTAGTCAGTTAACAAAAAAAAACCCTGAATTCAATATCGTTAATAGAACCCATTTCAATAAAAAAACATGTACTTTTTATTTTTACGATTTATTATTTTTATACCTAATTTTTTTACAAATTATGCACACCCTACACACAGCTGGTTTTGGGGTCAATTTGAGTTCATGCGCGGCGCATGAGTGAGGGTGTGCGACGGGGGTGCGCGCGGCGGGGGAGGCGGGGAGCGCGCGCGCCGCCTTACCCCCGCCGCTCAGGCGCTCAGTCTCGCGCCGCGCTGTGTGCCGGACGGACCGTCGGTTCATTTTCTCCTCGCTCGCCCAGTCGCCGCTGAGCCGCGAGCCGCGAAACGATGTACTCAAACCGCGAGTTTTATGAAATGGTGAGTGTACGCCAGGGCCGATAACAATCTGAGAGCGGCTCCTAGGTTGTACGAGGCAGAGATTCTGCCCGTGTTAAGAAATACCGGTTTGCCTAATGCGCGTCTCCCAAGTCTGCGTACAATTTTGTCGGCGAGTCAAGAGCCTACTGGATTTTGGACAGTTTGCAGTGCTTGCGCATGCTTAAGGTCGTGGAGCACTACGTTTAGCTGTGGAAATTGAAAAGGTGTTAAGTAGGCTAATTTCGCTAACAACCCGAGGGCCAGCACAAATGACGCAGCACGGCGTTTCGATGTGAGCCAGTAATTTGGAATCAATTTAAAACCGCCGGGACCAAATTTAACCCATCAAGGAGTGGGGGGGGGGGACGCTCCGCCTGCGCGGCGAAGAACAAAAGCGGCCATCTTTGAACTCTGCTTACACCGCACAGCTCCCCGCCCGCCCGCCACTCTACCCCATGTACAAGCGCTGCCGCTGGCCGCGAGCGGGTGCCCCGCTCACTCCTCGCCTCCGCCACTGCCGTCAGTAAGTAGGGTGACCAAGTTTTCTACTGTTTCTGTGGAATCATTTGGGTGCACTTTTCTTTTTTTTTATTTGAGAAGGGATAAAAATAAAACAAAACGTTTTGTCGCCCCCCGTCCAGGCTGTGAACTGCGTTCCTCCCGCTCACTCAAACTCTCCATCCCTTCTCACCGTACTGGTTTTATGTCCAACTCTTTCGCCGTTGAGGCAATCCGTCTCTGGAATTCCCTCCCTCTCTCGATTCGACAAGCCCCAAGCAAGCCTGTTTTTAAGCGTCTACTCCGCAAGCATCTTCTGTCAGAAGAATTTAAATAATGTTCTCCATCTTGTATGTACTAATATGTATTAGTTTATCTTTTGTATATCATATAAGTATTAGTATTTAATCATAATTTTGTTAGTTTACGTTATTATGTTTATATATATATATATATACATAATATTTGAATTATTTTTTTGGTTCTATTTCTCGTTATAATTTATGAATCTATCCTGCACCAACATTTAAGTCTCTGTTTGACCTAATGGTTGACTGGTAGAGAATGCCTTTTGGCATTAAGTCCGCTATTTGTACATTTTTCTTTGCTTGTGCAATAAAGTTTAAATAAATAAAAATAAAAATAAATATATCTTGAACCTGTCTCTCTATAAATAAAATATCTTCAGCACTTTTTACGAACTTGGGAATTCCTTTTTCTAACTGAAAAAATTTGCTGGCCTGTAAGGCTGAGCTCTACCGATGAACAAAAGCCCAAGGCCGGATCTAGTAATAAGGACCACCCAGGCCCGCATAAAGACAGTATTTATATCAAACTTAGTAGAATAGATTTGTTGTTTTCATTATCATATAACGTTTTACGAGGATTGCTCATAGATATAAGTTTAGTAGCCAGAATTATGTGTTCGTAATTCAGTGCATTCAAATCATGCCGTTTTTATCCCGAATGGCTCTCGGGTGAATTGGTAAACTGGTTTGCCAGTCATGACTACCGTTATTTTAAGACTGTTGGGTGATTTGGATTAATTGAATCGATGTCTGGGGTGATATAAAAACAAGTAAGGTTTGCTCGCACTGTATGTACTTTTCCTATATATTTGTGTTTAAAGGCTGTTTACCTTTACACGTACGCCTACAGATTTACGCCAAAGCTAATGTTAATTTAATGAACTTAACGAACTGTAACAAATGACAGGTTCAATCAATCAAATCAATTTATCGATAGGATAATATACATACAGCGACAAATCCAAATACATTTTGTAGACAAGTTGTTTTTGCAACCCTTTGCCATATTTTGCTAGGTTGTGCATTTCACGCCAAGCGGGCAGCAAAAAGAAATGTCAAGTTATAGACACTTACGTTTTCAGGTTTGGAAGCAATTAAAAAATACATATGACGAAATCGAAGTATTGCATCTTTCAAAGGCTGATTTGAAGAATAAGTTTAGTAGTGTTTTTTCGACAACTTGAATGGGTCTTTTTCCTCAGTTATAATAATTTTCAAATGTATGTATTTTTTATACAAAAAACCGGAAGTAAAAATTTCACATTAAATGTCGATTAATTTGGATGGGAAATGGGATCTACATTACCTACATTCGTTTTGATGATACAAAAAGTGCAATAATGCCGGTCTCGATCGTGAAATCCTTTAGTAACCCAGTCATCTAAAGGGTTTTACCATGGAATGTGAGATAATCTCCTGGAAACCCGTATACTTACACCATTAATATGGCGTTCCAAAAGTTACCCTAGTCACAGAAAATCTAGTGTGCGCGTCGGAATTGGCATGATCACAAAAATCGGTTTTGGTATCGCGAATTATCAAGGTTTCTATAGCTCCAATGATGTTTATATCTAGATAAAAATTGTAGAGTATAAAATTTTTGACTAGTTATTTTCCTTATGCACATTATGCAAGTTAAGTAGAGGGTGCAGAGCGCGTGCGGTCACCGTTATAATTAAGGTAATTAACAAAAGTTGTGTGTGAACTTTTCTTCCACAGTCATCTACTTCTCATCTAGACCAGTTCTGAAATCGCGAAAAAAAGACTGTTTCATACAGTTTGGCTAATAAGAAGTCAATGTTTTTATCAAACTTTTTTTTCGCAATTTCTGGATTGTTTTTTTTTAAATATGGCCTAGTTCGAGATAGAAAAGGTAGAAAAAAATACATGACCAGTAGCTAGGTATGCTGCCTGCCGTTATAACGTTCTTTAGAATTCTTTTCCATTTTGGTAAATAATAAAATAATTGTATTGTACATTACATAAATATATTCAGAATGTATGTACAGGTGCTTAGGCGCCTTTATGATATTTCCAAACATGGTGGAACTTGCAGTAGAATTCCTATTAAACTAAAACGTGCAGCATCGAGCCGCTTGAAACGTTTATCTTTTGTTGGAAACTTGGTGTAACACAACGTTTCCAACCCAATTGTGCTTAATGGAAATCCATTAGGAACTGAGCCATACCTATATGTAGCCTCAAAGCAATTTTTTTTTTAATAGCGGGTCAATGCAAAGGCGATGTTATGTCCAGTTTATAAAAAAAATATAGATGGCACTGACAAGCAAAGAATCGAAGTAGATAAAATTATCCTTTAGCAAATTTTGGGACACGGTAACCAAAGATAGATATAACTCCGTAATAGATGGATACAGTCTAAGGAAAAAACGTGCCTCGAAAATCACGAAAATTTGATTCTCGATCAGAGGGCGCTAATACCTTTGGTCTACTTTCATATAGAGGACGTTGACGGTATCGTTTGTTACTTAACAATTTTAACGCATATGAGTAATAGAACATGGGTCAAAATCATATATAAAATTAATGCAAATAAAAAAAGATTTATCCATATTTAAATACATTTTATCGTATTTTTATAAATCTTTATTTTTAGTTTTAAAGTGTGTCGATAGATGGCAGTGAATTTACTGTGGTTACAAAATTTACTATGACAGTACCGCTCTATCTTATTATATCCTCTTTGCGGTAACTAAGATTTTTGGGCCACTTCTTATACATGTTTATATACAAGATCCGTCAATATTGTTTGTCACTGGTGTAAAAATTGGCCCAGAATTTAAAGTAGTAATGTATACGTTTCGTTCGCCATTCAAAGAGCGGCCGTAACCACAACAATAAATTATGTATGTATGTATATACTTTATTGTACATAAAAAATAACAACACAAAAAACACAGTCACAGAGTAAATGAAATACAACAAGGCGAACTTATCCCTGTATGGGATCTCCTCCAGTTAGTACAGTGGTAAATTTATGTCGTGTATGGATATGACTTTGTTATGTCATTTTAAACTTAAACATTCTATACCTGTGTCTGTAATTTCGCAGCCACTCTCTAAATGGAAAACCTATATGTATAACCTATACTGCGAGCTGAGGGTACTGTGGTTATAAAGTAATATATTGCTTATACCTGACAACCGTGGAATAATTTTCAATCAACAATAGTTGTAGTAGAATTCCTATAGATAGCACTTGCAGTGAGCCGCCTGGAAAGCTTGCCTATTGTTAGAAACTGGGTGTAACTATGATTCCGACCCAATTGTGCTTAGTGAAAATCCATTTACATAGTTAAGTGGCAGAGTAGGTAGTTGAATTCCACTCATACTGTCTAGACTTAAGACGCAAGGGGACGACCGCCCCGAAACCGCCTTTCCATACAAACGTAATCCCCATGTTTGTTACACCGACGCAAAATTAAGGCAAGTTAAGTAAAATAAAACTATGAAAATGGATTATATCGCGTATATTGAATTTATAATACATCCCGACGTTTCGAACCCTTTACAGCGTTTCGTAGTCAACGGGTGACATAGGTTATAAATTCAATATACGCGATATAATCCGTTTTTATAGTTTCATTTCATGAGTAACTATCGCGGTAACCGAAGACAATATTTTAAGTTAAGGTAAGTTCAAAATAAATGGGATAGGTAGAAATTATTGCCACATGACTGCAATCTCCTGCAGAAAAGCTCGACTTAATTCAATGATAGCTCGTAAAGTCGTAAACGACGATAGTAAAATTTTGCTAAGTTTGTGAAAAGTTCCGATGTCATCTGGCATGCTGTTAAATATGAAGCTGTATGGGAAATGCTGTGATAACCGCCATCCAAATGTTTTCTAAATTGGACGAGATTATTTTCTAAAAAAACCTAAACAGTAACTACCTATGAATGAATAAAGCCAGTAAGGCTACAACGAGGCATTAGCACAGAATAAATAATAGTACAGAAGATTCACTCTCTAACAAAACGCGTCTATTACTACAGATATGACCGCTAGGAGACGCAAGCGCGATCAGGCGTCTGTTTCGTAGCGGTGCGCGGCAACTACTTGGCAACTACTATGGCTAGACACCAAAATTGGTGTGGGCCGCATGTACTTGTAGCGATGCGACGAAATCGCGAAGTGAGCCACGCCTGGCATTAGGTAAATACTGCGTTATGGTAATCATAAAATCTCTCGAATGAAAAAGGAAACAGAAATCCATCACAATTATCTCGATCCAAATGTTCACGAACATCAAATTCACATATTCGAACCCTCGTCTGAATATTGGAGAAAGCCGAAACAATAATAATTTGTTTAGACGTGCTTGAGTGAGGGCGCTTCATTTTACTTTTAAACCGGATGATCCGTGCCTATCGGCCTGATTCGATCTTTAAAATACGTCAAGACGTAATATTTGACATATCTTAAAGTTCGATTCGGGCCGTATATAATTACATATAGGGTGCCATATAAATTATGTCCATTTCTGTAAAAAAAATAGTTTCGGCACCGATTATAGGACATAAATTTTAATCACCTATTTTTGATATTTTACTGACTGATTCTACCGCTTAGTGTGTTAAACGTTGAATGTCCTATTCGTCGTTCATATTTTTGATGTGCTACATGTTTAATGAAAGATAGTGTTTAATGAACGATTGGTTTTAACATAATTAACAAAACTATGATTTTTCCTCCGATCATTGACAACAAAGCGCCTATAATGGAACCCCCGGTAATGGACTTGTATGAAGTTACCTATGGACAGAAATCATAAATGAATCGTGAAAGTATAGATAACTCGTGAACTTTAAGTTACTCCCAAATTCCAATTTGGAATAACGTTGTTGTCCACATGTCGGGTTACGTTCTACTACTTAATATGCTTTGAACTACTAAAAATGTGTAATTTTGATCTCTTTAAGCCCTGCACTGCCCATTATTGGTCTAGGCCATCTCGCCCATTGTGGAAAGGGCTTAAAGTGCACTGGAGTAACTTCGAAAGCTGGGTAATTTTGAAAATGGCAAATATCTACAAAACTAAAAGCACTTACTGTAGCAACAGTAAGAAAGATGCTTTGGTAAGCGTTGCAGTAGCGTAAGTGTTGCTAAAAGTATGAAGTGCTTCTGGTTTTCCTGGTACTCCGCTTTCGAAGTTACCCCATGCACCTTATAACCACCACAAAAATGCATGTTTGGTATTCTTTTATTTCACAAATATTTTAAAATTTCAGGAACTATAAACAAATTCCGACATATTTGAATGTGATGGAGTCAGGCACTTTGCTGGAAGAAGTAGACAATATAAGTTTTTTAGGTTTATCAATAGATCCTCAATTAACCTGGAAACATCATATAGAGAAGATCAATAGCAAAATTTCCAGTCAATGTTACGCATTATCTATATTATCCGAAACGTGTTCTGAAGATGTTGTTATTAGTGCGTACTACGCAAACATATATTCTCTATTGACGAACGGTGTCATATACTGGGGTAATTCCGTAGACGTGCAGTCCACATTCATTTTGCAAAAGAGGTGCTTAAGAACTATCTATCGTATGAACTACAGACAATCATTGAGAAATATTTTCAAGGACAAAGGTTTTCTAACTTTAACTGGCATATATATATATATATATATATATGAACTCTGTAAATTTATTAAGAGCAACAAGAATTATTTCACAACATTAGCTTCCCTCCGCGACAACCTTCGCTCTCAATATAAGTATAATTTAAAACTACCTCTAGTCCATAATAAAACTTACGATAAAAGCACATATATTACTGCCATCCGCGTCTTTAATCAGCTTCCAGATGAATTGAAAATGTTAGATGGCATAGAATTTATGCGTAGTTTAAAAAAATGGCTTATTAAGAAAGAATTCTATTCACTAAAGGATTTCTTTGAATTATATTCTTCATGATACTGTGTCCCCTGTACTGATAGCTATGCTATGTACGTGTATAATAGTTAAGTGTTTCTTAGTTTTAATTTAGTTTTAAGTGTCCATTGTATACCCGAATTGGGTTACCGTTGAAACTCACATGTATCACACCACATAACACCTCTGTAACACGGTTGTACAATAAAGAAATATCTCATCTTATCTTATCTTATCTTATCTTATCTTATCTAAAAATTGCCCAGGGAAACGTAGCCATGGCAATGCTGCATCGCTGTGTTTCACTGCACTTAGTCACTAGAAAAGGTTGATTTACCGTATAAATTCCGCCCTGTATTTCATCCCCTGCTTATTGTTATTCAACTTAGGACGCGTTTCGAAATATCGTTCATTTAGCATTTATAATTTCGTGATGGTTTAAGGACTCACGACATCCGTTGTATAACGTGTTTAAATATTAATTGATGGAATTTAAACTTAATACAAAACGTTAGGGCGTTTTTCTCTGTACACCTTTTAGGGCGTTTTTCTCTGTACACCTTTTTTGTTAGCTGAATTGGTAACTTTTTTTATTAAATGACGACAATAAGGCTTAGTACGAGTATATAAACCAGGGGGCCAAGTTAGCCAAGATAACAATCGTACATCGACAAACACCAAACGAAATGAAAAAGATGTATCGGGACGACATTTGCTACGAAAAGTCACGTAACTATTTCCACACATTATTTAAGTTTCGATCGGCGTTTTCTATCAACGATAACAAAGATAGATATAACCTAATATATACTCTCTGACGATAATACACAACACAATAACAACATGCCAATCGCTAACGCTCCGTAGCGAACGACACGCAACTGTCACTGTCACACTAATATCGAAGAGTGATAGAGACACAAAAGCGATTCGATGGCGAAGCGATAGCGATTATCACCTTGGCTAGGCCGCCTGGCTGAACCTACTGCATCATAACGAATTACGCTTAAGTTTGCGAGCTAAAGATAAATATTGTAAAGTCATCGAATCGGTTAAAGTCCTGATTTAATTTCAGCCATCAATAAACTCTAAAGGAAACCAATATTTCCGATACTCTTGAATTTTCATGAGAATCGCTAGAGCAAAGTGGCTGAAAACTCGATTGCTGGATTTGATTGCACTGGGCAGAGAGAAATAAAAGCTGCGATAAAATTGCTGTGACATGTTGGGCTACAGCTCATAGACATTATGTTTAGAAAGAAGACGCATGTTCGATGATTCATTACATTTGCAACACCTAACTTGTATAATTTTTTTGATTTCCGATACCTAAGGTTGCGTAGACGAGATCGCTTTAGCGATAAAATCATCTGTTTTTTACTTCAACTTTTTTTGTGATATGGAATAATGAGTACTTGTATTTGTAAGTACGAGTATAGGTAAGTACGCATCAAAATGGAGCCCTGAGTGAGCATCAGATCTAACCAGAACATCTAAAAAAGAATTAAAAAACAAGAGATTCTTACAAATTGATTTCGTTTGAGATTTATACGTTAGTTTGGCGAAGATAGACTTGTGTGACCTTATTACATAAATACTTCTACGGATAATCTTATAAAGTCAGAAAATAAATTGCATTGACCACAAACATAATGGTATAAGTTTTATTTGAGTGGTTTACAAGGGTATGTAAATGTCTGTGCTTTATATATGCAGGTGGATCGAGTTTAAAGCAATTCAATAGAATCCACTTTACGAATGCGGCTTCGAGAAAAGAAAGGAAACACTACTGACTAACAACTGAATAAAACTTCTTTTTTTAGGGTTCCGTACCCAAAGGGTAAAAACGGGACCCTATTACTAAGACTCCACAGTCCGTCTGTCTATCTGTATGTCTGTCTGTCTGTCACCAGGCTGTATCTCATGAACCGTGATGTATTTCTGTTGCCGCTATAGCAACAAATTCTAACAAGTACTTTGCATAAGATATCACCACCCCCACCCATAACCACGGCGACCGTATGGAGTATTTTATGGCAAATATAAAATTGTAATTCAATAGAAATCGTTTTACTAGCAAACTGTTCCGAGAAATAAAACGGACGTTTACGTTTTATTCCCGGCATCGGCTCTAGCCTGGACCCCAATTCAGATTTAACAACTTGTTACGGTTTTGATACTATCTTGAAGATCGCTAATGCTGATTGGTGCATGCAAAATGAAGTGAAAGGTAAGATGCGCGCCAATCGGATAACGAGGGAAGGTCGTATCAAAACCAGTTCAGAACCGTAATAAGTTGTTAAATCCTAATCGGGCTTCTGAAGGGTGTTTTTCCGCCATTAGCCAAATTTTGCTGATTGATTAGATCATTCTAAACCATTTTAATTATGGCAGAAATCCCGAAAACGCAAAAATAATCACTTGAAAATATCGACATATATCTGATCAGCTGAAATGTATGAATCCATACAGTTTTTGAGACTGTGGAGTTGGTCCCATACTAAAAGTCACAAAATGGCTATGGATTAGAAAAACATTCTGTATTTAAGTAGTTATGAATTTTGCAATCTTTTCTTTCATTATATGGATACTTGTAGCAGTTGTAGCTGCTACTGCTACTGGTAAAATGAATTCAAATCAAATCTCGAAAATGGTTTCGAGGATGTCGATTGTCGACTTTACAATAGGTTTCCGAAGACGATAAATAGAGATAGATTGACGATACATCGTTTTCCTCGCAGAATTTTCGTTACAATAATACATAGATAAACGAAACAGATTCAGAGCCATATTGTCCCAAACTCGGCAAACTGTGCCACGCCATTAGTTTTGCTTTGTACCTTGGCCATAATGACGTATGTCGTTATTAAGATCATGGAATAAAGTTGGTCTTGGTTGGTTGGTATTGCGACAATAATAGTAGTACTTGTACTATTATTGTCGCAATATGTAAACAATTGGGGATCGTACACCGGAACGAGAGAGATAACGATACGTGCTCGAATAAATTAGTTAGATAAAACGGTAATAAACACTTTATTGCATAACAGGTACGGAGATGGAACAGATAGGGCCAGTTTATTAAGAGTATTATTGTTTTCAACACGTTCACACAAACACATAACAAAAGAACTATCTAAATTGAATGAAATTTAAGTAATGTCACAATCAAGCGGCAGATGGCACTTATCGCAGTCAAACGTAAAGCTGAATCGCGCTATAAAGATTTTCATTGCGTTTCAATGGGATTGGGAATAAGATGTTCTCAATTATTAAAGCTTTTTTTATGTATATTTTTCGATTTCTTGAAGACAAATGCACCGAGTATTTGTTTGAACTTCACGAATATAAAAAGGATCCCTGAGGATATTTTGTAACTCGCGCTTTTATTTTGTTCTCGGTGATATTACCATTTCGTGAAGTGGAACAGCTGGTGAAGACCAATGATGGCAAGTAAAGCTGTTATGCGAAGTCAATTCTGTTCTTGTTTTGATACTAAGCAATTAATTACTGAGGATATGAATACGTACCTAAAGCGTGATCTATCCAAGCTGTCAAAAACAAAAACTAAGTTTAATTACCTTCATTGCGTAGATAAAGCAGCGCAAAACGTAGTGCACCCTTATGTATTGTATCAGACAGTTGATAACAAGTGCATTGCAGAATAAATTAATTAATCCTTCGTGAGCAAGGCATACGTGATGAGTTGAAACGATCTCACTGAATGCTACAAATTTTAATCAAAAAATATGGAACAACGGCATTTAAATTTAAACTAGTAGAACCAATGGATTGCGTTTGCGTGCCTGTGATGGCACACGAGTAAAATTAAATTATACTGGTTTAAATTAGCAATTATGTTAATGTAACTGTTAAAAACTGGTACCGTCAAATAAATGTATTTTTTTTACACACTAGGACTTGATTTTAGAAAGGCAGAAGTAACCTTAGTGTTGTAAACCGCCAGAATAATGCGATTGAGATTGACTCGCTTACTCAGCGATGAGCGAGTTAAGACTTATAGAAGTTATAGAATTGAGACTAGTTCAGAAAAGTGTAAGTTCTTTGAAATCAGTGGGCAAATAGTCCATTTTTAGGGTTCCGTACCTCAAAAGGAAAAAACGGAACCCTTATAGGATCACTCGTGCGTCTGTCTGTCTGTCCGTCTGTCACAGCCTATTTTCTCCGAAACTACTGGACCAATTAAGTTGAAATTTAGTACACATATGTAAGTTTGTGACCCAAAGATGGACATGTAACGCAAACAAATGAATTTTAAACATGGGGGCCACTTTTGGGGGTTAAATAAGAAAATTAAAAAATAAAGTTTTTCAAACTATATCGTGTTATATATCAAATGAAAGAGCTCAATGTGAGAATCTTAAATATATATTTTTTTACAATTTTAGGATAAAGAATTTAGAAGCTATTCAAGAAAATAGGCAAAAAATGACCATTCCCCCCCCCCCTTTACCTCCGAAACTACGGGGTATAAAATTTTGAAAAAATAAACAAAATAGATCTTTACCTATAGATTACAGGAAAACCTATTAGAAATTGTAGTCAAGCGTGAGTCGGACTTAATTACTTAGTTTTTGATCCGACCCCTACGGGTTTTTTAAAGACATTTCACACTCACGTTTCACATAAAAAATACATTGTTTGTTGTTGTAATAAATTGTGTGTGTTGTACGTCGTCCGACTCGCACTTGGCCGGTTTTTATCTTTTAAAGTGGCAAAGTAACTTAGCTTAACGCATCTCTTGACTTTCTTAAACAATTATTTAGGTTAATATTTAGCTCGCGCTCGTGGTAGTGAGTTTAAAAAAATCTATTTGGCTTGGTAGCAAAGTTTATTTACCTAGAACACACTTAACAATTCATCAAATAACATAATATATCTTACTTAACTAGAAACTTAGCAATAAGTACCAAGGATTAAAAACTATTTTAACTGTAAGTTTTAAGTCCTTTTGTATCCAATTATGTTCCGCTTAAAACGAAAGAAGTCCTATTAAAGTCCTTAGAGCGATTCCGAACTCCGTCATTTATAATAGGCTTTGAAACTGCTGCCTAGTTAAGAGGAAATGTTTAACAAAGGGTCCATATTGAATTGAGGTATTTGTTGTCACACTGGGTGTCGTTTGTATTTGTACAATATGGGCAAGAATAATCTAGATTTAATGCCTAAGCTCCCGGATTATGCACTGTGCTAAAGGACCTGCATTTATCCTTTAAGGCCCCGTGGGTGGGAAGAACCTGAGTTCTTTTCTCACTTTCACTGAGCGTAAGCGTGAATGAGACGGCTATGCGTGCCCGGTATCGCGGATACCATGTTTTTGAATTGTTATTTTCAGTAAGTTTTTACAAAAAAAAGTAATCGATGAGTTGGATTAAAAATAAAATTGAGCAGTTTTAGAAGCAATTTTCATATTTTTATGTTATGTGCAAAAATTGTAAAACAAAATTAAGGTGCGATTTAGATCCATGTTCGTAAAAGTCACGAAATCAGGTTTTGAATCTATGAAGTTAGTACAGAATGGCGTCAAGATTGCTAGTTATATTCTTCGCAACTGTATTATAATATAAAAACTACGCGCTACGATTTTTCAAAAACTCTGCTGGCTGAACCTACAGCCCCTTAAATTGCCAACACAACTAAACCTTCTAATAAGTATTATGATGTCCCTAATTTTTTTGGTACTATAAGAATGAGATTTTTCAAGAAATTATGAACACGGTATATGATTGTTGGAAAAATGCATGTGACACCTCTAAAATATTTGGTCATTTGGCCTTCACTATCTATATATAATGTTGTACAGTCAAGTGTAAAAATATGGATGCACACATCATACTCAAAAATATGTCCCATTATAGCTCTTATGTCAGCGAATTTAGAACTATGGGATATATTTTTGAGTAAGTTATATGCCCATATTTTTACACTTGACTGTACAAACAGATATCGTAAATACGAGAAGGAACTATGTTTGTTTATCATCAGCGTGGTATAAAAAATAAGGAATTTTCTTTAATTAAGAAGAAATCAATCTTCTATTTAATCGCCCTTCTTCATAATCAGCATCGTACAGAATACGGCAGTGTAAAAGTGGCATTAAAAATCGATTAGTGGTTGACAAAAACCTACCGCCACTTTTATAGCTCCTACAAACATTGTAAGTGTGTATTCAATAGAGCGGTTAATCGAGTATTATACGCCTCGATAGCACCTATTTAATTGAAAATTTCTAACGTGTGACTTTATTCTTAGGCGTGAACACATATTAATACCTATCGCATAATATTGGTTGAGTCGTTCAAGGGGAGGTTAGAAGCCGTGGTTATCTGACTGCTGATTAATTTGCTAATGTTTCTATTGTATAATTGTTTCATATTTTTACTAATTTCTCATTTTGACGTATCTTAAAGTTCGAATCAGGCCGTTAGTTGTGATTGAAAAGTTTGGCCAATAACCGTGTACATGAACTAATACAATTTAAGCATCCATAAAACTTTATTTCGTGTTAGCGGTTTATTTATGCCGTAGTAAATGTTAAATCCTGTTTATAGTAAATTAGTAATTACAAGTTATAACACACATGTCATACAAAATAAAACATTACAAAGATCTTAACCTAAACTAGAACCTAACAAACACAAAAACTATTCACAAAATGCGCCCCGCGCCCCTCCAGATGCAAAGGAGCCCATCACGCTCGCCGCGTTGCCACGTTGAACAGCGATGGACAACCTTTGCAAAAGGAACGACCCGGAGCGAGGGTCATGACCACTCTCCCGCAACCGTCTGCCCACTTCCCCAATAAAAGTCTTGGCCTCAGCACACCAACAGCCAGTGGTTTCCACGGCAAGAGGGACAAATAGGTAGTGCGTCAACACCGCATACTTTTCCCGCTTCCGAGCCGCCGCTAGCTCAGCCGCTGCCCCCGCCGAACGCACGGTGCGGCTAATATGCGAAGCAGGTAAAGTGTTGACGCACGTGGCGTCCCAACGCGTGGCGTAGTAAATTGAATATAAATAGGTGTCCATTAAGATTTTACAAGGAATTTTTATTTACAATGTACTACATTTAGTGTGCCCTAGCCTAGGCACTCTGTGAGTTTTAGAGCGCTATTAAAATATAGACCAGTTCACTAGGAAATGGAAACATAATTCAACCATACTTTGCACTGAAAGCTTACATAGTTTGTACTCTACTGAAGTAAGTATGTACTAAAGAATAAACCCCATGATTACAGCGTTTGCCATACATTTACGGGTACTAGTAATCTCTAAACTTACTTGCGCTGAAGATTAATCATTTTTAGGCTCCATGCCTAAAGCTTTTTAACAAATCGATCAAATATTCTGATAACCCTTTTTCTTTTCCGCACCATACTACAAGATTTTTCCAAAAAATCCAAATATATTGATATTCATCATTTGATGACGTGTCACATTTTCCGAGTCTAATCTAAATTGAACCTTAAATTGCAATGCTAACGTGGTAATTTTATTGGTTTTTTAAATTATATGTGGTCGATAAATCGTACTATGTCTGGAAATCGGTTAAACAAATGTACTTCTTACGATCACGTTCTTTAATTACTATCTATACCATTAAACTCCCTTAGGCTGCTAAACTGTAAGTGATATTCTCGAGTTTCTTTCAGGAATATATTGGTACGTAAATATGTGGTGATTTTTTCTTAATGTCTTCAGTCTGAAAATTTTAAATATTAACAAAATGTAACACTGATTTTTTTTTTATATCTGAAATGGCAGGGAAGAACTATTCACTTTCTACTTTGTGTTAGTTAGCCCAGTTTTTTTTTGTTGATATAAATAAAAATAATTTTACAATGTAACACTCATTGAAACCTGTAAAATACAAATTAACTAGCAGCAGGAAATGATTATTTATATAAGCGCTATAAATTTAAATGGATCACGCTGAGTTGTGGTCTCGCAATTTCCGGTGTAAAACCAACAA
Source organism: Cydia strobilella (assembly GCF_947568885.1). NCBI lineage: Eukaryota > Metazoa > Arthropoda > Insecta > Lepidoptera > Tortricidae > Cydia > Cydia strobilella. Next base: position 5,488,900 of record NC_086048.1, read on the forward strand.
AACCTAGATTTTATTTCGTACAGCGATTTTATTTCGTCCTTTAAATTAGTAATAATTACTTTCACTATACACGGTCCTAACTTCTTGAACATTTTTGCGTATTCCGGGTACGGATGTGAAAGCTGCGGTAAGTTTCCAAATTTTTTTAAAAGTTCTCGGATATTTCAGGAAAAATTCTCAGGAAACAAAGCAAACGTATACAGGTAAAGTCGAGTTTTAGGTATTAGATCTGTTTCCAATATGATACTGATATAATATTGATCTGTCAGTGTCAAAAGTGACATTTCTTTAACTAAAAACGTCACTTTTGACACTGACACATCAGTATCTTATTGGAAACTGATCTAATAACTAAAACTCGAATTGGCATGTTTCATTTTTCCTGTTTCTCAGGTGCTGGTTCAAGATGAGCACCAGATTGCTGTTTCGAGCTGAAGCGTCAAAAGTGTAAATAGCCCAAATGATAGCCAACCTGTGGCAGGAGACGGCACCATAAGAAGAAGAAAAAAATGTTAAGTTTGTTAATGTTAAGTTTCTTGACCCTGCCCACTAATTAAAGTTTAAAAAACAAATCTTTGTGATTAAATTTAACAAGGTGTAACTTAAAACTGCTTCCCACCCAAATTTTATTGCGAAAGAATTAAGACGAAAGTGGAGGACCCGCGTGAAATCGCCTTTTCATAAAAACGCAGTGCTCGTTTTCCTCTCTGGATATTAAGTTATTAACATTATTAAAAATATTTCGACAGAATTTGTTGTATATCAAACACAGCTATGCCCCTACGTTTGTTGTTTTTTGAATTATTAATTATTATAAGAGTTAGAGGCATTTAAAATTTTGTATGAAATCTGGTTTTCGCTCCTAATTTTTACAATAATCAATACATCTAAAAAAAGTCTATCGTAGGGCTATAGGTAGGGTAGCTATGGTTAATATAGATCAAATTATTTAATCTATATTAACCATAGCTACCCTATCAAATAATGTCAATATCCAGTGAGGAAGATGCATGGGGACTACGTTTGTATGGAGTAACGGCCGTCCCCTTTCCTCTTAAGCTGATTAAATTGCGGGTAAGCCCCTCTGTTCTTCCCGATATATAATTATAACGCGTGAGAAATTCCGATTCAGAATACCTCACATCTCCGTTGCTTCATATTTAAAGTTCACAAATTATCCTTATAAGTGAGAAACATCCAGAGATCATTAAAACGGATGCCATCGAGAGAGCCGGCCGCATTATTCTCCTCGTTCAATATCTCGGGTAAATTCCAATAAGCACGCGGCCAGTGACGTGCCGGTGGCAATATTGCCATTCCTGAGAAAAAAAACTATAGGCTAATAGTAACCGTTAAGTCACTTTTTTTGTATACCATGTTGGTGGGTAACAAGCATAGGACCCGCCTGATAGTAAGCGATCACCGCCTGCAACTCCAGGGGTGTTAAATACGCGTTGCCGATTCTTAAACTTACACTTCGTATATAACTAAATAATCATGCGACAACGCCACACAAGACTCCCTTGTCGTATTTTATCAACATAATAAGTGTAACAAAATAAGGGGGTGGCGCTTCTTCTAGCTAGAGTTTTTTTTTCCATACAAACGTGAACCACCCTAGGGGGTAATAAAGGTGATGTTCGGATGTCAACTGCAGCTGCATTACTGTTGCGGCGTCGTTGTTGCCGCCGCTTATTCCGTCAATTTCCTTGATAAAATGAGTGACGGAATGAACGTCATAATCGCGAAAGTAATGCGGCTGCGGGCGGGCAACGAGGACACATCACTAGGCCTGTGGAAATTATCGTTCAATCCATAAGCCCTGTTTTCTGTGCGTAATGTCCCGGCTTGTAGCACGAAATTGGGTGTTGCTATAACTGTTCCCCTGGTTTTTGGGAAGCGAATTTTTCGGTCTATATTTTTACTTAATGCGATTTGAACGAGCTCCAACACACGAAAGAGGGTGTAGGGAAATATAATAATATTTTTATAAACAAACTAGCAGTTTGTAGGTATGTCAGCTCTTATACATATTAACGTAAACATTACGTACCTTTTTTACGTACTTACTTAAATTGGTATTCATAACATACCTACTCGTAAGTATATTTTATTACATTCGGAAAGTACAACATTTAACATAATATTCTATTTGGTTTAAGCTAAAAATCCAGAATTATAGTAACTTAAAAGCCTTAGGTATATATCGTCAGGTGACAACCAAAACTCACTATAATTACTAAACCATTATTAAACAAAAATCAACCTTATTTAGGTATTAATATGGGTCACTATGGCTATTAACTTGTGGTAGTAATTAGTAAGTGAGGGAGTGAGTGAGTAATTAGTGAGTTTTGGTTGTACATATATATAACACATCGTTAGGTGTTGAGTCAAGAGTGTACACACAGCTGCAAAAATGCATACCCACTTTATGGATGAAATCACTTATCTTAGACAGTTATTTGTATGACGAGCATGGATATTCGTTTCAGAGTCGTAAACGGATATTTTCATCGTCTTATACCCACAAAAACCCTGTATAGAGCTTACTGTGGGACTAAATCTATTTGGGTGAGATTTATTAACTGTGCGCAGAGAGCGTAGATACTTGCGTCGCCTACATATTGATGAACTTACACAATGAGCTTACGTGGTAATCACACTGATGCGGATCCGCACGCTGGTTCAGTGTGTGAGCGAGACGGCGCTATGCACTTAATAGCGCTCGCACTTCGGAGCTGCCGATCCGTATCCAATGTGAAGCCCTTTATTACCTTATTAGGCACACACACACGTGCTAATGTTTTTCAGAAATCAGTTCTTGTATATGAATTAAATTCAGATATACCGTGACCATAGATATTTTTCCATATACAAAGACATACATACAATATCAGGATTTATTTAGTTAAATAGATTCAGGCTCTGAATTTCTGAAAAATCAAGATATGCCTTTGTGCGAGTATTGGCGGAACACAATAGATATTCTAAATCTAAGTTATGTCGCTCACTGGGGATGCAATCGAAACAGCCGTCGGCTGTACAACACACACACTGTTTGTTCAGCGTGTTTGGATGGATGGAACCACACACACGCACCTAGAAGCCAATTCAAACTTGCATCGTAACATCAAAATTATAGCTAAATGATGTCAGTCACCCGTGCGTCTCAGTAGTTAGTTTGTGCCGGTTCTAGCCCCTCCTCCTCCTCCCGTTCTAGACCAAAACTTTTCCGCTAGGGGGCGCCACTAGTTAGTTTGGCAAAGATCCGTCAGATGGCGCCACTAGTTAGTTTGGCAAAGATCCGCTAGATGGCGCCACTTGCTAGTTCCATAAAAGTCCGCCAGAGGCGCCACTAGTTAGTTCTAAAAATATCCGCTATGAAATGTATAGATGGCGCCACTTGTTAGTTCCGCAATGATCCCCGCTAGATGGCGCCACTGTGTATGTGTAAGAGCGCCTGTTGTTATTTTCATAGCAAATCCGTTAGATGGCGCCACTTGTGAGTTCCATAAAAATCCGCCAGAGGCGCCACTAGTTAGTTTGGCAAAGATCCGTGAGATGGCGCCACTTGTTAGTTCCGCAATGATCACCGCTAGATGGCGCCACTTTGTATGCGAGTTATCGATTCGCTTAATGGTTCTCGATGAAATGTATCTTAGATGTCGCTAGAGTCAGTGGACGTGGAAGTTTTAGTTCCAAAAACATCCGCTACAAAAAGGTATAGATGAGCTGCCGTCCGAGTAGTTCTAAAAAAGTCCGCAGCTAGTAAGGCAAAGATCCGTTAGAGGAAGCTACGTTTCAAAAGTGCGCTAAGAAATGTATAGATGTCGCTAGAGTCAGTGGACGTGGAAGTTTTAGTTCCAAAAACATCCGCTACAAAAAGGTATAGATGAGCTGCCGTCCGAGTAGTTCTAAAAAAGTCCGCAGCTAGTTAGGCAAAGATCCGTTAGAAGAAGCTACGTTTCAAAAGTGCGCTAAGAAATGTATAGATGCCGCCTCGTCAGTGGACGCTGCTAGTTAGTTCCAAAAACATCCGCTATGAAATGTATAGTGTAGTATAGATGCCGCTAATGCCTCGTCAGTGGATACGTGCATCTACAGCGTAGACTATGAATGACGTCATATGGCCCAGAACTGTCACTACAAAGTACGGAATTCTCAGTGCGCGAGTCCGACTCGCACTTGTCCGTTTTTTTATACCACGTCACTTGTTAGTTAGGCAAAGATCCGTTAGAGGGCGCTACGTTTAAAAATGTATAGATGGCGCTAGCAGCACCGAGTACACTTTGTAAGCTAAGTTTGTAATGGAAAAAAAACAAAAAAGTGACGGGGTGGCGCATCCATGCACAGCACAGTGGCTAAGGTCGGATTCGAACCGGCGCTATTCTTTAGCTAACCGGGCTGACGTCTCTGATGCATGATGATGATGATGAACCTCTAGGCCGCCTCGTCACTGTGTAACAAGTTCGAATTTCGAGACTATATGTGAGCAGCAGCAGAATCATAGTGAGACTAGGTGTTGTGTGAAATTCGCGGCAAGTCCGACTCGCACTTGTCCGGTTTTTTTTATACCACGTTAGTGGCAAACGAGCAGACGGCTCCCCGCCCGATGGTAAGATGTTACCGTAGCCTATGAATGGTGTCATATGATCCACAACTGTCACTAAAAAGTATGGAATCCTCGGTGGGCGAATCCGACTCGCACTTGTCCGGTTTTTTTTAATACCACGTCAGGGGCAAACGAGCATACAGCCCGCCTGATGGTAAGCAGTCACCGTAGCGTATGAACGCCTTGTCCGGTTACTCCGGTTCCTCTAACAAAAAGTATGGAATTCTCGGTGCGCGACTCTGACTCACGCTTGTCCGTTTTTTTTATACCACGTTATTCTTTGCAGTTGGTTTTGTCGCTTTTGCTCTTATCAAATGTATGGAGTTTGTAGTTTACCAACCGCAAAAAGGTACAACAAGTTTGTTTTCTTATAGCACGTTAGTGGCAAACGAGCAGACGGCCCCCGCCTGAAGGTAAGCAGTCACCGTAGCCTATGAACACCTTGTACTTACGGTTTTTTAATACCACGTTAGTGGCAAACAAGCAGACGGCCCGCCTGATGGTAAGCAGTCACCGTAGCCTATGAACGCCTTGTCAGGTTTTTTAATACCACGTTAGTGGCAAACAAGCATACGACCCCGCCTGATGGTAAACAGTCACAGTAACCTATGAACGCCTTGTCCGGTTCCTCTGACTAAAAAGTACGGAACTCTCGGTGGGCTAGTCCGACTCGCACTTGTCCAGTTTTTAAATATGCCGTTATTTCCGCCTCAGTTTAGGTATTTATCTGCCGCCGGCCGACCGTCGCGACATTGACGTGACCTAAGCGTGTAAGCGCCGAATTTCACGGCGCTTTTGACCTTTAGTGTGGATATACGTACGAGACTACCAGCGCATTGCCGAAATTTATATGTATATATATTTTAAAATTATTACCGGTACCACATCAGTGGCAATCAAGCATACGCCCCGCCTGATGGTAAGCAGTGTCACCGTAGCCTATGGACGCCTGCAACTTCATAGTTGCTACATGCGCGTTGCCAGACCCTTTAAACACCTACTTACTCCTTTTGAATTGGGAATGGGGAATTGCGCAATAATTTGGGTGTGTTGATATAGTTGGTTAAACCAAATTGTCAGTAAATATGAACAATAAAAACTGTACTCGTCCTTTTCTTTTGGGTGCTAGTACTAGTATAAGACAAAGGTAGTGTGATTCTTTCTATAAGTTTTGAATGATTCACGGAGTTTTGAACAATTCAAAAGGTAATCACGGTCTATATCCCGGTCAATATAAGTCTAATGATTCTTTCTGTCTATGCTTGAAATGAGACAGTCCTTTGGCAAACTATAGGTAGGTTTTACTGAAATAAAAAAAGTTTAAAAGTGAATGAGTAATTATTTATTTACCAATCATTTAGTTATTTTATAATGTCCTCATACAAGGGTTTTAAAATTAATCTCAGATTACCACAGAAAATTTTCTCTTTTAATTTGGGTGTACATATTGTGCTTATCACTAATCAAATTGGACATGTTATCATAGATAGTTTTACTCAAGTCTAAACAGGTAGGTAATAGTATTTATTAAAATTTGACTGACATACAGTTAGTAGCGGCGTTAACATCTTTCAACGTATTCTAAAAGTTAATAAATTTGACGTCACCCAATTTCTAGTCGACTATATATGCTAAATTTGCGTCTATCGACGGGCAAACAAGCAGACAGGTCGCCTGCAAATACTATTGTATGTTTGTACTGGCGCACTTTTCTTTGCAGTTGGACTTTTGTCGCTTGTGGTTATCAAATGTATGGAGTTTGTAGTTTGCCAACAAATAAACAAACAATCAGACAGCCCGCCTGATGGTAAGCTGTCATCGTAGCCTATGGACACCTGCAACTTCAGAGTTGTTACATGTGCATTGCCGACCATGTATTTAAGTACTTGAAGACCAATTATAAAACAAGTTACATATTTGAATTACTTATACTGTTCCAATTCTCATCTTTTTTTAAAGCATGAAAAATGTTGTGTAATTCGTCTATATCTGGATTCGGGGTTTTTTTATTGAATCTTTACTGCTCCATGTGCTTGAAAGTGAATTTGGCCTGCGCTTGTCTGATAGAGTAATTGGGAGAACGTTCAAAAGTCTGATTGGATATTGGTCGGACAACACAAGCCTTCTTGAGCTTACCGTGGGACTTAGCCAATTTGTGTAAGAATGTCCCTATCAAATTAATTAATTAATTTATTTATTTATTGGTCATGAAACCTATGCGATGCTAGTGGAGTTGTTAGCTCATTAATTTGCGTATATTGGAGTTGACCTACTCTTCAATTTTTAGGGTTCCGCACCCAAAGGGTAAAAACGGGGCGCTATTACTAAGACTCCGCTGTCTGACTGTCTGTCTGTCCTAATACAAGTTATATCAACATAAATGGAGGATTCGACACACCGGTAATCCGCTGCATGTTATACAAATAAATAATTTTAAATTTTTGAATTTCTGTTACCACTATAAAAACAATTACTGAAAACAGTAAGTATTTAAGTTGGGCTCCCATACAACAAACGTGATCTTTTTGCCGTTTTTTGCTTAATGGTACGGGACCCTTCGTGCACGTGTCCGACTCGCACTTGGCCGGTTTTTAATATTGAACCTAGCATTCAATATAGATAGACGTGGCGTTCGCGTGCACCCGTGGTCATGCAATGTGGCGAAATTAAAAACACGTTTTAAGATTCATGACAACATACCAAACATAACTTTACATGATTTGGTCGGGTTCTTTGTTACCCACCATAAACCATACTAAATTAATTGTGGTGAATAAAAAAATGTGAGACTGTGACAAGGACAGACAATAATAACGCTTTCTCTGCTACTCCTACTGAAAGATACATAAGACTATCCCGTTTGGTCATTTATAGGTTATGTTCCAAAAAATAACAATGGAGTACGTCATTGAACTCGTTGTGAGGCTGTGGTTCAGTAACAAGGGGTTGGGGTACAATTATAAATGCGGAGATAACGACGAAACAAATATTGCATTCATCTCAGCAATCGAGGCGCTAGCACCTGACGTGGACATTTACAAGTGGGAAGCGGCCCGGAGCGATCTCAAGAAGCTAATCAAAGAACTTCTGGAGCAGAGGTCCATCCTCCAGTTACACTCGGGATACCATGCGGAGGGGCTTTTGCTGGAGGTGCTAAGAAAACACAACATTAGATCATTCCTCTCAGTGCCTCTTAAACAGAAAACTTTAATCTGGAAAGACGCGGGGGTGTGGTTCGTGGAGGTGATTAACCCGAAAATCATAAAAAGAATGTATGTGTTTTTTGACTGCGAATAAGTCTGTGTACCGAAATAAAAAAAAAGTTTAAAGGCGAATGACTGTTTATTTATTTACCAATTATTTAGGTATTTTATAATATCCTCATGCAAGTATGGGGAGCGGGTTTGATATCGATTTGTTAACTGCATAAAAACGCAAAATTCGTTGTTAAGGGGCTCCCTGGCATCTAATACCTTTGATTAGTTTTCTAATGCTTTTGGATCTAATCAATTAACAGCAACGGCTTTAAGCAATATAGTATGCCATATTTATTTCAAAGTTCATTGTCGATGAGATATTTGGCATCAAAGTTGAAAAATTTTAGGCCAAAAGACAAGAACTGAGTTGATCATGACTTGTGCTCTCACCCTCCAATATTCGTGTTAGTTACCTATTATCGATCCACTTAATTTTATGTAAATCGATGACATCATTAAAAAAAATGCTATGCCATGATTAGTAAAATCAAATTTATCAGTTCAACTGGAACAGGAAACGAGTAAATACCCGCTAAATTAGTTGTACCTAATTATATCGGCAACGGCGACCCTAGCTCTGATATGGCTTGCAAAACCAAACTTACTCTTTAAAACTCTGTCGCTGGGTGTGGGGCAGTAAGCTAAAGTTGACCAGAATCATTGTAGGTATAATTATAGGAGGGTTTCGGCCGCGATTTACGTATCTCACGTATCGCATCAAGGTCAATGAGATGAGCGTCTTCAAAATTTTAACACGAGAACACCATTCTGACAGCAGAGAAGCATATATTAAACATTTGTTGGAAGATTGAGGCCTGTCTGCCCATGCATTATTGCATTGCCTTTCTTGGAACTCTTCTACGTACATTTGTCTCTATTAGAAGGTATTTCTGGCCTGTGTACAGTTTGGTAAAATTACATTCGGTGCACGCGTCACGTCACGTGTTCAGTGGGCATGCTAAGGGTAAAAACCCAGGCCTTGAGTTTAGTTAATGCTTGCAGAGAGCGCCATGTGCATTTGGCGTTGCAGGCTGTTTAAAGTTTCTATTGCCGTCTTTTGGCTGGTTTTGTTACACCAAACTGCGGAGGCGTAGGTGATAATGGGCCTCGATTTTGGGTCTTCGCGAAATGTAGCAGGAAATTATTTACGAGGTACGGGCGTGCCACGTGGCGGTCATGCCATGCGCGTGCGTCTGCGGGACGCGGCGGGTCGGGGGGGGGGGGGTTAGTCTCACCGTCTAGACAGCAGCCCACGCATTCCACAAGCATGACGTCATGCGCAGGTGTTCAAGTCGACTATTATGATTATTATTTTTAATTGTGATTATTGCATCATCAATCAAAGACAAGACTGCATATTTTTAAGTATACTTTGGAGGTGGTGGCGATGGGGAATAGAGATAAGGGTTTATGTTAAAACAAAAAATTGGTTTATTTTCATCAAACTTATTCAATGAAAAATATAGGTATTACACAAAATATCGGCGGCATAACACTTGATTTCAGAGTCGATAATATCGCGCTTAAAATTACAAATATGCCGCATTGTTCTGTTTTGGAGTGCAAAAACTCCAGCCGGACAAGAAATATCACACATGGAGGGATTTCATATCATAGCTTATTTCATTATGCAACGCTAGATGTGACTATCTTCAAAAATAAAAATCATAGATGCAATTTCGACATAATTACCTCTACTGTAATGATTAAATTATTGTAATGGGCGTGCCGAGGAGAAGGCCCAGGGGTTCCTGTTAAACGAGCAGTGCGTTGCAGGCTGTTTAAAGCTTATATTGCCGTCTTTTGGTTGGTTTTGTTACACCAGACCAGACTGTGGAGGCGTAGGTGATAATGGGCTTCGATTTTGGGTCTTATGCCCCATCTTGCTCCTGCCATTCGATTATATAATATATAACAGCGACCCGCCCGGGCTTGCATGGGTAGTTGAACCAATTCACACACACATTAGACAACCAAACCTTCAACTAAATTACTCTATTCATAGGTGAAAACAGCATGAAAATCCGTTCATTACTTTTGAGTTTATCGTGAACATACATACAGAATATAGACATACAGATAGACGTTGTTGTTGAGACGTTTGCTCTACGATACACATACCATACTTATTCGGCGAGGTCGAGTGATTGTAGCATATTCAATCGCCTGTATGGTCGGTTTTAATTGTTCTGTTCTAACCTGTTTGGTTGTGATCAGTTCTGTTGTGACCTGTTCTGTTGTGATCTGTTGTGGCCTGTTTTGTTGTGAGTGTTGTGACCTGTTCTATTCTGTCTGCACTCGACCTGGTTAACAAGGCGCAGAAACCCTTGGACAAGCAAACCGCCCTATGTCTGGCCCTCAATACAATAGGCTCTATTATCAAAGGCCCCTGCCGACACACGATATTCCAACCTTAGACAAGGAGCTCTAAACACAATATTTAATTGGTGTACAGAAAACCAACTTGTCCTTTAATCCGAGCAAGACTGTGATCTGTGATGGTACCATTCACAAAGAAACGAAAGCTCGAAAAGCTTACAGTACCAAGACTTGATGGATAAATAATACCGTTCTCAGACTAGATAATGTACCTAGGGAGTCACTTTCTACCAAAAGTTAACTTGGAACCCTCACCTGTGAAATATCTATGTATATAAGTATGTATATATCTATATAAGTATGTATATATCTACATAAGTAGGTATGCATGTCGTTATGCAAGCCCGGGCGGGTCGCTGTTATATATTATATAATCGAATGGCAGGAGCAAGATGGGGCATAAGACCCAAAATCGAAGCCCATTATCACCTACGCCTCCACAGTCTGGTCTGGTGTAACAAAACCAACCAAAAGACGGCAATATAAGCTTTAAACAGCCTGCAACGCACTGCTCGTTTAACAGGAACCCCTGGGCCTTCTCCTCGGCACGCCCATTACAATAATTTAATCATTACAGTAGAGGTAATTATGTCGAAATTGCATCTATGATTTTTATTTTTGAAGATAGTCACATCTAGCGTTGCATAATGAAATAAGCTATGATATGAAATCCCTCCATGTGTGATATTTCTTGTCCGGCTGGAGTTTTTGCACTCCAAAACAGAACAATGCGGCATATTTGTAATTTTAAGCGCGATATTATCGACTCTGAAATCAAGTGTTATGCCGCCGATATTTTGTGTAATACCTATATTTTTCATTGAATAAGTTTGATGAAAATAAACCAATTTTTTGTTTTAACATAAACCCTTATCTCTATTCCCCATCGCCACCACCTCCAAAGTATACTTAAAAATATGCAGTCTTGTCTTTGATTGATGATGCAATAATCACAATTAAAAATAATAATCATAATAGTCGACTTGAACACCTGCGCATGACGTCATGCTTGTGGAATGCGTGGGCTGCTGTCTAGACGGTGAGACTAACCCCCCCCCCCCCGACCCGCCGCGTCCCGCAGACGCACGCGCATGGCATGACCGCCACGTGGCACGCCCGTACCTCGTAAATAATTTCCTGCTACATTTCGCGAAGACCCAAAATCGAGGCCCATTATCACCTACGCCTCCGCAGTTTGGTGTAACAAAACCAGCCAAAAGACGGCAATAGAAACTTTAAACAGCCTGCAACGCCAAATGCACATGGCGCTCTCTGCAAGCATTAACTAAACTCAAGGCCTGGGTTTTTACCCTTAGCATGCCCACTGAACACGTGACGTGACGCGTGCACCGAATGTAATTTTACCAAACTGTACACAGGCCAGAAATACCTTCTAATAGAGACAAATGTACGTAGAAGAGTTCCAAGAAAGGCAATGCAATAATGCATGGGCAGACAGGCCTCAATCTTCCAACAAATGTTTAATATATGCTTCTCTGCTGTCAGAATGGTGTTCTCGTGTTAAAATTTTGAAGACGCTCATCTCATTGACCTTGATGCGATACGTGAGATACGTAAATCGCGGCCGAAACCCTCCTATAATTATACCTACAATGATTCTGGTCAACTTTAGCTTACTGCCCCACACCCAGCGATAGAGTTTTAAAGAGTAAGTTTGGTTTTGCAAGCCATATCAGAGCTAGGGTCGCCGTTGCCGATATAATTAGGTACAACTAATTTAGCGGGTATTTACTCGTTTCCTGTTCCAGTTGAACTGATAAATTTGATTTTACTAATCATGGCATAGCATTTTTTTTAATGATGTCATCGATTTACATAAAATTAAGTGGATCGATAATAGGTAACTAACACGAATATTGGAGGGTGAGAGCACAAGTCATGATCAACTCAGTTCTTGTCTTTTGGCCTAAAATTTTTCAACTTTGATGCCAAATATCTCATCGACAATGAACTTTGAAATAAATATGGCATACTATATTGCTTAAAGCCGTTGCTGTTAATTGATTAGATCCAAAAGCATTAGAAAACTAATCAAAGGTATTAGATGCCAGGGAGCCCCTTAACAACGAATTTTGCGTTTTTATGCAGTTAACAAATCGATATCAAACCCGCTCCCCATACTTGCATGAGGATATTATAAAATACCTAAATAATTGGTAAATAAATAAACAGTCATTCGCCTTTAAACTTTTTTTTTATTTCGGTACACAGACTTATTCGCAGTCAAAAAACACATACATTCTTTTTATGATTTTCGGGTTAATCACCTCCACGAACCACACCCCCGCGTCTTTCCAGATTAAAGTTTTCTGTTTAAGAGGCACTGAGAGGAATGATCTAATGTTGTGTTTTCTTAGCACCTCCAGCAAAAGCCCCTCCGCATGGTATCCCGAGTGTAACTGGAGGAAGGACCTCTGCTCCAGAAGTTCTTTGATTAGCTTCTTGAGATCGCTCCGGGCCGCTTCCCACTTGTAAATGTCCACGTCAGGTGCTAGCGCCTCGATTGCTGAGATGAATGCAATATTTGTTTCGTCGTTATCTCCGCATTTATAATTGTACCCCAACCCCTTGTTACTGAACCACAGCCTCACAACGAGTTCAATGACGTACTCCATTGTTATTTTTTGGAACATAACCTATAAATGACCAAACGGGATAGTCTTATGTATCTTTCAGTAGGAGTAGCAGAGAAAGCGTTATTATTGTCTGTCCTTGTCACAGTCTCACATTTTTTTATTCACCACAATTAATTTAGTATGGTTTATGGTGGGTAACAAAGAACCCGACCAAATCATGTAAAGTTATGTTTGGTATGTTGTCATGAATCTTAAAACGTGTTTTTAATTTCGCCACATTGCATGACCACGGGTGCACGCGAACGCCACGTCTATCTATATTGAATGCTAGGTTCAATATTAAAAACCGGCCAAGTGCGAGTCGGACACGTGCACGAAGGGTCCCGTACCATTAAGCAAAAAACGGCAAAAAGATCACGTTTGTTGTATGGGAGCCCAACTTAAATACTTACTGTTTTCAGTAATTGTTTTTATAGTGGTAACAGAAATTCAAAAATTTAAAATTATTTATTTGTATAACATGCAGCGGATTACCGGTGTGTCGAATCCTCCATTTATGTTGATATAACTTGTATTAGGACAGACAGACAGTCAGACAGCGGAGTCTTAGTAATAGCGCCCCGTTTTTACCCTTTGGGTGCGGAACCCTAAAAATTGAAGAGTAGGTCAACTCCAATATACGCAAATTAATGAGCTAACAACTCCACTAGCATCGCATAGGTTTCATGACCAATAAATAAATAAATTAATTAATTAATTTGATAGGGACATTCTTACACAAATTGGCTAAGTCCCACGGTAAGCTCAAGAAGGCTTGTGTTGTCCGACCAATATCCAATCAGACTTTTGAACGTTCTCCCAATTACTCTATCAGACAAGCGCAGGCCAAATTCACTTTCAAGCACATGGAGCAGTAAAGATTCAATAAAAAAACCCCGAATCCAGATATAGACGAATTACACAACATTTTTCATGCTTTAAAAAAAGATGAGAATTGGAACAGTATAAGTAATTCAAATATGTAACTTGTTTTATAATTGGTCTTCAAGTACTTAAATACATGGTCGGCAATGCACATGTAACAACTCTGAAGTTGCAGGTGTCCATAGGCTACGATGACAGCTTACCATCAGGCGGGCTGTCTGATTGTTTGTTTATTTGTTGGCAAACTACAAACTCCATACATTTGATAACCACAAGCGACAAAAGTCCAACTGCAAAGAAAAGTGCGCCAGTACAAACATACAATAGTATTTGCAGGCGACCTGTCTGCTTGTTTGCCCGTCGATAGACGCAAATTTAGCATATATAGTCGACTAGAAATTGGGTGACGTCAAATTTATTAACTTTTAGAATACGTTGAAAGATGTTAACGCCGCTACTAACTGTATGTCAGTCAAATTTTAATAAATACTATTACCTACCTGTTTAGACTTGAGTAAAACTATCTATGATAACATGTCCAATTTGATTAGTGATAAGCACAATATGTACACCCAAATTAAAAGAGAAAATTTTCTGTGGTAATCTGAGATTAATTTTAAAACCCTTGTATGAGGACATTATAAAATAACTAAATGATTGGTAAATAAATAATTACTCATTCACTTTTAAACTTTTTTTATTTCAGTAAAACCTACCTATAGTTTGCCAAAGGACTGTCTCATTTCAAGCATAGACAGAAAGAATCATTAGACTTATATTGACCGGGATATAGACCGTGATTACCTTTTGAATTGTTCAAAACTCCGTGAATCATTCAAAACTTATAGAAAGAATCACACTACCTTTGTCTTATACTAGTACTAGCACCCAAAAGAAAAGGACGAGTACAGTTTTTATTGTTCATATTTACTGACAATTTGGTTTAACCAACTATATCAACACACCCAAATTATTGCGCAATTCCCCATTCCCAATTCAAAAGGAGTAAGTAGGTGTTTAAAGGGTCTGGCAACGCGCATGTAGCAACTATGAAGTTGCAGGCGTCCATAGGCTACGGTGACACTGCTTACCATCAGGCGGGGCGTATGCTTGATTGCCACTGATGTGGTACCGGTAATAATTTTAAAATATATATACATATAAATTTCGGCAATGCGCTGGTAGTCTCGTACGTATATCCACACTAAAGGTCAAAAGCGCCGTGAAATTCGGCGCTTACACGCTTAGGTCACGTCAATGTCGCGACGGTCGGCCGGCGGCAGATAAATACCTAAACTGAGGCGGAAATAACGGCATATTTAAAAACTGGACAAGTGCGAGTCGGACTAGCCCACCGAGAGTTCCGTACTTTTTAGTCAGAGGAACCGGACAAGGCGTTCATAGGTTACTGTGACTGTTTACCATCAGGCGGGGTCGTATGCTTGTTTGCCACTAACGTGGTATTAAAAAACCTGACAAGGCGTTCATAGGCTACGGTGACTGCTTACCATCAGGCGGGCCGTCTGCTTGTTTGCCACTAACGTGGTATTAAAAAACCGTAAGTACAAGGTGTTCATAGGCTACGGTGACTGCTTACCTTCAGGCGGGGGCCGTCTGCTCGTTTGCCACTAACGTGCTATAAGAAAACAAACTTGTTGTACCTTTTTGCGGTTGGTAAACTACAAACTCCATACATTTGATAAGAGCAAAAGCGACAAAACCAACTGCAAAGAATAACGTGGTATAAAAAAAACGGACAAGCGTGAGTCAGAGTCGCGCACCGAGAATTCCATACTTTTTGTTAGAGGAACCGGAGTAACCGGACAAGGCGTTCATACGCTACGGTGACTGCTTACCATCAGGCGGGCTGTATGCTCGTTTGCCCCTGACGTGGTATTAAAAAAAACCGGACAAGTGCGAGTCGGATTCGCCCACCGAGGATTCCATACTTTTTAGTGACAGTTGTGGATCATATGACACCATTCATAGGCTACGGTAACATCTTACCATCGGGCGGGGAGCCGTCTGCTCGTTTGCCACTAACGTGGTATAAAAAAAACCGGACAAGTGCGAGTCGGACTTGCCGCGAATTTCACACAACACCTAGTCTCACTATGATTCTGCTGCTGCTCACATATAGTCTCGAAATTCGAACTTGTTACACAGTGACGAGGCGGCCTAGAGGTTCATCATCATCATCATGCATCAGAGACGTCAGCCCGGTTAGCTAAAGAATAGCGCCGGTTCGAATCCGACCTTAGCCACTGTGCTGTGCATGGATGCGCCACCCCGTCACTTTTTTGTTTTTTTTCCATTACAAACTTAGCTTACAAAGTGTACTCGGTGCTGCTAGCGCCATCTATACATTTTTAAACGTAGCGCCCTCTAACGGATCTTTGCCTAACTAACAAGTGACGTGGTATAAAAAAACGGACAAGTGCGAGTCGGACTCGCGCACTGAGAATTCCGTACTTTGTAGTGACAGTTCTGGGCCATATGACGTCATTCATAGTCTACGCTGTAGATGCACGTATCCACTGACGAGGCATTAGCGGCATCTATACTACACTATACATTTCATAGCGGATGTTTTTGGAACTAACTAGCAGCGTCCACTGACGAGGCGGCATCTATACATTTCTTAGCGCACTTTTGAAACGTAGCTTCTTCTAACGGATCTTTGCCTAACTAGCTGCGGACTTTTTTAGAACTACTCGGACGGCAGCTCATCTATACCTTTTTGTAGCGGATGTTTTTGGAACTAAAACTTCCACGTCCACTGACTCTAGCGACATCTATACATTTCTTAGCGCACTTTTGAAACGTAGCTTCCTCTAACGGATCTTTGCCTTACTAGCTGCGGACTTTTTTAGAACTACTCGGACGGCAGCTCATCTATACCTTTTTGTAGCGGATGTTTTTGGAACTAAAACTTCCACGTCCACTGACTCTAGCGACATCTAAGATACATTTCATCGAGAACCATTAAGCGAATCGATAACTCGCATACAAAGTGGCGCCATCTAGCGGTGATCATTGCGGAACTAACAAGTGGCGCCATCTCACGGATCTTTGCCAAACTAACTAGTGGCGCCTCTGGCGGATTTTTATGGAACTCACAAGTGGCGCCATCTAACGGATTTGCTATGAAAATAACAACAGGCGCTCTTACACATACACAGTGGCGCCATCTAGCGGGGATCATTGCGGAACTAACAAGTGGCGCCATCTATACATTTCATAGCGGATATTTTTAGAACTAACTAGTGGCGCCTCTGGCGGACTTTTATGGAACTAGCAAGTGGCGCCATCTAGCGGATCTTTGCCAAACTAACTAGTGGCGCCATCTGACGGATCTTTGCCAAACTAACTAGTGGCGCCCCCTAGCGGAAAAGTTTTGGTCTAGAACGGGAGGAGGAGGAGGGGCTAGAACCGGCACAAACTAACTACTCGTCTCGCTCGCGCCAATACATGTACGGACAAGTACGAGCGCAATGCACGCGCAATCGACATCATTTGATGTCACAACTTAAGTTAGAATTGGCCTCCTATATGTGTGTGTGGGTTTCATGAAGTTATTCAGGAGCGTGCCACTGAACGATCAGCCAAGCATGGATGCACTTTGCTTTGGCGATTTCGGTCTGCTCAGAGAATCTCAGCGACTTGCACCCATTGTTACTCTACAATGGGGTTGGCAACTATCAAAGGTTTGCATAGATGGCGCCATCATAGCTTGCCCCTTTTCTATGAGATTCGGCTTAAAGGGCTGGCATCCAGGGCATAAAAGTCCATTAAAAAAACAAAAATTTGACACAATCCTAGGGATTGACAGGACTATGCTGGCGCCATCTGCTAAATACTTCGACCGGCCACCCCCATTACTCACATAGTGCTGTGCTCAGAACGCATAGGCGACGCGACGACGACGTCATGTGCATAAGTACTTAAATTTTTTAAAGCCGCCGACGTTTGACAAATTCAAAAATGTCACACACAAAAATATATTTAATATATTAAAACGGATCACTGACGTGTTTTAAAGTCGAAAATTGCTCGACATGTTTGATGTATAAGGAGGAGCTTCAACGAGAGCACGCGTTGGCGGACCGACGCAGACAGCACAAACATGAGCAATCACGTATGGACAATGAGCAATGATGTGGAGCGAAACATGTCGAGCAAAGAGTGTTTAGCTTAAAAAGAGGTATTGCCGAAGAAAAGTCATTACACATTGGTAGGATTGGCAAGAAATTAGAGCGCCTCCCTTCGGGGACTCGTGCTGATCTCTTGCCAAAGCTATCTGGGGGAATTTTTGCACGTCATCTTTTCCGCCTCTGCCCCGTGTAATAAAGTGTCCCTCGTGTAAGAAATAAAGTATACGACGACTTCCAACCTGTCACTGTCACTTTGAATAACAGTGATTTGAATCCCAGTTGGCTCAATTTGTTTTCTATCGAATAAACACGATTTTCTGAGACATACCATATGTTTATACATTACATATTTGTAATTCCATTTTAAATGACTAATGACTCTTACAATAAAAAGAACTTTGAAAAGCTTTAACACGACTAAGTTTAACGACGTTAAAAAAATCACCATATTCAAAGTCGTTTTAATTTTTTGCTTATTTCACCCGCGTTATAAAAACGATATATCGATAGTTCGTCGACTAGTTTACAGTCGTACTAATTACGCGAAAATTTTGATTGTAATAACAACTTTATGTCTGTACTGCACTATGGTACTAATGACAACAAATTTTTCTCCGTAATTAGTACGATTGTGAACTAGGGTAACGATATTGTCCCCTCATTCACTAAAATCAGCTCAAAAGTTTTGAAGCTTGGGTGGAAAAAGGAAAAAACGACACAAACATACTTGTACATACACACTTTACATAAGTAGATAACTAGACTATAAAAATCACAACATTCATAACCCCTCCCGTATTCGGATAAAAATGCGAGACCTGTGCTTACTGTGATTACGCCATTTTATCTACAAAATAGGAGGCAAGATCATCCAATTATATTATTCCACACATGTGACCCTAGATGATATTTATAATGTGTAATAAGCCACGAGGTGAAGTTATTCTAGACGTTGTTAAAACGCACGAGTGACTATTATGTATCTTAAAGGTTGAACTGGGATTTTACAAGAGTGTGAATATTTCAAGATGATGGAGGGTCACGGCTTCAGATTTCATACTTGTATTAATAATTTAGGGTTGCACCAAAAACTGTCTGTCAAGTTCATTGTTATTTTACTATAGACAGTTCAGGGGGCCAAGCCTAGGGGGAGCTAGATGACAATTGTGCATCCTTAACCGCGAAACAAATAGAAAAATGTATCGGGATGACAAGTGCTACGAAAAGTCACGTGATACATTTTTTTCTTTTCGTTTGACGATGTACGATCAAGCCATGCCAAGCCAAGCGATGTAGCCAATAGGGCGGCTTAGCCCAGGAGATTGTACCTAGCGACCAGTCTAATCAGAGCTGTGTTCACGTTTGAAATTTGATAGCACAATGAAGCAATATGTACCTAGGTATGAAAGCTTCACATATATTTTGTGTATAGAAAACATTATTCACATCACAGTTAATATAGAATTCACGGAACAGAACCCCGTTATTATTTCTTATTCGTTACCCTTATTATGAAGGTAAGGATTAATTTCGCCAAATCCATTCGCCAAATCAGGATTAGAAGGCCAGAGGAATAATTCAACCTTATATTTAATTCATTGTCATTTGCCCAGTTCGAGAAATCTTCCACGAGCTATATCTAATTAAGCTTAACAGAGCACGCCATAATCATCATTTGACCGATTCATTTAATTTTACCTGAAATATGCGGCCTCGTCCACGTCCCGGTTTGTAGCATTACAAAGGACTGTACGAGTGTACATAATATTAATAGTAGATTGTTAACCAAGGGATGAAAGGCACTCATTACTGTCGTGGTAGGTAGAGCTCGAACGCAGTGAGAGCGCCACTAGTCCGAGACTAAAATGGTGCCTTTCACCCGAGTTAAACACTCTACTTTTCATTTCGAATACGAGAAAGTAAAATACATGACATGTGCATTTAAAAAAACACGGCTACAGTAACGGCTTCAGTAGTATTTCTTGAGGGAACTTTCAATTAACAATTTAGGTAAAAATATCGTTATTTATGGAATGAGGAGTTAAATATCAAAATGGAAATTGTACAACAAATCTATTTAAAATCAAAATTTTAATTGCATTTTTAAAAAGAAGAAAAAAACGTACTCAGAAAGTACAGTGCTCTAGGGCATAAAGGTATCATTTTCTGCAATTTTTTTAAATAGAACAACTACGATCCACTTTCAGAGCATGAGAAATGAAATTAAAGTAGCTTAGTTCGTCCCAAGCTTGACTTTACTTCTTACTTACTCCTTTTCTTACATTGGAGTGTTGTACTCGTAGTTGTAATGTTTTTATAGTAGCAGAAGCGGACACAGTGGTATAATTAATTTGTGCAGTGGCTTTAAAACAATGCTCCATACATCAATGTCAGTTGGATCTTAGCTGATTGTAAGGATACGCTCAGCTAGAGTACAGGGCGCGTAGCCAACGTGCCAATCGTTAACGCTCCGTAGTCATCTCTCTTTATCACTTTTCCATACTAGTGCGACAGTGACAGTTGCGTTTTGTTCGCTACGAAGCGTTAACGACTGCACGTTGGCTACGCACCCTGGAAACAATGTTTCATCCGTGATAAAATACACACAGTTAAATCGATTTCGGAAACTTGTTTCTTCTCGAATTACGCTGCAAACTATATATCGTCAACTATAATGGGTGCCTGGGTGGTTGCATATTAGATGAGTTGTGTCTCTCGATGCGTAAACAATGATGATATAGGTATTTCCTTAAAATACGATTATTTATTTCAGATATTTTTTTCTTCACATGACTCTCATAACATACCTATCTATAAATGAGAGTATATGGGAATAAAACCAACGCGATTTTACGTTCTGTTTTTTCACAACCAATGAGAGCTCAAGCAATAATTAATAATAACACGGAATGCGAACAAAAACTGAAATTTCTCATACATATTTATTTTAAAAACCGAGTAAATTTTAGACTGATAAACTGAGCATTTATATGATTGGCTAAACCCGCCTGTAAAGGGAATATTAGAATAGGCGTGGAATTTGTTCGCCTCTGTATTCATCTATTCTATTTTTACAAGCTTTTATTTAACTTGCCCTGTTAGTATGTTTGTTAGTTGATGTGGGTCAAATCTTGGAAGCTAAATTTGTAATTTTGTACGTACTTGTTAAAGCGATTAAGGTTACTACATCTCAAATCAACCAACTATTTATTCTTAATTTTCTCAATTAAACTATAGTTTGTCAAAGGACTGTCTCATTTTAAACATAGACAGAGAGAATCATTACTATCTATGTCTTACACTAGTACTACTTAGCACCCAAAAGAAAAGGAGGAGTATAGTTTTTTTTTGTTCTTATTTACTGACAATTTGGTTTGACCAACTATATATGTAAGTGGACAGTTTTAGTTAAACTTCTTATTATGGCTCCTCTACACGATGGCCCAGCGTAGGCCAGTCTAAGGGTCGCTATGCGGTGGAATGAGATCGCCACGGTGTCGGTTTTTCATCCGCACATCAAAGGTAGTGGGCCAGCGATGGTGCATACGCATCTACATGTGGCCCATTCCATAGTGCGTGCTCTCAATCATCGCATGGCCATCTCGCTGGCCCAGCGCTGGGCCATCGTGTAGAGGAGCCATAACCATCGCATTCGAGACAAAGTAATTTTTACAGATCTATTGTCCCTAATTTTTTTTATCCTATTTTTGCATTCCCTATATTGTTTGTCATAATGAACATTTGTACTATCACTATTATACCCTAATTTTGGGTTCCCTAACATCGTACGGATGTTTTTTTTGCCCTAATATTTTATTTCTTATTGCCTTATTGATTATTTATCCTAATGTCATGTTCCATAATAGTAATTTGTCATAATTATTATTAGCCCTAAATTGTGATTACTCTAACATTTTATGTCCTAACCTTGTTTTCTGGTAGCTGTTTGTTTTCGCGAGGGTCGCAGTTCTAACCTAACCTAACCTACTTTTCTGGCAATGGTTAGTTTTTGCGAGGGTCTCAGGTCTAAGCTAACCTACTTTTCTGGCAGCGGTTCGTTTTTGTGAGGATCGCAGTTCTAACCTAATCCATTTTGTCTGGCAGCAGTTCATTTTGCGAGGGTCGCAATTATATTATAGTTAGGGGCGATAGTTATAGAATAGAATAGAAAATAATTATTTTCTTAAAGAAAAAAGTAAAAATGCTTAGGACAGATGAGTTTTATGACAACCATTACATTATGGAAAATAATTGTTATGACAATTGATCGTTAGGGCTGGTGCCCATTAGGACAAAACAGTTAGGGCAAGTGATTTTAGGACAAACGTTGTTAGGGATCGCGAGGGAGACCCATTTTACATGTAGAAACTTTTAAGAAGTAAATATTTTATAATAGACAAACCAAAAGCCTATATAGTGTTTTTCTATTAGAGGCGCATTTTTCTACGTTATGAAAAAAAGCGAATTATAGACGAATTTGATAACTAAGCTATAGCGCCAATCAAAATGACGCATATAGGCCTTCATCTCAAATTATTCGCGATGTTACGAGCTCCTGAAAACAGTCAAATATTTTCAATGCATGCAGGCATGTCATTCAAAATTCAACCCTTTTTCAAGCCAGCTATCTCTCTAGATTCTAGAGTCTAGAAGGTTATCCAAAAAAGAAAGACATACGCACTCATTTCAAGACGTTATATTTTCGAAAGTGAAATCTAATTTCAACTAAGTTCAAGTCCTAAACTTTAAATTGTAATGTTTAAATGCCTGGAAAAGCGTTAAGACGCACGGATGTAAGAAAAGCCACCATAATGGCTATGACGTCATTAATTTGCGTCATCGCCCAACCTAGACGTGTCACTTCCAAATTAATGTAAATATAAGCTTAAATGTATTTGCAGCATGCGGTTTTAAGGGATTATTCGAAAACATCCCGAAGCTTTAAGGCGCTAAATATAACAATGAATATGCCGGTTTTTGACGTCTTTCTTCACTGAAAATTTTGTATTTGATTATTCCGAACACGGATTCCTAGAAATTCATTTATTACGAATCATCGAACGAATCCCACTTAGCTACCATCGCTAGAATTACTAAGTTATTTTAAGTTTATTTAAGTTTTTCTCTTTATAATTATATTCCTACATATATTTATTATTTCCTTCCCACACTTGTCAATTGTTTCCTGTCGATAAAATCATACTTTTTACCCCACTTTGTGGCACTTAAGAAACCATAATAAGCGAGGACTGAATTTAATGATACTTACGTCTATCGATTTGTCTTAAACGGAGTGTCAGTAAGAATATGCCAGGATCTATAACGATTAAAAGTTAGTTTGCAATTATTCTCATTAAAAAAAATCCTAGTTAATTTGTTACGCCGTCCGATTTTTTATTTTTTTAGTTTACAATTCAGGTACAAAAGTTCTCGTTAAAGCATATTTTTAGGTACAAAAGTCCAAAACAAAGCCCACACAGCCGCGCCAATTAAAATCATAACACGTTAACACTAAATGTTCGCCCGAGTTCCTAAAGACAAATCAGGACAGGACTGGTGATTCCAATGCCTGCTCAGTTTGTTGCCTGAGGTCCACTACGGAACGCAGGACCAGTTTGACAAGTTTGAGCCCTTTATGCCATTATTTTTTTATTTTTTTAGTTTACAATTCAGGTACAAAAGTTCTCGTTAAAGCATATTTTTAGGTACAAAAGTCCAAAACAAAGCCCACACAGCCGCGCCAATTAAAATCATAACACGTTAACACTAAATGTTCGCCCGAGTTCCTAAAGACAAATCAGGACAGGACTGGTAATGCCAATGCCTGCTCAGTTTGTTGCCTGAGGTCAACTACGGAACGCAGGACCAGTTTGACAAGTTTGAGCCCTTTATGCCATTATTTTTTTATTTTTTTAGTTTACAATTCAGGTACAAAAGTTCTCGTTAAAGCATATTTTTTTAGGTACAAAAGTCCAAAACAAAGCCCACACAGACGCACCAATTAAAATCATAACACGTTAAACACTAGATGTTCGCCCGAGTTCCTAAAGACAAATCAGGACAGGACTGGTGATTCCAATGCCTGCTCAGTTTGTTGCCTGAGGTCCACTACGGAACGCAGGACCAGTTTGACAAGTTTGAGCCCTTTATGCCATTATTTTTTATTTTTTTAGTTTACAATTCAGGTACAAAAGTTCTCGTTAAAGCATATTTTTTTTAGGTACAAAAGTCCAAAACAAAGCCCACACAGACGCACCAATTAAAATCATAACACGTTAACACTAAATGTTCGCCCGAGTTCCTAAAGACAAATCAGGACAGGACTGGTGATTCCAATGCCTGCTCAGTTTGTTGCCTGAGGTCCACTACGGAACGCAGGACCAGTTTGACAAGTTTGAGCCCTTTATGCCATTATTTTTTTTTTTTTAGTTTACAATTCAGGTACAAAAGTTCTCGTTAAAGCATATTTTTTTAGGTACAAAAGTCCAAAACAAAGCCCACACAGCCGCGCCAATTAAAATCATAACACGTTAACACTAAATGTTCGCCCGAGTTCCTAAAGACAAATCAGGACAGGACTGGTAATGCCAATGCCTGCTCAGTTTGTTGCCTGAGGTCCACTACGGAACGCAGGACCAGTTTGACAAGTTTGAGCCCTTTATGCCATTATTTTTTATTTTTTTAGTTTACAATTCAGGTACAAAAGTTCTCGTTAAAGCATAGTTTTTTAGGTACAAAAGTCCAAAACAAAGCCGACACAGACGCACCAATTAAAATCATAACACGTTAACACTAGATGTTTGCCCGAGTTCCTAAAGACAAATCAGGACAGGACTGGTGATTCCAATGCCTGCTCAGTTTGTTGCCTGAGGTCCACTACGGAACGCAGGACCAGTTTGACAAGTTTGAGCCCTTTATGCCTCCTCACAGAATACTTTTCTTAACTTTGCAAAATTATTATTTTGATATTAATTATAAAAAACCGGACAAGTGCGAGTCGGACTCGCGCACAAAGTGTTCCCGTACCATTACGCAAAAAACGACAAATCACGTTTGTTGAATGGGAGCCCCACTTGAATATTTATTTTATTCTGTTTTTAGTATTTGCTGTTATAGCGGCAACAGAAATACATCATCTGTGAAAATCACGGTTGATGAGATACAGCCTGGTGACAGACGGACAGACAGACAGCGGAGTCTTAATAATAGGGTCCCGTTTTTACCCTTTGGGTACGGAACCCTAAAAAAAATACACAATACATAATCATCAGAATCAGAATCATCGCATTTATTCGTGATAAACTATGACATACAAAAGTATAAAAGAACAAAGAAATATAAACATAAAAATAAATAGTTTACCACGAAATGGTCCCGCCTCAGCATAATGCTAACCCAAAAGTCAGCGCTGATCTTCCGGCGAAACCATTTTGAGGGCCACGAACGAACGCAGCTGTACGACACGGCCCTATTTTAAAACACAGAACGCGACTTTGCGGCGGCGAATGGGCGGCGATCAGCGCCATCTAATCTGCCGGTGAGATCAAAGAGCATATAATCACTACGTTCTAAGAGACGGAACTCCATAGTACGTATTTGTCAAACGTTTTAGTTTGACCATGATATTAGTTTCCTACCAACATAAAGAAACTCGTTTATAGCACAGATAAAGCTATATACTATCTATATATTTGTCTATGGTTTATAGAAAGCAGTGCTGGGAAAAATCGATAATAGTGAGTTCTCGAAACGATAATAACCGACATGATAGAAAGTAGTGCTGCGAAAAATCGATAATAGTGACTTCCTTAACCGATAAAAACCATCCGTGTGTGATGATGATGATCCTAAACTGATATTTTTTTATCCTAGAAAATAAAACACCAGTGATTTTATAACAAACTTTATTAATTTCTTAAGTATGTACGTATATGCTGTACCTACCTATATTTCTACACACTGAACTGTACAAAAGATATTCTGGTAGAAATTACAAACGGATACACTGTACTCGTAAGAAAATCTAATAAAGGTTTTTTTCAAAAAACTATTCTTAGAATTAATATATTTAAACAGGTTCTGGTAAACACAAATATAACTGTAGGAAGGAAGTAGGAACTGATTAAATGAGGGCTAGCGCGTTTAATTTCGCCGCTAGGGGCGCTAGTGTAGATGGAGGTCTTTCAAAATGTCAAATGCATAGAAGTTTTGGGGGTTTTAAACTTTTGTATCTTTAATATTCACTCCTTATTCATCTTTGTCCACCTTTGATTAATCACGGTAAACAATAGATATAGCTCAATAAATGTTAGTGGTTTAAAAAAAGTGCCAACTAAAATATATGCAAAATTAAACAGGTTGAAAAAATGGCACATACGTTAAAATACCTTTGTAATTATTGGAACGTATTGATTTTATAAAAATAACCATAGAAGAAATTTGAGATCTGTTTTTCTGGACCTACATCTACAGTGGCGCCAACTGGTGACCACAAAAACGGTAGCCCTCATTACGATCACACTTAACAGTCGAACTTAGGTACTACCTACTACAGGTAACTAGCTATAAGCAGGATCTGCTGTGGGCTGTGTGTGTACTGTTATTACGCTATGATCTGATCCTTATTGACCCCTGATGCAGAATGGCTACACAGAATCACAATCTCCAAGTTAATACGAATAAAACAAAACTCCATTTAGTTTAGATCCTACCAAAAAGAGCCCATAGATCTAACGTTAATGAAAAGACTTCTCATCTAACTTAAATGTTGAAAAAAATCTCTATTGTGGGGGCCGAAATCTCTAGTTTTTTTTGGTCAATAATTTATTTATTTAATAAATCTTACAGCTATCCTTACAGTTTCCCAATGCGATAGTGTAGACAGGCTATTAACATTAAAAAATAATTAATTACTACTATAACTATACTACTACTATAACTAGGTATATACATACTTTAACTAAGAATAACACAACACGAACAATGCAACTTTTACAAATTCACTCCCGGAACAATAAAATACGTCATTTCGATTGGCAACTTGGTTAAATGTGCTGGTGGCTCTCATCTCGTCCAAGGGGCCGTGCGCATCAACCCGGTGCGCGCGTGCGGCTCGGCCAGCAGGGGCGGCCTGCGCCTCCGCCACACGTACCGTCCCCAATTGTGCGGTACAAGCGCAGGTACAGTCGCCATCAGATATATCGGAGCGGGCGTGGTGTTCACAATACCTGAACACGCACTCTAACGCTCTGAACGCTGTTGCTGTGTTGCTGCGGGCTATAAATTGTCCCCAAACTCCTCCTTGGTAAACTGCACGGAGAATATGTTTACGTAGCGCATCTTCCATTGGAGGCAGATTCTCTAACTGGAGATTTCTTACTGTAAAAAGTACTCTTCGGCACTCATTTACACTCGTACCTCGTACTTGTACTTGATCTGAAATCAGTGACAAAATGCATAGTGTTAAAAGTATGTCTAGGGACCAATTCACACCTCGTAATTCAAATCTGTTCAGACTTAATATCTCTTACTTGTGATACAAGATAATAACATTTTTTTCCAATATTGGCAACGCCTGGTCAATATTGCCTTGTTTGCCGTATTTAAATCCCTCCGTTACTGCAGCATATGCCTGCCTGAGTCCTACCGCGAACACCGAAGTTCGCAAATTGCGGACATAGTGGAGAGTTAATATGTATCTCATAGGTAAGCGTGCTCCACCGTAGACCGCATCATCACTTACCATCAGGTGGGATCGTGGTCAAACGCCTGACTATTTCATCATATAAAAAAAAATCTTTCTCTTTTACTCAAATTAAGGCGTAATTAGAGTGACAGAAAAGATGCCTGCAATTTGCAAACTTCGGTGTTCGCGGCGGTAGGCCCCTTTGTTCCGAAACGCCCCCCACGTACACGTTTGCACGCGTGGCAGACGAAGCCCCACTGCGACCTAAGCTGTCCACGCTAAGGACGAATGCCGAGGGAGCGGGGGAAGATGAGAATCATGCGCCTTGTAGGCGGGTCATGGCCGTATGCTTGTTTGCCACCGACGTGGTATAAAGGCTACGGTGACTGCTTACCATCGGGCGGGCCGTATGCTTGTTTGCCACCGACGTGGTATTAAAAAAACCGGACAAGTGCCGAGTCGGACTCGCCCATCGAGGGTTCCGTGCTTTTTAGTATTTGTTGTTATAGCGGCAACAGAAATCATAATCATAATCATTCTTTATTGCATTCATGTACAACATTATAATTAAGTAACTACAAAGTTACATATATGTGAAACATGAACCCTGACAGGGTGTAGCAAATAAGTTATTTTGATATTAAGTACTAAAGTCTTTAGTAAATATTTCAACATAATAAGAAAGAATAACAAAGAATAGAATTAAATGTAACATTAAGACAATGGCAACTAATTATATCTATATTATTATATCTACTCCTATAATTATATATACTTACAGAATAGTAATAATATATCATCTGTGAAAATTTCAACTGTTCGGTTCATGATATACAGCCTGGTGACAGACGGACAGACAGACAGACGGACGGATTAGTAATAGGGTCCCGTTTTTACCCTTTGAGTAGGGAACCCTAAAAAACCATAGGCTACGATGACTGCTTGACATAAGGCGGGCCGTATGCTTGTTTGCTACCGCCGAAGTATAACAAAAAAACATAGGCTATGAAGATTGTTTACCATCGGGCGGGCCGTATGCTTGTTTGCCACCGTCGAAGTATTAAAAAAACATAGGCTATGATGAATGTTTACCATAGGGCGGGCCGTATGCTTGTTTGCCACCGACGTGGTATTAAAAAAACCGGTCAAGTGCGAGTCGGACTCGCGCACGAAGAGTTCCGTACCATTACGCAAAAACGGCAAAAAAATCACGTTTGTTGTATGGGAGCCCCACTTAAATATTAATGCTATTCTGTTTTTAGTATTTTTTGTTATAGCGGCAACAGAAATATATCATCTGTGAGAATTTCAACTGCCTAGCTATCACGGTTCATGATATACAGCCTGGTGACAGACGGACAGACAGACAGACAGACAGACGGATTAGTAATAGGGTCCCGTTTTTATCCTTTGAGTAGGGATCCCTAAAAAACCATAGGCTACGATGACTGCTTGACATAAGGCGGGCCGTATGCTTGTTTGCTACCGTCGAAGTATTAAAAAAAAAACATAGTCTATGGAAGATTGTTTGCCATCGGGCGGGCCGTATGCTTGTTTGCCACCGTCGAAGTATTTAAAAAAAACATAGGCTATGATGAATGTTTACCATAGGGCGGGCCGTATGCTTGTTTGCCACCGACGTGGTATTAAAAAAACCGGCCAAGTGCGAGTCGGACTCGCGCACGAAGAGTTCCGTACCATTACGCTAAAACGGCAAAAAAATCACGTTTGTTGTATGGGAGCCCCACTTAAATATTAATGTTATTCTGTTTTTAGTATTTGTTGTTATAGCGGCAACAGAAATACATCATCTGTGAAAATTTCAACTGCCTAGCTATCACGGTTCATGAGATACAGCCTGGTGACAGACGGACAGACAGACAGACAGACAGACGTACAGACGGACAGAGGAGTCTTAGTAATAGGGTCCCGTTTTTATTTTTACCCTTTGGGTACGGAACCCTAAAAAGGTACCTTTATCCGGTTGAATGCTTATGATTCCAGTTTGCAGACAAGCTTGGCTAGTACTCTCATTTCATTTCACGTTAAAATAAGTTTAAAAAATAAATTGCAAACATAGGTACATAATACATCAGTTAGCACCATCACTTATTTTTATTTGTCAGTCGTAGTCGGCTGTTAACCAAGTAGGTACTTAGACCGTTTAAATATCTTACTTTGAACTTTTTATCTGTTTTATACCGATCTAGTAAATACCTACTAATGACCTGCTTGAAGGCATGCATATCGGCGTCCGCGTGAGAGCAAATCTCGCATATCTAATACTACCCAATACCTAGTAAAGAGTCCTCAACTATTAAAGAGCATGCGAACTCGCGAAGACCATCAACTATGAGTTTCTCCAGAAACGTCCTGGTCCTGCCTCGCACAGACAAACTGTGGAATGAACTGTCGCGTGCGGTATTTCCGGATCATTACGACCTTCAAACCTTCAAGAAAAGAGGCCGGCAATGAAATTACAAGTTTACAACCCCTATAGTGTTGCGGGTATCTATGGGCGACGGTAATCTCGTACCATCAGGTGATTCGTGTGCTCCTTTGCCTAATTACAACCTCTATAGTGTTGCGGGTATCTATGGGCGACGGTAATCTCTTACCATCAGGTGATTCGTGTGCTCCTTTGCCTCCTGTATCATATTAAAAAAAACAGGCCAAGTGCGAGTCAGACTCGCCCACCGAGGGTTCCGTACTTTTTAGTAGGTATTTGCTGTTATAGCGGCAACAGAAATACATCATCTGTGAACATTTCATCTGTTTAGCTATCACGGTTCATGAGATACAGCCTGGTCACAGACAGACGGACAGACAGACAGACGGACAGACGGACAGCTGAGTTGTATTTGTATTGTAAAATGACTGTGACATACGGACGAACAGACGGACATGATGAAACTATAAGGGTTTCTTTTTTGCCATTTTGGGTATGGTACCCTAAAAACGTTTACAAATTGGACGGTTTCGAAGAGATAAACTATCTTGAGATCTGTGTGAAAAGACTTAAAACAAAACTAGTATAGTAATCTATGTCAGCATCATTAGTTAAGTTTAAATTAAGCGTTTTTGAATAAAGCATCTTCTATTCTATTCTATTCTATAAATACCTTTTTCACTGTTTGATGCCGACACAGGTACTCTGGCATGTATAGATCTAATCTGAATCTGGTTTGCAGCTGAAATTTTAAAATATTGTAAAAAATGAAGTAACCATTTTTAGATTACTGTTACCTAAGTAACTATATATGTATTGAGCAAGTTACTCAGTAAAATTGTTGAATGCATAGCACCACCTCTTTAGACGGTAGGTAGGTGTATGCCGCCGTTTAATACATGTTTTTAAGTAGTAAGTAAGTAGTAAGTAAGTTTTTATTGTATATAAGAATCAGGTTACATTGCAGGTCGAATATACAATTACACATTCAGTTACACTGAGACTTTTTAATATTTATGTAGGTTTTTTTTTATAAATGTGTGTGTTATCATCTATTTTTTTATCATGATTTTAGGTCTCGCTCGGTTCCAAGTTTGTTTGGGGTTTAAGCTGGATGAAGGGATAACTTCATATTTATATTTTAAAATGTATCTATTGCTGTGCTGGTCTGTAATAAAGTTACAATAAAGTGTTTATTACTTAATCACTTAGTGGGCTACAACTAAAACTAATCACTAATTATGGCTAATAGAAAGTTACCTTGTCTACTTGCAACATGTTGAGGAAATTCTCTTAATTTGGATACTTATTTCCTGTCTTGCCAAAGTCTCTCCGTTCAAAATGATCGCCACAAAGATGACGAATCTCATGAAACTTTTCTATGGGTAAATGAACAAGATCTTCTTTTCCAACTTGTCTACGCCAAGTTTTACACCTGTAAGCAAATTTGTTTTGGCTTCTTTTTAATTGTGTAGGTACCTACTGTAAACATAACATTGAGGGGCACAAGTGATGCAAATGAAATCAATAAGAATCGCAAACATAAGAGGAAGATAGTAGTAGTAAGTAAGTACTTTAAAGTGATTGGGACAGTGTGGCACATCCTGGTTGTAGGTAGATCTACATTTGATTCTCATCTGAGTGAACTGCGTTGTGGATATTCAGCGGCCAATTGTCTAAAGCACGTGCCTTTCTAAACCTTGACGTTGGCGGAATCATCAACAATATCGATGGAGCCAAAAACACCCAAAAATTGATTGGTTGAGATGATGATGAATAATGTGTTGTGTCGGTTTATAAGTACCCTGTACCCTAACTATTAAGCAAACAGCAAATTCAAATTTCAAATAACACACCGCATAAATAGCAAAAAACATTTTTTAAGGAACTTATAAATTGAAATAGACGTCATCTTTAAATGCCTAGGAAGTCTTTGACCGACACTAAGGGCGAGCAGTACGTGCTTGTCCTCTTATTACGGTATTAGGGAGAGATGGACACCGGATTTGAATCGGCGTCTCGGTCGGCCTTCAGCTTACGCGGCTGAAAAATCAAAATGTTTACTGAAATAACTTGTTCCCTAGTTGTATTTTGGAACTTTTTGACTTACCGCTGTTCATGCTTGGGAAATCTGGCAAAGAATCCTACTCGAGTGATTTCTCTGACACCGCATATTTCACAATATCAGTTTTTGCCGGCCATTTTCACTATTTTATAATAGTACGGGTTTCTTTTTCAAAAACACAAAATTCTAAGTACACACAATAATATAAAAGAGAAGCAAATGTGCTCAACTCAATTTTAGAAAACTGATATTATTTTGCAGTTTTTGCACACGAATTTTATATTTCAAAATGGTTGCCGCTCGTATATACGCATTAATGTCAAGTTGGCATTTCATTTCAGCAGTGCTGCCAACGCCACGCCACTGACAAGTAATGACAAATATCTTTGCCATACATTTGTTCGTAACAGGAGAGTTTCCAACCACTGGGTGAGATGTCATGATGACATAGAGGGCCATGTCGTACATGTGCTGATTAATGTATTATTTATATAAAAAAATAATATATAACACTAGTATTTGGTACAAGCAAAAGAAAATCAACGTGATTACATAACAAAAACTAAAAATACAATCTTACATAAGACATAAGAGCATGTGGTATAAAATTTAATGTTGTAAGTTATGATATCTAAGCTAAGACCAAGAAACTAAGCGAAATAATACCTATAGTAAACGTAATACAAGATCCCCTCTTCCCCACTCACCATGCGGTTGATGAAATGGGAATGTACTCAACAGCGAAGCCCGATTTATGCCGCTCGGAAATAAATAAAAAGTTCGTGCGAAAATACGTCAGCAATGTTCAGTATGTGCACTGAAAATCCGCTGATTAAAGAATGCTTCGAGTAATTTCTTCGTGAATTTGCGTAGCAAGCGTATAATTTTTTTTGACAATCGGTATTCATGCATCTTTTTATTGCATGTATAGTTTTTTTAGTCAATATCACATCCTTCACTAAACTTGGTTAAAATAAAACATCTTTCATTTTTCGTTCATAAATGCAGATTAGTCTATGAAAATGTGAAACTATTATTTCTAAAACAAACTATTCGTCCCTAATTTACACAAAAATTTTACCAAATTTGATCTAATAGCAACAGATAGGTAGAAATAGAGGCAAATTGGACCGCAGAAGCACTTTTCTACTCCCTTTTTGGGGGGTAGCCAGGACTTAAGAGGATACACCAGCTGAACCCCTTCTCAGATTTGAAAAAAAAGGTAAATTAAATATCTCCGTCGCGCTGACGGGGACGGCTCCTAAAATTAGTGCGATAAGGGCAACTGTACAACTTAGGCGAAAAATCCTGCGTTAAAATCTCAGAAATCGAGGTTTCGTTCTCGACATTTTGCTCCTCCAAAACTTAACCAATCGTAGCGAAATTTTGGGAAAGGAATGAGAAAGAAATTAACTGTCTTTTAAACTTTAAATGAGATGAAAAATTGAAAAATTTACACCTCCGGCAGAACTCGAGCCTGCGACCATTTTAACACCGGTCCAATCGCTTCTGCCAACTAAGCCACGGAAGAAACAGTCGAGTACGTTTGTATGGAGTAATGACCACTGCTGTTGCCTCTATCTTGTGTTAAAGTCTACAAAGAAAAGCAACCCCCTCTGCATAATACTTAATACATTTTCTCGTTGCACATCAATCACATCATACTTCATAAATAGAACAAGTACACGACTATGAGGGAAGCTTGTAAACTAAAATTGGTTTAAAAGCGTAATTAAAATAATACCACATCCAAGATTAAATTTCAGAAGACGTACGTAAATTAACTTTCGCTGGCAAACGAGACTTGCCTACCTGATTTATATTTCGTTAAAACTTTACAGATCCTGTGCCACAAATTTGGTCAAACTTGACTGGTAAGTCTCATCATTAATATGAATCAGATGTTACTAACATGTTTTAAATGACTTTAAAATTGCAAAGTATCTTCAAACCTTGCAAGTTCTTTAAATATTTTTTTCGATGGGATTTTTGTTTTTAATATTAGGTTCTTAAATCAAGAGACACGCTTTCTTTCTAACGTTTCAAATTAATCTTATTGTGCATCGAGTCCTAGAGCATTGATTACCAGCTTTCGGTATCTTCTCGCTTGTAAGGTTAGGACCGTTGGTAGTTCCTTGATATTTATAAGTGCATTGCAATATGCCTAATTTAAAAAACAAAGGTTATCATTTTCTTTCTTTTAGCTATTTTTCGAACCTTCATGAGCACGGGTTTCGGCGATTTAAAAGCTGATGAAACGGAATGAGGATCAGCTGGACTCTCAGTGTTCAGATATCAGATAGATTTGGATTTTCTGAGGTACCTATATTTTGATTACGAAATCCACGTCAGCCTCGGACACAGCCCAACTATTCGGATTACGAAATATGAAATCGATTTATCTCGAAAATCCCATCCCATTATCATTATCTCGAAAATAATTTAAGTGCATGTGAGAAATGGATTTCCCTTATTATTCGCTAATTGCTTTCTGCCAGACTCATTATATTCAGTTCAGTTCAATAATAATTTTATGGTAAGTGACAGATTTAACAATCAGATTAATATCTGGGAGCATTAATTATCTCTTTAATATTAATATAAAGCAGGCGCGGATCCACCGTTGTGGGCACGATGGGCATGCCCACAACCTTAATTGAGTCCCCGAGTAAAATTACGCCGATTTTTCGCACACGCTTTCGCAGAAATTTCAGTACGCAGAGAAGTTGGCATAATATTGATACGC
Organism: Cydia strobilella; assembly: GCF_947568885.1. Taxonomy (NCBI): domain Eukaryota; kingdom Metazoa; phylum Arthropoda; class Insecta; order Lepidoptera; family Tortricidae; genus Cydia; species Cydia strobilella. Next base: position 5,523,771 of record NC_086048.1, read on the forward strand.
GGATTTACTTTTCATAGAATGATCGTTTTCCGTCACGATTACCCGAGTAGATAAAACCATTGGTCGAAACACCAGTAAGTAGAGTGATCATGTGGTGTTCATTAGAAATTCTTGCATGTTAATATCAGCTGGCCACAGACTCCTAATTATTTGCAAGAATAAAGATTATTTACTAACAGGGGCAATTATTTTTAGCTTGTGGGAGTTATGGGTCTTATAAATCTTAAACATTCACAAATATTAGTACAATTTCCTAAAATAATGCCAGCTTTTAATTTACAGCTGTAGGAGTTTTTTTAGCGTAGTTAGCGTAGCGTTCAATTTTATATTTATCTATGTATAAAAAGTGCTATCTATGACTCAATGAATCAATGTTGTAAGTAATGCAATTGCTAAATGACTAATTTTACTGTAAAATTTTCACCACACCAGCTGGTAAAGGCTGATTGTTCAAAAAGTGATGAGAATGTTAAATTAAATTAAATTAACAAGTTTGGGAACAAATCAAATTATTTTATTAAATATTTTGATTTGTGTTTTTTTAAGTAGTCACACTACTATATATAAATTAAAAATTGTAATAGATGTCATATGGTGGTGGTGGTGTCAGTGGCCTTCACCACTGGAGGGCTTGGTCACTTTTTCTTTAATATATGACATCTATTACAATTTTTAAATTAAATTAAATTATAAGATGCAAATTTTGAGTTGTTTCTTTATGTTAGCTGGTAGAATTGACTTTTAAATGATGATTTAGTTAGAATGATAAATATTTGGATTTTGGATTTGATTTTGTTTGATATCTTACGGTAAATATTTTCTACGGGCTGGTGTGGTGAAATTTTTTGTAACCCTCGCAACGCTCAAGATTCCATTTTTCGCTACTCTAACTCTATTAATTATAAGGTATTCAAAATTCATTTAAAACTGAAAAAATGAGGTGTATATTAAACACGTCAAAGCATGTACTACTGTTAGAAATTTATCTTAAAGATATTTTTTTATAAGTTAGGCAATTATTAATTTAAAAAAAATCTTGAACTTACGTCTTTTTCGTAAACTAAAACTACGTATAAAAAATATTTTTACGCCAATTATTTTAACATTTTATTAATTTACAACAAAGCCGAAATTTCGAGAAAAATGTGTTAATTAATAATTGCCCAACAACAGTAACATTCTTTTCCCCTCACTAGCTCGGAAAGTTGTCGTTTATCCTTCAATACAAGCGGGGAAAAACGCGTTTTATGCACTAGTGGGGAAAGTAATTTGACCTTGGATGGAGCGTGTTTAAGTAGCTTGACAGATAACAAAACGTAAAACGCTCAAGATAATGGTTCGTTCGATATTAATTATCATTAAATGAAATGAAATGAATATTCTTTAATTCAGACCATGTCCATATACAATTAAATTACATGTAAAATTAATATTAAATTATATAATAAATTTCATTTGTTAGTAGCAGTATTAAGCCTTACAACTAAGGTTAGTATATATACACAGCATTCTATTTTATTTTTTTACATACAGTAAATTGGCTTGCCTGTCAGCACATGTATCATAAATAAATGGTTTGAGAATGTAATAAAAAATACCAAATTTAGCTTTATTTAATGATTTTAAGTCATAAACCTTAAAATTCCATAAGAAACGTTTGTTTTTTTATAATGATGTTAAATATAATTCTGAACGCACAAGTTGAGTCGATGCAATTTCAAAACGCATCGTTGACATTTCATACATCAGAAATGTCAACATTGTCAAATTTTTTTTTACTTAAAACCTTTTTTTCACCGACTCGTGTAAAAGTAAAAATACACAACTTCCAGAGTTTTCTGTTATAATATCGTAAAGAAATGAGTGATTCCAGTGATGAAGATGATCTAACGCCTGTGGATGTTGCACTTTCCTCGCTATAGTGAGGTGAAAAGTTTTGTGTTACACACGGGCGCAAATGTATTTTACTTCTCGTGTGTTGAAACACTCGCTACGCTCAGGATTCTATTTTAGAACCACTCGCTTCGCTCGTGGTTCACCTATAGAATCCTTTCGCTTGCTCGTGTTTCAATTCTACACTCGCGGGTAAAATACAACTTTGCACCCTTGTATAACAAATAACTATTAACATGTTTAAAATACACCATAGTTTTTTTTTAATTTTTAAATAGATTTAGATTCAGATTGATTTATTTCATAATATTAAATTACATTATAAATTATTTTAAGCTAATCTATACGAATTTCATAAGTACCTTTAGGAATGTTTTTTCATTTATTAAATATTAATAGTTTATGATATATTGGCAAAAAAGAAAATACTTACCATCCATACTTAATATGATAAATGCGAAAGTCTGTCTGTCTGTGTGTTACCTCTTCACACATAAACAGCTGAACCGATTTAGTTGAAATTTACTATAGAGATAGTTTGAGTTCCGGGGAAGGACATAGGATAGTTTTTATCAAGAAAATTATCCCTTAAGAGGGTGAAAAGCGGGGTGGAATCATGGTGGAATTGAGATAATTAATTAGTTGTCTGATAATTTGTGTGCATATTATGCTCAAATTGAATGATTGCTACAATACTTTCTCCAGGCGCTAAACTTACTCTAGCTGCTGTTACTGATTCCACGCAGACGAAGTTGCGGGCAAAAACTAGTAATATTATAAATTCGAAAGTCTGTCTGTCTGTGCTCTTCACGCTTAAACCGCTGAACCGATTTAGTTGAAATTTGGTATAGAGATAATTTGAGTCCTGGGGAAGGACATATATAGGGTAGTTTTTATGGGAATCGATAAAATGCAGATTTGATAAAAAAAATCACTAACTCCACGCAGACGAAGTCGCGGGCAAAAGCTAGTATATTATATAACTCTTCCAATTTTTTATGTGCTTCGCGAATAGGCCTACATATCTAGACAGTATTTTTAGGAGCAGAATATTTATTTTTCACCATTTGATTTGAACTTGTCGACTACTTAACGAAATCTTCAATAAAAAAAATGCATAAAATCTTACAATAATTGTTCTTCTAATTAACACAGAAGCGAATTGAACGGTAAAACTAGCAAATGTCGTCTAAAAGTTAGATGTTTGGCGAAATGTTGTCTGTGAATCGATAATCTGCGAAACATTGGTAGGGGAATCATTAGGGGGGTACACCTAATACACAACACATGTGACGTCACACTTATACGGTCTATTGAGATCGGGATGATCGTTCAAGAGTCATGATTGTTCATGAGCGAGTTCGTACTCTGACTCGTAATTGCAGATTTTCGTGTGGCTGTGACCACAACCTTTTTTGGGGGCTGGATCCGCGCCTGATATAAAGCCCAAGATTCAAGATTTCATGCCCATTTCTTATGCCTGCCCTCATTTATTTGAATGTCACTTGATGAGCCATAATTAATACTTTATGATTTCTGCGATCTGTACTGTCACCTTGAGTTTTACGCAGCCTTAAACGCTAGCGACTGCGTCAACTCAAACGCAGTGTCAGTAAGAGGGAGACGCATTGCATTGTTAGTTTACGCAGTCGCTAGCGAATATGTCAGTGTCAAACTCGTGGTAAAAATACTGGGAACAATTTTTTACTTTTTTATACCATAAAAAAATATTTGCGTTTTCAATTTTATTTTTATTTTATTTATTTATTTTATTTTATTACAAGGAGATAAAACAGAAGCATACAAGTGAAGAACAATATAGACAGAATATACATAACTATTATAGAATTACTAGAATTGATTGAATATAAAATAAGTAGACACGAGTCTACTACTTATATAAAATATAGTTTGGCTAATACAACTTGTCAGTTAGTCCCTTTCTTTTGGGTAGGTATAACGTATTTTAAGCACAGTCAAATATCCCTATTAAAGATTATGTAAGACACACGAAAACTTTTGTCACTGTAACGCACATTTTTAAAATAATAAAAATCTAATAATACTCTTACTGAACTAACAAGTTCATTAGCTTGGCATTGAAATACATTCGCGTTATATATGCAATAAGACTGCTAATTGATTTATTGAGTGCGAACGCTTTTTATATAAGTGTGCTCGTAGTTTATGTTAGTAAAAGTATGAGTTATGATAGTGGGATGTTGAAAACCCATTAATTCCATTTTGTCTTGCAAAGTAGAATACAAAAAGTATATTCTGAATTTGCAGAAATCTGCTCAAAGAGTGGATCACTTGTAAGTGCCAACCTTTACTCTTACAAATATTATTATGTTAACAAATAAGCCATATATTAATATATACTAATAAGTCAAATTTAAATAGGTACCTAATATTTATTTGTAATATCTGTTCTGATCTCAATTTAGTTTAACCAATGTAAGTTAAGTTTACGTGCTGACGCGATCGCTTGGACAGGTCTCCACGGAAGACCAGCGTCAAGATACCTGAAAGGTAACTTGACATCAAGCTGAGGGGAGACCTTTTCAGTGACGTTTATGTTTTATATTAATAAAAGTGTATTACATTTAAGCAATACTGTAAGCGTCCTGAATAAATTTATTTTCTTTCTTTCTTTCTTCTTTAATTAGTGAGATTATGATGTGATTGGGCTATACTTAATAGGCGTCACTCGAGACTATAACTTAGCCTAGCTATGCATCTGGCAGCGAGTTCATTTCATTTATTTCGTTCTAAAGTCATACGTATCGTTGTAAGTTTGTGTTGTAATTTTCAGCAAAATGTAATTTATGACTTTAGAACGAAATAAATGAAATGAAGTGAATTGAAATGTTGTATATAATACCTATTTAGCGCCCAGCAAACGCCGATGACACGCCCGCCAATTTCATTATCGACTCGTATTACTTTCCATTAACACAAGTTTATGTGCCTAGTGGATACTTGTCCGATTTCACCACGAATGTTGTTCAGAAACTGTTCATACAATGCAAATATGACACGAAACTATTAGAGCTTAATATGGCTTAAAGGACTCGCATTCAATCCCCAATAAAAAAAAGAGTTTAACCTCAGTACACCGCATGTACACATAAAACGACGAAACCAGCGAGGCGAACTAGGGGGACGCAACCGGCGAGGCGAATTATTTATTATATGAGCCTAGTGTCCCACTGCTGGGCAAAGGCTCCTGCCTTTCCACGTATCCCGGACTTGACCCGTCTCACCAGTTCCTATCAAAGGCGTCGAGATCATCTCGCCAACGCCGTCGAGGTTTGCCGTGACCCCTATTTGATGTGGGACCAAATTGGTTGCTATTTTAGCCCACAAGTCATCCGGCATACTGCAAACGTGTCCCGCCCAGTCCCACTTCAGCTTGGCGGCTGTTTCAGCCACGTCACCTATCTGTGTCTATCCGCCAGTGACTAAGACGACAAAGCTAAGCGCAAGGGCACTACTTTTTGAACCCTCATAACTTGGGTTTGGATTATACCAAATAAACAAAATTCTCGGGATAATAAATTCTTGGTAGATAATATGTAAATAAGAAACATTATTCTGAAATTAATTAAATAATGCCATGTCGTAAATTTGCTCAACCTTGCCTGCCATGATAAACGCCTGGCTTGAAAAACACGATGATTCTCTACTAAACTGTGGCCTCATCGAATTCCTAATAATAAAGGATAAAGGCAATCAATCTTTAGGAATTACTCAGACAGCTGTTTGGTATAAGGGAATGCTTTTTTTCCAGATAGGCAATGTTGGGTTGGTTCCTCAAACAAAGATACTTGATTCCTCAAAGTTTTGTAGATAATTTAACTAAATATTATTGTCCGCAGATCTAATGCGATGATGCCAGGCAAGTGGAGCCTAACACTGGCGTACCCCTCAGGTAAGTTCTCTTTCACATAGGCGTCATAGGTAAATGTTTCATTAGGCAAAATGTTGAATAGGTAACAAACAACAATAACAGCCTATTACAGTCTAGTGCTCCCAATTTAGACGAATTTAGAAGGTCCCATTTTAGACGAATGATCTTCAGCCATAGGCGATACTCGTAAAACTTTTGCCTAGATACCATGCGTAGAGCGTCACTTTACCTAGTCTGCAAAAATACCACATTCACGCTTATCGAGCGATATCCTCCACTTGAGAACGCGAAAGGTTTTGTTCTTAGATACCTACCTAATAGATCTGAGGGTAACAACGAAACATAAGTTTATTCACAAGAACAAATGATAAGTACAATAGATGTAAAAAAAACATTATTGCCCAATAATACCTTTAGCCCTAAGGGATGTGAAACTGGTTTTAACCTGACATGACAAAGCCATGTAGGTAAGTAAGTGAACTTCAATTTCTTGCATGCTATGTCTTAATTATTAAGCATAATTGCTATATGCGTAATGGCCAGCCCCTTGCCACTTTGTAAGTCAACAGTTAGTCAAAATGACAAGTAAATAAGTGGAATTAATTATTTATACGGTAGGTGTCCGTGTGCTCGTCACTTGCGTCCTTAGCAATTGGGGTGAGCTCTGGAACGTTTGACTTACTCGGTTTTATATTGATCCATATCATTGCATATTATTTTATGCTTCTTTCCATTTGTTGCAGGCGCGAAAGGATGATGGCGGAATCGCACCCCACCAACTACGCCAACGTAACCACTTTCTACTTCACGCTCTACGATGAAGTCAATAAGCGATATATTAATGACAGCAACAGCACAGAGGTATGTTTTAAAACTTATAAACTAACCATACCTTATAAAAGAAATACGCGTGTTTACATCAGTTGGGTCCAACAGCTAGCAATAATAACCAGGTAAGTTAATAAACAAGACCAAGTGCGGGTAGTTCGAAAAACTCGCGCGCCTAGAAAATGTTGATGTCAACTTTAGCCAGTCTTCTCCGAGACCACGGGACAAAACGTCGGAGGTAAATTCAAAACCTATTTTACGCGATTAAGTCCCGTCGTTGTGAATAATAATAACCAGGTAGTGTAAGAGCGTTTTCACATTGCCCGATCCAATATCGGATGTCGGAACGTCGGAAGGAAGTAAAATGTAAGATATATGTGTTTCTCTGTATTTATTTATGCATTTAATAAATCGTTATTACTAAATATCGCGCAGTCTGGAGGGCGTACTCTGGAGTACCAAGTGGCCGAAGACCGTCTGGACGCCCTAGGTACCGCTGGAGAGACGAATTGCAGAAAGACCTCAGCGAACTCGGCGCCGTCGACTGGACAGAAACGGCTTCGGACAGAGTAGCATGGCGGTCTTTGGTGTCGGAGGCCAAGATCCACTTCTGGTCGTCGCGCCACAGCAGTAAGTAAGTAAGTAGTTATTACTAAAAAACGATAAATAACGCAAAAAAGGCGGACTTAATGCCAATGGCACTCTCCTGCAGCTGTGCTGTGTTTGTATATAAATTCTGCCATGTCGGAGCGTCCCGTCAGCTGCCGGACCGATAATATTTGTTTGTGTGCGTATGTGTTGGCAAAATGCTTGCTGTAGTGTGCGTGACCGCTAAACACAGCACGCGGGCGGCGTTTTTACAAAGGCTATACTAATATGTAGCAGTGTTGGCCGTAATTGTTAATTTTAATTAACCATTGATCAATTGCATTAACCATTAGTTCCGCCATTAACCAATTGCATTACGCACCAATTGCATTAAAGTTAATTCTAATTAAATTTTTGAGACGTTAATGGCCATTAACTTCAATGGCCATTAAAGTATCAAAAAATTAATTAGAATTACTCTCAATTGCATTAACGTTTAATAAAATTAAATTCGTGATATTTTAAAATGAGACAGTACATAGTGGAACTAAGGTTTGGTGCAACATAGGCACGCTCTGTTTTGGTCATCTGACTCGTCTTGATGAGCACTTAGGAGAGCAGTACCCATGATAGAGCTGATGCTGAACCCTGGCAGTACCTAGTGGATCTAAGGTTTGGTGCAACATAGGCACACGCTGTTTTAGTCACCCGACTCGTTTTGATGAGCACTTAGGAGAGCGGTACCCATGATAGAGCTGATGCTGAACCCTGGCAGTACCTAGTGGAACTAAGGTTTGATTGACATATCAGTCAAATTTGAGTTTGAGAATCTTATATGCAAGCACGCAACGTAGATAAGCTTATTTGATAGAGTTTTTTGTCAAGTCGCTGAAAAAGGCCTGTACTCAATGACAAACATTAATCATAAATAAGTCTACCCCGCGCTCCACAGCACTGGCGTAGGCGTTCTGAGCTTGTACGATAAACATCTTATAAGGTAATTTCACGGTGACATGCCGCGGAATCGTTCCCACTCGTATCTGAGAACTAAGTAAGTAGGTACTCGAGATATTTCACATCTGCCCTTCCGCCATTATTCCTAGTTTTCTGCCGTGGTAATCGAATTGGGCATGTATGTATTCAGCTACTCTATATAGGTATAGTTACTACAGGTGGCGTAGCCAACATGCGAATCGTTAACGCTCCGTAGCGAGCGACACGCAACTGTCACTGTCGCACTTATATGGAAGAGTGATAGAGAGAGATGACTATGCTACGCCACGGAGGCTAACGATTGGCACGTTGGCTAAGTCCCAGAAGACTTTAAATAGATCGGTAAATAAGAAGGTCTTATTTAAAACTGCTTTTGAGCTCGTCTAAAAAGCAGACTCTTTAGGCGTCTTGTTCAAGTTGTTCATAATAAAACTTATTATGACTTACAAGAGCCCGGAGTGTGTAATTTCAAGCAAACTCAGAAATATTAAATGCTGTTAATGTTTTATTATTGACAATGCAAATTGATACATATATCATATATGCTATTTACATATATATAGTCCTCCTAATCGACTTCGATTACGGCGACCCCACCCCAGCAATTATGGATTACGCCTATTATGATACACATTGGCAAGCGACGACCTTATTATGGTGGATCAGTGTCAAAGTCATTGCTAAACTTGAAAAACATGCAATATAAAGGAAAATAAAAGTAAGCGAAGAAGTGAAGCGAGACAATTACTTACAGCTAAATAATGACGTCATTTAAAACAAAAGACATGTAGAATGACAATATTATCTGAGAATGTCGAAACAAGTTTTTTTACTTTTGTTTATTTGCTAAAATAAGCTTTTAATGTCACACATGTAAAGTGACATGGGTTATGAAAGTACCGTAAACTGGGGTTACTTAGATTTGTGGGTTAACATTGATCAGCGATATTTAAATTATAAGGAATTCTTATTGCGTATATATATATTCTTTACTTGAAAATAGTTGTATTGTTTAACTAGCCTTATGAACCGTTTTTGCATTTATAACCAGCCTTAAGCACTTTGTAGTTTTTCCTCAGTCACCCGTTGACCACGAACGCTGTAAAGGGTTCGAAACGTCGGGATGAATTATAAATTCAATATACGCCATATAATCCGTTTTCATTGTTTTATTTTATAAGGAATTCGTTTCTGAACGCTTTTAATATCTAATTTCGGTTAAGCATGCCAGCCACATCATAAAATGTTTAAGTTCGCGTTCAAAAATCAACTCCCCATTTCTCAAAAATCGATGATAAATGTTACCCCGCGAATCAAAGTAACCCCATTTTACGGTAAATAACGTCTTGCTACTAACCAGGAAATAGACGTCACGCTCGCAATCAACTTATTTCTCATCTTAATGTAATACGACATCTTAAGAGGATTTCTCTGCAATTTTTCCCTTTACATTATATTTCTGTCTTCCTTCAAAAAGGCGCTTTATGTGTGAAGAATCCATACTAGTTATGACGTTTTGACAGTAGAAGTTATGAAAAAGATTCGTGACTCTAAGTCGGCTTTAACTAACGCGAAATGTGCATTATATGAATTCATACTCTTATACGAAGGTTAGCTTACGTAGGATGTGGCAAAGCTAGCATACCGTAAAATCAGGTTGGCAGACTTTTTTGTACAGCAAATTACAGACGTGGCGTTTCCGTTGGTTATATCCTCCTAGCTTTGTTAGCATGTTACTGTAGGACACACCGCCATCTGACGGATTATTTCACCATAAGTTATTTGACGACCGGTCTGGCCTAGTGGGTAGTGACCCTGCCTGTGAAGCTGATGGTCCTGGGTTCGAATCCCGGTAAGTGCATTTATTTGTGTGATGAGCACAGATATTTGTTCCTGAGTCATGGGTGTTTTCTATGTATTTAAGTATTTATATATAAATATCGTTGTCTGGGTACCCATAACACAAGCCTCCTTGGGCTTACCGTGGGACTTAGTCAATCTGTGTAAGAATAAAGAATGAAGATAAATTTAAAGAAATCAATATTCTCACTGTTGCTTGTCAATATATTTACGAAAATATAATGTATGTAAGAAAAAATATCGACATGTATAAATTGAATAGTGACATACACAATTTTAACACTAGAAATAAAAATAAATTCGCGATTCCGAAATTCCGTTTAAATAGAGTAAATAATATGTCATTTATGGGGAACAGTGTGCGCTTTTATAATAAGTTACCATCTAATTCAACGAAATTGTCAATGAATACATTCAAGTCAATTGTAAAACGACAGCTTTTACAAAAAGCTTATTATACGGTTAAGGAATTCGTAGAAAAATTATTAAAAAATTAGTATATTAAAAAAATTATGTTAAAATAGAATAATTATGTATATATAGTTATAAGTTGACATGTAAAAGAGCTAGCTTAAGCCTATTTACAGAATAAACATTTTGAATGTTAAATGTCCTATAATATTTATTTATAAGTATTTAAAAACATCTTAAAAAACATCACATTACGACATCTACTAAAATGTGTCCCCGAGACTGAACAAATAATAAAATATGATCAAATATGGCGTCCACAATAATAAGGATGCAATAAAAGCGTATTGCCTTAGCAACTTACCATCACAGCACTTATTTATTATTATACCTATACAAAAGTCGTGAAGAAAGCTGAACTCTCATCAACAGTATCCATTTATAAGGAATACGCCGTAGCGAGAAAATTGATAAATCGACAATACTCGCGTTTGAAATACTTAAAACTGTTTGATGTTAAAGGAAGTATCTTCGACGGTTCTTCAGTCTGACGCGCTCTATTGAAATGGAATTCTATTCTTGTCTCGAAGTCAACCAGTCAAAGTTTTGAAACAAATATCTACTTAATAGGTATTTCAAATTAACTGCTGTTTATCAACGCGAGCTGTACCTATTTGTAACGTTTTTATAAAAATGTACCATATTTTCGTAGTAGGGTGATTTCTAATTGCATCCCTTTAGCAATAACACCTTATTGACAATGGCAACCAACAGACTGCCAAAAAATTGCTCATTTACATATTTATTTACCTACTAACAGATTTACTGTTATAGATCAGTGTAACAGGGCATAAATTGAATCGTAGACTCCAAAGAGCAAAAAAAGTCCTTTTAACCGATAATATAAAACGCTCAAATTGGAAGTCGTTTAGCACTCACGGTGAGTTAAATTGTCTAGAAAGTAGAAATCATGTTAACGCCTAAGTATGTACTTATACAAAATAATGGCAAATGGACTAGTCTCTTTTATACACAACTATATTATTATGTTCTATTCAAAAGGGGGTATTTATTTCGAACTATTTTGTAAATACCATCTTCACAAATCAACTGGCATCGAGTGTTTAACAGTAGTTATGGGTGGTAATTTAAGTAAGTACCCAATATAGATCAGGGGGACTATTTTTGAATTTCGACAGCTCAATTTCGTCACTGGAAAATCAGTGAATAGTTAACAGCGACAATCTTTTTTTTTTTTTCAAAATAAGTGTTAATCTTTATACGAATAAAGTCAGAAAAATTCCGTTTATTTTCTGATGTCCAGATAATTTTATAGACGCATAAACTTATACTAAAAAGTTGTTGGCCCTTCTATATATATACTTCGTCTCACCGCCACTCGCGTAACCATAGAGAACGCAGGGCTTTATCTCTACAATGTAATATGAAATTACTCGTCGCTATTCACCGGAATATCTACTTTACAGGCACTTTACATGGTAGTAAGTGTTTAACTCCACTACTATCTGTACTTACAGAATACATGAAAGCAAAGGGTCCACTTTTAACAGCGTTATATTCATGATTGTTTTATGTATGTATAAATAAACTCTTTATTCTACAAAACATCTGTCTATCTAACTATCTGTCAAATCAAGTCAAGGATACAGAGCCTTGAGCATCGCCGTCGAGTCGCTTGTCTATCGGTGTTCTATCGGATACATCCTGGGGAGAGCGCACGGGAACTGCACGACCTGATCCGACCTTCCCCATTCCATCATCGGACATCCAGACGTGGGGAGCGAGTGCACCCGTTCGTCTTCGTGGTCCACATTCCATTTGTTCGCGCGAAACGTTTTGCCTCCTCCTTTTTGGTACGGAATGCGCTCCCGCCATCTGTATTCCTTGATCAATGTGAGCGGGATCGGCGAGGAGGCTGTTACTGAACCGGTGAGCTCCATGTTAGGCCCTGTCTTCACTTTCCATCAGGTGTGACTAGGGCCAATCGCCGATCAGTTCATTAAAAAAAAACTATTCAGATATTATTCAGTGACGATTTCCACCGTGCCGTGGCCGGTTGGTCCTTTTTTCAGTTTTTTAAATCGGCCCAATGATATTATAACTCAAGATATGTTATAGGCGTTCTGAAATTGAAGCGCTTAACCTTATAGAAATTGTACAGCGGGCTTGGCACGGTAGCATTTTTATCGCCTGTCACCATGCGTGTCACGTTCTAACAAGTATGTAAGTGTGAAAGTGACAGGCATAGTGACAGGTGATAAAAATGCAACCATGCTGACACCGCGGTTGCCTTTAGTCGCGCCTAGGCAAGCAAGAAATGTGCACGTTCTAACGAGCTCCCGCATTGCGAAAGAGAAAGAGACAAGCTTAAAATATGTTTAACAACGAGTATGACAAAGGTGTATGAAATGCGAAAATTAATCAAGTATAACAGATTTCTTCGTAGGTATAGAAATAAACATGGAAGTATTTTTTGTTCTCCTTATGTAGGTATATGAGTATATTAACCTATCTATAGTTATACATGTAATATCATTGAATGGGCCTACTCTTCTTTGTAATTCCTCTGATATTATTTAATTACACGTGAAATATGTACCTATCCTAAAATAATATCCACTGAATATATGTTACAAACTGGTTCAAAAGCTAATGAGTGATTTAAGGTGAAAGGTTTAAGGTGAATATGGCGTATTCATGACGAAAATTAACATAGCAAGAAAGCTTAATGAATAACGTTCGTGGAAATTCATTTTAGAAGTAACGTGTAACGTACAAGAAGGCACGCCTCTATTTGTTCACAAAATTAACCAAATAGCTTATAGAAACATACATGTAATACCACAAATTTAAGTAGGTATTAAAATGATGATATAAATTATAAAACGGTTCCGTACATAACCACAAAGTCGAATGAGAATTCCTACGGTGAAATAGGTTCAAAGGCGAAGGCTTCTACTTAGATACACCAGTAAAAATGAGACGGTTGCCTCTTATTATGTTACTGCAATATAATTCATTTTATATATTTAAACTAAAAATTTAAACAATTTATTAAAATTTGAGGCACTCCGGTAGTACCCAAGCTTGACTTAGGAAGGATAGAAGGATATTTTTGTATCTTCTCTCTTATTTAACTATATTTTTTTATTTTATAAATACCAGTGTTTTTTTAATAAAACTACATTATCTCAAAAATAACGATCGGATCGAGAACGGTAAGCCTCTCACTACTCCACTGATAAAAAATTAATAAAACTAAAACAGTCTGAGCAGACTTGACCGTGTACTAAACTAAACACAACAAATACTAAAAAGTACGGAACCCTCGGTGGGCGAGTTCGACTCGAACTTGTCCGTTTTTTTAATATCTATGATTTCTGAGAAATTCATTGCTCGACGTAGACATGGATTCGCACTTATCAGTGACATATCCGGAGCATCAAATAATTTACGGTCTACTTCGTACGTACAAATACTGAAAGATTTTAAAGATGATTTTAACGTTGAATATTGAGTACTGTTTAGGTAAATAGAGTTAGACCATGACAAGTCTGCAACGATTTTGATAGCACACGCAGAGCAAGTGTTATTTACACGTCATAATGTGGTTATAATATGTATTACAACCACATTATGACGTATACGTTTAAAATAACACTTGCACTGCGTGTGCTATCAAAATCGTTGCAGATTTATCTTGGTCCAACTCTAGCTTAAGTGTAGCTTCCCTTGTATGTGTATGTGTGAAGTATGCACTATAAATTTTCATGGCAGTGTTAAGCGTAATAGACCGGGCTCTCAGTGAAGTTCAGTTTGCAAAAATAGCGCGACACAGTTTGACTTCTGATCCTTGTAGTGGAGTTCCTAGGCTCCTAGAAACCCGATGTTGCCGGGTTGAAAAGCGGTGCCGTTACCCCCACTAGCCCTTTGAATTTCCCCCTTACATTTCTCATACATTCGCTATCGAAAAAATCCCACCTTTTGCACAAATTGCACTAATTTGAGTCTAGCTCTAACCCTAATTGAACTACCTAATTAATATTAGTCATCATCATCATTCGCTTGCCCTTGTCCCATTCACTTGGGGTCGGCGCAGCATGTCTTTTTCTTCCATACATCTCTGTCACCCGTCATCTCATCATTCACTTGCGTTAGTTTCATATCATCGTTCACACAGTCCATCCACCTTTTCCTCGGTTTTCCTCTCCTCGTACTTCCCTCCACATTCATTCTTAATACCTTTCTCGTCACATGACTTTCATCCCTCCGCATCACATGCCCGTACCATGCTAGGCGATTTACCCTTACTTTTTCTGTTATGGGTGCAACTTTCAGGCTTCCTCTTATATACTCATTCCTTATCCTATCCATTCTCGTCACGCCACACGTCCACCTTAACATTCTCATCTCCGCTACATGCAATCTCTTTTCATCCGTCACCTTTAGGGCCCAACACTCTGATCCATACATGACGACAGGTCTTATGATCGTTTTATAAATTTTACCCTTCAACCGAAGGGGCATACGGGCGTCACAAATGGTTCCCGTAACCTGTCGCCATCTCATCCATCCTGTGCTAATCCGGTTTTTAATATTAGTATAATACCTAATTAATTTTTAATACCTAATTAACCTAATTAATATTAGTATCAATTTAAATATACGTATTTAAAGCTCCTAAGACCTTGATACTGGAATGAAGCCACAATTTTAAAATAATGAATGAATGTAATAATTAAATACTAATGTGTAAACTGTACACAATAACGTTTAAGTTTTTTACCTAGGAAATGAGTAATAACATGTTTTAAACTTATCAGACCGGAATCAGACAATAGGATGATCAGATAAAATTGGTCGCGACGTCATATTTTACTTAAATTGCTTTGTTTTTAAACTCTGATAGATAAAGAAGGGTGCCATTCGATTCGTCTGAGGGTAGTCTACGTCGTTGGCATCTTACAAATCGATTCATAAAAGCTGGCGTAAATCTGTATTCCCAAAGTATCTTTAGCTCATTTCTGTAGGAAAATTAGATTTCAAATTCCTGTTCCTTAAATGTCCTGAATAAAATTTTATCTACTCATACATCGCTGGCTCTTATCTATTTACTTTCTTGATCTTGTAAAGACTTTACGACATTAAAGGCCAACTTTTGTAAAAGTAGCGGGTACCGTCGAAAAATCGCACGCCCGACTATTTATGCGAACCAAAGGACACTGTAATAGTAGATTGTTAACCGAGAGATAAAAGGCACTCATTTCTGCCTAGGTAGTTTGGTTTTCGAACGCAGTGAGAGCGCCAATAATCCGAGGCTGAAATGATGCCTTTCACCCGAGTTAAACACTTTACTTTTCATTTCGAATACGAGGAAAGTAAAATAAATGTGTTTTTTTAAAACATGACTAAGTATAATTTTTATATCACTTATTGAGGGTACTTTCAATTAACCATTTAGGTAAAAGTATCGTTATGTATGGAATGGGGAGTTAAATATCAGAATGAAAATTGTATAACAAATCCATTTAATACCAAATTTCGTACACATACATAAAATCGTACCTACTTGGAAAGTGAAATGCTCTTGTGCAGAAACGTATCACTTTCTGCACACCTTTTAGAACAACAATGACCCCCTTTCAGAGCATGAGAAATGAAAAAAAGTGTCTAAGTATTATGTTTCAGAAACTTTGATCCTCCTGTTATATTTTGGCTTGTATTAAAATTCCAAGCCTTTTTTCACCAATGTTTTTAACTTTAGGGATCAAAAAAAAATTGAAACTAAATACATTTATGACCCTTTTTTAGGGTTTCGTAGTCAACTAGGAACCCTTATAGTCTCGCCATGTCCGTCCGTCTGTCTGTCTGTCCGAGGCTGTGCTGCGTGATCGTTAGTGCTACGAGTAGAAAGCTATAATTTGGCATGGATATATAAATCAATCAAAGTCGTACAATAAAATGTAAGAAAAAAAATTTTTTTAGAGTACCTTCCCTACACGTAAAGTTGGGGTGTAATTTTTTTATTCGCTTCAACCCTATAGTATTTCATTTATTCATTCATTTACAACATACATTGTGTTTGAATAACAGATATTTACAAAATTAAAAATAACATGCAATAAAATAAAATTCTAAAACTAGCAGTCAGTACATATGAAAGGAAAATAAAAACAATACGATACAATTAGTAAAATGTCAATCATTCTTAATAATAACAAATTTGACTAAATGTTACCATCTGCTACGAATTCGGTTACAGAATAATATGCCTATAGTGTGGGGTAGGTTCATCAAATCGAATCTATCTGTGGAAACTTGTAATTGGCTCACTGCTTCTATGTTATTACCTAACGTGTAACTTCAGCTGTAAGCTTTCCTAATAAATAAAATAAAATAAAATAAAATAAAAATATTAGCAACCTACATTTTTTGATAGTGAATATTTTCGGAAATAATGGCTCCGAAAAAAATGTGTCTTCCGTAAGTAGATTGTTTGACTCGGGTGAAAGTAATCATTCCATTCCTTTGTTAACAATCTTCTATACTTATAGCTCCAGTTTAGCATATTGAGACGGAAGGGTAACTACGGAACCCTACACTGAGCATGGCCCGACATGCTCTTGGCCGGTTTTTAACAATTGGGTACCGTTGTGAATGGAAAATAGGTCATTTACATTACAAATGAAAATAGTCCTCCAGTTCCATTAAGTAGAGTTAAGAACACCGCAAAGCCACAGTATAATAAAGTGGCAAAGCTCTAAAGTTAATAAGTCGGCTGTAAAGTTTAATCCGCAAATACATATACCTACTCCTAGCGTACACCAAACACCAACGTATTTTCTATACTTACACAAACTTGTGGATATTTAATGTTCCCACGTCGGCCGTTAATTATCAGGAAGCAGAGATATATTTGAATTTGAATTGAACTCACCTATGATACTCTTGTACGTATTTCGCTCTCGAATTAATGCGGAAATTCCAACGTGGGATATGGGAAACTATTATTATTTTGGAAGGTGGTGCTGTCAAAGGTGAAGTATTTATCCATAATTCATAATTAATAAATTTATTGCTTTTGTGGGTTTACAATAAAGGTAATGATTAATTATCTTCTGGTGGTTTATTATAAATGTTTACACACATAAATTATGATGTGTGCCTGCACTAACAATTTTTAATCTAGTGAAAAAGCATTTAGTAACGAATGAGCCTTGAAATACAAAATATATAAAAAATACTGATGAGCCTATGTGTGTGTGTGTAACAAAAATACTGAATGTAACATTGGTCTCTAGGTATTGTATTAAAAAAAATGTAGAGAAAAAAATACATATTTAACGCAATAAAAATAAAATTTTCAACACACCAGCTCCAAAAGGCTCTATTTATTTTTGAAAACCTGGGTGCGTAGCTAACATGCCAATCGTATACGCTACGTGGCGAACGATACGCAACTGTCACTGTCGCACGAATATGGAAGAGTGATAGAGACACAAAGGGTGTCGTTGTCTTACCGGAAGCGATTGTCACCTTGGCTAGGCACCCTGATGAGAAAGTAGTATTTTATCCACAAGAGTGGCAAAGTAAGTTGCTACACATTTTGAATTGTTACTTCTTTCCTTTGTTGCAGCCGTTTCAATCGTTCATACTACCATCATGGCGGCAGGCGATATGGACGCTGGTCTTTGCCTTCATGGTGGTGGCGGCTACTATCGGCAACCTCGTCGTCATCTGGGTCGTGCTGGCCAACAAGAGGATGAGGAGCGTCACGCATTACTTCCTAGGCAAGTAATAAATAGTCACACATATAAAAACATTACGCCATTTCTGCACGAGGAGGCCGAAATGGGAAAAGCTGTAGGGAAGATTACACAACCACACACAGCATTATTTTATTTATTAAACTATTATAGTGCCACGATCACATTACTTTTAGAGGTCCGCCAAGACAAACAGTTTGTGTTGCGAATTTAGACGAACTTGAGTGAGGTAAGCCTCCTGAGGTCCCAAGGGGGATATAAATCTTTGAATTTTATGGACGGCAGGCTGGCTAATGGTTCTGTTTATATTAGTGTAAGCAGTATGGAATAGCAACACTGCAATGGTATACGAGTGCCAGACCAGACGTTTTATTTAATGTGAGTTTAATGCTTACAACAGCATACGAAATATAAAATAAAATGTTATATATAAAATGTAGCATTTTGCATGCCATAAGATTTACCAAAGATAGATATAACTCCGTAATAGATAGATACAGTCTAAGGAAAAAACGTGCCTCGAATATCACGAAAATTTGATTCTCGATCAGATGACGCCACTAGCTTTGACCTACTCTCGTATAGAGGGCGTTGACGGTTCCGTTTGTTATTTATAATTTTACCGCATATCAGGGAAAAAACATGGGTCAAAATCATATAAAAATAATTTATGCAAATAAAAAAACATTTATCCATATTTAAATACATTTAACGCATTTTTATAACTATATATATAAATCTTCATTTTTAGTTTTAAAGTATGTCGATAGATAGCAGTGAATTTACAGTGGTTACAAAATTTACTATGACAGTACCGCTCTATCTTATTATATCCTCTTTGGATTTACTAACGGGCGGTCAGAAAACAAGCTGGGTACAATATAAATTATTTTATTTTATTTGTGACATTCTTCTTACAAAAGTTGCTAGCTGCCATCAAAACGTGTCGAATTTCATTCACTCACTTCATATTTCGCAGAGAACTCTATTGCTAAGCAATAAGAGTGACTGGTGGTAACTACAGTTACTAAAAGTAAGTGTGGTTAGAATATTATGTTATGCTTTTGTCTTTACGTGACGTGACACTTGGCCTCTAGAGAACTACACGGCAATTTTTTTATTTACTAGTGAGCGTAGTTTCACAGTTGTGTCTCCGGGAAATTTGCATATCATATTTCTATAATATTTGTAAGAGATAGAGCGTATATTTTATATCAGGTACTTACATATAAGAGATGACAGCCCGGTGTAAAACTGTATAGAAGTAAAATTGAGGGCATTATTTTGGTATTACGGTAAACGTGGGAAACAGACATCACAGAATTTGAAGATAGGATTGGAAAGGGAGAGGGTAGCCCTTTGCCCAGCAGTGGGACACACAAAAAGGCTAAAAATAAAATTAAAATTAAAAACCTATAATCTTATTGTATCTGACGACGATAGTCAAAAATAATTTCAAACACGCTAACGTCGCTAACTTTTGTAGCCAGAAGGATAAAGTTTTCTGGAAACTTGCCAAAAGTCATGTTGGAAACTTGCCAAAGTCTGTTTTAATTAGACACTTATTTAAACCTATCTTATAAATCTACTGTAATCCACAAAAAGGTAGTCAGTCAATTCAGATGCAATGGAGTTAACTACTATGACAAACGAAGACGGTAACGTCACAAAGAATCCATCCCATTAGAATGAGTTTTTTTAAAGTTGAGGGAAAACGTGTGTGATGTTGTTCTTCTCTATAGGTATATCCGTTTTGATTTCATGTTATAAAAAATACGATATCTATCACATACAGCGATTTCCAATTGTTTCAATTAAGATTGTAAAACGGTAATCGTGATTTTTTTATTATTGAATAGGGTGGTCTGATGTATCCTAAGCCCTCGTTAGTTAGTTATGTGGTAATAGGTTTCCAAGCCCTAAGGTTTCACTACGTTGAAACCAATTAACTAAATTCAAACTTATTTCACAGTGAACCTGTCAGTGGCCGACGCGATGGTGTCCACCCTGAACGTGACCTTCAACTTCACGTACATGCTGCACTCCGATTGGCCATTCGGCGACTTCTACTGCAAGTTCTGTCAGTTCATCGCCGTGCTCAGCATATCTGCCTCGGTGTTCACGTTAATGGCGATCAGTATAGACAGGTAAATAACCTTAATTATATTCTTTGTGTTAAATAATAAATTATATACACGAACGTTATTCAATCATAACAACAATTTATACAATTGAGATAGAATAGAGAGCTTGATTATATACAATACTTTTTCTACAAGTCATCTAAAATAATACTTTTTCTACTATAAAACCTAAATAATTAAAGAAGTATCGCAGTAGTACAAAAGACATCAACGCGTGCATAATATATGAATAGGTATTACTCATGAAATAGTCGCGCGTTGGTGTCTTTTCCACTGGACCGCGGCGCCACGTGATTGATCAAATTCATTTTTTTATTTTTTATATTAGCCTATTTTGGTGTCCCACTGCTGGGCAAAGGCCTCCCCTCGTTTTCTCCACTCGACCCTGTCATCGCCATTTTCCCACCATTTGGGGTAGAATGGGTCCAAGTCGTTCCCGTTGACTAAATCGTTTCGAAATGAATATTATATTTGAGTTGGGAGCCCATACATGAAAAGTACCAAATTACAGTATGGTATACCTACGAAATCTTAATTCAACCATTACATTCGACGAGTAGAAAAAATTACCTGTAAAACTCGGTCACATAAAATTATAAAAATGTTATCGATAAAAAATGCATTACCTATCTCTGAAACAGGGCCCAATGAAGAAAACATTATAAGATATCATAGTCTCTAAATATGACCACGAATACATCGTTAAAGCCCTTCGGGCTCCAGCCTCGGTGTAAATTAATAGCACTCTAACTTTTTATGAGACAAAACAATGTTAATAATGTCGAAAAATTCCTCCCAGAGGACATTTTCGCCACTTTTAAGGAATGTCGTTTAATCAGTTTTATTGAACCGTAAATCACCGACGGTACATTTCCACCCGCTGTTCGCTATTAATTAAAACTTCTTGGAGAGAAATGACTAATTACGAGGTCTGGGTAGAGGACAAAAACGGCCTTAATACTTATAAATGGACGAGCGAACGAATGTTTAATCAACATTTCTAGACCTGCTTGAAGTACAAGCGAATCTTCGTCTGTCTTGTTGACCTGGTGAAGACCCGAAATATACTTTTTTTATAATTTTTACAGCAGATTGTAATTAATTATGAACAAAATAAAACTTTATAACATCGGTTTTATTAAGTTTACTTTCAAAATTATGCTTGATTGTCATTATGCTAAAATATTTGAAGATTAACCCCCTTATTCATAACACTACGGGCTTGATTTAGTTTAATTATGTTTTATCCCTTTCTTATACAAATACATAAGTCAAAATGACAGACAAAGACAAACGATTAATAGCTAAATTCAGTCCAGTAACGCGTTTTTGAATACCGCCATTAATATCCTTTCGAGACCCGTCGGCTCCCTGGGTAGTCATATTTACTATATTTTACTGGAATATGGGTCCGGGTCTCGAAAGGATATTTAATCAAGCAAGAACACCTGCATTTAAATGAAATATGAGACATATATTTTGTAACCTGACATTAGGCCTATAGGATGCTTTTTTATCCCGGAATACATCCCTTAACCCGTCTTTGTCCGCGTACTTTTGCAAGTACAAATTATATTCGAGTTTTGAACTCTTAGAGCCGCTTGCACCACCGTTTAAACCTGGAGTTACCATGGTTACCAGTACAATTTGACACTGGGTTAACAGTTTATCGGATTAACCCCGGGTTAGTGGGATAGTGCAAGTGGCGCTTAGAGAAATAAAAGAAAGTTCCAAATTCAAAAGCATCAATATCAGTTTGGGTCTTACGAGGAGGCAAAGTGTAAACCCTGAGTGGACACTCGAGTTGAGTGTGCAGCAGGGCGGGGCGTGCAGCGTGCAAACGTATAGGAGCGGCCTTAGTGCAAGCTGCTCACATCACCTGTGAGCCCGGCGCCACGCTGCACGCCCCGCCGAACGCTCCGCTTTGAGCGTCCACTCAGGCCTTACACTAAGGTGTTGCAATGGGGGTTTAAATTAAGTACGGAAGCGATAAGGGGTTTCTAAATGCAGCGACGGTGTAATAACGCCTTGGCTTCTATGCGGATGAAGTCACGGGCAAACGCTAGTAGATAATAATAGCTGCTCAGCCAACATTTCAATTTGGTACGTTTTTTCACAGCAAAAATAAATAACCTTGTCGTATTTTATCCTTTGCTACCCCTTTTCATTGCCTCTGATTAAAATTCAGCGGAGAATCCGTCCTGAAAGCGATTTTTAATTTATTATAAACAGATAAAAAAATAAAAGCAAGAAAGTCCAGTGGAATTTATTTCGTATTTCGTTTCTTTCTTTGAATTGTAACAGATTCCAAAGCGAATTTTGCCAATGAATGTTTGGCGAGACTTTGATTAACGTCTGGATTCTGAGTTAATGAATTCAAACTTTTTTTTTTTAGCTCAATTAATTATTTCACGAGAAATTTACTGATGGCACGTCGCGTCGTTACTTAGTTTAATAATTTAAGTCTTGTATTTAGGAATTGCATAAGGTGCAGCGGGACAATTGCGACTGGCAAGTTATAAAGTGCAACTTTGACCACAGAAAACTACTATTTACAGTACCATTACTGGCAATCGATTGCCTTCATACTGTAGATTAGTTATCTTGGTTTAATTTTTTCAGAATCACATCACTCAATTTCAGACCATGTGTATGTCATATTAAACATATTAGTAACGGGTCACTCACGTATTTTAAGTCGAAAACGCTCGACATGTTTCACTCCGTACCGAGGAGCGTCACCAGGAGCTTGCGTCGACGGTAACGGACCGGCGCAGACTGCGGGCCGCAGCCCTATGTGTATGTGTATGTCATACACGGCAATTTTATAAATAAGAGATTTTAAAATATGAAACCAGCGTTCTCTGATTTAAATCCCGGTAAGGAAATAAATTATACTTACTCCGTTTCAGAAAGCCATTTTTAAGCACTGACGCCTTAAAGTTTGAAAATAAAGACATCCCAAACATGTCGTGCGTGGTGACTAAATACTGTAAATACGAGTAATACATATTAGAAAAACCGTAAAATTACATAATGTAGACTCCATAGGTTTAAATATCATATTAAATTTAAGCTATCAACTAAAAGGCCCGGGCCGTTAAAAGGTAAAATTTACGATTATAAGTATAAACGTTGACTTACAATAAAGATCCATCTTTTTTGACCTTCTACAAGAAAATCTCTATAAAAAATATACCTAAAACACGTCTTTTGTTTTAAGCCAGTCGTAAAAAGTTATGAAACTCGCACTTGGCAGTTGTGCGTGCACTTATACTCGTAGTATGAATTATCTCAGAAGATTTTTTCGGGCTCGGGCCTTAATCCGTTAAACAAAAGGTATTGTTTCCTTTATCCAGTGGTGACACTGCTTACTGCTAATAGCCGTTCTCACAGAGGCATCTTTGGGTATTTACAATAACTTATCTGACAATTTTGTTCCTGTGTGTTTGTTTTGTTAAAGTTATTTCAGTAATATTGGAACTTAATAATATAATGCATTCATCAGATACGTTGCTATCATCAGCCCACTCCGCCCACGATTGGGCAAGCGGGCAACGCTGGGCATCGCTGCTGCCATCTGGGCTGGCAGTTCTCTCATCAGCAGTCCCAACCTTGTGTACTTCACTACCGACACAGTTGACCTACCGGATGGGACTAGAAGGTAAACCGATAGACTCTACGAGTATAATCTGGTACATATAGTTTTCGCTATATAGGCAGCAGCCACATAGGTAGTTCTCTCACCAGTAGCCCAAACCACATGAATTTCACAACCTACAGTCGCCATCAGATATATCGGAGCGGCCGAGTCGCTCACAAATATCTGAACACACCTCTATTGTCATGGCGCTAGGTGCATGCGTGTTCAGATATTTTTGAGTCCGTCGGCCGCTCCGATATATCTGATGGCGACTGTACAAGGTTCCTCCTCCCGGAAAACTATTTGTAGATACAGTTATTGAAGTAAAACTTCTTTAGGCGCGACTAGCTGAGGGTAACTCAGATTTTTTTCAGACGGAAGTAACGCTCAGTAGTGACATGCAGGACACACGTCAAAGTGCCAACATAGCGATAAACGTCAAAGAAGTTTTACTTCGCGCGTAAAGATTACACGCACACACTTTTTTAGAACAGGTCGCCTTGCAGCATTATCTTTAGCCGCATGACAATTAAAGGCATCAAATCTATTACCAAATTTATATCAAAACTGTTTGTGTTCTTTTTTTGTATTACCTATAGTACTTTTTTATAGTTTAAACTATAAAACCTTTTTGACATGTTATACATTTTACAGACGCGTATGCTTCGCGAAATGGCCAGATTACAACAAAGCTCCTGTTTCACTGTATGACTACTAGTAAGTATATTTTTACATAGGTCAATAGGTACCTATTGGAAAATTCAGCGTTTCTTATAAATCATACCATAAAACAACAATGACAACGCGATAGCACGGATCAAACGAACCTTCGTACCCTACATAGGTTTTAAAGGGAACACGTCAATTATTCATTGGCAAGCATCATTCAACTATTTATGAACAAGTTTCTGAAACCACGTTTTAAAATTAAAAATGACAAATTAAAGTACCATCCATCATCCATATCACATGTATGAAATAAACATTTCCATTTCGACACTATAAAAATTACGCAGGCACATCTGACTATAGTATGAATCTTCTGAAATGATTTTTACGCCTAAGACCCTAATCTGTTAAACGAAAGCCATTGTTTCTTTTAAGTGAGCGGTCGGCCATTGTGTGCCATTGTTAGACACAATGGCACGCGCCGTGGCACGCGCTCAGAGACAAATGGCCGACCGCACGCACAAAAGATACAATGGCTTTTGTTTAACAGATTAGGGTCTTAGACGTAAAAATCATTTGAGAAGATTTATACTATACACTATCACACCCCATTCGAAACCGCGTACGCTACGCACGTCCTGAACCTAATAACACTATAAATCAGAAAGGATACTAGACACATTTTTCGCTTACAAAATACGAGTACCTACAGTGAAAAAGCTGCATTGCATGAAAATAAAATATAACATATTTTCTTACGACTTTTCAAAATAATAGAGCATATTCAGAGACGTGTTCATTCATTATTGTCGATATGAAATTAATATCATATTTTATATGGATGTAATATCATTTTAGTACCTATAAAATGTAAATTTTCTGCTACCTTAACGTGTATAATAATTCTATTTTTGAACTCGATTGACACGTGTAGTCAAATTAAAAAGTTGTCGGTTTTTTTTTCACAGTTACAACGTAGCGTACATGATCCTGACGTATTTTGTGCCGATCATATCCATGATGTACACATACGCTCGTGTCGGCATCGAGCTGTGGGGCTCTAAGTCCATCGGCGAGTGCACACAGGCGCAGCTGGAGAGCGTCAAGAGCAAAAGAAGGGTTTGTACTCGTAAATAGTTGCAACAATTAAATCTCTTCTTCTTCCTCAGCGAGTATGCGCCTACTGTTGGGCATATGCCTCTCCAAATCTCCTCAAAGCAGCCCGATTTGCTGCTTCTCTCCTCCAGAGCGGGCCCGCAATCTTTTTAATGTTATCCTCCCATCTTGTTGGAGGTCTGTGATCTGGTCTTTTTTAAACGAGGCCTCCACGCTAGGACACGCTTGCTCTATCTCCTATCATCTCTGCGACATACGTGTCCGGCCCGGGCCCATTTCAGGGTTGCAATCCGTCGGCCGATGTCTACCACTTTGGTCCGTCGCCGGATCTCCTCCTTTCGGATTTTATCGCAGAGAGATATACCGAGCATACTGCGTTCCATCGCTCTTTGTGCAACTTTGATCCTCTTCATTCCACACATCGTTAACGTCCACGTCTCGCAAGCGTAGATCATGGCGGGCAGTACACAATTACAATTAAATACCATACGACAAGTTAGCGCCTAGCGACATCATCGTCATCATGTTTCGTTCTAGTCAGATGTAGGTTTTTTTGGAGATTTAATCAACAGCAAAGTTGCTCGAACAAGATGTTTGTTCAACATGACTTTACCTCTCCCCTCTCCTCAATCAATAACACTTGATTGGTAAAACTGTCAATGGTTGAGATACAAATTTTGCCGACAAAACATTTTTCCAACCGCTTTGACCCAGTTTTATTTATACCTACTCCAAGGAAAAAAGCTACAAAAGAAAAGGCCTTCAAAATTACATTACAAGGGCGTTTAATTTCATCTATTTACCATATAAGGAATAAACGAGTACATAACACGTCCAACTGTCCCGTGTTCTAAATTAGAAATTTCTACGTTGTCGTTTTATCAAGACAAATGTATGTTTGGCAGTACGTTGTTTGGTTTGTTTAGTAGCATGGTCGCATTTTTATCGCCTGCCACCATACCTGGCACGTTCTAACAAGTATATAAGTGCGAATGTGACGCATGACACGACAGGCGATAAAACGCGATGATACCGCCATTCTGGAGTTCGTCTAAGCTGATTCTGCACTGCACCGACTTTGACAGAACAAAAGCAGGATATGTCACTGTATCTATTTAAATTTCAAATAGACATTCCCGCTGCGAGAGTTAGTCAGGTGAAGACAAAATGAAACAGCGACCAAGCACCCGCCACTTTTTCGGGTAAACTAAGTAAAGTAATCCTAACTAAAATTTATGACGTGCCTATTTATTTTGCGTTTTAGGACCGATTTTGATGAAGGTAGTCGTTTTGTGTTTAATTTATAGCAAATTTTAATACTTTGGTGTGATTTAGTTTTGGTTTATTGTTTTAAGTCGGGGGTTAAGGGTATTGGCTGACAATATGGTGTCTGACGAGGGTCGTTAGGTTCGTAAAGGATTGCTACGATTATTTATCGACAGCGAATCTAGCGTAAAAACAATAGTTGTTTTTGCTTCTAAAGTTTATTTAAAATAGCGTTCACGTACGTTTGTTCTTGTCTTGAAGCGAGAAACGACAACACGACTTAACGTCGGACATTGACCTTTAAATGTAACATACACGACAACACAACACGGTCAGCGACGGAGACCGTATAAAGCGACAGATGCGCGTAACATAAAAATTTCGCCCTTTTATTGTTAGGATTTTTATCATGTTATTTTTACCCAGAATCACGAGCACATTTTGTCCCGAAGAGACAAACGCCAAACAAACTGACGTGACTACTTCTATACATTATTTTAATTTCATTAGGCGTTTTCTATTCAACCCCTAGCTCCTTGCCGGTTGCATCCATCTCCAACTCAACTTAGTTACCTTCCAACGTTTTCGAATCTCTCTCTCCTCAACCTTCTCATAACCAAAACTTTCTCTTTCAGGTAGTAAAGATGATGATAGTAGTAGTGCTGATCTTCGCTGTGTGCTGGCTGCCATTCCACGTGTACTTCGTGGTGACGGCGTATTACCCGGAGCTGACCAACCAGGAGTACATCCAGGAGGTGTATCTCGGCATCTATTGGTTGGCGATGAGCAACTCTATGTTCAACCCTATGATATACTGCTGCATGAATTCAAAGTAAGTACCTGTAACGTCACAGAGCGTAAAATTTAAAAAACAGATTCCTTAGACTATCTAGTATCCACAGTATCCTATAAAAAATAACTATGAATAAATTGTTACTTTTTAGGTAATTAAAAAAGCCCTAATGAATTTTTATTTAAACAAAAATGTAAGATGTGTAAAGCAGTAAATTCTAAGAATTCGTGTTTCCAACTTGACAGCTGATGTACCTGCATCCAGCTGGAAAAGAAAACTGCTCTGAGGGTATGCACTTTTGCAGCTGGCGCTGTACGGCTCCGTGAATTATTTTTTATTTATGTAAGCGTTACCTAACGTTGGCAATCCGGCTACGACAACATGTACGACGCTTTACGACGCCAGACTTATATTGACCGTGATATAGACCGTGATTACGGTTTGTATTGTTTATGAACTCCCGATATTTCGACGCACGGCAGTTACATGCATCTTGTTCTTGACAACGGGTTGCGGGTGGTTCGGGAGTTCATAAACAATACAAAAGGTAATCACGGTCTATATCCCAGTCAATATAAGTCTAGTGAAACTAACCGTGAATCATTCAAAAGCTTTACGCCGCCATTTAGTTTACCAGTATGTGCGGTTTACCTGTGCTCATATTCGGAATAACGGAACGCAGGATATATAATATTAATATTTAAATCATCCACAGATTCCGTAGAGGTTTCAAGCAGTTTTTCCGCTGTTACCGCACGCTGGGCCCGGGCG
Organism: Cydia strobilella; assembly: GCF_947568885.1. NCBI lineage: Eukaryota > Metazoa > Arthropoda > Insecta > Lepidoptera > Tortricidae > Cydia > Cydia strobilella. Next base: position 5,552,446 of record NC_086048.1, read on the forward strand.
GGCTGCGCAGGCACCGTGCCTTCGGCACGGATCGGCTCGAGCGCTCCGGACACAGCCTCTCGCCTAGCAGGAAAAACGGTACAAGTACGTTTGTACCCCCTGCCCAGTTACTTGCTCCAGGGCACTCCAAGCTATAGTCGGACCAAGCTAAGTGTACAGATGCAGTGCATAATTGTTTTCCATCGTGTTTTCTCGGAAACGTTCGTATTTGTCATGCTACTTCAGCACAGAATAACTAATAGATAGACCTTCAGTCAACCTCAGTACTTTTTGTACCGAGACTGACTGAAATATCAAGAGACGTTCGTACATTTCCGTGGGAATACGATGGAAAATAATTATGCACTACATCTGTTCCGATTATGACGTGGCAAAGTCTGAAAGTGTGATAATAAAAGTAATGTCTGACCATACAATTTTTTTCTATAGATTTTTTTTTATTATTTTTTTTCTACGCGTGCGCCCGTGAGGGGCAGAACTTACGTAATGCGAAAAAAATTAAAACACGTTTTAACATTTCTGACAACATACCAAAAACAACCTACGTAATTTGGTCGGGTTATTTGTTACCCACCATAAACCATAGTAAATTTACGGTGGGGAATAAAAAATGTGAGACTGTGACAAGGACAAACAATATAATAACGCTTTCTCTGCTAACTACTCCTACTGAAAGTTCCATAAGAGCATCTCGTTTTATCATCTCCTGGCTCTACCATACAATTTTATCTCTACACTATTGTACCTCTATGTGTTTCAGGTTTATGGTGACACTTTTACATTTTGTCATTGCAAATACCAGTTTGGTCCAACTCTAGAACGAGTTGAATTAAGGTGGTTCGACTAGGTTACCCAAAGCTTAAACCCCGCTAGATGGCGTCACTTTTGCAAATTTTATGGTTTTATTTTTTTGTGGAATAGTGTTGGTATCTGTATACTTAAAAGTATGTTTAGCGCACTCTTTACATAAATATTGAACTATTATAATAAACATTGAATACTTCATTAGTGCAAAAAACACTTTTAAAGTCGACAGAGTGTTTCTGTCATGCTATTTCCTACTATTACTCACACATGCAAACAGTGTTTCCGTGATGCTTGTAGTAGACAATTTCATGCAGTGTAAGTATGCTGCAATGGCGTTGCGGTATGTTCGTGGAAATACGTGCAAGAAGATTCGGGTTCGAGACTGGTACGTCAGGAGTACTTTTTTTTGTCCTTTTTGTGTTATCTTATGTTTCTTATACCTTTTATTCTTCGAATTCTTGTCCGATTCCGATATAACCGAAATATATTTCAGTGATATCGGAAATGGCTCTAACGATTTCGATGAAATTTGCTGTAAGGGGTTCGATCTAGCTAGGTCTTATCTCTGGGAAAACGAGCATTTTTGAGTTTTTACTTATGTTTTCTTTTTCTCCCAGATATTCAGTATTATTAATAAATTAGTTTATAACGTTTTATAAAAATATGTGACGTTTTGAACTAAAAGGTAGCACATTGTCGGTTGTCGATTAGGTTGATTTCATTTTGAAGCTTTATGGAAATATGACAACAATAAGTAGGTACCCGTTTGGTTGAAAACGCCACATATATTGAAAACCTGACTTTCACAAATCTCACCTTTTTGGGTTCTTCCAACTCAGAAAGGATGGAGAATACTGACGATTCTTCGTAGCACTAGCCCAAGGAAGTCCAGGTTTGTAAGTGTCAGGTATCAGTTTTTTTTAAAGCGCTAAATATAGTTCTACAAGTAAAGCAATCCCTTACTGCCCAGCCTCTATAGTATTTTTCAAACTAGAAGGGTACGATGATAGATTTCATCTCCATACAATTTATAACCTATTAATGCCAAATGTTGCAAAATTATATTGAATTGAGATCTATCATCGTACCCTTGCAGTTTGAAATAGTTATTTACGATACAAGTGCGGAAAAGAGAAAATTCGAAACGAGTGGCGACAGATTAAAACACGACCGCAGAGAGTGTTTTAAATCGACACGAGTTGCGAATTACCTAATCGCACGTGTAACGTACAACGTTTTACAGTACATATGGCCCTTTAAACTTTCGACATATGCATGAAAAGTGCTCTTTACGCACTAGGGCGAGAAAGTTGCACCATATGTACTGTAAAATACTTTTTAGTACATATGGTGCTACATATACGTTACCGCCCTAGTGCGGTAATTAGTACAATACGTGCATATGTCGAAAATGTAAAGGGCCATAATTATGTACTGTAAAACGTTGTACAATACACGTGCGAAAAGGTAATTCGCAACTCGTGTCGATTAAAACACTTCCTTCGGTCGTGTTTCAATTTATCGCCACTCGTTGCCAATTTCCTACTTTTCGCACTTGTATCGTAATGTACTAATAATAAAGTAGTAATTGTAAAATAAAATTAAAACTTTTTTTATATATTTTTTTTTTGGATTCAAGTAGGTACAGTGAGTAACAACATTGCATGGCCTTCTAATTATGACTATTATAGAAAACGGGATATTTATCATGTTTATTTATATTATTTATTTCTCGATATTTTGGCCGGTCTTGCAAGACCAGTCGTTGTGGAGATCCCTGGGGAGGCCTATGTCCAGCAGTGGATGTCTTGTTGGTGTAGATGGATTCACACAACAAATGAAATAACATTTTTTCATATTTGTTATCCGTAGTTGTCCCTGTACCTGAAAGAAAAATAATATCATGATAGCACAAAATCTCTAATGTTATAGGAAGAAAGATGATGCAACAATATGGATTCTAATAAAGTTATCATTTACTTACCTAGTAATAATTGTGTTTTTCATTCATAGACAAAATTCCATAATTGTCATCCCCAGGAAATGTTTTATTTTACTTTATTGCAGTGAGGATGTCCTGATTTTTTCTGGCTAATGAAGGAAAACATTTTATTTCCAAGAATGCCTCTTCATTTTGCACAATACCTAAAAAAACCTAGAGTTAGTGACACATTGACTATTCGGCAACCAAAACAGTAATAATTACATTATATAGGTATTGTTCACTGCTTATATTACGGAAGAAGTGAGAATTATTTTCTAAAAAGATCGGCACGAGAAAATTACAATGTACAATGAAGGAATGAAACTGTACCTACCTTACGAAACTTCACCATCATGAATTCCGCTTCAATTGAGTCTGAATTTTTCTGGATTTTCGCGGACCAGAACACCGATGATTTTTGTAACTTGATTTAGACGTTGCTATCATTTTCAGTTTATACAAACAAATTGATGTCACAATAAACATGACCCTATGTGTCAGTGTCAACACTGTCAAATAAAAATGCACTAAACATGACGGCACTGCAAATCCTGCCAGGTCGGCCAGGCAACGTCGCCAACGTCATAGAGTGGCAACGCCGCACGCAACGTATTTGTACACGACATTTGTGACACACACATACGTAAAATTGATGAAAAAATTACGTTGATTTATGTATGATTTCTGTATGAAACAAAGTTTTTCTATTAATTTAGCGCAAACGAATATTCGAAAGTAGATAAATGAGCAAATATTTGTGTAGTAATAGTGTGTAGTGCCTTAATTAAAGCAGATTGAATTTTGTATGAAAATCGAACCACCTTAAATATCTCGCTTTTTAATTCAAGTCTAACGTAAACCTGCTCAAATTTGGCTTGGAAAAACAGTGATTCTCTAGAAAAACGGCTTGACGCACGTTCGCTCGCTCACCATTCAAATCGTTCTCCCCGTTCCTGACGCACCTCTTGTCATCCTTCTTCCCATCATCATCTTCCATCTTCTTCTTCTTGTCATTCTTCTTTTGTTTTGCTTCTGTTGTTTCCCTTACGTTCCGTTTCACGCTATCGACTTACGTTCCATTCCTACATAGGTATCTAATTCCTAATAATTGTTGCCTTTTTATGCTAACACACACACACACACACACACACACACACACACACACACACACACACACACACACACACACACACACACACACACACACACACACACACACACACACACACACACACACACACACACACACACACACACACACACACACACACACACACACACACACACACACACACACACACACACACACACACATATATATATATACACACAATTACACAGCTGTTTCGTAGAGTATAACTGTTTTATTTAAGCCAGGAAGAACTGAGGAAGTTTACGGTAGGTACTACAGAGACCAAACCCGAGACTCCCGAGATGTATTTCTGCATTAAGGTTAAGAACCCGCAACTGCTCATTAGTTTATTACAGAGGGTTCTATGGGGAAATTTTCCTTTGACAGGTTTTTCTATGGTTTACTTTGTCTTTTTCACCATCCGCCATTATGAAAAACTTACTAACTTCAAGTTACGCTTATCATTTTCTTAACAATTAGAAAATTTGCCGTATAATCTGTCAATGGATAATTCTCACCAGTCCGCCATCTGCGTTGAGCTTACTCTAATAATTGTAAATAAATCCTCTGCAGTTCAAATTTTGCTTTTAATGCATGCCTAGTTTAAACCTAACTGTAAAATAACTTCCAAAATTAACTTAACGGATTGTTTTTGCACGATCCTAATAAGGGTGGTTTTACACTTGTAAATGTAAAAATTGTCAAAATAAAATGATGTACTCGTGGCATAATTAATTAAAATTAAAATTAAAAATAATTATAGTTAATGATTAAGTACTTACAAGTGTAAGTCCAGCCTAACAAACGAAATTACGAACAGTATATTCTTGTTCGTAGGTTGGCCTAGATTCTTCAAGGCACCACCAACAAAAACGACCAAATTCTCTACAAAACCGCCAGGGTCCCCTCATTTGCTGCATGCAAACAAAATACACAAGTAGGAGGTGTAATTTTGGTAAATTATTGGTGTTATTGTATGGATCATAAATAAATAATACTGGCATATAGAAGTCTCGCACTACGGACCATTCTAAATATATTTTGGCCAGGGATTGTCTCACTTCAAACGTAGACAGAGAGAATCATACTCTCTTTGTCTTACGCTAATACTAGTTCCCAAAAGAAAGGGATGAGTATATATTTTTTTGTTCTTATTTACTGACAAATTGGGCTTGCCAGACTTTATGTTTACCTCATCATCATCACCATCAGCCTACTCTCGTCTACTGTTGGACATAGGCCTCTCCTAAGCACGCCATTGAGCACGATTTGCGGCAATCTGATCCAGCTCTTGCCAGCCCCTTTGCTAAGGTCATCCCTCCATCTAGTTTGAGGGTGTCCTACGCTACGTTTGCCGATACGCGGTCTCCACTCGAGACCTCGTCTACCCCAATGGTTATCGGTTCTACGGCTAATATGACAGGCCCACTGCCACTTCAGCTTGCTAATCCGGTGGGCTATGTCGACGACTTTAGTTCTCTGACGGATGACTTCATTACGAATGTTGAGAATAAATGATCTTAAATCTAATACGATCCCTCAGAGAGACTCCGAGCATAGCCCTTTCCATAGCTCGCTGAGCGACTTTGAATATGTTTACCTCCGGCAACGCATATGGAAAGTGATTTGCGCGGGGTACAGGCCGATAGCGGGTTACATTACTACGACATGCCCCGAACTGTCAAACCCGATTCCGGCCCTATTCTACTCTCGTTCTTTTTATGTATTTACCCAAGTATTTATACAGTGTGTAAATCCAATACGGGCGAATATTTAAACGGTGGTTAGCATACGACCTAAGAAGTATATTGATATATTTTTTTCTTAGAAATACCATGAAAATATTAACCATACAAAATAATTCGGCCCGCACATGACACACATAACATAACATGACAACATACAGATAACATGAGTGCAATAAATTACTTGATTACTTGCAATGTAAAGCAACACACAAATTACGATATAATATATGAGTTTTTTAAAGTAACTGTCAACGCTTGTTGGCAGTTATTATGAAAAGCTCATATTTATTTATATTCATTGCTGCTTCGTAAATTTTCAAAAAGTAATTACGGGGTCATAATTAAGTGTCACTTAAAAATACTTCTTAAGGGCCCTCCACACTCATGCGCGAATCACGGCGCGAAGCCGCGAACGCAAGCGTGGAGCCTAGAGCGCGATTCGCGCATGAGTGTGCAGGGCCCTTTAACTAATGATTACACGGATACATTTTATATCTGGTTTAATTTATTGCCCGTATTGGATTTACACACTGTGATACATTCACAGATGACATTCATTCTGGATAAGACCTATTACATTTTAATATCATCTATCGTGTACAATAAGCTGCAGAGGTAATTTAAAATATGTAAGCGCAAAGATCTTTCATAAGGTACTTATCAACAACAGGTACAACGTTTAAATTTCGCGCCTTTTTCTACTAACAAATTGGTTTGCCAGGCTATAGTTATCAAGCACATGTATTTAATATAAACGGCAATTTGATCCCTAATAAAACAAACTTGTATTGTATTGAACTGTGATATTTTGTTATGACATTTTGTAAATTCTTTTTTTTTACCGTAGTTAAATTGACGCATGTTAGATTAAGTATTAGATATAGTCAATATTCAGACACAATTGTAATATTGTTAATGAATTAATAAATAATAATAACCAATATTGAAGAAACCAATATGCCAGTATTAGTTATTTTCTGAATTCTAATTATTCTTTATTTTGTCTTGAATTATCAGTAGGTAGGCTAATTCGACGTTGATTGTGCTTGCTCATTCTCGCTTGAATTAACTAATCGCCTCAGACATTTACATAATCATCAATCTAAAAATACATTATCATTTTTTGAAATCAGAATTTTCATTTGTAACTCCTGCTCCTAAAAACCACTGAGAAAATAAATGTCTGATCTGCATGCCAATCTTTTGGTGATACTTTTCTAGATTGATCTCCATTAGTAACAAAGAGGATATAATGAATCCTCGCTGGGCGAGTCCGACTTACACTTGACGGTTTTTAAATTATTGTGATTATTGCGTGCATCAACACCAGTGTGTTCTACCACTACTTATTTTTATTATTATTACTAGGACTATTTGTGACGTTACACGGCTAAAGGGTCCTTATGCTCGATATGGAGTTAAGCATGAATCCTAAATCTACGTTAATATAACCTACCTAATACATAATACAAAAAAAATATGACCCTAACCCTACTTTTTTTATCATCAAGCCTACAGTCTGGCAAAAAAGGGTAGAAATTAAAAAGTGGCAACACTGCAGTGTCGTCCCTTTCAAATCAATCTAAGAAAAACGGGACGACACTACAGTGTTGCCACTTTTTAATTTCTACTCTTTTTTGCAAGACTGTTCACATGCTAAAACCGCGTTTTTGAGAAAAAGTTAAAAGACGTTTGAAACGCATTAACCCTTCAAGTGGCATACGTCATTTTTGAGTTGTTGGAACTTCGAATTTATTTTAATTAATCAAATTTCAAATTTAATTGACGCAATTGTCCGGGATCCGGTTCCTGTCACTTAAAATGTTCCCGTTGGAGGTTACATAGATAATGATTGATTATGTATCTTAAGGCGTTTCCCTTTGAAATACGCCAATATTTATTTAAATGTCACTTACAGATTGTTAAAAATTAGGCTTTAATTACAGCTAGTCGCCGAGACTAGAATTAGGAAAAAAATCTTTGATATATTTTAATTAACAAGTTAGGATATAAATAAAAACCAAGAATTTAAGAAATAAAAACATTTTCTCTTAAGGTTCCGCAGTACTTTAATAATTTAGTGAAGTCTAAATTAGGTACGTTTAATCAGTCTAAGCATCTATCACAAAGGTGTCATTATTATTCTACGATACTTTTTTCACGGTTTATAAATTAGTTTATATTTCTATCCTAATTTGTTTATTAACATAGCTTCAACCACATAATATGTTAATGATAGCAAAATATTGAAGAATAATCCACACAAAGTTTTTTTTCTAATTTCATAGTCGGCGACTTGCTGTAATCAAAGCATAATTTTTCACAATCTGTGAGTGACATTGAAAGAAACATTACCGACTTACCGTAATAAATAAACAGTAAGTATTTCAAAGAAAAACACGTATATAATCACCATCTAGGCATTTATGTAACTTCCAACGGGAACACAATTAAATACGTTTCAAACTTCTTTTAACTTTTTCTCAAAAACGTGGTTTTTGCATGTGTAAGATTGATAATTTTTCAAAAAAAAAAATATATTACTCATGATACAGGGTCATGATTTTTTTGTGTTAGGTATTAGGTAGCTTATATATATAACGTAGATTTAGATTCTTAACTCCATATAAGGAACCTTTAGGCATGGAATGCCAAAATTTGTAATGGCGCCCAAACGCGGGGCGGGCCCGAAAATGAAGTCACGAAAAGCCTTAATAAGATTATTTTATTTTCATCAGAAGTAGATTACCATGTAGGTACAGCATTAACATATTTGAAACGTGATGTTTCGATCTGCTTTTTAGGTTTCCGTATTTATTTATTTATGTTTGTGTATGTTTACTGTACGCAAATTACAATGCACGCACAGCTTAATCATTTGCATGAGTATGTTTTAGTTGTTCTACCTAAATTCATTGTGTTTATGATAAATTATCACAATGTATGGCTGTTAGATTTTAATGTCCAATACGGAAACCAGGTTTTTTGCAAATTTGCACCGCATCATTCCCTATATAATTTTCACGTACGGGCCAAAATAAAGTACCAAGGGCCTATTGCAGATTCATTTGAAACGGAGACCCATTTCTCAATTTCTTTCTCTTCCCACAGGTACGATCAGAATGTCGATGCACAGCACGTACAACAATACAATGGCGATGTCCACCTGACAACGGCGTCGCGCGTCCGCCGCGCCCGGCGAACGAGCGACGACTGAAGTCGAGCGCACGTGGATATGACGCGCCCACCCCCCGCGACCTTACCTCACCCCGCAAGATCTCTACGCGTAAGCTGATTGGTCAACCAAATATAGTGACGGTTGGCTATAAAATGTAAATGAATGTGCAATGAAAAGTTTTTCATATGGCAGGTTTCTGCTTGTTATAAAACTACTATTATTATGTGTCTGTTGTATTTAAAGTTCTTTTGTCGCGAAAGAGCTATGGGTTAATTGTCAACTTATACAACTTAATGCTATTTACCAACTAGATTTGATACTAATATATCAAAAAAATCTAAAACAAAGTAAATGTTTCAGATAATTTAAAATTATATATATCAACGAACGACTATTCCATTATCATTTCTATTACCTAATTCCTACTTACCTTGAGTCAGAAGGATAAAGTGTATATTTTAAATTATAAGTTATATATAAAAGTTTATGTATGTACATATATAAGGTACCTATCATAAGAATGTTAATGCAATATTGCAGTAATAAGCCTAATTCAACGTATAATGTGTTCTTTCGCGATTTAAAGTTGCTCAGTATAATCCCAAAACCTCCGTGTATATATTGACACAAAAATAAAAATACGTTGACAAAAACATATTATTAGGAATATCTTTCTTGTTGTACACCCAAAAAAACATGAAATTATTATTGAAACTTTTGTATCGATAAGTTTATATTTCAAAATGCCTAATTAAATTACATTTGAACGCTTTTTTAAATAATTCTTACTGTGATGTAAATATAAAATTCTCAAAGAATAACCTAAGCGTATTATAAATTATACTTATGGTCGAATATTTATAATACTTACTCAGATAATATTACAGTGTAAATAAAACAAAATGTATGTACATATATTTTTCACGTGTTAAATACGTAGAAATTGACATATTATGTAAGTTAAGAAGATATGTGACACTGCGAAAGAAATAATATAAAAATGGTAATTTCTTTTATTTTCATTGCTATTCGTTCCCTTCAGGTAGGTATAGATCCTGAACCCTGAAATTCATGTTATTTCTATGCAAATACGCCTAAAAATACGTTGACAAAAACATATTAGGAATATCTCTCTTACTTCCACGTCCTTTCCAAAATATAATTAAAATTATAACTACAATAATTTAAAATCGTGAGACATGTCGCCAAAAGCGATTAAAAATAATACTTAGTAATTGAAACCGTACTGATCTATAGTTATTTGTGCAACAAGAGAGGAAATTTAGTTTTCCTTGCGAGTGTTTATCTCGCTACGCTCAAGATTCTAACTTAGAATCACTCGCTTCGCTCGTGATTCAATTATGGAATCTTTCGCTTTCTCGGGACTCAAAAATACGAGAAGTAAAATAACTTTGCTCTCGTGTTGCTCACATAATTTTTCACCTCAGTAATGAGAACATATTAAAGGTTAAAATGTATTTAGGATTACACAGAATAATACAGAGCAACAAAAAAAAACAAAAAAAAAACACATCGAAAGTAGGTTTGTTCGAGCTGCTGAGGTGAAAAATATTTTACAATAATTTAATCGAATTTAACCCTTAAATGCATGATTTTTTGTATAACTTTTTAATAAATTGAAATAGATGTGTCATGCTGTATAAAAGTAATAAATGTGATTTTGGATAGCTGCATATTGAGCCACGGACTATCAAATATACGATGCATATATACATCATTATGCATTTAAGGGTTAAAGTGTTGTGAGACGTACTATTAACATTAAATAATTTTACGGTTTACACTCACTTGTTACGGGGTTGTTGTCACTTGTTTTACGGTTTAGACCAATATTAGTACTTGAGACTCACCTGTTTTAGTCACTCGCGTGACATGTTTCGGAGAGCTTAAGTGAGTCTAAACCGTAAGATTATTTAACGATAATTTAACTAAAACAAAACGTTTTACAGATGTATATAGTGCATACTCGTAATTGTTTTCCATCGTATTTTCTCGAAAACGTTCATATTTCTCATGCTACTTCAGTCAACCTCAGTACTTTTTGTACCGAGACTGACTGAAATAGCAAGACACGGTCGACCGTTTCCGTGAAAATACGATGGAAAATAATTATGCACTACATCTTGTATGTATTTTCAAAATGTTCTCCTTTAGCGTGCACAAATGCAAACGTTTGTTAATCCCGTGTCCCGGCATTATGCCACGACTAATGGGAGCCTGGGGTCCGCTTGGCATCTAATCCCAAGAATTGGCGTAGGCACTAGTTTTTACGAAAGCGAATGCCATCTGACCTTCCAACCCACGGGGGTAAACTAGGCCTTATAGAAATTAGTCCGGTTTCCTCACGATGTTTTCCTTCACCGAAAAGCGAGTGGTAGATATGAAATGATATTTCGTACATAAGTTCCGAAAAACTCATTGGTTCGAGCCGGGGTTTGAACCCGCGACCTCCGGATTGCAAGTCACACGCTCTTACCGCTAAGTCACCAGCGCTTCAATCTTAATAACAATATCCCGCAGTAAAAAAAATATCAACGTATTTATGGGGCATACTTTATTCATGGCCATACTCATGCCATACATTGTAAAATATATCAATGACAACATTAAAGAGACAAAAAATATAATAACAATGTCAAGAGCTGAAGTGTTGAGAACCGCACCTGATGTTATGTAAATGTTGGTGATTTTGCGCAAAGTTAAAATGCAGGAACGATCTAGACCGCAATATTGTAGCCATATTCCTTTAAGCGTGTCGCATATATGTCATTCAGGCTAAGCTTTTAAAGGGAATAAGCATACTTTAAATGTTACTACCGTAATATTCAAAAAAATTCTCTCCACGGTAATGTTTTTTATACAAAAGAAATTTGAAAGTAAACAAAATCTTGTGAGGCAGCAATGGTAACAATTCGCTATTTCAATTCGTAGCACAGACAAACGTCAAAGGATATGCTACGATCGTAGTTTGTGTTCGTAGCAAGTATGTAGACCATGGGTCCGATTCAAATTTAACAACTTGTTTCGGTTTTGGTCTTATTTTGATACGACCTTGAAAATTCACCAAAACGATCGTCAATGTCGTATCAAAACCAAACAACCAAACAAAACCATAACAAATTGTTTAATTGGAATCAACCTCCTTGTAGACCGTCTTTGTCTGTGCAGAGAAACAGAAGTATTTGTAGATAATTTAAATAATATTGATAATGCGATTATACTTACATTAAATCTACTTGATAATGAGATTGACTAGTGATAATGCAATTACACATGCATTATATCTACATCTATAATCATGATGTGACCAACCGATCATTTCATGAAGTGATCAATTCTAAGATCAGGCCATGACATATACATATACACGGTATCGTGTTCAGTACGGATCAAAAGGAGCTAGGCCATTGATAGAGGACCTTAAGAGCGTTTTCACATTGTCCGATCCGATATCGGATGTCGGAAGGAATGTAAGATATATGTGTTTCTCTGTATTTATTTGCGTTGTTTTTCGTGTGCGTGACCGCTAAACACGGCGCTCGGGCGCGATCCCGAGGCCTGACTACGCGGATGTCGGATCCTACATCCGATATCGGATCGGACAGTGTGAAAACAGTCTAAGGATAACTAAACAAACGTTACTATGAAATAAATTTATGATTATGATTATTATGATTTGAAAGTTAATAAGATCAAATCGATAGGTTTCGTGTTCATCTGTTATTGGTCTTCGTTTGATCCATACTGATTTCAATTACATGACTTTTTTTTCCGGATGTCTAGTTAGACGCCCTGTAATCAAAAAACAATCCCGTCACATCACATATGCTGATGGACAATTAGACCGCGAGCCAGGCGCAAATTTCGTCAGTCATAGCCTCCCGGGCGAAACTCGTATAATATAGCGGTTAACGGCTATGTATGATGAACCCTCGTGAACATCAGCTGCCGCTCCATTGGTGGGTTGAGGAATGGCAGGCACCGAAATGCGTAAGTCGCGTAACACGGTCTTTACACCGCGATACAACCGGCTGACGATTTGTTTTATTAACAATAGCATCTAAACTATCATCTGACAAAGTATCAAGCGGGAGGCGATGACAAAAAAAAATTATAGACTTTATTTGCTGCCATTCCTCAACCCACCAACGGAGCGGCATCTGACGTTCACGTGGGTTCATCACACATAGCCGTTTACCACTATACGAGTTTTCGCTCGGGAGGCGATTGGTCATGGAAATCTGTTCCTGGCCCGCGGTCTAAATGGAAATGTCCTCAATTTCGGGATCCAATTTTGTAGGGTCATTATCATCTAAGAGCTCACCACGTAAACATCTTAATAAATAAATAACACAACTCTCAGATAACTCTCAACAAAGTGTTCTAGTCTCTAGGCAACGACTAGAAGTTACTAAGGTCAAAGATAACTCCGTAATAGATGGATACAGTCTAAGGAAAAAACGTGCCTCGAAAATCACGAAAATTTGATTCTCGATCAGAGGGCGCCACTAGTTTTGGCCTACTCTCGTATAGAGGGCGTTGACGGTTTCGTTTGTTATTTATAATTTTAAAGAACGAAGTGAAAGAACATGGGTCAAAATCATATAAAAATAATTGATGCAAATAAAAAAATCATTTATTCATATTTAAATACATTTTAACGTATTTTTATAAATCTTTATTTTTAGTTTTAAAGTATGTCGATAGATGGCAGTGAATTTACAGCGGTTACAAAATTTACTATGATAGTACCGCTCTATCTTATTATATCCTCTTTGCTAAGGTATTATAACAATCATAAAACAGTTTTAGATTACTCCACATGTAGGGTTGCCATACGTCAGGATTTACCCTGATATGTCAGGATTTTTGGTCCACTGTCAGGGTGGCGCGGGGATTTGGGGAGTGTCAGGGTTTTTTAAAACCTTAAATAACCCCTAAAAGTTAGCTAAAAGTTTAGAGTTGGGCAGAGGAAAGGGAAGGTTAAGCCAGCTACAGCATATGGTGACGAGTTAATGGCTAATGGCTCACGAAAGGTTTTGGAATAAGGGGTTTAATGGGTGCTTTTATACTTTATCGTGGTAAAGGTAATAGTAAATCGTGAATGATAACGTCCACGATGGTATAAAAGCGACTGCATACATTCTCATACATTTAGATCCCTGATTTATCGTGAGATCGTGACGATAAATCGTGTCAACCACCTAGAAAATGCCAGGATATTCAGGGTAATGTCACAATTTTAGTCGGGATAATCAATTTTTTCATAAATCAACCCTATCCACATGTTGCCTCGCCGCAAGTTATAGACTTCGTAGACGCATCAAAAGGAGCTTATTAAGCCGTCTGATAATTTAATATAGATCCATTTAGCGAAACAATTTGTAACTTTGGTTTCTGTGGGCACCAAGGTACTTAAGATAAGATAATATTTATTGAATAACTGTGTACAGAGATGTTGACAATAATACATTTAGGAAGCAACAGTTTGTCCATCACGGACGTACAATATACTTAAGACTAACCTATAACTAAATAACAAAATTAATGCATGCTTGCACTATTATCATAATCGTCAAATTCTTTCATGCTGTAGAACACTACTAATAAGCCATTTTTTTAGAATGGTTTTAAATTGTTTGCTTTCGACTTTATTTCAACAGGCAACTTGTTATTTTATTTTTATTTTATTTATTTGGAAAGCAAACAGAAATAAGTGAGCAGGAGATGAGTTTACAAATACACATTAAAGACATTCACTTATTCCCTTAACAGCTCTCACTAAAACATATAATGGAAATATACTACACTGTAGGCACTTTTATTCATAAGTTTATTGTTCACCTTTGGGATACGATAATTATATGTATTTATATTGCACGCGCAAGTTATCATTAATTGAGGACAGTTTTGTGAAATACTCTCCATTGCGCTTTACAAAGAGGCAAAGCTCGAGTATGTAGATTCCAGTTAGAGTCAAAATCTGCTTTTCCTTGAAAACATTTCTAACTTACTTTTCTATGACATGACAGGTGATCACGTGATGCCTTCCATAGAAAACGAAGCGCCGGAAGCTCCGGCCCGGACACGGCCCGGTCTAACGTGAGTCATCCTTTAAGTACTAACTTTCTGGTAACATGTGTCTATGAACACATGTTGCGGCACTGACGGATCAGTTGGAAACAAATTTCGACATCCGATCTGCAAAAAATTATCGCACAAAAGTACTCATTTGTACCGAAAACAAAGCGTGAATTTAAACTTTTGACCGGTAGTGTATGTGTGAATGTAGTAACTACCTATATATAAATAGGTATAATAAGTATATGCCGACGGTAACAGAGTAGTTCAGCCGTTCTATTTTCAGCCCGGAAGTCGTTCGTGGGGTCTGCGACTTTGAATTGAACCTCCTCTTACAAATGTGCAATAACGGTTGTGCGATCGATCGCGATTACGATCTTTCGAATAAACGATCCATGCGAATACGTTCTGACGACCAACAGTTTATCGCAATAGCGTTCTGTCGCACAATCTTTCGTTAGTAATTCGAGGTTCAAAGTCGCACTTCAAATATGTTTCATATCTAAACTAGAAGTCCGTCCGTCGGCGGCGCCGGTATTTAAAGCGCGGTTCGCTATCGGAAACCATTATTTTGAGGATATCCGTCAGATAAATGTTAATTTCATCTGCCTAAGGGATAACGACATCACTCACAGCCGTGTGTGTGTTAGAGGACCTAATGACTTCGCAACAAATATGGTGCCAACTGCCAAGATATTGAAAGGGCATTCCAAAAAAGTGTCAGGTAATTTACGCTATACTCTTCGATATTTGGCATGAGATTTTTTGATAACATCATTAAATCCAACGGTATATTTCGATTTCTGCAGGTTATTATACGCGTCACGTCCCCGACAAAGTAGACCTTTTTGAGGACGCCCCTGAAGACGCTCTTGAGTGCATTACCTGACTGTACTGAGAATCATTGTAGCACATATATATACCTATTATAATCAAGACAACATAGAAAACTGGGAAAAACAAATTCGTTAAAAATTGATGGAATCTTTGTTGCCTTTTTAGGTAAATCTAGTTAAATTTATCCAGAACTTCTACTGCTACTCAAATCAATTGATTCCTGTCCTTATTCGGTCTGTAGCAATTAATCACAGCGAAGCTACCCCATCAGGCATAACAATCATTGGTAATCTCATTCAATTGTATTCCGTATTGTCGTGCAACAAATTCTAAATTCAAACGGTTTTTTCAATGCCTGTTACGTCTGTTGCGTGGCGACGCAGAATTCCGAACCTATTTGAAGAATACCGATGCCATTGGTGCCAGTCAACCGCAATCCCTAAACTCGAGTCTAGGTCAGGTAACGATCAATCACTCAATACATTTTCATGCTTGTAAAATACACAATAACACCACTACACCACTCTTGGCACGACCGCTCGGCGCCACGGTTAACAGCCAACTACCCCCACTCCTGCAGGTGCAGTATACTACATCCCTTCCTTATTTTAACGAAAAGAAAAGAGTATTGATTCGCTCAGTCTTGTAATCATTCAATTATTTGGAAATCGATACATTTTTATATTTCAGTTAATTATAGATTCAATACAACAATCATATTAATCTTCATTTTGATCTTGGTCCGGTAGGGGTGCACTTTCGCTATTTTTATTTACAACAGACCATTCACCAGTTTCAGCTTTCTTGAGGTGAACAACATTTCTGCGATATTCTTTTCCAGTCGCGTCATTCCTTACTCTAACATCACCACCGCTTACGTCTGTAACAGTGTGCGAATCAGGATTAAAGTTAGGAGTAAGTTTGTTATCTTTTATTAGGTTTTTGACGTAGACCTTTTCACCGATTTCTAGATTACTGTCTGCTGCTTTCCTCTTCCTATCCGTATATTCCCGTCCCTTTTCTTTCTTTTCTTTATCCCTATCTCTTACATCTGAATCGAATATTTTGCACTCCATATCAGCCGCTGTGGGTATTTTGTCTCGGAACTGCCTTCGGAAGAAGAGTTCTGAAGGTGTTTTACCTGTGGTGGAGTGTGGAGTGCTGTTGTACATAATTAGGTATTCTAGGAGATCATCTTTCCAGTTCTTTTTCTCTACTTGGCTGATTTTCAGCCGTTTAAGTACATCTCTGTTTTGGCGTTCGACTTCGCCGTTCATCTGCGGCCAATAAGGAATCGTGTTGTATATTACAATGTTGCATTCCTTACAGAAAGTCTTGAAGGTCTGGCTGGTAAACTGATTACCATTATCGCATGTCAGAGTCGCAGGATATCCCAAACGGGAGAATATTTCTTTTAGGACCCTAACTGTATCTACAGCCGTGATACTTCGCATAATCTTGATTTCTTTGTAGCGACTATAGTAGTCGATGAGAACCAGTATGTAATCGTTTGATGGCAGAGGTCCTAAAAAGTCAACCGCAACATCGATCCAGGGTTCGACTGGAAGCTCTCGTCTCTTGATAGGGTGTGGGGCGTTAGGTGCTGAAACGAGTGTGCATCCTTTACAGGCCTTAACTCTGTTTTCAGCGTCTCGATCTATCTTTGGCCACCACACTTTAGTTCTGAGACGAGTCTTCATGGCTACGATACCGGGATGACCTTGATGTGCAGCTTCCAGAACTCTGTCTCGAAGTTCTTTGGGAATAATCAATTTGTTTCCTCTTAAAGCAATATTTCCTTGAAAACAGATCTCAGTTTGGAAGGCTTTATAAGCGCTGACCGATTCATGCCATTTGTTTTCATACATTCCACTTTTAAGCGCCATTATTTCTTCATCTGTGGCACAGACGGCTTCAATTTCTTTTAGTGGTACTGCTGTCGGCCTGCTGTATTGTACGATCGCATTAATATAATTTTCATTGTCAAACGGTTTGGGACTGATTGATTGGCAAAGCCGAGAAATGGGGTCGGCAATATTGTCCTTGCCTGGCCGGTAAATCACCTTGTATTTGTAGGCCTGCAAGCGGAGAACCCAGCGCTCAATACGTGCGCACGGTTTAGATCTGGGACCTAATATGGTTTCCAAGGGCTTGTGGTCGCTTATAATCTCAAACTCTTTGCCGAACAAATACGTTTTAAAATGTTCGACTGCCCAGACTAGGGCCAAGGCCTCTTTCTCGGTCTGGCAATATCTTTTCTCACAGTCGGTTAGGCTCTTGTTACCGAACGCTATGACACGGGGACCATTTTGACCTATTTGTATCAGCAGGGCCCCAAGACCTACGGGAGATGCATCAGCTACTATTTGCGTTCTGTCAGCCGGATTATAGTAGCCCAGCGTTTGTATGCTTGACAACCTCGTTTTTAATGTGTCAAACGCTTGTTCTTGGGAGCTAGTCCAATATTTACGAAGGTCCGTCGTTTTGCTTAATTTAAGTCGTACGAGCTGACGAAGGGGTTCCGTTAATGATGCCAAATTAGGAATCCACTTCCCCACATAATTAACCAATCCGAGAAAACTTTGAATCTCCTCAACATTGGTTGGTCTCTTCGCCGACTGAATGGCTTGGATATATTTGTCGAGTGGTTTTACCCCTTTAGCAGTGAGTTCATGGCCAAGGAACTCAATTTTATCTGTCTTATAAATGCATTTGGATTCATTAAGCAGGACGTCGTTGTCTTTTAACACCTGTAGGACTTTCTTAAGCCGCGTATCGTGTTCTTTTTCATCAGATCCGTATATAATGATGTCATCGATGAAGTTTGCAGTACCTTCACATCCTAACAACATCTTCTCTAGCACCTTTTGGAACATTTCCGGCGCGCATGACACCCCAAACATTAACCTTTTGTACCGAAATAATCCTTTACTGGTGCTGAAGGTTGTAATGTGTCTGCTGTCTTCGTCAATCTCTAGTTGATGAAAAGCATTTTTTATGTCAAGCCGAGAAAAGAATTTCGCTTGTCTGAAATGGGGTAGCAATTCATCCATCGTAGGAAGAGGGTGGTTCTCCCTTATAATAGCTTCATTAGCCCTCCTCATGTCGATACAAATTCGAAGGTCGCCATTTTCCTTGAGCACGGGTACCATAGGCGATACCCATTGCGAAGGCCCGTTTACCTCTTCGATGATATCAGCTTCTTGGAGTTCTATCAATTTTGAGTTTACTTTTTCTTCCAAAGGTATCGGTATCCTTCTATACGGTTGGCTAACCGGTTTTACCTTATCATCGATTGGAATTTGAATTTTAACACCTTTGAATTTAGGAAATGTACTGATGTTGTTAACCGGTATGCCAGTCTGAAGAACGCCGAGTTGTTTTGCGGTTATCCTTCCCATGAGGTTACGCGACCCATTTCGAATGACATATAGGGTTGCCGTTGTTTCAAGTCCATCACGAATGTATATATGTGCCTCGAATCTCCCTGTTACCTCCAGCGGCGTTTGACTGCCATAAGCCACTAATGTCTTGTCAGGATTTGCGATTTGGTTTGAGGTTTTCACGTTATGGCTCTTTAAATATTCCCACGTTTCATCAGTAATGATATTGCATCTACACCCAGAGTCTAGATGGAATACATAGTCCACTTCTTCGGTATCCTTTTGTGGGTTGTCAAACTTTTGCCTTTTTGTTTTATCAAATTTTCCATCTTTTTTGTGTTCAAATTTCCGTTTTCTAGTTTTACAGTAGTCTTTAAAATGTCCGACAATCCCACATTTCAAACATTTTTTGTCCCTGGCAGGGCATTCGGGTGCAAAAGACAAGTGTTTGTTGTTACCGCATCGGTAACAAGTCTTTGCGGTACCTCTAGCTGGTACTTTTTTAGTGTCAATTTTATTGATATCCGATTTATCTATGTCACCCGCCTTAAATGATCCAGCTTTCCCAAACGTGTCTAGTTGCCTATTGACAGTCTCCAGTGTGGTAGCTATAGTGATCACTTGGTGTAAAGTGACACTATCGCCGGCCGACAAAATCTTTTTTCGCAATTCAGAGCTATTTCCTTTTTCAATGATTTGGTCAATTAAATGTTCGTCCTTTGCCGTAAATTTACATTTGTCAGCCTGTTGACGAAGTCTCACAAGAAAAGCTTCAAACCTTTCGCCTTCATCTTGTTTCATAAGTCTAAAGATGTAGCGTTCATAATATCTACTCTGCTTAGGAGAAAAATAAGCATCTAATTTTTCCATAGCCACATTATAGACATCCACGTCCTCTGCTTCTTCGGCGTGAGCACCCGGCAAATTGTAATAGACATCTTGCAAAGAAAGGCCACCAAGATGTAGTAAAGTGGCCCGCTTGACCACACCGTCGACAATATTAGCGGCCAGAAAGTATATCTCCAGCGCGCGTTTCCATTTTTCCCATCTTACACCGACGGAAACCGGGTCGCCTCCACAGTCGAAATGGTCTAAACTTGGAATAGTTGATGTTACTTGAGCCATTTGGTGCGATCTGCAACAACAAGTGATTCTGTATAGTCTAATTTGCAACTACACAGAATCCATTGAGTACCTAATCAACATTCACCACATGACCACATCACACATGACCAACTATATCTCGTAAACATCTACGACCAGGGTCTGTCAAATTGACCTTTCATATAAAAGTCTTCCAAATCACTTCTATATACGGCCTGTCAAATTAGCCTCTCATAACACACTGTTAACTTTAATTACAGCAACCATGGTCTATCATATTGACCTTCCATATAAAAGTCTTCCAAATCACTTTTATTATTATGTGGTCTATCAAATTGACCTCTCATATATATAACTTAACTCGGGCAAAGCCGTGGCCTATCATATTGACCTTCCATATAAAAGTCTTCCATTACACTTTTAATATCTACATACATGGTCTGTCAAATTGACCTTTCATACCCGTACAACAAACAATAACAACAGTGAAACTATGGTCTATCATATTGACATTACGTGTAACTGTAATACCCGCCATAGGTAGGTACCGGCATGGCCCGTCGTATCGACCGCTTAAAATACCTACCCTAAGATCTTAGTTATTTAAATACAGTACGTCGTGTATGTCAAAATACCGATAATAACTTTTCATTTAATAACATCCGCAAACATTTCTTACTTATGAAAGCGAATACTGTATTATTTGGCCGTTTGGGAGCACGCGTCATTTAAACAAATAGCGGTGTAGAAGTAATAATAATTATGCACCACAATCAATCACAGGACCGTTCATTTAATCCGTAGGTATTTCAATGTGGTAAATATGTTGCAATATATTATGAAGGGTTTTTTCTTTAATAACCTCTTTATAACTTAGGTAAGTACTAGAATAGACTTAATGAAAGGAATCCAGTAATAATTATCTGATCATTCATTAACGGTACTTTCCGAACATACTTAAGAAAGCTGATTTCCATCTAGTAGGTAGGTACTTATGGTTGCAGGTGCAATAATGTATCGAGTTATCATTGCCCCGCGCTGCGTCTGCCGTTGCAAATTTCGTAAACAAAACAGTTATCACCTTTTCCATCAACTAAACTATTCATCATAGGTAAAAGCCGTTGTTTACTATTCATATTATATCAATTCCATAGCCAATAAACAACACCTCGATATAAAGTTCGCTTCCATTCGTATCTACAACTTTTTAGCTAATTAATGTTCCTTCCCTTTCCTTTTAACTAATAGTGTTGTAATGTACTTACATTTTCCTCGTTCGCCACTTGTAAAATACACAATAACACCACTACACCACTCTTGGCACGACCGCTCGGCGCCACGGTTAACAGCCAACTACCCCCACTCCTGCAGGTGCAGTATACTACAATGCTTCATGTTTTAAAAATTACATGTAGAACTCTACTAAGAGAGGTCTATATTGAAAAACTGATAAATATTTAATTACCTATAGGTATACGGAAACGCCTAACACAACACACACGCGACAGATGCGGTCTAACCACCGCAGGCCTCATATTTTCCGTAGGCAAAATGATAAAAACGCAACCTCATAGTTTCGTCATGTCTGTCTATCCGTCCGTCCGCCGTAATTACGGATAAATATTAAAAAAATCTTAGTAATTAAAGCCAATTTATTTATTTATTTATTCATGAAACAGTTCTACCGGCAATATTTTGCGGCGCACCAGACTCTAAGCAAAACAAGATTACGGTTTTCCGGTGTTCCGGTGACCGGTTGTAAGTAAGTAGGGCGATGACAAATCACCGGCATTAAGTAGAGTAGCTTCACTATTTTCCGCGCATTTGGTCTTAACTTGGTCTTAACCAACACTAGTGGGGCAGTAACAAATCATCGTCATTAAGCGGGTGTAGTAGCATCACTATTTTCCGCACATTTCTAGGCCGATCCTGCGTGTTTGGAATTGTTTTTATTAATTTGTTATTGTCATACTTATAGTTTTAAGTTTATCACGAATAAAACATTTGAATTTGAATTTGAATTTATAGCAATCATTCCTTTTGTGGTTTTGGTTTGCGTAGGTATGTGTGTACCTGTTGCATATTTGCTAGGGCGGAACCAGCTTTGTTGTACAGTCAGGGGGTCGCATGGTAAAATTGTTGTGAGCTGAAAAATATCTACTGTTGTCCTAGACCCAGCCCAGGGCCCATGGCCAGCATCACGTACCTACTACATGAGATGCAACATGAATGTTAGTCTAAGACAAATTAGTGCCGCAAGGGGGTGATGCGGTGGTATCGCCCCCTTGCGGCACCGGCGACTTTGAACCATGAGGTATCACTGATACCTCGTGGTTCAAAGTCTTTAAGGGTCAAACACATTTTAGAAAAAGGTCACCTCTGTGGGCAATACCACAGATTAATAAATAGTTACTACGTAACAGATACATCATTCCCATACAAAAGCGAAAATACCTACGCTATAATAGCCTACAAAATCTTAATAATAATACCTGCTGCTCAGGACGAGAAGAAATGTACCATAAGTATGCGCACAAAGAGTCTAGACTGCCTTGCGCGCCGCGCGAGCCACGTGCCAACGCGTCGTCGTAAGAATGCGCTAGGGTTGTACTGTTACTTATGTTATTATTGTAATAAAACGACTGTTGCGAATCAACCATATTTTATATTAGTCAATCAAATATTTAAAAACAACACTTATAATACCTGACTCAAAAAACTCCTTAATTTACGATTTATCTACTTATGTTCAAAGAAATAAATAGTGACAAAATTAAGATAGATTTAAAATACTACTCACCTTTCTTCGTCTCTCGGAAATGAAAAAACCGGCCAAGTGCGAGTCGGACTCGCCCACCGAGGGTTCCGTACTTTTTAGTATTTGTTGTTATAGCGGCAACAGAAATACATCATCTGTGAAAATTTCAACTGTCTAGCTATCACGGTTCATGAGATACAGCCTGGTGACAGACGGACAGCGGCAGCGGAGTCTTAGTAATAGGGTGCCGTTTTTACCCTTTGGGTAAGGAACCCTAAAAAAACGACAAATTTTCTTTTGTTTTTTGACTTTTACACCCATCTACTGCACAATAATTACGTGGTTTCGGCATTTCGAAGCGTAAGCGCGGGAAACGTGCGGTGCGAGCGCTCAGGCGGGCGTTCGGCGGCCCTCTGTCAATTATATCGTCGACGATACGCCGAGCGGTAGGCATATAGCGCGTGGCTTTGAGCGAGTGAAGGAGGCCTGGCAATACAATAAAACGACACGGATACATATCACGTGTCTTGTTTGAGTATCAAATACTGAACGCCTGTAAGGGTGCAGCGCAAAGTTTGGTTATGTCTACAGGAAAGACGCGAACGAGTCAACCTTACAATAAAATGTGTAGTTGTATAATGAATACATTGGCGAGAGGTACTTTTTAAGTTTACCTATACGACAGCAATGATAATCCATACTAATATTATAAATGCGAAAGTCTGTCTGTCTGTCTGTGTCTGTCTGTCTGTCTGTTGTTTATCTCTTCACGCTTAAACCGCTGAACCGATTTAGTTGAAATTTGGTATACAGATAGTTTAAGCCCTGGGGAAGGACATAGGATACTTTTTATCCCAGAACTCACCCCTCAAGGGGGTGAAAAGGGGGGTGGATATTTGTATGGGGAATCAAGAACCGCTGAACCGATTTAGATGAAACTTGGTATGGGGATAGTTTGAGCTGTGGGAAATGATATAGAATAACTTTTATCTCCGAAATCATCCCTTAAGGGTGTAAAAAATGGGGTGGAAATGTATAGTGTGGACCAATTTGGGGGTGAAAAAGAATGGATTAAAAAGCAGATTTGTTTAAGAATTAAGGTACCCAAATAATTACTAATTCCACGCAGACGAAGTCGCGGGCAAAAGCTTGTATTTTCATACAATACTGAACGGATGTTGACATTGACACCGACACCGCTAACATCAGCCAACGACCTTCGGTGAAAGTAAATCAATTATTCTAATTGGACTAAGGTTTGCAAAGGATCAAAATTTAAAAGCTTTAGTTTTAATCTACATTAAGGATTATAGTATAGTCTCTGACAAATATCTGAACACGCCTCTATTGTCAAGGCGATAGAGTGCGCGTTCAGCGTTCTTATATTGTGAACACCATGGCTGCTCCGATATATCTGATAGTGACTTATACCTATTAAGATGTGTATAGTATAATGGCGCTGTGGGCACTACATGTTTTCTGGCAACAAACTAGAATTACTATAGAAATCTGACTAGAGCTCAAAAATGACCCCACGGGAAATGTGCCGCGAGCAACTCAGTAGTTTCCGAGAAAATACGATGGAAAACCATTATGCACTACATAGGTAATGACTACATCTGTAAGAGATGACTAAGAGCTTCGTCTGAAAATATTCCATCGCTGTTTTGTGGTTAGTGAATTATTGTTAATATTCAACCTTTGTCAACCAGAGTTACCAAAAATGTACGGAGCCGTACAGGGCCATCTATGTTAGTTGTTAAATCCGAAGCACGAATTATTAGGCACGCAAGTGATAAAACTAGAATCAATGAAATTCTTCGTCTAAATTCTTAGATTTAGCACTAAAGAGTGTGCTTACGTATACAACCAATCCTAATCTAGCACAAAATTGCACGCCACTAAGTACTTTTAATAAGCTGCCTGGTTTTCGAACGTGCCGTTTCTCGATTCGAAATTCGAATTGCGTAATTGAAATTGACGCCCAAGCCCTATGAGGCAAATGCAAATGTCCGTTGGCAATAATTGCCGTGTACTCTGTGTCAATATTTGCCTGGAAACCCAACCCTAGCCACATCCTGTTTAGTTAGGGTTACCGTAAATGAAACTTAAAAATCGTGAAATGTTAGTTGTCTTACGACAAGATGTGACAAGTTTCCAAAAAGTTGAATAAAATATAGAAACACAGAAAACTTTCATTTCAGAAATGGAAAGTCGGTTCCTATTCAAAAATATGAGAAGTTTCCAAAATATTTGATGAAAAAATTTTAGGTAGTCGGTTCCCTAGTATAATTTAAGTATCCACTTTTCTATACAATTAGTATTGCAACTTGGTTACTTAAGTTGGGGCACCGACTGTACATACCTAAGGATAAGGCTAACCCCCGGATGCCTTTCTTTCGTCATAGCTGAGTGCGGGATTTTCTGCATGTACCCATTTTTCCTCAGCCCCTCCTGAACATGGGCCTCCTTGCCTATGTGTTCAGTCACATAAGTTTCGTGCTCTGTTAACCAGAGATGTGACTACAGATTGCAGATGCCTCTGCAAGATAGAATGCAGTTGTGGAAGTGCGTATATTGGCCAGACTAAGCGTAGCGTTGAAGAAAGAGTGAAGAAACACATAACGGATGTTAAAAATCGCCAAGTACACAAATCCGCAATAGCTATGAGCACTTGCTGATAACTGTAACCAATCACTGGATTACATAAACCCAAAGTCCTCTCCACCGAGCGTCACTATTATCCTCGGATCGTAAGAGGACTGGAGTTATCGAAATTAAAAAACACCCGAAAAAATTCTACAGGGAAGACGGTTACAAATTACCGTCAACTTGGGGACCAGTGATTCAGATGTTGAAACCAAGGGATCTATCTTCGGACCAGTGTGCGGATATTGTTAGTGTTGCGTGTCGTGCCGTGGAAAATAAACATTAAACAGAAACGGGTAGATTTTGGCCGTGCCAGGATAAGCTAAGTGATTCTGCCCCCTTGAGTTTGGGCTTGTAAATTTTATAGATTGTGTGGCTCTACATTAGTCATTATTGTGCCAAATTTGAGCACTTAGGGTGCTGGTTGACTAGAAAAAAAAAATCTTTTTTTTTTAAACAAAAACTATAACGTGTAGGGTGCTCAAATTTGGCACAATAATGACTAATTTAGAGCCACACAATCCATAAAAATTACAAACCCAAACTCAAGGGGGGCAGAATCACTTAGCTTATCCTGGCACGGCCTTTATTTGACTACCCCCGAACGTTTATATAAACTAATGTCGGGTAGTTTAGTGTTGTTTACCAAAATCACAATTGACATTTTGCTGGGACGTCAGTCTTCCGTGACCCCCAGCTAGTGCAACCTAGGTGATACGTCGGAAAAAAGGTAAAATAATGAAATTTAATCGTGTCAAATCTTGCTCGCCGATGGTGCTAGTGTACACGCAAGTCGAGAAATCGCTCCAGTTCTGAAAATGGTCAATTCAATTTCGACACCATTTTCTGTAAACCACCACCATATATAAATAAAATAAAACTTAAGTACCTATAATAAATAAACAGGTGGCTATTATGGTAGATTCCATCAAGATCTGAAAAATCCAAACATCTGCAAAATTCGGTCTTCTGACGTGCCATCAGAAAATTTCCGAAATTGCGAAATTTCCACATTGAAAAATGTCGGATTTTTCATAATATGAGGATAGAAATTGTCCGTTTCCATAATGAAAGTTGCCTTAATATCCTTCGAAATGTTCCTGAAATTTGTAAAAAATGTACATCTGTATATTGGCCGCTACAGGCTATAAATTCGGACATATCCGGAAAAATCTTGAAAAATAGTAACCCTAGATGTAGCGCATCACTATCCTCGCCTGCGT
The DNA here is from genome assembly GCF_947568885.1 of Cydia strobilella. Lineage (NCBI taxonomy): Eukaryota > Metazoa > Arthropoda > Insecta > Lepidoptera > Tortricidae > Cydia > Cydia strobilella. The sequence goes on from NC_086048.1 coordinate 5,579,351, forward strand.
CGCTAGATAGCGGTACATGATTAATTAAAATCGGTTAATAAGCTACTGGCCATATGTGAAAGATACGCAGAGGCACACGGCCTCAGGTACAATTCTAATAAGACTGAGTTACTGATATTCAAAGCCGGCACAAAAACATACAGCATAGTACCACCAGTCATGTTAGGGGGCGTTCAGTTGAAATTAGTAACACAGTTTAAGTACCTGGGGCATTGGGTCACTGCGTCTCAAAATGATGACGTGGACGTGGAGAGGGAGCGCAGGGCACTATCAGTGAGAAGCAACATGTTGATCCGCAGGTTTGCAAAATGCACAACAAGTGTTAAGTTAACCTTGTTCAGATCATATTGCCAAACTTTTTACACTTGCAGCCTGTGGATCAACTGCACGAAGAAAGCTTATAGTGCGCTGCGCGTCCTCTACAATAACGCGTTCAGGATGCTGTTGGGGCTGCCGCGGTACTGCAGTGCTTCTGGGATGTTCGCGGAGGCACACACGGATGATTTCCATGCCATTATGCGCAAACGCGTCGCGTCCCTGATGCGCCGTGCGCGCGGCAGCACCAACGGGCTCCTGAGTGCGGTCGCAGGGGCATATGACAGCCCGATATTTGGCCACTGGGCGAAATCGCACGCGCCACGTGCAGTTTTTAAAAAGTAATTTTTTAAAATATGTTTAGTTTAAGTTAGTTTTAAGTTTAACATTAATTTAATTGTTTTAATTTTAATTCAAATAATATGTAATTCTATGGATGTAATGAATCCGAAATAAAAGCTTTTTAATTTTTTAATTTTTTTTTTAATACGTGCCGTCAATTTAACTTGATGTCGGTTTAGTTCTGGTTGGTTGAAGACGGTGTAAGTGTTCCATACATTAATCTCACTCTTGTTTAAGTTGGACAATTTTAGATTAGATCCCTTAAGCCAAATAGCTTGAAATAAATGAATTTCAATTTTTTTTAAGGCTAGGCCAGTCCGATTGTCTGATCAAACGCCAATTTTAGCTCGAAGATTTATTCGACCGCCGATAATAAAATAATAACCGATATTACCGATAAATTGGAGGTGCGGATGGTATTCGCGTTTGGGGGCATTTTTAGGGTTCCGTACCCAAATTGTTAAAAACTGGACCCTATTACTAAGACTCCACTGTCCGTCTGTCCGTCTGTCTGTCACCAGGCTGTATCTCTGGAACCGTGATAGCTATACAGTTGAAATTTTCACGGATGATGTATTTCTGTTGTATGTATAACAACAAATACTAAAAAGTACGGAACCCTCGGTGAGCGAGTCCGACTCGCCCGGTTTTTTTATTTTTTATTTAGAGCGCTCAAAGTATGGAAGGTGAAAGTGACTGTAAAAAACAGTAAATAGGCGGCGCCACCAATACACTGAAGTACCTAGACCATACACCTAGTATTTTATATAGATGTGCACCCGTGCGACCGTGAGGGACAGAACATACGCAATGCGACAAAATTAAAAATACGTTTTAACATTCCTGACAACATACTTCCCAGAAACAACCTACGTAATTTGGTCGGGTTATTTGCTGCCCCTCCCCCATTTCATCTCTATCTTTGTCTTACAGTAGTACTAGCACCCAAAAGAAAAGGATAAGAATAGTTTTTTTTGTTTTTATTTATTGACCATTTGGTTTGACCAACTGTAATTAACTTTACTAGAGTCGAACCAGGCTAACTCTGCATGGCAATGACAAAGTGTGACGTGTCATCATAAATGTAAAAAATATATGGAAATATGACGTTTATAATATAATGGCATGGCCGTCGACCATGATCGTGAAATTGGCAAGCGCTGGTTTTACTCCACATACTCTTACTTTCCTTGCCAGCTATATAAGTAACAGGCGCCAGTATGTGAACTGTGCTGATCACGTGTCAGAACCATATTTCACGAGGTCTGGCGTAAGTCAGGGGAGCAATTTGGGCCCCTTAGAGTTCATTTTAATGATAAATGACCTTCCTGACGTTGTTAAAGATTCCATTTGTCTACTCTTTGCTGATGACCTCAAGCTTGTCCGCAGAGTTAATGACAGCTCTGATTGTATGGATGGTATAGAAAGGATGCACATCTCTTATGGCAGAAATGTTGCAAAAGTGACCGCTTTCAGCTTTAAATAATAGTTCCTAATCTCTCCTCTGGCGCTAGTTAGGCTCTGGGACATAAGCCATATAAGGCAACAAATAACCCGACCAAATTACGTAGGTTGTTTTTGGTAGTATTTCGGTGTATGGTTGCGCCGCCTAATTACTGTTTTTTGATGGACACTTCATACATAGAGATTTGGCTCCTTTAAATAGTCTCCATGTCTGATTGTATTAAATTACAAGAGGACATACATCGAGTGGTCAAATGGAGTCAAACGTATAGGTTAAATTTCAACGTGTCAAAGTGCGCCATTGTCCCATTCACCAGATCTCGGAATCCACTTTGCTACCAATATGTGTTAGGAGAGTCACCGATGCAGCGCGTCGGCGAAGTGAAGGACTTAGGGGTGCTGCTGAAGTCCGACCTCACCTTTCGAGACCATATTGTTTCAGTATGTAAGAAGGCTTTCCGAAATCTGGGGTTTGTAATGAGGCAGGCTCATGGGTTTACTAATATTAACGCGATAAGTACGTGTCTTGTACGAGGCAATAGTCAGGAGTCACTTGGAGGGTAATGCGGCAATCTGGAGTCCAAACGAGTCAAAATAAAGGTTAATGTTGGAACGCATCCAAAATAAATTTATTAGATTTATATATTTAAAATTATACGGAGTATACCTTTTTTATCCGTTAAAGTATCCTACGTTGTTCGTGTTAGGAATGGTAGGATACAATAAACTAGAAGTTAGAAGGGAGCTGGGGCTAGCTTCATATGTATTTAAGTTGGTGCGGGGCAAGTTGTGCAACCCTGGAGTCCTGGCAGAGGTGCGTTTGAACGTACCAGATCGGTATGTGTGGCGGCGGCGGCGGCCGAGCCTGCTGGCCGAGCCGCTCGCTCGAACGCAACTCCTTCGCCAGGCCCCCTTTACGCGCGCAATTCGGACCCTTAATCGAGTAGCGATCGAGTTAGATTTGTTCTCTTGTTCTCTGAACGAATTCACAAGGGCTACGCTTTACGTATTGTGCTACTGTAATCTGTAAGTTAATGTATTGTACCAATTTTTGTGTCAATTTCCATACTGTCGAATTAGGATTTCCTGTAATTGATGGTTGTGTGTATGTAAATAAAGAAATAAAAAAATGTTTAGTTTTGTACCACCTGCGCGAATTATAGGAGGTATTTCATTGTTCATACGCCTAAAAAGAACGGCCCATTGACATTTTATTCAAAAAAAAAAAACCGTTTAAGAAGCTAACTTTGCCTTCAGGGTAATCGCCCCAACGTGATATCAAATATTGGGGTAATTTTTACCAATATGGTATCCCCACGCGTTTATGACGTCATCTATGTCTATCCCTTACGGGCGCACGCGGTAGGCGGCATCTATAGAAATATACTAGATCTATGGCGAGTGTGGAGTCAACTTCGCGGATCTGCCTCTCCAAATCTCATCGATAATCGCATGTGGTTTGTAATACATTGCGGCATTTGATCAATCGATTGAATTCGATACATCCCATTTGTTGCAACGTTTATAGAAGCCTTTAATCTCTATGGTGTGTAGCCGGCTTTACCGCCTAGGCCATCACTGACATCAATCAAATAATCCAATATGGCCGACTGCTACAAGCGGAGGTGCTCGCGGTTAATTTTTACTAAATTTCTGTTTATTTCGGTAGTTGAATAGAAAAATATATGGTCTTACTATATGATGTAAGTCAATACGCCTAATGAAAACGTTAATGTAAGTAATTTCGTAGAAAAATCTGAGGTTCGGCCAAAAATCCTTGACATGCCTCGGGAAAGTTACGAAGTCGTGGCCCCTGCATTTTGCTCAATTGATATTACCATTTCGTAACTACTTCACAGGTATCCTGAAGATGCCAGTTAATTTAGTTGAAACGAAAAAAGGAGTCGAAAAAGCAAAGTTTTCACTGTCCTTGAATAGAAATGCAACTTATCTGAGCAACGAAGACCGACAACTAGCAGATCCGAATAAGAAACCTGTGCCTGGCAAGTTCGGAAATAACGATAATAAGGAAAACAGGCCGGCGAAGCGGCCATTCAAAGGCACTTATAACAATACTTTGAGTTCGGCTAAAAAGCTAAAGCCACTTACTGAATCACCTAAGCCACCAGGTATGTTTCTATTTAGTTTGAGTTCTAACAAAGTTTTATAAACATCCAGGTACCTTTTGTCTAAGAATGCCGAATTTAATGCTATTTTCACTTTCATTAATGATGAATATAAGAGTTGTGCTCAGAAAGTAAAAGTTATTTGGTAATATAATATATACTAGCTTTTTCCCGTGACGTCGTCTGCGTAGAATTAGTATTTTGGGTAGCTTTTTTTTATCCAATCTGCTTTTTATTGATTGCCTATTGGTATAGGCAATCAATCAATCAGTCATATATTATTATGTTATATTTGTGGGCTGGTATAAGCCAGTGTCTGTAAATTTACTTTTATTGTAAAGTATATACTTACTAGTACTGTAATTTCAGTTACCATGGATTTAGCCTAATCACCAGTATGACCATGGAAAACAAGCCTTAATTAGTTAATTTATATTTTATCCTTTTCTTACAAATACATAAGCGAAAATTATTAAATTATTTTGCACTTAATATTATATAATATAACAAATAAAACTGTACTCGTCAAGATAATTAATTATTAGTATAAGTACTCATGTAAGTCAGACCATAACCCTCCACCACTAGCCACTACATGATCAAAATAAACGCAACAAAGTAAACACAAGCAAAAACAAGGAAGAAGGTTGGAGGAGGCCTTTGCCGAAGGGCAAGCAAACAAAGAATAGAAAAAAGTAAAAACGGGAGATAATAAATAAAATATGTAGAGAGTTAATATGAAACTGTTCTTTGTGTTTGTAAATAAAGGCTATTTTATTTTATTTATTTATAAGTACTCATGTAAGTGAATTGGAATATTCTTATGAGTAATAAATATTGTTTAAACCTAAAATGACAGATGCTAACAAACATATACACACAATAGCTAATGGTTTGTAGCGTCTTTATGAATAACACCATATACCTACTGCTGTCACCAATAGGAGAAGTCTCCTATTTCTAATAACACCATATACCTACTGCTGTCACCAATAGGAGAAGTCTCCTATTTCTAATAACACCATATACCTACTGCTGTCACCAATAGGAGAAGTCTCCTATTTCTAATAACACCATATACCTACTGCTGTTACCAATAGGAGAAGTCTCCTATTTCTAATCCTGATCAATGACTTCTATTCTAATTTTAAAATCTTATGTTTCAAAGCGTTTATGAGCCATGTTGCTTGGTATAAATAAATACAATAATATATTAATCACATTTAAAATCGGGTCTGACTAGTAGTCACACAAATCTCTGTTTTGACATTTTGCTGGGACATCAGTTAGCCGCGACCACAACCAGTGAAACCTGTGGCGAAACGTCAGTAAATAAAGGTAACAAAATAAATTAGCGATAGACCCGATTTTAAATGTGATTAATATGTGTTCAAAACGCGAAAGTTTTAAATGTTATAATACAATAATAATAATATAGATTTTAAATTTTGTGTTTTTTTATTTATTTTAGTAATAAAACCTGCACCAGAAACAGAGCTGATAGTACTGAAAGCGCCTGTGGCAAGCGCTGACATGTTGAATGGTCACCACAATGACAACCAGTATGGGACGCAGCGCAAGATACCCATTGCCACCCTGTCTAACCTCGGCAACACTTGCTTTCTCAACAGTGTGCTCTATACCTTGCGGTAAGTTGGTGACTGATTTAGGCAAAAGGATACATGGGTCAAAATTATTTTTGTTGTCTTTTTGTGTCTCCCCAAAAAATGTGACGGATAGAACAAGCTTTCACTGTCTGCGTTTCTGTCCCTCTGTCTATTTATCAGCAAGTTGTATCTATTAACCATAACATTAAGACAGTTTTCATACAGTGTATATTTTCTATTACTGCTGTAAGATCAGACAATGGTCTGATGCAAATATGTTTAATTGCAATGTTGACGTTTGCCCCAGAGAAAGTTTTAATAAGTTAAAGGGAATATCTCTCATACTAGAAAAATGGCTGTATCTCATATCAATAGACATCTTTTATTGAGACATAACCATACCCCGTAACCGAACCCGCAAATCTGTAGCATTTGACAGTTTGATGTCAGGGTTGGCGATTACGATGAATAATTTACCTACTCTACTGCACGTATAAGTACTTATTAATGATAAGTAAAAATAACCTTACTGACCTTCTTTAGATAAAACCTAGTTTGATTTTCTATCAAAGAAAATAGAGTAATAATTATGTCAATGTCATCAATGTTAAATGCGTTTTAATGTGTCTGTCATTTTATTCATAAAAGCACGTATTTTGAATTAATATGGAATCTTTGTTACTTGAAAATATTGGTGTACTAGAAAAAAACGAACAAAATATTTTTTGTATCGTATGTGCAGCAAATATAAAATCAAAGAAAGACAACGTCGTTAAACATTTAGCTAGTAGAAGCCATCAAGAAAAGAAAGATGGTTACTCTTCACATTTAGATTTTCTTTTACAAGATAAACCAGGATTACAGACTTAGATTGCCTGCAAAAGTCCTGGCCGCAAATACAAAAAGAACAGTGTTCAAAAAATTAATTTGTCAAAGTCATATTTCATGTCACAAAGAAACTGATTTTTAAATAAATCCCAGATATAATAATTATTTAAAAAGATGTGTCGGGATTTAGTTCACCACTTATTTAAGAGAGAAACAGGTCAGCTATCTCATATGTGTAGCGGGCAGGCTAAAGTACCTAGCCATATGAATTGGAAACATCGAGTGACCATATACAATAGAGCAGAAGGTTCAGATGGATCACAACTTGCATATAATTCACGATGGTGCCTTTCATACATTACATTTATGGATAAGGACGTAATTATACAGGAGCATAGTTTATTTCAAAATAATGTTGAGATAAATAAGATATTTAGTTCATAAAGATATTTTCAATAACATTGTGTTTTTTTATTAGTAGTACATAGGTAGTGACAACCCTGACGTACATTTGCTACGGATTTGCGGGTTCGATTACGGGGTTTGGACATAACACCTGACGTAATCTCGTGGCTCGGGACCCTGAATGTGGATTTATAATTATCTTATTTAGACTATTATCTAATTTTATATAGAATGTTTTTGTATATACGCCATACAATTAAATATAAAAAAATTTAGACATGCAATAAAGAGTAAATACATACATAATTGTCATATAGTTTTATACCCTAGCTAGTTTACAATATGCTAACTCCCTTTGCTTCTTCTCAGATACGCTCCGAGATTCCTCCACAACCTCCACCACCTTGTGTCAGACTTGGCCAGTGTGGAGCAGAAGCTTGGCAGCATACGACTGAAGAGTTCCTCGCTCGGAAGAAGCGCAGCTGGTCTAGCTTCGTCCGGTGCCAGGTCCTGGAGCAGCAAGGATCTACTCTCGCTTGGACAATCAGATAACTGTTCAGAGAAGAGTAAAATAAGGGTAAGTAGTGTAGAATCTTCTTCAGTTCTCCAATTATCTTCCAAATGACCTGATTTCCTGACCTCCAGAGCAACCCTACAATCCTTTTTAAGGGGCAGATTAATGTGTTTAGACCAGACATACCTTTTTTATTAGTGTAAATTTTTTGGCAATAGGTCTAGTAAAGACAGTGCTCCTGTCCACATCCAGAAGCTACTATTTTAATATTTCTAAAAATGATAGAGTTGATTTTTGGTTTAATCAAATAATCATGTTCCATAGTTTCACATGAATTTTTTTTGTGTCAAATCCAAACTCGCCTCCCTATCATTTTCAGAAAAACCTGCACAGACTGCCTGCTAAAAAACACCTGGTGACATGATTTGTGTTGTCTATAGTGCCTTATCATCAAAAGGAAAAGTACAAAATTATCTTTGTCTGTGAAAAAATGTAGGCTAGTATGAGTAATATGTTATACTTTGACATACATTATGTTATCAAACATTGATCTAATGCCCTGTGGCATTATTTCAAATTTACAAATATATCTGTTATCTCTATCATACACAAATATTGTTATTGTGTCTGGGTGTCTTATCTTATAGAGCCAGTTGCACCAACCACAGGTAACAGACTGATCAACGTTACACAGCAGAGATCTATGAAACTTCCCATACAATAAAATTTAGCGAACACTTTACGGTGAGAGTGATCATGGTATAAAATTAACCATCCCTTCTGCTTGCTCAATAGATAGCAACGGAGAAACTCCACGAGACCTACCTTAACCTACGGGCAGCAGAGAGCAAGTGCTTTAACAGCAACTCGTCCGACGCGTCGCCCGAGCCCTTCGCAGCTGACGCCTTCCTTGCGGCGCTGCGAGACGTCAACCCCACCTTCGAAGGTAACGCTGACAGCATCCCCACACCTGATGCTGTGGTACACAAAGCAAATGCTTCAACATTCAACTTGTCGATCGACACCCTTCACCGCTTTTACTCGCGACGCTGCGAGACGTCAACCCCACCTTCGAATGTAACACTAATTGTAACCCCACACCTAACCTAAACCAGTTGTATAGAAAGCAAATGATTCAACAGCAATTCGTCGGTCGAAGAACGAAGGACAAATTCTTCCTTCGGTAAATAAAACGAAACAAATGCACCCAAACAAATCTATAGACCAATCCATTATGGTGCACAATTGCACGTACTTTGTGAGCGCTTGGACAGAATGGCAGGGCTTTCGAAATCGACTAAAACGCCCCAGTTGCGAGAGTATAGGACACAAGTAACAAGTTCTGTACAAAATACCTGTGTAAATGAGTTCACGCCGTTTGGTGATTGATATAAAAGTAAGCAACATAATTTGTCTATATACAAAATATGATAACTGTAACCTTAGACTTATATTGACCGGGATATAGACCGTGATTACCTTTTGTATTGTGAACAAGATGCATGTAACTGCGTCTAAATATCGGGAGCTCAAAAACAATACAAAAGGTAATCACGGTCTATATCCCGGTCAATATTAAGTCTAGTGAAACTGTAACTGTAACCTTGTCAATTCCAGGCAACCGGCAACAAGATGCCCACGAGCTGTTGGTGTGCATCCTCGACAACATCCGCGAGACGTGTCGCGCGCTCAGCGACCGCGCGCGGTTACACTTGCCCGAGAACGGAGACAGGTACTGTTGTCGTTACTCTGTTCATTTGGGTTGATAATTTGATAACCAAAACGGTCTATCTATCGTATTGTTGTCGAGCATACCGCGCACGACTTGACCCGACTCTAATTAGCGCTCGCTACACCTGTCTTGTGATGTTAGGGAGGTCCACACAGATCGAGCTGCCTCGCGAGGAAATTACCGACGAATGATAGTAGACCGGTCTGTGAAGACGTGCCTATAGCACGACTGTTATTAGCTTACTAGGTTCCTTGTGGTTGCCTCTGAAAAAAAAATGCTATACATTATTATGAAACGCATCGCATGATCAAAGCTTATGTCCAACGAGAACTTTAACGTCCGAATGTAATTATAAATATGGAATTATTAGATTTTTTAAATGTTTAACAGTTTTTGTGACATTTATAGTAACGGCATCGGTCGGCAACCAAGCCTTGACGGTGACAGCAAGCCCGGGCTCGGCAACCTTCGCAAGTCGTGGAAGAAACGCAAGGACGGAAACAAAAGACATTCGCCCACTGAAGACAGGGCGCCTTCCCCGGCCGAGCCCGACCACAGGCCCGGGTGGGACTTCATTGCTGACGACTTTGAGGGTAAATGCCACACTGTTGTCGAGCTTTTACGACAGTTTGGGCTTGGCAACCTGCACCATAAAGATTTACTTTACTTTACATGTGGAGTGTACTTTAAACTCAAGGACGGCAACAAGACACACTGGTCTTTACATTCGACGACTTTAGAAGTACGTCTGATTAGATTATTATGAACAATTACCCTGTCGATATTTTTTATTAAGTATAGTTTTTTTTTTAGGCACGATGGTGGTCCGTACAATGTGCCTCGAGTGCGAAGCGGTAACGGAGAAGGCGCAAGCAGTCCTCGAACTGTGTGTGCCTGTAGGCGAGGAGGATGCTACAGACTCCGAGCCCTTCCGGGCCGCCTGCCTCACCAGCGAGTACCTAAGGGATCAGAACAAGGTATCTATAGTATCTATTTCCTCTTTATAAAGATCTGCAACTTGCCAGTGCCACAGAATAAGTAATAGTATTATCATACAGAACGGCCACACATCGTCCCGCTCCGACTCGAATGACCTCGCCCCGGCGATAGCAGATTGACGGCCGTTTGCCGGCCGCTGAGTACTATTTTTAAGCAACTTACTTACACTGTGACGCATGACGCGTGTACAGACGTGCCGTTCACACATAGAAACGCAAGTGATTTTTGATGTATAGCGTGTCCGCCCTGTGCCAGTGCTATAGTTTGAGCAATGTAGACTGTAATTTTTCAACTGTAAATGGCAGTGACGGTGCTTGAATCGTGACCTGCAAGCTTGACCTGTTTTTGCAAAGGCTTGTAAGATGAGGCTTGTGCTCGATTTCAAAGTAGGCCAGTGAAAATAGAGAGCCTGGTGCCTAGCTGAGGAAAGCAGAAAGAGCCATCTCATATAAGCAGCTCGGTTTGTGTAGAGACCTACCTGAGGCAAACACGCGGGGCCGCAATGCCTCTGGCGAGGCACGTCTGCTTCGCGCGGCAACTTCCTCGCGAAGCAGCTTGCTCTGCGGAGCCGCCTATTCACATAGTTTTGTTTATATTTTCCAGTATTGGTGCGAACGCTGCCTCCGCTACAACGAAGCGCGGCGCAGCGTGGCGTACTCCCGACTACCTCGAATTCTAGTTTTCCAACTAAAAAGGTATCATTTGAATTCATTTTGATCTGGTCTGACTTCAAAGGCAGGTTTTGGGTTCAAACCTCGGTTCTCACCAATGAGTTTTTTGATACTCAATGTTTATTTGCCATCGTTTATCACTCGCTCTTTGGAAATCGCTCTTGTCTCAGTGAGGCCTAGTTTCTCTTCTAGCTTTAATGGCTTTTTTTTAATGATTTATTTCGCAACCTATGGTAAAAAGCTCGATCATAGACTAAAGGTTGTACTGATTTAGAGTTTCTGTAGTTATTTTCTGTAGTAATAATATGAGTGAGTTATAGGTTCAGCGGCGGCATGGAGAAGATCACGCGGCACGCGCCGACGCCATTACTGATGCCGTGCTTCTGTGAGGTGTGCGCGCGCCGTCCGCAGGACCAGGCGCCCAGCCACAGGTACCATTTTAGGGTTCCGTATTACTAAGACTGCTGTCTGTCCGTCTGTCACCGGGCTGTATCTCATGAACCGTGATAGCTAGACAGTTAAAATTTTCACATATGATGTATTTCTGTTGCCGCTATAACAACAAATACTAAAAACAGAATAAAATTAATATTTAAGTGGGGCTCCTATACAACAAACGTGATTTTTTTGTGTCATGGTACAAACCCTTCGTGCGCGAGTCCGACTCGCACTTGGCCGGTTTTTAGAAATATGCCTCCCTTTGTTGATCGAGTGAAGAGAGGACTTATTGATAATTAAGAGTGTGCTTTTACGTTTGTTAGGTGATATCTTGAGTTCCAATCGTTTATCTATTTTTTATGAAATAAAGTGCATATATTTTTTTAAATTAGAACTTGAAGAGTATCGGTCTGGATACTCTTCATGATCTATTGATTGAGGGGTTATGGGGATCAAAATGTATTTATATATCGCGCCTGTCTGTCGCGGTAAACTACCGATATTAGTGATTATTTAACAGTCGCTGATTATCATAAATGGCTGTTACATTGTCTAGTTTCTTTTTTGTCTTTCACTGACGCCACTCGTGTACGATTCCAGCTACGTCCTGTGGGCGGTGATCATGCACCTGGGCCAGTCGCTGTCGGGCGGGCACTACGTGTCGTACGCTCGGGCGGCGACGCCGGGGCCGGGGGCGGGGGGCGGCGACGCGTGCGCGCGAACGGCCGACGCGCCGCCGCAGCCTAGCTCCTTCATGCGCACGCTGTTCCACCGGCCCAGGCAGCAGACGCCCGGCTGCGCCGCTAAAGGTACCACATACTACACATGGCTCCTCTACACTATCCGCGATCATAGACGATGACTGGCGGGCACGATAGCACAGGGCGGACTCGCTATACCTACATCAAAAATCACTTGCGTTTCTATGTGTGAACGGCACGTCTGTACACGCGGCATGCGTCATTGTGTGAGTAAGTTGCTTAAAAACAGTACTGAGCGGCCGGCAAACGGCCGTCAATCTGCTGTCGCGGGGCGAGGTGGTGCGTGAACGTTCTGTATGATAATACTATTACTTATTCTGTGACGATAATGTGGAGGGCGTACCCGGCAGTCCCCGCCGGTCATCGTCTATCATCGCCTGCGACCCGTGAGTTGTCGTTTTTTGGGCACACATCAAAGGGAATCGCCGGGTGGCTCCTACTACAGGTGATAGTGTGGATGCTTGCACGATGGTCTTGTCGATGTTAGACGATGATACCGGCGGTCATCGCCGATAGCACACACTTGGCCGATGAACTTTTAAAAAGGCACCATCCGGCTTAGCACAGGAGTACCGTGATAATATTGTGCCCCCGAGACAGACTACGCATTCCTCTGTAGTCGATACGGTTAGAAAAAGACGGGTAATCTACCTCGCGGGCGAGATACTGTCGCTGCGTTTCTATGCTAAGCCTACATATCACAGGAAACATCTGTAATCGATACCCAGTATACCCACCTTTCCTTTTATTAAATCATATCTTTGTCTTTGTGTTTGTTTGGCGAGCGTGTATGAGGAATGTTATGAAAGTGAAGGAAGCGAAAGAGGTATGTCAGGCTCGTAGCAAGTGGAAATCCGTGGTCTCTGCCTACCCCTCCGGGAAATAGGCGTGATTATATATATTATATGTATATCTTTGTAACCATCACCAATCTTTGTCCCATGTTAAATAACGATTGAAAAATTAATTGACTATTATAAATTTTCTTTAAGTTTAATGCCAAATATATCGGAAAGGGCTACTCCAAATGTCAGCATTTTGCCTGGCCCCTATTTATTGTCATGTCGTAATGGTCCCAGAGTGCTGCGTGCCGCGGCCTCGGGCCTCGGCGTCGTGGCTGGCGTGCGACGACGAGCAGGTGAAGCCCATCTCCAACCAGGAGTTCCACGACCTGCTCTCCGCCGAGCCCAAGGTGCGCTCCGCCGCCACGCCCTACCTGCTCTTCTACGTCAAGAGCGAGGACGACTAGTGAACGAGGGTTGAAAGGTTTATAGTGTAGGTGGCCTAAACGCCGGTGCCGTACTCACGGTCCGTGCGCTCGAGGAAGCAGCTATGTAGCGGGGAGTAGAGTTGTAATAGAATAAATACGGCCAATATTATCTGAGAGCCCGGCGGTTGATAAACTTTTTGAGAATTGCATTACGAAATGCAGAAGTTGGCTTTCGGGGTCGGGTGTAGGGGATTGCTTCCGCTGCTTAAACGCCAACCTCGGTTCCTAGTTCAAACTTTTCTTTAAAATGTTGCATCAATTTTTAATTTTAAAAGTAGAATGGCGCCTCTAAAAATACTCATAAGGTCTTAAAAATGCTCACCATGTCCAACATAAGTGCACTTTCTCACACTGTTTTACTAAAAAACATTCAACCTAATTGAGAACCTCCTTTTGGAAATTTGAAGTCGGTTAGAATAAATAGTCTTTCTCTAAATGTTGCACAGTCAGATGTGCTAATTTTCGGAACAAAAAACTTATTGATACTGGCAGTTACTAATTTCTTAGTACAAATTTAACATTGCACTGTTATAAATTCTAGTTTCTGACAAGGGATTGCCATACAATATGTATGTATATATTATTATTACACAGCTGCATCCTTACCGTATGTCATACGCGATCGTGAGTAATGCACTTAACATTTTACTACAAAGCAATGAGTACATAGGCAGAGGTGTATTGAAACTTGAGGTAATTCTAAAGCGGTAATATTAACAAGGAGAAGTATAATTGGGATGATTACAGTAACAAAGAATCATGGAAATAATGGTTTCAAGGAAACATATATGTTAATATTATTCTAAAGAAATGGCCCAATTTCAGTATAAACATTACATTATTACTATTAATATTTTCAATAAAATAAAAGCGCAAAATTCTGATTGAGCAGCATAGACAACCTCATTGACCGTAATCCATACGTCCTCACCAGTATGGAGGTTAAAAAAAATTGGCTATTAAACATTTATTACTTACAAAAAATATTATTACGCAATATAAAGTAAATATTTATTTGTTATATTATACATATAAATAAAATGTTACAAAATACGATATTTCACTAAAAATCTTTTTTAATTATTTGGCTGAATGGAACTATCATTGCCATGCTGGCTGTCGTAAACAGAAAAAAATTAAATAGTAAAACTGGCGGGGTAATTTCACTCAACATGTAATATATAGTGCTGAATTAACAATATCATTCGGGTTCGAGTGAAAATTCGTAACTGTAAGTATGTAATAGTACATTATTGTCGAGGCTCGGAAGTAGCTACTTGCTGGCTAAGGATTCGTTTTAAACGGACGACCTTGGGAGTCCGTTTAATTGAATCCGAAGCCAGCAAGTAGCCTTCCAGCCGAGTCATATATAGTGTTTTTCTCAAAAATGGCGCAATAAATACAAATATAATAGAAATATTTTACAGAAGCAACGTTCTTATGTATATATTTTCACAGAAAAAAGTAAAAAGATTTGCTTTGCCGCCGTTTTATTTTTTTAATTAAAAATAGAAGTGTATTTATCTGCTGAAAGTACGCCAACCTATTTGAGACACCTAAATAGTCGCGGTACCAACATTATAATAATAAGTACTGATCATCTGTTTGGCTGTTTAATGGACCTATGCCTTCATTTGATATGGCCACTTCAACTTTTAAAAAGTTTGGAACTCGACAAATAATGGAATTTGTATGCAACATTGCAGTCCTGAAATCGAGACTGCAATGTTTTTAACTTTTTAATTTTTTGACTGACCATAAACTACGCACTTCGCGACCTACTTTTTAACCGACAACGTTGACTTTGCCGTCCATTTTTGAGAAAAGTAATATTATTCGCGTAAAGTACTTATGTAAACAGTATCTACCACCCTACGACCAACTAAACTGTGACGTCACAAACGGACGCGAGGCGTTTTCGCGCGAGGTTTAAAGTAGCTATAGAAAAATGCAATTAAATTTATGAGAGTATAGCTGAAATATTGTGTTTTTCGAAACCAATACAAGTGTACCGACAATATTAAAAGGGATTTCGAAATTTGTTATTAGGCAATTCTGTAAATGGTTGAAGAAAAATGGTTGAATGGGGTAGCAATCTATATTGGTGAAGGGACAAAAATGGTTAGGAACCTCTGAAATAAGCACAGATCATACTCCTATATGTATGTTTGCTAAGGCAATATCTTGTATACGCGACTTTTGGTCTGGAAACCCAAACGAAGTTAACTATTCTTTTGTGGAAATTGTAACAACATAGTTTAATATTAATAGAAAGATCAATACGGCTCGAAGTTTTGTATTAAAATGTTTGTGATACAGGCATCTGATCAGAGTACGCTATAGTATTGTGAAGGCAACATTTCGTTCATACAAATATTATTTAGATGCTTTAAAAGACGATTTAGACTAGACAGATAATACTGTCAGCCGTGATATTATGTAGCTGAAATATAAGATATTATAGAAAACAATCAAAGTATATTGTAAAGTGTATATTATGAAAGCGTCTCACTATTTTCACTCGACAATATGGACTCGAAACAGATTTCGGATATACCTTCCATTGTATACTGTATCTTCATAGTTTATATAGTATAGTTAGCTAACGCAAATTTGGGGTCACCATGTCACCAACTACATAATTTCATATAATTATCATTTGAAAAATTTTTTTTGCTTAAAGGCCAGATCACACCGGCTGCGTGTGCCTAGACGTGCACGTGCCCTAAAATAGAGCCGTGCACGTGTGCGTGCCCTAAAATAGAGCCGTGCACGCACACGTCTTTGATAAGGATCTATCTATATATTACAACGCGCTCGTGCATGTGCTCGTCTGCGCACGCGCACCCGGTGTGCCTTTAACCAATGTCTTTGGTAAATTTTATCACAGACACTTGATTAATAAAGACTGGTGGTCTTAAAAATTGCATTCATCAATAACGGCGTCACTTGGGCAAGGTCCGGCGTCATTTTATTTGTCACTATGACCTCTCACCTATCTTAGTGAGCTCACAAAATAACACCGTGACTCAGTTTTTGTTTTTTCCTTGGTTCTGATTTTAACCTTGAGAGGGTCTTTCAAAAATAACATTTTAGAGCAAATGATACATATGAAATTATGTATAAGGTCAATTTGGGGAATATATAATTCCTTACTTATAAGGCAAGACCGTCTACAAGCTCTTTCGTCGCTTTTAACTTTTGCGTTTGAAAATGAAAATGAAAATGAAAATATTTATTGATAACAATTGTTACATGTCGCACACACTCCACTCCACATACACATACTCCACTTACTCTTCCTTTCTGACTGTGTCTGAGCGACGTACGTATACATATACGAGATTTCTCGCACTATAACGGTCTTCCCAACAATACATTTTATATGCTAGTCTTCTCCAAATTGACCTTAGTGTTCGGAGGGCCTAAACTATATTTACAGTTGTGTACTTTTAAAATATGCTTCGAACCAAGTGTTGTTCACGTTATAGTACTAAGACGAAATTGTTCATAGCGGCGTATAATAGTCCAGGCAGATATATTTTTAAACAGTTAGATGATACCTATAATGAAGTTGAACCAATAACTTTTTCACCGCCAAGATTACGATAAGAAACAAAATGTTACGTTCTCCGGCAAAAGGTGCCTCGTGAGGTTTCGATAAAGATGAGTAGCAATACTCGTAAGGATAAAAGTTAAATTGGCAACGCAGATGTGACCGTTGAAATTTAGAAAATTCTTCCATCATCTGTTATTTCATTTGGTTAAAATATTTTAGACAATATGCCTCATCTACTTGCAATTACTTTTTACTTGATTGCCACAATAATTATTAAAACAAATGTCGCATGGCGGTGAAAGAGTTGATAAAGATGGTTAGTGCTATTTTAGCCTGAAAAATCAGCCTATTTTCTTCCTCAATACTATATTGTTGAACAGGTCTTGCATACACAATGATTGATCAATAAATAAATAAGTAAACATATTGCAAACGTGTAATTATAAGCTGCAAAGCTATGTTAGTGTTAGCTTTAAACATTATATTTTATGTCGGTATGCATATCATTTAATTTTGATGCTTCATCAAATATATTTACTGAATATTAGCATACAGAACAGAGAGATTAGTAATTTCAAATATTAATTACCGTTACATATACATATTTTACTGCACTTTTTCACCTTATTCATTTTATTTCCAATAAGTATTTATTTGTTATTAATTATTTCCATTCGTAAAACATGTTCTAGTGACTAAAATATAACAGACGAACTTCGCGGAAGCTGAAAATATCTCTCGTTCTGTATGATCTGAAGTCAAAGCCAAAATCGGGGAAAAATAAAGAAGCTTAATTATATTAGCTTGATTTGTATGCAGAATTTGATATTTGAAATGTATTTAAACAATTTTATTTAAGCAAAAGGCTAGCATATCTAAAAATGTCTACGTGAATGTTTGTTACGCATTCGTTATTGATGAAAATTTTAAATAATCGCCTGAATAAGGCAAAGAATCAAACCTAATGAATTTACCTTTTTCTGTCTGTGGTTTATATCACAATAGTTATTTGTGCAACAAGAGAGGAAAGTTGGTTTTTCTTGCGAGTGTTGATTTTGAGTCCCGAGTAAGCGAAATATTCTAAGTTAGAATCTTGAGCGTAGCGAGGGACTCAAAAACACGAGATGTAAAATAACTTCTCTTGTGTTGCACATATAATTTTTCACCTCAGTAGTGAGAACATATTAAAGGTTAAACTGTATTTCGAATTTGTAATAGACCCTGAAGTATGAAGTGGCAGTTCATGGCCTTCACTAAACTAAAATGCTACTATGTTTCACTCCCTGGAGTGAGGAAAGTCGCACTTTCTTCACTCCAGGGAGTAACGAAAGTAGGCTTGTTCGAGCTGCTGAGGTGAAAAATAGTTATCACGCTCTTATTTTCGTCATAATTTTAAAGCTCTACGTCAAAACTAAACGTTTTTTTGTCCGAATATATAAACCAGTAAGTATTACGCGATAAATGAATTATAAAACATGAAAGCAGAACATGTTTTAAAAGCCAATGTATAGCCAATTTTGTGATATATCACACAGAATATGTATACAGTTCATAGTGAATGCAAGAGCCATATGAATTTTAAGAAACCGCTGCTTGGCTGCGTTTCGTTGTAGAGTCAGACCCTGTAGTATTCAACTTCGGGTAAGGGCAAAAAACATCCCTTTTTAACTTATTATCCTTAATTAATGTAAAATCGGTAAACATATTCAATTCCTGCAGCCAGGAAGCGTTATATAGAATCTACAAATTACTATATTTATCAAATCTTTGGATGCAATACTTAAAAGAAATATAAAAATTGTTATGAATATTACTCTTAAATGTCACAATTGTTGCGCACAGATTAGTTTATGATATTTATATGAAGACTACAACGATGCATCGCATGCTTGCTAAAATATGACTGCTTTTTTAACCAATTGTAATCTTTTTTGTGGCATTATCATTGTCACGGTCACAAAAATGAAGTGTTAACCCCTCGTTTGCTTAGATACGGATCCGTGCGTTGGAATTTAAATTTATTGTTTTAATGTCAAGGTCACTCAAAAAGTGATCAAATTTGACAGGCAGCATACGAGAGGTTAAGTTAACTATTAATTTCAATTTGACGCATATTTTTTACATGTATATCTAAATAACTCACCAGGATATTTTGAAATGATTTCTAAAAGATCATTGTATTATTAAGATCAGAAGTGATATAACGTCATCCTGGTGCCCTTGAATTACAAGTAATAATGCAGTGGCCCCAAATTGTTGAGATGCCCATTTCTTTATTTCCAATACACACACTAAATATTAATTTGGCGAAAAGATGGCAGCTGTCCCTTATTGAGTGGGATAGTTAACCCTTAGGAGCGCCCTAGTATCACACGTGTGTAATATCACACGTGCATGATTCACATATCATACCTCTGATTCTAACAGATAGCGTTTCCGAAAAAAATATTATACCTTATAATATGTATGTCATGTGATCTACTTTACTAACTGGGCAGCCTCGCTTACGAGTTTTTGAAAGTCATTTTTATTTGACACCTTTGTATATTTTTATTGATTATAAACTATTATTATGGGTTTAGTTTCCTATAATGCTTGTAGGAATATCCAGTTTATTTAAATGATAGTGCCATTTTATGTGTCGTTCCATGGAAAGGTATTAGCGAAACTCATTAGTCGCATTTTTAAAGCTTTGTTTTAATAACGGTGTAATCGCCAGTGGGTCAAGGGCCCCTTTCGCGTGGAACGACACGTATTCGGGTTACAGTTGACGGTTATATTATTCGTAATTTTAACCTTATGAAGTTGAAATAACTCTTAAACCTCTAAGGGACCTTACAAATATCCAGTGATAATAATAATTAGGAAACCATAATTGTCATGATATCCATACAAAATTAGTGTATGAGTGTTAACTTTCAAAAAAACAGTATTAGATATACTATAATATTCCAAGTTTCATTCATAACGCACTCTTTCATTTTTAGACCCATGTGGAAATGGGTCAAAAGATGTTATATTCCATTCAAATTTCTACCTTAACCTAGTATCTATTATGTCTACATTCTATTTTTAGACAGCTTGTTTGTATCAAAGACTAAATCCTTAAATGGCGTTAAGAGAGATAATTGAATGAATAGAACCGCTCTTATTATTAGGACTTAAAGTCTAATTTTGTTGAATCCACTAGCCTTATTGAGATGCATGAACTATATTGATTTTTATCCTAACTAAATATTTATAGGAGCTGGTACAAAATGTGTACTAACCTGTGAGCGTTTTTTAATCAATCTTTGTTAATATAAACAATTTGCTATCATTTAAATATGCTAGATAATATTCTTATTTTTCTACTATACTTCGGTGAACTTTCTCTCTATGAAAATAAGTATCATGGTTCTGCTTGCAGGGGCCCGTTTCTCAAAAGCTTGTAGCTTGTAATACAAGTGGAAGTCCCTTTCTAACAAAAGCTGTCAAAGTGACATCCGCTTGTATTACAAGTTACAAGCTTTTGAGAAACGGGCCCCAGTTCTATTCGTACAAATGTCCAATGCAAGTACTAGAGGAAGAAAGTAATATAACTGCCTCTCGTTCTTGTAGAACGACAGTCAGGACCATTGTAACTAGGGTTAAGGATGAATTACTTCTGTTTGCTACCAATCTCGTGTCATAAAGAGCTTATTACACTATCCTAATTTAGTGACTAACAAGAGGGACGACGCTATATGTGAGAAACGATAGGTTGTATCTCTTATCGCGTCTCGCGTATAGCGGCGCCCCTTTTGTTAGTCACTAAATTTAGCAAAGTGTAATAAGCCCTTAAATGAGGGCTAACGCGTATGAATTCGCCGCTAGGGGCGCTAGTGTAGATGGTGGTCTTTTCCATAGTTCGAAATGTCAAATATCACTTGTCACTTCAATGACTGACAGCTGTTCTTTAGTCTTTTGGACCACCATCAACAGAGGCGCCAACTGGTGAGCAAATAACGATAGCCCTCATTCGAACATTCCCATTAGGCTGCTTATACATGGGTGGATTTTACACGCGGCACATACAATGTAAAATTGCTCGTGTATAGCTTGGCAAGCCATTTCCGTCAGTAGAAAAAGGCGGCAAATTAAAAACAAGTAGGCGCGAAGGGTTGTCCTCCCATAGAAAATTTAAATTGCTCGCTTTTTTCTACTGACAAACTGGGTTTTCAAGAGTATATATATTTATATAGAACCTGTTTCACTAGATTTTTTTTTTTCAGATTCTAGTAGTTAGACCAAGAAAAGTCTGCAACGATTTTGATATCATACGCAGTGCAAGTGTTATTTATACGTCATAATTTCATAGAAGTTTGACGTTTAAAATAACACTTGCACTGCGTGTGCTATCAAAATCGTGGCAGACTTATCCTGGTCTAACTCTAGGTACCAAATTTTAATTTTAATGTACTTTCTGTATACATATTAAATTAAAGTAAGGAAAATCCATTATTTATTATTTGTCTATCTCCATCTTTGTCAGACGATTGTAGCATGACAAGGAATGATAGAGATGAACATAGGCTGTTACATTTCTATGTAGACATCACATTTTATAATGATATGAGATTGTCAAACCAATGTTCGATCCGGTTATATACTTTGATGGTTATGTATAAGGCAGCTAAAGCTCCCTTTATTATGTATTAATATTACAAAACGCTACAAATATGTTGCTCATGCCATTCAAATATTTTCAGAAAGGTGATATTCTTGTCAGTAGCTGTAATTACTGTTTTATTTTAATTGATTTTTATTGTAAATTGGATTTGGAAATAAAAAACAATAATTGAGAAGTTTTGTTTTCTTTTAAAAGAATACCTTCAGGTACTCCTTCAGATGAATAAGTGTGAAAAATAGATGACAATAATCAAACAAATATCTATTTCAAATTATTACAGATTGAAGGCCACGTATATCAGAATGTCTGAACATAAATTGATTAAATTGAGAAGACGGACAGGCCGCCGCTAGTTGGGCATCAGATCGACATCAAAAGTAAAATTCCTTCTAAACTGACCGGCCATATATTTTTCATTACAAATTGTCATTTTTGAAAAAAAATATAGATGGTCAAGCAAATCTTGTCAGTAGAAAAAGGCGCGAAATTCAAATTTTCTATGGGACGATATCCCTTCGAGCCTACATTTTTTAAATTTGCCGCCTTTTTCTACTGACAAGATTTGCTTGACCTACTATATGTCAGAAACTTGTTCTACGTCCGTGGTTGGTGCCTACTTGCCTAACTGTAAACAAATCAAGAACAACCTAACCAAACAATATGTCTTGTGTTTCTTATGTGGGGTGGCCTAGGGGTTCAAGGCGTTAGCCCGGATTGCTAAAATATATGACATCTATTTCAGTTTATATATTTTTTTGTGACTACTTAAAAAAACAAATAAAATAATAATAATAAAAAATTTGATTTGTTCCCAAAGTTGAATATGAATTAAGTACAATAACTTGTATAATAACTCGGTTATGCTACTTATGCTTACCTAAATATATAGTGCAATTAAATTTGTATATGAAGACGTACTATATCGCAGTATTCGGTACTGTGCTATACAGTGATACACTAGTAGACAATAGTAGATTATTAATTATTCATTTGGTGATATGACATATTGATAAGGCGAGCCGTTTTATCAGTCGATGATAAACCACGGTCGAATAGGACGACTCACAGACGACTTTTTATGTCATCCGGGCTTGGTTGTCGGTCACATTCCTTCTAAATTAGTGTGAATCATGAAAGCTGTAGAAACTAGGAGGAATTTCGGGGTGAGTTTTTAATAAATCTCTTTTTATTATTATTATAATTTACATGAAAATAAAACTCAATAACAATTCGCCATAGAAGCTAATGAGGCATTGTAAAAAAAATGAAGACAAGACATAAAAAAGTAATTCTCTTGACTGCCAATATTTTATTTGTAAAAAAAGGTGTGTCAAAGAAAAATTTACCTTTATGGTTTAAACATTAATACAGAGAACGTAAACCTTTTCAACATTTAATTTGCTAAGATAATATTTAGCAACAAAGTGAACATGCAACAAAAATGATATAATTGAAATGTAGTTTTAATATTTTTCTCGTATGCAACAATGTGGCAAGCGTAAAAACGGAATCCGGATAGTTTACCTGTGACATTGCTTGACCTCTAAAGTCCTTTTTAACTTTTTATCTGTCAAAGTACGTTAGCGGCTGAGCACGTTAACGTTGTTTTATTTCAGAAGTTTTGTTGAATTTGATATAAATACATAATTTAGTATGGCTTCGGTAAGTTTAATAAATTTTATCCTTGTTTACAATTCTACTATACCTTCGTACTTTAACATGAAATATGAATTTTATTTGCCTTCTACGACGGACTGGCAGGATTCGAGAATGAAAAAAAGACTGAAGCAAAATGTGTCGTATCGTGCTAATGAATGACTGTTAGTCGGTCAAGAGTTAATTGAGTTTGATTCCCGGTTCAATCATAATAGAAATTTGTGACTTTTGGTGGTCCATTTTACGGTTATCACTTCCAGTTACGAGGTGGTGTTTTGTACACAATAATTTAAATATACTATAATAAATATTGACTTATAACATTATTGTCTTTTTAATTATATTTGTGCTGAGTTTTTACAGCGATAGTATTCAAACAAGTCGAAGTTCTATTTTTATAACCTAAAAAATGCATTACGCTTGTTTCCGTCCTTGAAATCAGCCGACATAGTCGTGAGACATGAGCTCACCGGCGGCTGTTAAATTACTGCGCGATTACAAGAGTAAATATTTATATGTAGACCATGCACCCTAGTTAGTCCATCGTTCCAATATATTTAACTAATCAGCTTTTTTCAATTAAAAGTTTTTTCATAACTTTATTACCTAGGTACTGATTGCTTCGTATTAAACTTTATATATTCTTCTCATTCAATTATATTAAAGTTAATAAATTAACCTCTGCGATTCAGGAAATAGACTTTTATTTTTTTAATTATATACATAATCTAGTGGCTACCTATGTAAGTACCTAAATTTAGTTGCCGTAAGTTACGATTTTCTTAACTTCATAAACAAAAAACAGGGTTAAGAATCCACAGGTTTTAAACCCCTTTTCCTTAGCTTCGCTCAATTAATAAATCAGTCACACGAAGCTGGAACATAAATGGTTCCAGCGTAAAAGATTGTATACTAGAGTTAGATCAAGACAAGTCTGCAACGATTTTTATAGCACAATTAAGTTATTTTAAACGTCAAACTTCTATGAAATTATGACGTATAAATAACACTTACAATGCGTGTGCTATCAAAATCGTTGCAGACTTGTCTTGGTTCACACACAACCACTTGTCACACTAACTGAAAAATTAAGTGGTATTAGTTACCTTACATAATTTTATTATGAGCTCTACAGACGTCACCGATTATTGCATACGATTAGAAACATAATTATCGCCGGCCACTGGGGTGCAACAAATTCAATCGATCAAATGCCGCAATTTATCAAAAATTGTATGCGATAGCTATGAGGTTTGTGCAAATTATGCAACCCCTTAAAATATCACAGAATAGCTAATAGTACTACCACACAATATACTCAAGAAGACAAAAGTATAGGTACGTTATCGCGGCCGAAGTTGTAATATCATAAATAGCCATGTCAAATTAAGCCGAAAATGGGCAATCAGCGGAAATAATTCGTGTAGTTTTGAAAATTGGTAATTTCTGTTGCCGCTATAACAACAAATACTAAAAACAGAATAAAATATATATTTAAGCGGGGCTCCCATACAACAAACGTGATTTTTTTTGCGGTTTTTTGCGTAATGGTACGGAACCCTTCGTGCGCGAGTCCTACTCGCACTGGCCGGTTTTTTTTTATATTTTTGCTCATATCTCGAATATCCGTACGAATAGCATTATCATTACTTCGGACAAAAGTTTTAACATAAAATTTCCTACAAATTTGGTTATGTTTATTTTTACTCTACGATCAATACTTTAGGAGCTACAGGCTGTTAAAGTTAACAAAGAGAAAAAATATACGATTTAAGAAAACGTAGTTTTTTCGTAATTGCTCATCATAAATCAAATTTTTAGTTTAGCATAAGCAAACTTAGGGATCCTGCTGATAAAACATAAAAAAGCCGACCAAGAGCATGTCAGGCCATGCTCAGTGTAGGGTTCCGTAGTTACCAGTCCATCAAACTAGACTATTTGCAAAAAATTAAAAAATGGCTAGACCGATCAGATTCGCTATATTTTTCATTAAAAGTCTTTACTAAGCTATACTTTCACGATTTTTTTTTCATATTTTTGGATCAGCAATTTGTTTCATCAGCAGGTCGCTAAGCTTGCTTATTTAAACTAAAAATAATAAAAATTGGATTTATGAACAATTACGAAAAAACTTAGTTTTCTTAAATCGTCTATCTTTTATCCCCTTGTTAACTTTAACAGCCTTAAGTATTGATCGTAGAGTAAATAATGTAAAAATAAATATAACCAAATTTGTAGAAAATTTTATGTTAAAACTTTTGTCCGAAGTAATTATAATGCTAAATAGTACAGATATTCGAGATATGAGCAAAAATATGAAAAAAGGTACATCCCCCCCCCCCTTACATCCTCAGCACACCCCCACCCTCGAGGACTTTTAGTATGTTTTTCTGGACACCACAAGGTATAACTCCCAATTTTCAAAGCTACACGAATTATATCCGCTGATTTTTTTAATTTTCTTGGGTTAAGACTACTCCCAGACTCTCATGGAATCTCCACTTCCACCTTACACTGTACCGATCATTTAATTAAATTTACAGGCGGTTGTTTTATGTTAAGGGAATGGGCTTAATGACCATACTCTGTTACACGTACTTCCAATAGTAAATAATAATTTGCGTCGTCTTTTTGATTAAATATGGGCAATATGGCACAAATTTCACAACCGAAACAAAAACATGTCTAATCATGGCAACGAGTGATAGGCATGGTTATTTTACTTTGTATTTATTTATTTATAGTAACGGTACACCTATCATAACAGTGGTTCTCAATACGATAGTGTAGCAAATAGTTAATCCTTTCAGATCAATGATGCTAACCATCACCATCAAGGTGATGGTTAGGTCGCTTTCTACATTAATCCAAAAAGTTGGTGGTCGCTTTCTGAAAAACTATAATCGTCAAAGAAACTATAGTCGTCGTATCATGTACCTGCGTCGTTATAGGGTGTTTGGAATAATGTGTTATCAAAAACAAACAAACAGCCAGCACTGGCAGCAAAATCTTAGTTTATGTTCAATATTTATGAAAGGCATTTTGTACAACATGAAAACAAATAAACTTGGAACTTAAAAGCATTTATTCCCTGCGCGAAATATACAAATCTTCAACCCATAGAAAAATATAACACAAAACGGTTGATAACACCTGACCGTACCTAACTTTCAAAATATTTCGATCTCTAAAAATGCCTAAGATTCCGAAAGTAGAATACTTAGAATAGCCTGCTGATGTCACGCGTACTTCCGCCTCCGCTCCGGTATAAGCAAAGCCTCTCCCTGCCATGCCTTGTAAGTTGTAAAAAAAAAGTTAAATGTCATCAATGTCATTCAAGTTCAGTTTCGCGGCAACAAAAAGTTATTTTATTTACTATTACATTACTACATTGATGTTAATAATCAATCATGTTTATGTAATAAATAAACGTAATACTTACAACTAGTTTAGTGCCTAGATGAGAAACCATTGGCAAGTTTTCAAAAGTTTAAATATAGAACTAATTCTATGTCGGACTTTTGATCTAGGAGAATTGCAATTTGCAGTTGTGAATTTGTATTTAGTTATAAAGTGAATTTGTGTTAAGATTAGGGGTTGTAAAAATACCGTTCGAATTTTCGGTTTGTTGTATTCCTGGCCGCGTCGTGAGTGTCGCGACGCTGTTAGCCAGTGGTGCGCGCGCCGCGCCACGGCACTCAGTACGCAAGTCCAAACGTATATGCAGACTACTTTTCACGCGGAAGGGCAGTTCAAGATCACAGGCGCCGCTTGTCTCACCTCGCGTACCTAGCCGTGACAATAGTGACAAATATTTTCATTGCAAAACAGTAAGGATGGTGTGGCCGACGATTTACGATGGGAAAACTGAGGTGAACCATTCTTTCTATTTTCGTTACGCACTGGAATAGTTTGATGTGATACTCGTTACCTTGACGATTTTTCACGCTTGCCGGTTTTTGCTCCGTTTTCTAGTTCAGTTACGTAGCCTACAGTCATTTATGTGACGATTTGGCGAAACTTATGTTTCAATGTTAACTGATCTATTACCTAGTTTTTCATGTTTTCATTATGCCCTATCAGCTGTTTTACTACACATAATATATAATATTGTCTTCGGTTACCGCGATAGTTACTCATGAAATAAAACTATGAAAACGGATTATATCGCGTATATTGAATTTATAATACATCCCGACGTTTCGAACTCTTTACAGCGTACGGGTGACCCGTTGACCACGAACACTGTAAAGAGTTCGAAACGTCGGGATGTATTATAAATTCAATATACGCGATATAATCCGTTTTCATAGTTTTATTTCATACACATAATATAATCAAACCATGTTGCAATTATTTTTTCTAAATGCAATGTAAATACAGTAAGTAAAGATACTCTATGTAATAAAATTAATATAATCAGTAATAAAAACAAAGATTAAATACCTAAACCTGTAACTGTAGGGTTATTCCTTTTTGAAAAGTTGTTTAAAAGCATCCCTACATGTGATGCACTTTTAGTGATTTTAAAAATAAGCAAGATATATAAATATATTTTTAGATATGACACTTTTTAGTTTAGATATTATTATCTAGTTATCAGTATCAAAACTGTCTTGAAAAACCCAAACCCATATCACTTAAATTTGAACTTTATGATCCAACATTTAAGGTCTATTATTGCTTTATGGACATTTGGTGAAGGTCACAGTAAGATTCCTAGGGGGAGTGCCTTTATCCTTATAGGGTTTCCTTTTCATTCGTATTCTCATTCATCATATTGAATGGGAGCTTTTGCAGCTGCAATAAATTAATAAAAAAATGTAGTATAACTAAAAAAATGTCCTTTATAGTCCAGTTTTTTTTTAAACTAAGTCTAAAGTTGCCGTTAGACATAGGAGCAAACTAGATGCTCATCAATATCTAAACAAAGTTAAACATGTGCCATACAATTACAAAATAAACAAATGCTATACAATTTTTATTAATTTTTTCTTCTATCATTGAAGCTCTTAAAAATATGTTCAATTCTAACTTGACCACCACTAAAATATTCAATAGCATTGATTAACAAAGACGTAAAAGGTTAGGAACTCCAAAGTCATTTAAATATTTATAGGTACTCCCCACTTCCCATTCAGCTGATTATAAAAAATCCTATGACAGAGTTGGTATTCATTCATAATTTGCATAGTATGTAGAGGCTGTATAAGCCATCTCTCTACTGACTTGGAAGCAACAAAGTGTGGCGGTGCCACTGCCACTGTAAATATCATATTTTCATAGGAATTTAATGTTCATATTGGCGCTTTGGTCATGTTGATGCAGAGTTAGCTTAGATAGAACCTAGATCTCCTTGATTTTCTGTAAATTATAATGGCATATGTACAGTAGGGCCTCGCTAATTAAGATGGGCAAATAACTGGCCAGTGACAAATTATGGAGGTTTTCGGATTACTATGTGCAATTTTTTTGTAGTTGTTCACACTAAATTTAGATTTTTTAGATCTTTGATCATCATCTGCGACGGTCTGCATCCTGTCTCTTCTTCTCATTCTCTGTGCTTCCATCACTTTTACCTACTCTATGACCCCCTTCGTGACATCCGTTGACATAGGCAGAGCCGGTTCCGGACCTATATATCCTGTCTCCGCCCCTATCCTCGCCAGCTTGTCCGCTTTCTCATTTCCCGTTACTCCCTGGTGTCCTGGTACCCATGCCACCATGATACTTCTTTGCTTGCCTATCGAGTTAAGCTCCTCTCAACATTCTTTTAGAAGATTAGAGAATAGAAGATTCACCAGATTAGAAAGGGTGCGGATTAGCGAGGCTCTACTGTAGTAACAGCAACTACACTCTTAACTCATTTAAAAGTGTGGATTGTACATAAATAAATCATGTAGGAATTCTTCTATCATTGAAGCTCTTAAAAATATGTTCAATTCTAACTTGACCACCACTAAAATATTCAATAGCATTGATTAACAAAGACGTAAAAGGTTAGGAACTCCAAAGTCATTTAAATATTTATAGGTACTCCCCACTTCCCATTCAGCTGATTATAAAAAATCCTATGACAGAGTTGGTATTCATTCATAATTTGCATAGTATGTAGAGGCTGTATAAGCCATCTCTCTACTGACTTGGAAGCAACAAAGTGTGGCGGTGCCACTGCCACTGTAAATATCATATTTTCATAGGAATTTAATGTTCATATTGGCGCTTTGGTCATGTTGATGCAGAGTTAGCTTAGATAGAACCTAGATCTCCTTGATTTTCTGTAAATTATAATGGCATATGTACAGTAGGGCCTCGCTAATTAAGATGGGCAAATAACTGGCCAGTGACAAATTATGGAGGTTTTCGGATTACTATGTGCAATTTTTTTGTAGTTGTTCACACTAAATTTAGATTTTTTAGATCTTTGATCATCATCTGCGACGGTCTGCATCCTGTCTCTTCTTCTCATTCTCTGTGCTTCCATCACTTTTACCTACTCTATGACCCCCTTCGTGACATCCGTTGACATAGGCAGAGCCGCTTCCGGACCTATATATCCTGTCTCCGCCCCTATCCTCGCCAGCTTGTCCGCTTTCTCATTTCCCGTTACTCCCTGGTGTCCTGGTACCCATGCCACCATGATACTTCTTTGCTTGCCTATCGAGTTAAGCTCCTCTCAACATTCTTTTAGAAGATTAGAGAATAGAAGATTCACCAGATTAGAAAGGGTGCGGATTAGCGAGGCTCTACTGTAGTAACAGCAACTACACTCTTAACTCATTTAAAAGTGTGGATTGTACATAAATAAATCATGTAGGAAGAATTTCATGACAATTTCGTGACACAGATCACAATGAATATGCACTAGTAATTAACATGACAACAATGACTGCCAAGTGCACTTAACTTTTGACTGTTTGTTTACACATTACTACTAAAATAAACCTTATAACACTGTATTAAAGTTTTTATTCATTTGTACATGTCATCTGTTGATTGTTGTTGTCAAACTAAAATAGACTTTATTTTTAACAAGATAAAATGTTAGTTTCTTTGTGTTGCTGAATTTATTTTAATGAGTGATTTTCCTAAATGAAATCAGTGTATGAGTAATAAAACTTATCTATATTAAATAGTTATTTTAGTTTAGTTTATTTATTTCATAATGATAAATTACAATATAAATTATTCTTACACTAATCTATATGAATTTGCAGTGACAATGTGACAGTCTTTTTATTCATTTTGTGCAGTGGCAGTGTCTACTGTCTACTCATTCTCTATTTATTTTTTGGTAATATTTCTTATCTATATTTGGATTGGTACTTGTACATTATATGTATACTTATGTAAATAAATTCACGTAGTGTGATAGAGTTAGACCAAGAAAAGTCTGCAACGATTTTGATAGCACATGCAGTGCAAGTGTTATTTTAAACGTCACACTTCTATGAAATTGTTAAGCGAGGTTTAGACTAGCAAGAACTTGCATGCAATTTTCATTACATTGCGGTATCTGATCAAACTTTTGAATGCATTTTACCTCAGTAGTCGGCAATGTAACGTAAATTGCATGCAAGTTCTTGCTAGTCTAAACCTTGCTTTACGTTTAAATAAAACTTGCACTGCGTATGCTACCAAAATCGTTGCAGACTTATCTTGGTCTAACTCTACTTCCAAGCCAAGAGTTCTTATTTTAGGGAATTTCGTTTTGTGTATTAGATTTATTTCAGCATTTAAGTTGATGATTATTTTTCTGAGTTTTTTTATGCTTTCATAAAAGTAACTCCTTTAAATCCGTATTTCCGTTAAATCTTCATAACATTTCCGTTTTCTCGGGACAACGGTAGACAATTTTGTAGAATGCTCTATTAAGAGTCCCCGGCAAGCTCCGCCGAATTTCACCTTCCCATACAAACGGAGTTTCGTTCTCATTTTAAAACTACGTGTTGGATTGTAATGAAAATTTTGCACATACAATGACATGAGGTATATCTAGGTCTGTAATTAGTTTATATAGCTCTAGTATATAAAGCAAAGGAAATAGAGCAAAAACAAGTTTTGTATAAAAAACTTAAATTCACTGTATTTTTTTACTATTGTATCTGAAGCTACATAAACTAATTACCGACCTAGATATACCTTATCCTATTATGAGTAAAGTTTCAGAGCAATCTAGCTAGTCGTTATAAAACGAGAGCGTAACTACGTTTGTATGGAGAAGCGAGCTTGCCGGGGACTCTTAGGGCAAGACTTTTGTTCGCATTATTAATTCATTAGTTAAGAACCACAACCTAATTAAACTAGCAAAAAGGTGACTGACTTATCCAATCAAAAAGGTCTCAGATTCTTCTTACAGTAGGAAATGAAGCAGCTTTAACTGGTTTCTATTAGCAATGTTAGTTGTGCATATTGTGCTCAATGCCAACTCTGTTAGCCCTATTATTCTATTGCATGCACAACTGTAGCAGGAATATGTAGGCGATTGGGCATTTTGCATATGAAAATTGAGTAATTTGTAAATAAAGAGGTCATCCATCCTTCTGAAAGACTATTATAGTTTTTTTTTAATTTCTCCTCCTTGCGTCGTATTCCTCAATATTGAGGGTCGTGACCTCCCTTTTGTATCACTTTCTCTCTTACGATCTTTCTCCATCTGTTTCTGTCTTTGGTGGTGTGGAGAGCCATGTGAACTGTGGAGTCAAGAGCGGTGCAGATCTGGTCAGACCAACGTTGGACTGCGTCCACGTCCAGGCCTTTTTCCATCCACTTTGCCGGTCACAAAAAGCTTTTCGAGGTTGCCACCGTCTTTCCTTGCAATATGAACGAACTATTTTTGTTTCGTACGTAACGTAAAATAAGAACTATTCCGTTGACATTCGAATGACAGCCGCAACGATATTCTGAGTTCTCGCAATGTGGAGACGTTAGTCCGAAATGCTGTCCAGGGGATACGGAGCATCTTTCTCCAGCACCACATCTCGAAGGCGTCAATGCATTTGCGGTCAGCAGCCTTCAACTGGGACATAGCGCTCTACGCCATGCCAATAATACAATGGCATTAATACTCCTGCGCACTTCCTTCTCACGCGAACCTTTGTTGCTGATGTTGGAGCCTAGGTAGACAAAATTGTCCACTGTCTGGAGGCCCAACGCACCAGTGAGTTCTAACTTCCCAGTTCTATCCACCACCACGACCTTGGTTTTGGACCTGTTTACGAGTAGTGTCATCGGCATAGCGTAAGTTGGTGATTTTTACACCACCAACTGCGATGCCTCCCTCCCAGTTCTCGCAGATCCGTCTCATAATGTGCTTTCCATAGGAGTTGAAAGTTGAACAGAATGGGTGATAAAATGCATCCCTGGCGTAATCCTTGGGTTTATTTTATTTACAAGGAGATAAAACAGAAGCATACAAGTAAAGAACAATATAGACAGAATATTATGTGTTAAATTAAAACTTCACTCGGACTTCAGTGATTAAGTTCTTATCACACGATACGACGGTAAATTGTTTTTAAACAGTTACGTGGGGTATAAATTGTGCAATATACTTCTATCTTTAATATCTACATAAAGAGTCGCAGAGATAAGGTTTGAGTATAGGAAACTGTTTATCTATTTCTTGTTAAGAAAATAACATAAATTCGTCATAAGGCTTAGTCTCGTCGTCTTATCTTCGTTTTCTTTATCGAAATATGAAGAAAATCCTATTACATAAATATTCCGTTACATAAACAACAACAGCTTAAACCGTTGAAGATGCGACCTTGTAGTTTGAAACATACAATCTACAATTGCTGTAGAACTCCACTAAGAAAGGATTTTTTGTAATTCAACCCCCGGGAGGGTGAAAATGGGGTTGAAAGTTTTGAACGACTTTCACGCTGATGAAGTTACGGCCGCCGGCTGTTCAGGCTATAAGTATAAAATATAATATGAAAACAGAAATCTTAGCTCACCCCGGTTCCGTCTGCGGTTGTGGTTTTCCTGGTTTTAATAGGTCTAGGCTACAAACAGCTTATATTCCGATACATATACTTATTTCACTAGGATTTAGCCAGGCCAGTAGTGTAGAGGCCTTTGAATATGTTGCATTGCACTGTGGTATCAACTGTTAGTAAAAATACGCGTGTTATTCAAAATGTAGGTATACGCACCACTGGTTTAGTCATTTTAATGAACGAGTCTATGATGACTACCTGACCTGATACTAAAACACTGGAGCTTTATCTCGGTAGTAGATGGTAGTAGTGACTTACGAGCCAATTTAACGTCAAGGTGCGCCCGAACGGTTTGTGCTGATGGAGCAAGTGTCTACAACCTTAAGTTTTTGTTGCTAGGCGGGGTCAGCAGAGAAACCCGGTCAGCAGCAAGCGGCTGCCGACGCAGGCACCCACCTGCAGCATATATGCGCCCTCGACATCGACTCCAAGGCCTCCTATGTGCGTCTGTCCGGAATCATCTGTACCATTGGTAAGCCTCTTCTTCCGAGAAATCGATTGTTTTTATCCCTTATTCTATATTGTGTTCTTGTCAGGTTTCGTTTTTCAGGCTTGACTATCTATTCTATAGTATAGATAGTAGTATAGATTCTATACGTAAGCGTGATGTGCTTGTAAGATATTTAAGGCTTCGTTTGGTTCTTACTCAACAACGGTCAACGGGTTGACCACGAACGCTGTAAAGAGTTCGAAACGTCGGGATGAATTATAAATTCAATATACGCGATATAATCCGTTTTCATAGTTTTATTTCATGAGTAACTATCGCGGTAACCGAAGACAATATTATATAAGACACTAGTTATAAGAAACATGTACCGTTTGTGCCCAAATAAACATTAAAACATTAAAACATCAACATTTCCCCAGGGCCCGTCTCCCGCGATGTCTCTATGCTGGAAAAGATGATGGAGACTGGCATGAACGTGGCCCGCATGAACTTCTCGCACGGCTCCCACGAGTACCATGCAGAGACCATCGCTAACTGCAGACAGGCCGAGAAAAACTACAGCCAGAAACTTGGCTTCCCATTCTCGTTGGCTATCGCGCTCGACACCAAGGGACCTGAGATCAGGACTGGACTCTTGGAAGGTGTAAGTATTGATACCCTTCTAGTATACATGTAGACTACAATAGACCGTATGAATTCTCACGGCTCTCAAGAGTACCACGCGGAAACCATCGCCAACTGCAGACAGGCCGAGAAAATTTACAGCGAGAAACTGGGCTTCCCATTCACGCTGGCCATCGCGCTCGACACCAAGGGACCTGAGATCAGAACTGGACTTTTGGAGGGTGTAAGTGTTCTGTTATACAAACCATGTAGTCTGCAGGGTTTATAAACCCTCATAGCCTCTCATAAGCACCATTTTGAGGCTATTCCAAAGGTGAATAACAATACAGCGATGATAACACATGCGACAAACACACACCGGTTACACGGCGATGATATCATGGTTACAGAGACGACGAAATGATGATGACGTCGATGACGTTGACCCTGGGAATCTGCCGAATCCTACACCGGAACAGGCGATGCAACAAAAACAAATTTTTATGATTGTAGGTATGTTAGTGAGTTATCTATGGGCCTTAGCTGCCTAATAATATATAGTAGCAATAAACGGTCTATAATTTAAAATTGACGGTCGAAGCTATTGCTCCCTATGAAAAATTGCCCAGAACCGAACTCAATTCGATAATCCTTAGATATTAATATTACCAATGTCGATAGTAACATGTGATAACATCAGACAAGACTTCTAAAATATTTTTTTTTTATACAGGGTGGCTCAGCCGAAGTAGAGCTGAAGAAAGGCGAGACCATCAAGCTCTCCATCGACCCCGCCCTCGCCGAGAAGGGCAACGGCAGTGCCGTGTTCGTCGACTACAAGAACATCACCAACGTGGTCAAGCCCGGCAACCGCATCTTTATTGATGATGGACTGATCTCCATCATCTGCCAGTCCGTTGCTGCTGATGGATTAGTCTGCAGCATTGAGAACGGAGGTGAGATAAAACAAGGTGTTTAGTAGGTAGATATAGTCCAAACTAGGTGGTTAGTCGATACAGTGATTAGGGATTGTCAGTTTGATAGAGCAACACATCATTAACATGGTCAAGCCCGGCAACCGCATCTTTATCGATGATGGTCTGATCTGATCTGATGCACTAGTCTGCACTATTGAGAATGGAGGTAAGTTTTAGGTGGTTGTAGTAAGGACCAGTAGCCCTAAGCACAGGAGTGAGACCTGTCAATCTCTAATTAATACTTACCGTTAAAAAAAGATGGGTGCCTACTATATCTTGCCCGCGTGTCGCGGTGCTCTTGTGCTAAGTCCACAGGTGGTTAGTTGTTACAGTGGTGAGTAGTAGCAAGCAAAGCAATCCTATTGACATTTTGAAAATTGATATTTGAGGACTCAACAGGTGGGAAATTGGACGCCTTCTTTTATTACTTGATTTTTGGTGCGATTAGATAAATAAATCATATTTATCCTTTCTTCTGAAGGGTCTTACACCTATCCGAGGTTTAGAAGAAGACTACGTTACCGTAAATTCTGTTCGACCAATGTACTTACATTTACACTTCCTCACAAAAAAAAACCAAACAAAGTTTGAAATATATTATGTTACCTTTTCGCAGGCATGCTGGGATCCAGGAAGGGAGTGAACCTGCCCGGTATTCCTGTAGACCTGCCCGCCGTCTCCGAGAAGGACAAGTCTGACCTCCTCTTCGGTGTTGAACAGGGCGTGAGTACACTTAACTACTTTACTTGATAATATTGATTGTACTACACCATCGTCGCCGTTAAAACGTAGGCTAAATTTTATCGTAACATGCAAAGTTTCATAGTTCACCTCTAAGTGACCTTGACCAGTCCGTCAATTGTCCCTTAATCTTAGAATATTGTACCGAGATGCCTCAGCTTTTACAACATTTAGAGCTTAATAGTAGATTGTTAACCAAGGGATGAAAGGCACTCATTCCTTCCGAGGTATTTTGGCGCTCGAAGGCAGTGAGAGCGCCAATAGTCTAAGGCAGAAATGATGCCTTTCACCCGAGTTAAACACTCTACTTTTCGTTTCGAATACGAGGAAAGGAAAATGCATGTGTTTTTTGAAAAACATGACTAAGTATACATTTTTATAGTATTTCTTGAGGGTACTTTCAATTAAAAATTCAGACAAAAGTATCGTTATTTATGAAATGGAGAGTCAAGTATCAGAATGGAAATTGTATAACAAATCCATTTAAACTCCCTTATTGTAAAAAAATTAAAAAATGTTCTAGTGCAGATACGTATCATTTTCTGCACACCTTTTAGAACAACAATGATCCTCTTTCAGAGCATGAGAAATGAAAAAATAATTACGTAAGCTTACGTTTTTAAATCGCACTTAAAAAAATTACAGTTCAATTACCTTCGTCCTGCTTTTGTACTAAAAATGTAAAATCAGTCAAATTGGGGCAGTCAAACTGTAATTTTAGTGTCTGAGATATAAAAATTTCTTAACGAAAATTCACTTTACCGTCGCCATGTTCTCTACTTAAATTAAATCTAAAACATAGATCGCACAATTTTTTTATCCATGTATATTTTCCGATATTTTTTATCGGTCACACCCGTATAAACATAAAATATTCCCACTGTTATCAGATAAACAACAACACGCATTCCGTAATTTTATTTAAAATCACAAGCATCTTGTCACGCGTAGACGACGTGTTATATATATCTTATGATGATTGTGTAATACATATTATCTATCCACTAAGTCATATGTTACTACGTAGGTATATATCTTTTACGTAAAGAAAACATGCTACCATGTAAGTGAACATTTCAATTCAAGACCAATGACCTTCATTGGATATATGAATTGATTGATCGATTTGCATCTATTGACATTGATTATTGTACAATTTTAAGCATTAATGTTCTACTCTTAAAGTACATTTATGTTTTAAGTTTATTTTTTATTATTATCGTATAAAGTACCTATCTTCAGTTAAGTAATTAATATTATTATAATATTAATATGGATATGTGCCATTGTACTAGCAGACTTATTGATACATATTGAATATTACTAAATATGCACATAATAAGTAAGATTTCTGATTCAGAAAAAAAATACGAGTCTGGATTTGCAATAACATCCACTTGTATGCAGACCGTAGTATATGAGCCGCCAATATTCATATTTTACTCAACTGCTGCAACCAAATGCATCAACATGAACCTTAATAAAATTTCTGATCAATGGGGTTGGCAACTGTCAAAGGTTTGCAGAGATGGCGCCATCATAGCTTGCCCCTTTTTCTATGAGATTTGGCTTAAAAGGCTGGCATCCAGGGCATTAAAAAAAACAAAAAATTGACACAATTCTAGGGATTGACGGGGCCAGCTATGCTGGCGCCATCTCCTAATTATTTCGACCGGCCAACCCCATTCCCATATAGGAAAATAATAAGCTGCATTGGCCTTGACAAAAATTACAAATACATTACTATGTAGATACATATAATATATACTTATCTAGAAGCACTTCATACTTTGGCAACACTCACGCTACTGAAACGCTTATCAAGGCATCAAGATGCAACAGTAGAAAATGCTTTTAGTTACCCCAAAGCACCTTGCTTACCTCATAGGCAAAGACAATTAAGAAGACATAGAGTGCTCACTTCCTACATAGGTTTTGTTACCAAAAATACTATTTTCGTAGTCTACATCAAGCGTCAAGTAGCGGAACTATCAGTACTGCTACTCGACACTAGATGTCACATGTGTCGCGACTGACGGAAAGTGTATTGCCACGGAGTAGGATGGAGATGGCAAGTGGGCGTTCCCGTCTATCCGACAGTTAGTAGCGACCGACTCACTTTATGCACAGACTATGCTCAGTTGTTGTGTAAACTTCATACTCGAATGACATTCACGTCGTACGTACGCTCGTCTAACAAAAATTGATAATTAAATTTAAAATGCCGTATTGTGCAGTATTAAGCTGCAGAAATCACAGCGGTTTAAAAAATCTTTCACGTGGAGGTATTTCCTATCACCGGTGGTTATTTATTTAAATATAATCCGATAAATACGAAAAATCTGTTTATATTGCATTATTTACGAATGTTCGTTAAGTAAATCTATATTTTATCAGTTAGAACTTAGAGTTCACAATCCTTTGTCACTATTCTTTACGTTTATCTGGAATATTCGCTATCCTAAATGTCAAATAACTTCGCTACTCAGATGCTGCGCAATGTCGATATTTATATCGATAAAGTTAAAGTTACGATATTTCAAGTTTGATGTTTGGTTCGGTAATAAATTATTATTTTAGACACGTTTCTAATTATTATTTGGGATAATCAATGTCTTAGTAAATATGGCAGCTCTGGTCATCAAGCACTAAGTTAAGTCGGGGTCATTTCATGGCAACCTTTCAAACCTTCGTATTCCTTTACATACGTTTTTGTTTTTTACACCCATCATATTCTCATCGTTAATATAATTAGACTAGGTACTTAATGCACTTATGCGTACAATGCATGCAATGTGCCATGAATAAACGTTTTATATTTTCTATTTCTTTATTATTAATTATTGTAGGTTACCACAAGATGCCGATATTAAAAACAAATGGATCAATGCTACTGGGCAAGAAAATTAGTTTCCGCAAAAATATAGCACCATTTGCTAGGAGCATTTCTTAGAGAAAGATTTCTGGGGATAAAATTGCCATAGATCTCATCTAGCGTCCACACGCCTAAAACTTATTTATTATCGGATTAACAATTATTATTATTCAATTAAACGTAAAACTAAAACTTAGTTACTAATTTAGTAATTATTAGTGACATTCGGGCTCACTAAATTAATTAAAAGTGTTCCGTACCACGCAAACTAGCGTCAAATATTGGAATATTGCCGCCCCCCTTCCTGATTTGATAGGTCACAATCTTACAATCAAATCAAGTGGGATCGATGAGCCAGTTTCATGTATGCTTTCACACCATACAATTAATTTGACAATTTAATCAGGTTGTCCCGTCTAGATTGGCCTTAAATGCTGCTACAAGTAAATATATTGTTAAAGACGAATACTTACCTATGTAAGTAATTGCAGATTTGTGATTACAAAATAACAGCAATACCGAGTTAATAGACATTTAAAGAACTATGATTTTATCTGTTTGACTTTAAGATATATTTAATATTCACATTAACAACCTAGTTGGTCAATTAATAAGAAACAAATTTCTAGTTAGATATTTGTTGTACTTTACTACATATTATTTTTCATACAATCACGATTATCACTACCTATATTATAATCATAAATAAAGTATTATCTAAATGTGTTAAAACATACGGTAATGAAATATCAATACCTAACTGAACACACAAATATCGATAAAACACTCCGATTACACTGTCCCCTCCCTATATCGTCGAATGGAAAGAAGTTCCAACGGTTAGCTACTCGCAGGCGTGTAGAGATCTCGAAAACACCAGTGTAACGTGACCGTGAGATCCGTAACAAACCATGCGTAATTAGACCTTACTTATACTGGTTTTTTAGCCCTTTTCTCGCCTGTAATTTTAAAATTATATAAAATAACGCCATCTGGTGTTGAGTAGTTGTATTAGGTGAACGTTGAGCGAGCTTTAGTGAGATGAATGAGATAATGAAAGAGTCGTATGTCATATAGCTTTGACATTATATTTTAAACCGTCACTCATGTAGCCTACAGTTGATATTCGTTCGAGAAATGTCCACCGGTAATAACCTTTTGGTATGGAAAGTTGCTACGAATCAGAGCAATTTTGTAAGTGTGTGACGTATTTTAACGTGGCTATGAATGTGTGAGTTTAGCGACACTGGTTTTCATACTAAATAGGAGTCATTTCACATCCACTAGTTTATTAATTCGTGTGTATTGCTCAACAATTTGTAACTATTATTAAAAGCAGAAGAAGTTGAAAATAGAGTAACGGTTATTTTGGTTATAATATTATCTGGAAATCGTTGCGCATTAGACTTTTTGTTTGCCGCGACATCTATTGTCGAGTAGTGTCTGAGAGTTTCGCTACTTGACGCTAGATGTAGACTACGAAAATTATAGTCTTTCTGGTAATAAAACCGATCTATGAAGTGAGCACTATGTCTTTTTAATTCTCTTTGTCATAAGGTGAGGAAAAATATGTTAAACCATAGAGTAACTTATACTAGAGCGGTACTGTCATAGTAAATTTTGTAACCCCAGTAAATTCACTGCCATCTGTCGACACACTTTAAAACTAAAAATGAAGATTTACAAAAATACGATAGAATGTATTTAAATATAGATAAATGATTTTTTTTATTTGCATTAATTATTTTTATGATTTTGACCCATGTTCTTTCACTGATATGCGTTAAAATTGTTAAATAACAAACGAAACCGTCAACGCCATCTATACGACTGTAGGCCAAAACTAGTAGCGCTCTCTGAACGAGAATCAAATTTTCTTGATTTTCGAGGCACGTTTTTTCCTTAGACTGTATCCATCTATTACGGAGTTATATCTATCTTTGGTTAAACCAATACCCCTTCTATCTCTGTGTGTGTGTCCAAACACTAAACGTTCACGATTATGATACAGGTTGACATGATCTTCGCCTCGTTCATCCGCAACGGCGCCGCGCTCACCGAGATCCGAGGCATCCTCGGCGAGAAGGGCAAGAACATCAAGATCATCTCCAAGATCGAGAACCACCAGGGCATGGTCAACCTCGACGAGATCATTGCCGTGAGTATATCCTATTTTTCAGAAATGCACAGTAGACAACCCTGCATTCCTCATGGAACTCTGAACTAGTCACGCATTAAGCTCATTAAGTCTTGTGGTGTTAGGTACGAGTACTAGATGGCATGACAGGACTGCGCCATTGCGCTCACTTGTAATTCTTTGAAATTATTATGTTGTTTACGAATTGGATGTGTACCTAAGTATTGTATTGTATATTTAATTATGTAAGTACTGCGGAATGGAGTATCGAGACAAACCATTCTGGTTTAACGATGCTTTTTATCAAATATCATGTAAAATTTTGTGATATATCTCTAATAAATAAATAAATATATATAATTGATAGCAGTATTTTGTCGAGGAGTCGATGGAGCAGACTCTCTGTAGCCTTGTTCTGCTCATTGAACTTCTATTATTCAGATAACTATTGCCCTTTAAATTAGTAACCTGTACTTGGTATCTCGAAATACGGAAAATAAACATATGGTTCTTCTAACTC
Source organism: Cydia strobilella (assembly GCF_947568885.1). Lineage (NCBI taxonomy): Eukaryota > Metazoa > Arthropoda > Insecta > Lepidoptera > Tortricidae > Cydia > Cydia strobilella. The sequence continues at coordinate 5,620,997 of NC_086048.1, forward strand.
CTGGCTTTTCCTGGCTTTCCTGACTTGTTAATTGTAGTGCCAAATCTTTGTTTTCAATGTATACTTATGTTTCAGGCATCTGACGGTATCATGGTGGCGCGCGGTGACCTCGGTATTGAGATCCCGCCGGAGAAGGTGTTCCTCGCACAGAAGACCATGATTTCCAGGTGCAACAGGGTAAGTTGTAGTTTTAAGGTTTAGCAGATAAAGTCTTATTTTGAATGGTAAAAGCAATCTCAGAGTATTGCTAGGCTTAGGAGTTGAAGTAGTAAGGATGTCTCTTGTAATCGAGGTCACAAGTGGAAAATGTTAAGTGAAATTTTTATTTTCTGTGTGATTCGTATCGCCTCTCAAAACTGTTTACGTGTAGGTATATAATTAAGGGGTTTAAGACTAAAAACTTGTGAATCACCTTTTTCAATAGGTTAAAATCGTTAAACACCGTTTATAATAAAAATGCCTGCCAATGTTAACATTGAAAAGACGAACAAATGAGATTTTTTTAAATAAAATACAACCTCATCCCAAAGAAGATTTTGAATTTACAGTCAAGGTACCCTCTAAAGTGACTTTTTGGCAGGTATAATAGGTATGGGTTGATTCATAAGAGCTGGCCCGATATTTGTATTGTCCTGTCAAAATCCGCGCCAGCTTTAATGTGTTTAGTTGTTTAATACCATTACTCGCCAGGTCGGCAAGCCCGTGATCTGCGCCACGCAAATGCTCGAGTCCATGGTGAAGAAACCCCGCCCCACCCGCGCCGAGACCTCCGACGTGGCCAACGCCATCCTCGACGGCGCCGACTGCGTCATGCTGTCCGGCGAGACGGCCAAGGGAGACTATCCCCTCGAGTGCGTCCTCACCATGGCCAACATCAGCAAGGAGGCTGAAGCCGCCATTTGGCATAAGCAGCTGTTCTCGGAGCTCGTCGCTCAGGTTAGACAAAATGTTTCACTTTTATCTTTGCTCTGGTGTTTTGTCAGACATGTTTTTATAAAAAAAAATGCTCATTGATGCCATTTTAATATCCTCTCCAAAACCATATCATGGTTCAAAGCTATTAAGCTAAAAACAAAAGACCTTGTTCCACTCGCTGACACATAAGTGCCTTAAAAGTTTTACCTCTTCCTCATTATTAAACGAATGTTCGTGAAAAAAAAAGTTAATCTTACACATCTTTAATATTTTTAAATTTCTACACTGGGCTAGATTTTATTTTTCGTCCACGAGTGTCCCCCATTTGTACAATGGTGCTCAGCAGCGAAGCATATAGCCGCGCAAAGCTGCTAGATCTGTGTAAACGCGTTACTACAATACCGTTATCGAAGCACATCGACATAAACTGAGCTACTTCGCTCGGCAAATTTCTCGTGAGGCGGCTCGTACTGCGTGAACCCGCCTAATAGAACAATGTTTTTTTTTTTCTAGGTGTCAGCCCCCATCGACCCCGCGCACTCCGTGGCCATCGCGGCCGTGGAGGCGTCCGCCAAGTGCCTCGCGTCCGCCATCGTGGTGATCACGACCAGCGGCCGCTCGGCGCACCTGCTCAGCAAGTACCGCCCGCGCTGCCCCATCATCGCCGTCACCCGCCAGCCGCAGACCGCGCGCCAGGCGCATCTGTACCGCGGCGTGCTGCCCATCGTGTACCAGGGTGAGTGTAGCCAGTGTACCGGGGTGGGTGTAACGAGTTTACCAGTGTGGGTTTAGCAAGTGTACCGGGATAGGTGTAGCAACTGTACTGTACTGAATGTAGGTAGCCAGTGTACCAGGGTGGGTGTAGTGAGTGTACCATGGTGTGTAGCATGAGTACCAGAGTGAGTGTAGCAAGTGTACCATGTTGAGTGTAGCGAGTGTACCAGGGTAGGTGTAGCGAGCGTACCATGATAGGTGTAGCAAGTGTACCGGTATAGGTGTAGTCATGCGTAATTTGTCACACGGCATATCAAAAATATCAAAATCCTAATGTTTTATTGATTTGTTCCCAGCCCCAGCGGCGAGCAACTGGCTGCAAGACGTGGACGACCGCGTGCAGACCGGCGTGAAGTTCGGCCGAGCGAGGGGCTTCATCAACACCGGGGACCTCATCGTGGTCGTGACGGGCTGGAAGCAGGGCTCCGGCTTCACCAACACCATGCGCGTCGTGTCAGTACCCCATTAGCACACAACACTTCAACTACTACACGGATCGCATCATCGCATAGGATAATCGAGGTCACCGCATAAACGATCCCGTACGAATTTAGTATGGGCTTACGGCCTCTTAGCCTAGTCTGTAGTGACCCGGCCTTTACAAGACAAGGGCATTTAATTGTGTATTTATCACAAATATTTGTTCCTGAGTTATATAAGTAAACACTTATGATAGCAGCGCTTGCATATACATTATACATATATAATATAACTTATATAACTGTATATTAAATATACCCAATAGAAGCTTCAATAACTTTATTCTTTTTTTACAGGCATGTGGAGTAAAGTCAAGAACAATAACTACAAATATAAATATATGCTAAGTATTAGTACAGCGAACAGACGCGCTACTAGTGATACAAAAACGGATATCTGTAAAAATGTTTCTCGGTATATATAATATACATTTAGTGTTAGGATAATGTTTTATTTATTGTGAATACATCGCAAGAGTATTGTTGCATGTTTGCGTATGCTGAATAAAAATTTAAACATGTATCTATGTTACATTTTGTTTTTGTTATCAACAATTATACCTTCTCCCCATGAACTATTATTACTACGTATGGAACCGGCACAGAGAATATTTTGCGCCAAGAGTTGTTGCCGGCCGACAACAAACAGAAGCGGAGCGTGAATCTCGCGACACATAAAAATCACGGCGCTTACATTTTGGTCGCGTCCTACAGGTTGCGATTGCGACAATTTAATTGTTTGGTATGGCTTCTCTATAGGGAGCGTGCTAAAATGTAGGGGGCAGCACAGGAGACGTTAGATTTTGTGTAATGTTTCAAATAATGTTAAAACTGCTGAGTGAACAATCGGACTCTCCCGAGCGTGGTCACGTGGTGTTCTTACTTCCGAGGGTGACAGGGTACATTTTAATCTATTTTTAAAATGAAAGATTTTTTTCACGAAACACCGTACCTAATGGGGTTGCCAACTGTCAAAGGTTTGCATAGATGGCGCCATCATAGCTTGCCCCTTTTTCTATGAGATTTGGCTTAAAGAACTGGCATCCAGGGCATTAAAAAACGAGCATTTGACACAATAGGGTATTTGACTGTATTTAAAATAAATTATTTTACACCATGCATAAAACAAATCACCACAAGATTTCATCACGAATCACCAGAAGATAGAGAAACGTAGGCAGCAGTTATTTTTAGACACAATTTCAAGACCTGTATAAAACTATAAAGAGTAGGTAATTTGATTGTGACGTCACATGCTAGTGTTTCATATAAATTCCATAGTAGCAAAATCGTTTTGTCTAAATACTTCGACCGGCCAACCCCATTGAAAGTTTTTCATACGGTTAGGCTGGTTTTACACTGAGGCGAGTGAGCCGGAGATGAAAGGAGACGTGCGGGAATCAAGAGATGTGGATACTACTAAAGCTATTGGTCGATTCTCGGACGTTTCCTCTCATCTCCACCTTGAGGCGGCCTTAGCTTAAAATTGTAAATAAAAAGTACAAAAATTTGCCCGCAAAAAGCTAGTGAGCTAAACGTCACGTGACGTCACGCGTTCGACAGATTACCAGATTAGTAGCAAACGTCAGTTGGACCGCCCAACGCGTCACGTCATCACGCTCTGTCGATTTCGCGCCAAAAATTATGAGCGTTTCAACCGCTCAAAATGTTTCAACATTTTAAATATTTTTAATAAAATAACGTGAAGGTTTACAAAAGTAGGTATTTTTATTTTTTCCGGTGTTTAAAGAATATATAAATCATGATTACAAAATTAAAAAAAAATCATGCATGGAGCTTATTTCAATCAGTCTCAGTATGTACAAAAAGTACTGACTGGTACTGGTTGAGTGATGTAGCATGACAACAACAACAACAAATACAACAACAAATCGTTTATTTACCAAATATTTTAACAAATACGAACGTTTCCGAGAAAATACGATGGTAAAGGATTATGCACTACATCTGTAACAAAACTTTTACGTTTGCTAAGAGATTTCTTTCAGGCGCTGCGTTAACCTGTTCTATGAAAGTTTCTGTTGTACAGTCGCCATCAGATATATCGGAGCGGCCGAGGTGGTCACAATATCTGAACACGCACTCTAACGCCTTGACAATAGAGGCGTGTTCAGATATTTGTGAGAGTCTTGGCCGCTCCGATATATCCGATGGCGACTGTACGTACTGTTTGAATTATTTGGATGTCATATTATGTGCATAGAGCAAATCATTCAACTTCTATACAGACTAACTCCCCGAAAAAAGTGACTTCCTGCACTTCCTGTGAGCCCACGTAATAAAACCAGGGCCCGTAATATATCACAAGTAGTACGAGTATACTTGAAAAAGCAACCGGAAAGTTTTGAGGTATCGGTATATACCTATATATTAATTTCTTAAATTACACAAAGCTAAATAACACATGGGTAAGAAAAGGAATCAAACGAGAAAACATTCAACTACTCGTCAATAGATGTCGCCACTTACCTACGACAGAACTACTATAACCAAAACTTAATTTAACTTTGTTGGTAAATTTAGACCAAGATAAGTCTGCAAAGATTTTGATAGCACACGCAGTGCAAGTGTTAATTTATACGTCATAATTTCGTAGAAGTTTCACTAGTTCACGTATCAAAATCGTTGCAGACTTGTCTTGGTCTAACTCTAATCAATCCCATAATTCCCATACTTATTTAGTACTTAATAGCTAGCACCATAGAGTATATTGAATACGAAACACGAAATACGTACTTATTCCTAGTTTGTATTATTATGATATATAAATATGTCTGGTCGGACCTGAAAATCGTTGTTAGTAATGTAATTGTTTTGTACCTTTATTTTTTTAAATAAGATCATTTATTTTGATTTCCTTGATAATAAAGATAAAGTTATTGAAATTAATTTAAGGACTAATATTTTATAATATATCTATCTTTGTAATATTGTAAGCCTATTTCAATCCCGCATCGCTAGATGTCGTTAGTAGGAAAAGACGGGTTAATTGGCAATTTCAAATACCTACTCCTTTTGTGAAATCAGTTAAATTGCAATTATATTCTTATTTATTGTTATTAAAAGTGTAGTTTTATAACACTCATGGAATATGTATAACATTACCAACTCAGAGGTTGTTCGTTTAATGAGAAATTCCGATAGATGGCGCTTTAGCCAGATGTAACTAGCTTAGACTAGACAAACGAAGCATCCTTAACACATATTGGGCAACGGCTGCTAAGCATAATATTATGTTTTTTTTCTAATTTTTGCCGTGGAATTCTTCACCAGCAAGGATTCCATGATATAATACAATAAATGCAGTAAGGAAGTCTTTGGTACCGAAGCGTATTAGTCTAATTTTATTTCATACCATAATACCCATTTATGTCGTTTCATTTTTTCCGAGCCATGCCATGCACAGAATTATTCATTTGTCATACAATACGAATATTCCAACTATGTATAATTATTTTTTACCTACTCCAGTTTTTTGTAACAAAAACTATTATATAGATATGTGTAGCTAGAATATTATAAGCAGTGAAAGAAGCAAAAACTAGGCAGGCGAGCGCTAACAGTGCCAACTCCATTCGTCACTAGACCTCACCCACGAGCGCACATTTCCCGCCACCGGCCATTCGGACTGATTTAAATCTCACTGGTGGCAGATGCTGCATTAGTCACAAATCGATTCGATCGTAAACCTCATTCGGCTGTCAATCTAAAAGCTTTTGAGGAAGCTTTTTGCGTGCGTAAAGGATTCTTTGGCATCAATCCATTTGGTGGTGCGACCTGAGACCTAAATAAGCCTTGAAAGTGAGCTTAGGTGTTAGGTTAGCAGATTTAGTGAGGTTTACAACCGCCAGAACCATAAATAGTAGCTTTCATTTAGGATTCTTGTAGAAAGAATGGGGTGACAATGTGTATCTACCATAGGTTCAGGATGCGCTTTAGCTCTGGTTCATGGCATCCTCTAGACGTTGCTCTGGAGCGACACCGTGTCCGCAAATACTGTGGCGCCTGAAAGCTGTAGCAGCTGCCTCTGCGCGTGACTAAAAATAACGCGCGCCCGTCAGTACCGCCGTAACTATCGCGCGCGTCGCCCGCAGCGCCCGCGCAACGCAACCATGGCGGAGACCATTGAAGAGAGTTACGAGAGCGCGGTCACCCGCAAGGTGGTCCGCACAAACCTCAAGATAGAGGAGGTGAGGATGCAAACGTTTTATGTAACAATACGCCCCCGGCCGGTCACATAACCGACGTAAACACGAGCACACATGGACGCGGAAACCCTCGCGTTGTCCCTTTCCCGGCTTCCGGCGTATTCCTGGAGCTTTACTATTCCAAGTGTCTGTACGGAATGCGAAGGTCCGTACGTCAGTGAAGGAAGTGCGCGATGCGCTGTAATTTGTGGTGATGTAAATAGAACAGTTGAATGAAATTTTCCGTACCCACCTTGACTTGTGCGACGACCCGACCCGTGCTTCCGCGACCTTGCGGGCAAACAACACAACATCTCACACAATCATATGGAAACAACACATTAGGTACCTACACTACACACTACACAATCCTACTCACTAGCAACACTGAAACTGCAAAAACCGATGTTACCCTCAGATTAAACTTAACAATCAGCAGAAATATCTAGTTTCTAAAGAATGTTCAATGCTGGTACGCGCCGCCGACCTCTTCTGTCAGTCAGAAGATCAAACGTGTCTATATTTTATTACCGAATCGCAATGCGACTTTATTTTATCGTCTGTTTCTCACAAAGCTTTCTTTGTTTGCTTCTGTAGCAATCAACAGATACCAAGACCTAAACACGGTTTCATATTTAATGGTACATATTCTTTGTTACAATGGGCATACTAAACATTAAACCCTGGACCTACAGGAAATCCTGTCAAATTGAAAAATAATGACATGTTTTCAGTTTCAGTATATAAATTCGCTTTGTCACAGTTTTCCGGAAGCCCTGGATTTCATTTGCTTGACCAGTATGTTACGATTGTCTTAGGAGAATCTCAAACAATATACAACCCTAGCTAGAGGCCAAATGTCACAATCAATCTTCAAAACACTCCACCTACAACACTCTGTCATAAACACAATTAATAACGTCACATGTGCGTTTAAAATACTTCTGAATTTTCAAGTTCGCTTATACTAATGACGAAAGAATACTTGTCTTTTAATCACTGAAAACCATGCGCTCTTTGACACGTTAGCTAAAATGTCGATATTCTATGAAAAAGTTAAGCTGAGAAAAGTTAGCTGATTTTCCCTAGGTATTGTAGACGTAAAATGCATAACTTCTTGTATTGTATTGTTTTAAATTATTAAGTAAGTAGTCAATCAATACAGAACTACTTAATGTTATGTCTAAATAATATTTCAAAATATTATAAATGCATACGTTATTTGACAGGGCTACGTACAAAGTTGAAAGATTCCGTGATATGATATTCCTACAGTTCCTACATAAGAAACAACTGTTGCTTTTTGCTGCCAATCATCTTCAGTTTTAAGAATTGATTAGAGAAATCAGCAGACCGAATACTCCAACGGTTAGTGACCACTGTTAGAGATTGGCATAGCAAACGTTTGCTGAAGACAATCAGAATCTCAAAACAAGATTTTATTTTGTCATGGATAAAATATGACCAATTTGAACCATAACGTATAATAGTTACAAGTATATGTACATTTGTACGTAATAGATAGTATACTAGTATAACTGATTTATAGATAGCTTCAAAATGGGAATAATTTGGAGAAAACTTTTAATTTTTGGTGATCTAACAATGTGTTTGTCGGTCGCGTTGATGCGGTCGGAGGAAAAACGCGACGGGCATATTTTCGTCTTGGCTCCCATCCTAGTTTATCTGTTACATTACGATGTTTATCCACAATACGAATGTGTGCATTAATGTGGGTCTGTACCGCTTACAGTACCGGCCAATAATATATCCTCTACATGTTTGTCCGATAGAACTTTTTTTATAATATATATTTGTAAGTGATTTCCACCTCACTTCTTTAGGTAGTCTAAAAGCAGTCCTTTGTGCGAGCGATGAGAAAAATTGGTATCATGTAATGTTTTTTCATAGAGTTAGACCAAGAAAAGTCAGTAACGATTTGATAGCATTCGCAGTGCAAGTGTTATTTATACGTCATTTTTTCCTAGAAGTTTGAAGTTTAAAATAACACTTGCACTGTGCTATCAAAATCGATGCCGACTTTTCTTGGTCTAACTAGAGGCTTAATTTTATTTTTAATATATAGTTTGCTTCATTTTTTATTAGAGCTTTTTTAGTAATACGAGTATACTGAGTCCTATTGTAATTCACAGTATTTCATTGCAGTATTCATCATATATTTATACATACATATAAAATGACTAGTGAAATATGCAAACTAACCTATATTGTTTACTCTATACATGCTCATACAAAAAAACACAAAAGTAATATATTATTGGCCGGTACTGTATGTAGAGTAGATGCTCAGAGTTCAGACATACGGGTTAGCTTCAATGAGGGCTATCGTTTTTTTGCTCACCAGTTGGCGCCTCTGTTGATGGTGGTCCAAAAGACTAAAGAACAGCTGTCAGTCATTGAAGTGACAAGTGACATTTGACATTTCGAACTATGGAAAAGACCACCATCTACATTAGCGCCCCTAGCGGCGAATTCATACGCGTTAGCCCTCATTACCCTACCTACGTTTTTCCCCTAGGTATATCAGGGGCAAATATCGATTTGTCTTGAATCACATATGAATGACATGGCGACCATAACACATTTTGTTTTATGCCTCAAATGTTTGCTGGACTTCCGGTTCGAGCGCCATCTTGATAGTTAGCCTCGTGATTAATTACCTTGTTTTTTGCCCATTAATATTGTTTAAGGTGAAATATCGATAGCTTATAATACACTAAACTTATGTAGTTGGTAGTAGTGTGCAGGGAATGGAGAATTAATCTTCAAGTCAATCAATCTTGAAGTGCGTTTAACCACCATTTTGGAGTCAGCGGCCGGTAGTCCACGTACTTCTTGTACTTGTAAAGTCCAGCTATCGATTAACAGGAGCTAATAAAGCACCGTACACTAACTTGTACTTAACCGTACAATTTTAGTCGTATTTAAAGCTCCTAAGACCTTGATACTGGCAAAATAGGCCCACTGGACTAGAATGTAGCCATAATTTTAAAAGAATGAATGAATGAAACGAATGTTTGCTATTTAAAAAGTGCATATTAGCTACAAACACAAAAATGTGGAAATATGGTGTGGACTTATTGTGAATTCGTTCATTGCAATGTCACAAAATATGTGATGTCAGAGTTGTCATTAAAACAACTCAAATTGCATTCAGCACCCTATACCTAAAACACTTCCATAAAATCAACAATTGTAACAAATCGTTTGAAATCGTTTGACGACCGGTCTGGCCTAGTGGGTAGTGAGAGACCCTGCCTGCGAAGCCGATGGTTCTGGTTCGAATCTCGGTAAGGGCATTTATTTGTGTGATGAACACTAATAAATATTCCTGAGTCATGCATGGGTGTTTTTTATGTATATAAATATCTATGCTATATCTATGCATTTATCTATATATGTATGTATATCGTCGCCTAGCACTCATAGTACAAGCTTTGCTTAGTTTGGGGCTAGGTTGGTATGTGTAAGATATCCCCTAATATTTATTTAGATATTTAGTTAAATGTTGGACTGTGAACACAGGATACCTACTTACTTATGAGTCTTATGACGGTGCATGTAAAATGCAATTAATGACGTCTGAATAAAAGTGTACCCACATTCAAAAAGCCAGGGTTCATTGACGTCCGAACTTTGTAAGGGCTCTCAGTGGGTGGTCGGGTGACACTGTATTTTTAAACGTCAGCTGAAAGAATGACTGATTACGATTTCAGAGATGCAGCCCACGTGGCGTGAGCTTTATTGCGGGTAATTAAGGTCGAATGTCGCAAGTGTATGACGAGATTGATGAGTGATATGATAAGACGATCAAGCTTTTACACAACTTTAGGCAGATAATATGGAGTCATGAGCACACACTTCGGACACGTCGGTTGTCTCCACCGACACAATTCGATGTGGTTCTAATTGTAGCCCGTCATGCCTGTACGATTTTAGGGAATGAGCGTGGAATGAGCTGTTTATAAATGTACGTAAATTGTGTCTGACTAATCAAACACATCTCTGGAAAATAACGGATCAGTTGGATGGAACTGCAAAAAATTATCGCACAAAAATACTTATTTTTACCGAAAACAAAGGGTGAACTTACACTCAGAGAAAACTATTGTGAAAATAACAAAAAAACGTTGCTAAATAGGAGCCGACAGAGTCAAATTGCGGGCGCAGCAAGCTTAATTTTGCGAAAAAAAATTGCGTAAATGACAAAGCGAAAGCGTTAACTTTGTGAAAAAGCACATAGCGAATTTCACAAAGTCGAATTTTTCACAATTTTACTCTGTCGGCTCCTATTTCGCAATTTCAACTTTGTGAAAAATCATATAGCTAATTTCACAACGTAACATTTCTCGCAATTTGACTCTGTCTGCTCCTATTTTGCAATTTTAACTTTGTGAATATTCAGCAATGTCGACATTGTGAAATAACGTTGACAATAATACATAGTAAAAGTTGTGATTTATAACATTGCTAATTTAGCAAATCTTTACATTGCAATATGAACATTGTTAATTTAACAAATTTAGTTTTTAACAATTTTTCTTTGATGCCTATTCCGAACATAGCTATTTTAGCAATTTTTATTTTGTGGTTTTATCAAGTGAACTTCGTTATATAAACTACTTTGAAGTCGTAGTTTTAGCAAAGTTGAAAGACGGAATAGAGAAGTCATCAATGTTGATATTGTTAGCTCAGCAGAATAATATTGCGGGGATAGCAATGTTAATGTTGCTAGCTCCGCAGTGTAATATTGTGGTTATAGCAATGCTGACGTTGCTAGCTCCGCAGTGTAATATTGCGGGGATAGCAATGCTGACGTTGCTAACTCCGCAATGGAATATTGCGGGGATAGCAATACTGACGTTGCTAACTCCGCAGTGGAATATTGCGGGGATAGCAATACTGACTTTGCTAGCTCCGCAGTGGAATATTGCGGGGATAGCAATTCTGACGCTGCTAGTTCCGCAGTAGAATATTGCGGGGACAGCAATGTTGACGTTGCTAGTTCCGCAGTGGAATATTGCGGGGATAGCAATGCTGACGTTGCTAACTCCGCAGTGGAATATTGCGGGGATAGCAATACTGACGTTGCTAACTCCGCAGTGGAATGTTGCGGGGATAGCAATTCTGACGCTGCTAGTTCCGCAGTAGAATATTGCGGGGACAGCAATGTTGACGTTGCTAGTTCCGCAGTGAAATATTGCGGGGATAGCAATGCTGACGTTGATAGCTCCGCAGAGGAATATTGCGGGGATAGCAATGCTGACGTTGCTAGCTCCGCAGTGGAATATTGCGGGGATAGCAATACTGACTTTGCTAGCTCCGCAGTGGAATATTGCGGGGATAGCAATGCTGACGTTGCTAGTTCCGCAGTGGAATATTGCGGGGATAGCAATGCTGACGTTGCTAGCTCCGCAGAGGAATATTTCGGGGATAGCAATGCTGACGTTGCTAGTTCCGCAGTGGAATATTGCGGGGATAGCAATGCTGACATTGCTAGCTCCGCAGAGGAATATTGCGGGGATAGCAATGCTGACATTGCTAGCTCCGCAGAGGAATATTGCGGGGATAGCAATGCTGACGTTGCTAGCTCCGCAGAGGAATATTGCGGGGATAGCAATGCTGACATTGCTAGCTCCACAGAGGAATATTGCGGGGATAGCAATGCTGACGTTGCTAGCTCCGCAGAGGAATTTTGCGGGGATAGCAATGCTAACGTTGCTAGCTCCGCAGTGGAATATTGCGGGGATAGCAATGCTGACGTTGCTAGCTCCGCAGTGGAATATTGCGGGGATAGCAATGCTGACGTTGCTAGCTCCGCAGTGGAATATTGCGGGGATAGCAATTCAGACGTTGCTAGCTCCGCAGTGGAATATTGCGGGGATAGCAATGCTGACGTTGCTAGCTCCGCAGTGGAATATCGCGGGGATAGCAATGTTTACGTTCAACATTGCAGAACTAGCAATGCCAAAAGTCGCGAACGACAATAGCTACCTGAAAAAATACAACAATATTTATAAAACTAACTTTTATTATTAAAAAACGTTTGCAGGTCCGTAAGAATAGAAAAAAATGTTGCCCACTAAAATACAAATAATGTAGATAATAATGGGAAACTAAAAGTTTCCAGTGAAAAATCAACTATTTACTAATATGTAAATCAAAAACAAACACTCGGTGTTTCGAAAATGGGAATTGAACCCGCTAAATGAAAGAAAGACCTGCAATTTACTGTACCGATCGGAAGGCTTAATTACATACATTTATTTAAGATGCTATGTTATTTTGAAGAACCCTTTGATTGAGCCTTTCGATCGGTACAGTAAAATTGAAAGGTTTTTTTTGTTTTTCACATTTAGCGGTATAGTAACAGTTAAGCTATGTCAGCTCATATTCAAGCGCGCGTGCACCGCGATTTGATCTGATTAGCCAAAACCCATATCCGTAGGAACGGATCAACGGGACGCCAGTCCCGCCTGAACCATTGTACAGTTAACTGGTTATTTTAATATACGGAGTCGAATATAAAAGTGATTATTATTCAACACTAAAATACCTATTTAAATACTATTTACCCTCTAGCCACTATACAGAAGTACCGTCAGCGGGATCCGGGAATCGAACCCGCTTTAGAAGTACTAAAAAAGCGGGTTCGATTCCCGGATCAGCCAGGCGACTTTTTTCAAATTCTTTGAATGTAGTTCGTATTGTTTTTAAATAAATATAGAAATGAAGCTATTTTTACTTCCACTCGTCAAATATTTGGTGACAACTCGCCAAATATATCGAAACACAACCTTATTCCCATGGCAAGAAAGGTGTGTTGCGACATATTTGGCGACTTTGGCTGGCTATTTGAAGCTGACTGTACCTACTATTTCAAAGTTAAATGGATGCGAATGGATTAGAAGTATGACCATATATTTGACGAGTAGAAGTAAAAATAGCTTCCTTTCATTTTTATTTCAAAACAATACGAATTGCAAATAATTAAGAAAAATCGCCTGGCTGATCCGGGAATCGAACCCGCTAAATGTGAACAAATAATAATAATTAGCATACCGTCAGGTAACAAGCAAAACTCACTAACTACTGAAAAATAATTAAACAAAAATCAACCTTATTCGCATAATATTACGGTTCACTATGGCTATGAACTTGTGGTGGTACTTAGTGACTTTTGCTTATCACCCGACGATATATCTACCTGCTGTTAACCTAACCTAACCTAACCTAAGTACTGGTAATAACCAACAACAGTATAACGTGACCCACCCCGTGCAGTTCTGTACCTTACTGTCAATATTATAGTGACAACGCTATTCATACATCAGGTCACTACTTACATGCAAGGTGTTTCCTAACACAACAATCTAGCGCCACTTGCACCATCCTACTAACTAATGAGGGGTTAACCGGTTAACCCCTCATTAGTTAGTAGGATGGTGCAAGTGGCGCTTAGGGCCACAACTGTAGTTACATATCGTTTAAATAGAAACTAAACTTATAGCCACGTCAAATTAAGCCGAAAATATCAATCAGCAGAAATAATTCGTGTTGTTTTGAAAATTGGTATAGTTATTTATACCTTGTGGTGTCCAGATAAACATACTAAAAGTCCTCGAGGGTGTAGGGGGGGGGATTTTCCAAACCACGAATTATATCCGCAGATTTTTTATTTTTTTTTGGGTTATTAGCATATTATCACTGCATGAACAAAACTGTTTTCATAATGAGGGCTATTCCCATCAATAATCATTACATATTTACCGTAATATAACATTTGATTACTTCCTGTAAAATAAAATACGAACAAAAATATGTTTAAAATAGGAATTGTTAACACTGTAATGTTCCACGGCCCTTTTGAACTTAATTTACTAAACTGAGTTAGGGTATGCATTATACCTGCATAAGTAATTGTAATCATACTTACTATTACTACAAATTATTAAATCTTACTCTAGTTGGGTTAATTAAATCGGTTTACTGAGTACGATATGATACTCAGGAAGATTAATGTTATGCCCAATGACTACACAGTTGCACAAAAACGGATACTGCATGGTGTCTTGATCAATGTATATGTGTGATGATTGTAATGAGTCCAGTACATTATAAGCATGGTAATGATTATCAAAACCAATTGTTTGTAAAGGCTTAGCCTTGAAACTAATCTTAGACACTCCATCAACATATATGTCATCAATTTTGGAAAAATAAATGTTTTCTTCATTAATAGCAGTAACTATTACAGAATTTACTTGGTAGCGCTCGGAACACTTTGCCGCCCAACTCACTTTATATAATTTTGTAATATCTGACCATTGCATTTGATCTAAAATCTGTTTACATTCACTAACTGGTACTTCTGCTTGGCCCCCAAACGAAAGAGGCGAACGAATAGTTTCTTTCAAGAATATGTCATTTAACATCAACTGATGCTTTCGAGCTACTGTCAGTGTCATGTTAATTCGGTTATTTGTTGATTTTGCAGCTAACTTGTTGAAGCGATGTTTAGCTTCGTAGCGCATTGAAGACAGAAATCTCAAGGGACCAAAACGTAACATTGCCGAATGATAGTGCAGTAAATTGTGAAATTTAGGCTTAAGACTTTGGTTAAACAGTGTGATGTACATTTCGCAAAAGTCAGCGATCATATACTTAAAATAGTCTATTTGCTCAGATACAAAACGGGGTGACATAATAAAATCTAAAACAGTCATTAATTGAATATACAGTTGCCAATATTTATTATGTCTTGGAATGAAATCACCAAACATTACACCAAAATACTTGCAAAATGTGCTCATTTCGGCAGCATTTAAACGTATATTGCCTTTTCGTAAATTGGACATGGCCAGCGTGACGGGCTTATCTTTTTTATCGGGACCGTATTGAAATGAGGAAATTTTGTTATTAACAATATCAATTGTAAGATATTTCATTTTGTCTACAAAAACCACAAGTAAAGAGCACATGACGTATTTGGCACAGCCTTCGTGCATGTCATGCATTACATCAAAACCCATTTGCGAAAATAAATTAAAATTTTCTATGTCGAGCCATATACATTTTTCTTTGACGCCTGTCAGAGATGAATTATTCGTTTTTAAATCATCCTGGTAATTTGACTCGGTCCTTAAGAGAGATTCATCTTCATAAACCTGATTAGCCATGACTTTTTTCTCTACTTTGCATGTTCTGCAAGGAAAATTGCTTGAAAAACTCTCAACAAATCCTAAAACACTATGCAAGCCTAAATTATCTCCTAAAATTAATGACAACTCAAAGTAAATTGTGCCCTTGAAATCTGGCAAATCAAAAACTATTCCATGCTTAAATAAATCATTAAACTGGTCAATCAGGGGCTGAAATATTATACGATTCCCAAATTCCACTCTGTCAGTGGAATGATAGAGTAAGACTAAAAATATGTTACCTAACAGAGAGGCACAATAGTACGGCAGGCAAGGAAGAGAAATGTATGCGGCTCCTAGTTTGTGCACACCACTATGACTACCCAAAGGGTTCAAAGTCTCGAAATCGTCAATTTGCAAAAATATGGGCATGACTATCTTATCTCCATGATTTTTCTGTCTCCAAAATGAACCATGCATATAATGCTCTATACTGTTTGACGTGTCATGAGCCATCAGTTTTTTCATAGCATCGATGGTCTCATGAAGTATGTTAGGCAACGAAAAAAATTTGTGCAACACATCTCTAATAGGTATTTTATGGGCTATGCACTCTACTGCTTGGTAATAAGTTTTACCTTTTTTTTTTACGTAATCAAATCGTCGCCCTACAGTATAAGGCTCAGGATTAACTAAAGTACCCTTACTTTCAAAGAACTGATGTCGTTTATAAGTTGAACTAAACATCTCTAGATCGGTTGTCAGTTTTGCTACGGCAGAGCTAGAAGTTACTGGTAACAGAGGTCTGATTGACATAGTGAACATGTTGTGAATACCGCTATAAACTGTATCTAGCACATTGTTCGGCAAATGGGGATTACTATACAGGGATGAGAAAAGTTGACCTAAACTGTCGCTTAGCGGCGGTGTGTTGTGTTTGCTATCACTCTGTATAGTACTATTATTTTCTTTAATTTGAAACTCGGTTGCGCTACACACATTATGTAATGGATCATTATTCACGGGAGAGGTCTCTTGTCCAATAGCAAAATCCTGTACACTTGAAGCCTGTTGTAACATAGAAGAATCTGAATGTTCTTTCAAATAATGACGCCTAAATGAATTGTAGAGTTGATAAGTTCTCCCACAATCCATGTTTGGACAAATATAACATTTACCTGGATGATAAAATGTAAAATGGGTTTTAAATTGCTTCATTTGGACAAAAGACCTTTTACATATTGCACACAGCACCATCGTGCCTGTTAGAAACAGAAGCAAGCAAATCTAGCATAGGAGTGCCTTCAGTGTCAAACTTGCTCTTCATTACATATATACTTCTTTGGATAAACATCCAGACTGGGGCACAATCTTTTGAATATGGTAAGTCTAATGCCCATAGAATCTTAAAAGTATTTGAAACAGCTTTACAAATGCTGGGAAACGTGTACCTGATGTCTTCAGAGATTATTAAATCATACTGCGTAACATCCTGCCAGCAAGCCCCAACAGCAACCAAATATGGAAGAACAGGCAATTTTTTTTCCTGCAATGTGGCCTTCCGTTCACTGAAGTGGCTTTGAAGGTCCGATGTAGATGGCACCAAGCTTAAAAACGCGTTGCTTACTTCTAATCTAGACGGGTTCCAGGGTTTTCTGACTCCTTTCACGGGAACAGTGTGCATTTGTTTCAGCAACAGGGGAACTGCCAGAAAAGTCGCAACATTCGCTTGTTCCTCCCCCGCTGCAAAAATAATTAATACTTAGTATGGTTAACGGTTACTTAAGGTAAAGTTTCTATTGAGTAAAATTCGTCATCTCCTCTATCTATAGTACCTACTTCACTTCCAGCCGGGCTAGCACATGATTGGCGCGAGAGTATCTCGCCGCGACATAGACTACCCGTCGCCTTTAAATTCATACAGTTAGTAAAAGACGGGTAGTCTATCTCGCGGCGAGATACTGTCGCGTCAATCATGTGCTCGGCCTACAGGTGTCGTTAAAAAAATCTACCCTGTATATAATATGTTATTTTCATCACACTTGCTCGAAAAAGATCTAATATCATGCAGGTGTACTAAAGGACAAAGGCCTATATTGTTCCCGCAGGAGTTATGGATTGTGAAAAAAAGGTGTAACTCTCTAGGGAGTTACAGCTTTTTTTTTATTATGTCATAACTACTACTATTACTACTTAATATGAACCAAGTAGGTATACATGAGTTTTACTTTTAAAATACTGACGTTTATAATTAGATATTTCGGTTAATTAATTTAATAGCTGTTCAAAATAATATTCTTACTCAATTTTCAATCGTGGCTGAATGCCGGATGGGTATGTGCCTTAGATGCCTAACTTGGCAAAAAATCACAATATGGCGGACGAATGTTTGAAATGTCACCGTATTTAAGAATTTTTTCGCATAAAATTTAGTTTTTTCTTCGCAAGTGTGATTCTGTGTTACTCCGGGAGTAAGAATATTAACAAACTCGAGCCCCTTGCAAGAACTTGAACGTTATGCTTAGGTACTTACTTCTATATAATCTATATGGCTGAACAAATAAAACGTATGTACCAGGGTGGTTCACGTGTGTATGGGAAAAATTCAAGCTCTACCCCCTTATTTTGTTGATCAATCACAACTTTATCTCAACTACAATTTTTATTCCCATAATTTGAAAATGTGATTTATAAGTTATTAAGTAAAAAAACATTTTTATTTCAAATTTTTATGAATTTTTAGGTGAATTTAAAAAAATCTACCTTTTGAAAAATTACAAAAAATAGAAATGAAATTGTTTTTTTTTTTTACTTCAAAACTTATAAATCAAATATTCAAATGGTGTGTAAACAGATACATAAATAAAAATCTAAATAATAAATACGCATCCTCTTGTAGTTAAAGTTACAAAATTGGGAATATTTTTTCAGCAAAATGAGTGTAACAAAATAAAACAAAAGGTTTTTTAGAGCCACCCTAGTATGTACAGTGTATGCAATTTCGAAGCTCACTGTACATACTGTATTTACATATAGAGGCAATAAAGACACTATTTGACAAAAAAACGATAATATAACTTACAAGTTGCAAGATCCAAAACAGTTTGAATAGAAGTGTCAGGTCGTGTTAGCTGTTGAGCCTTCTCATCTAGTAATGATAGCAGGCGACCTTTCACTACCGGGAAATTTTCTTCGAACTTTCCTTCTATTTCAGGGTATATTTTGTCAAAGTCACTGGCCAGCTGAAAATAAACAGAAATCAAACATTTGTTATTCAATTAGAGCTTAAAAGCTCTTTCACAAAATCAAAAATGTTGCTAGTCATCAATCATCATTCATAATCATACAACGAGAAATGTTGCTAGTGTATATATGAGTATTTAAAATGAAAATCAATAACCCGACTGCATAATAATAATATAATCTACTAGCCCGCGACTCCACCCGCCACAGATAGACACACTTTCGCATTTATAATATTAGTATGGATTTACTCGCAAAACTGAGACAAATGTAATGACACCTCATATGTTAAACTCCGCTAAATGGTTTAGGCAGTAGAGCGTGCCAAATAATTAAAGATACATACATACATACGCTTGAAAAACTTAACCTCCTTTCTGCAGTTGGGTATAAAAATAACTTAACACAAATTGATGACTTCTGCCTGGTGATGTCATGAAGTCTGGCATGAAGACACTTGATTGATTAGTATTATCATTGACTCACCAATTCATAGCCCCAAGGACATTGCAGTGCTGGGAAGATGCTCAAATAACTAACATGGTCGCCTTCTTGCAGTGCAGCCATGCGTTCATGTAGACAACTGTTCCATTTTGTTTCTACCAATTCTCTCGGTGAAGAAGAGTGCTTCAACCACTGCACGGTATCTTTTTCAGAGTCTTGATTGGTACTTATTGTTTGAAAGGTGTCAGGAAAAGGTCTAACCCGTGCATTAGAAGATTTGACAGCAGATTTTTTTCTCTTGTTTTGGTCTCCGCTGCTGTCGCTGCTCTTGTCGCTATTACTGCTGTTACGACTTCTGCTGCGGCTGCGGATTTCTGCATTTAATTTTCTGCGTACTGTTATTAATCGGTTCACTATCAGGCCACTGGCCTGGATAGCTTTTCCATCAACAAGACGAAAAGGATTATAATATACCCCCTTTGTTTCACCTGGGAAAAGCTTTATAATTTCTGATGTCCACGTATCCCAGGTTTCTTTTCGTATTGGGTCAGTGTTTTCTTTCAATTTCCGCACCTCAGCCTCAACAATAAGGGCCGTCAGTATCTTTCGGTCACTAGACGATAATACCTTTTTATTGATTAGAGGTTTCCCAATACTGGATGTCTCTAAAATTTGTTTAAGATTTCCGCCAGTTATAGCCCCTATGAGTTTGCTTGCATCTATAAACTGTAAATCGTCACAATTGATGTCCCATTCCTGAAAATCAAGTAAGCACTAAGTTACTAAAGAACTAGAAGTCACGTCATGTGGGTATTTACTATTTGGGCACAATCATAATATTTACATAAAATAAATACATAAAATAAATATTTGGAGACAATCTTATTCAGAAAATCAACCTAGTCCCAAACTAAACGTTATTTATTTATTTTAGACTTAAAAACAAAACATTCATATTGACTACATATGATAGAAATAGCTTACACTTTTAATCTTTTGGATAGTAAAAAACCGGCCAATTGCGAGTCGGACTCGAGCACCGAGGGTTCCGTACTTTATAGTATTTGTTGTTATAGCGGCAACAGAAATACATCATCTGTGAAAATGACAACTGTCTGGCTATCACGGTTCATGAGATACAGCCTAGTGACAGACAGACAGACGGACAGCGGAGTCTTAGTAATAGGGTCCCGTTTTTACCCTTTGGGTACGGAACCCTAAAAATATATGATTATAATTAAATGTATTATAAATTAGTCGGAGTAATTCGTATTAAAATAAGTTGAAATAATTTGACCCAAAATAATAATGTACCTTAATATAATTATTCTGTGAAATGTATTTATTTCCTGGCCTACTTGTAATATGGGTACTAGTGACGATATAAATACTTATATAGTTTAATACATAGAAAACACCTAAGACTCAGGAACAAATACTCGTGTTTATCACACAAATATTTGCCCTGACCGGGGATTGAACAGACAGTTGACTCCCTCTGCATAACAAAAACATGATCCACCTTAAATACAGAGTAAAGATAAATATTATTATAATTACCAATAATTCAGTTGATGTTGTAACAACAGAGGATGTACTAGATTTTTGGCTACTTGATGGAATCACAAAGGAGTCTTGCTTTTTAATTGGAGCTATAACTTGCTGTACATCTACATCCCTCGGATCTTTTGTAACTCCTCTCTATAAAATAAAATTAGGAGTGATTAATTTAACCATAATGCCCATTCACATTATTTTATTTATTTTTATTTATTTATCAAATGGCACTATTTAATTGTTAATGCTTAGTTTATTGATGAAAATACAAAAGTCGCTGTATCTCCATCATCAGACTTAACCTTGATAAAAAATTCTTTATAAATCTTACTGGCTTAGTAAACATAACGAAGAGGACAAATCGTCAAAGTGAACTATGCATCGTTAAAGAGTTTCGTTTTGATCATCATCAGCAGTTCCACTTCATTAAATGTCAGTTTTTCTGAACGTGAATACTAGATTCATTAATGAAAATACAAAAATCGCTATATGTATGCCTATAAGATTCAAGAATTTTTCCCTGGATTCCTCATGGATCCCATCATCAAAACTGGGTTTTGACAAAAACGGGACCAACTTGGGACTATACACATTCAAACAAAAAAAACAATTTTCCAAATCGGTTCACCAATGACGGAGTTATGACGTAACATACATACAAAAAAAAAAACGGTCGAATTGATAACCTCCTCCTTTTTTGAAGTCGGTTAAAAATTGATTCAAAGTAATGAAAACATCTAAATTTTGAATCAAGTAGGTATACGAAAAAATGAAACTGCTCACGCGTTCTCTCTCACGGTCTAACGCCATACGCAGTTTCCCTTTTTGAACTGCTGCCGGGACCAATAACGACAACTCATGGTCGTTTGCGTTCAATAAAAAATCGAGATCCGCGCCCTGATCTATAAGCATAGAGATAAATAATAAGTACTGCATATTGCATAAATTTAACCCACTACACTGCACTGTCATGGCGGTAACAATGCCGGCAATATTTTTGCAGATATATTTGTCCATGGGGCTTCAAAGTGCCATAATTTCATTGCAACGTGTATTTTCCATGATTTCAAGAAAAATAAGAAGTAAATGGCCATTTCGATGGAGCTATAATGTCTACAACAATACATTGCTTTATTTGGGCAGTCGTGTAAAAAAAAATGGTCCAACATTGCAATTCAAAAATAACCTAAAAATAATTGTTTTAAATTCGATTTAAGAAATCTTCGACTTCGAATAGTTTATTAGGATGAAACAAATATCGATTAGCAACGACAGTCACATTACATTAACTACAATAGTAACTAGTTAGAACTATGTAAATACAAATTATAACTTACCGTTTAGCGATCCAAAAAGGTGTATCAAATCACAGTTGAACAGAAACACACTTAAGTCGTCCATCCTTTATATTTACTATTTACCTATAACTGTCTTAACTTTAAAGAAACTATTTCCTTATATTTTTAACAACGTGAACGGTTCGTTGTTTGAAAAGACAATAATAATCACTAAATAAATACGTTCCGTTGTTAGCGATTTGTCACGCATCCTAACCGTACGAATGTTGCCAGCGAAATGAACGATTCTTTTGTCAATTTTGCAAAGGACTAGTCAACATCACTATTTTAACAAAGTTAACATTGTGTTTCTAGCAATGCTTATATTATTTCGCAATGTAAAAGTTGTGAAATTATTAACTTGAGAAATTTTTCCCTTGTAAATTCCGCAATTCTAACATTGCGACTTGAGCAATCAAATACCTTTCTTAGAATTCCGTTTTTAGGGTAAAGGCATTAGTAAGTAGGTACTAAGTACAAATAATAATAATTAAGTACGTTGTTCCTTATAAAAAACTGCAAACCTGGAGAGTGGAGTCATAGCACGGTACGCTTATCACCATGCCTGTCACGTTCTAACAAGTATGTGAGTGCGAAAGTGACGGACTTAGTGATAGGGGAAACCATGCTGTGCGGGCAGCACGTAGTACGTACAGAAGGTTATAATTTATTATGTGTGAGCATTTGACAGATTCAAAGAGCAGTTAGATTAAAAACTATTTTAGGTAATAATTGCTTATCTAGAGAGATCGGTGCGGGCGGGTTGTGAGCGCGGCGCTGGCGGGCCGCGAGCATGACGTTGTCACTGACGCTGTCGCTAAATCTAGAGCCCGCGCAGCATGGTTTCCCCTATCACTAAGTCCGTCACTTTCGCACTCACATACTTGTTAGAACGTGACAGGCATGGTGATAAGCGTACCGTGCTACGACTCAGACAAAATTAATACAGCCGCCTTGAATAGCCGCCGAATAGTAAATCATATTTTTACTTCTAGCGCCTAAACTATTGAGTGGATTTCAATCAAATAGACATCAGTAGATCCATAATTAGTACACGAGTGCTATGCAATACAAATTTACTAAAATAAGTGGAGGAAAAATGTGTAAAACTTAAAAATGTGACTACAAAAACAGATTTTAGGTCTTAAATGGGGTTTAAATAATAGTGACAGTAATGAAATTTGACACCTACAATTTCAGGGATCCCTGTTTGCGTGTCATAAAATTGGAGCTTCGGGTCCACGGGGATCAAACGCCATCTTGAAAAGTATAAGTCTTTTTTGGTTTTTCTTTTTTTCTCGGAATATCTGGGTTTAATGTGAATACTGTGTATAGCGAAACGAAAGCTTGTTAAATTCCACATTAAAAAGTTATACAACACCATGTCCCAAAAACGAAGCCTTTTTCTAGAAATTACCAATTTTTGGAACACAAACACATTATCTACCCAACCACGAAAAAAAAAAATGTGTGGAAACTTGTAAGCTTCCCTTGTAACTTGTAAGCCCTATTTGATAGTTTGTATGGAGATCAAACCTTTTTTTGAGTACAGGACTAAGAAGTCTTTGTATGAAGGCATATTATTAGAATACAAGAAAAGTAATTTAAGCGTTTTTAAATATTCATCCCTTAAAAGAGTTAAAAAGGGGTTGAAAGTTTGAATTCATTACAAATGCTTATTGAAATTTCTCAGAAAGGCATTGTATAATATTACAAAAAAGGTTATTTCAACGTTCTTAATAATTCTACCCTTAAGGGTGTTAAAAAGGGGATGTATATAAGTTTATATGTAGTACAAGTTTTCGTTTTAGCTAGGAACATGAAACTTGGTAAAAGGGCATTATATTAAAATAGACGAAAACTGATTGCACCGTGTTTGAAAAGTTTGTATTAATAAAGTTTGCAGTGGGAGCGAACATTTTTTTTAAATAGTGGACTTGAAAATCTGAGTGTTGAGAGGGTTTATATCGCGAACAATTTTTTTCAGCTAGGGGCTTGAAACTTTGTACTTTGTGAAAGACAAATTTCATGCGCTGTATAATTATTAACAAATGATTTACCGTCCCTACTGATATCTTTTGCTGCATAATGTTCTATGCTCATTTAAAATATATAACCACCAACATACAAATCCACGCGTACGAAGTCGCGGGCAACAGCTAGTATATTTAATATGTCTTAACCGTTTCAACGCCAAGCAGCGAAGTAATTCGACGTGACTCAGACCAGACGCCAAGCAATAAACCAAATGTATGGTTTTCTAATAGGAGCAAATGTCGTGGCGTCAGTGGTACGACTTTCCGCTGACGTGATTTTCCGTCTTTGGCGGTGAAAAGGTTAAAACAAAAACCTATTATTGGATTATTTACCCTTGTAACACCTGCAAACATTGTAAATCAACTTAAAATTTGTAGTTAAGAGTTCTCTTTTGTGATTTTGACAAAGGCTCTCTCAAAGTTGCTAAAATCACAAGGTATTAATCAATGTGGTTGTGAACACTGTCAACCTCCAAACTTTAGCCGTGTAGATTCCGCAGAGTTCTATTTTGTTATTTTGACAAAAGCTCTTGAAGTTGCTAATATCACAAAGTAAAAAACAATGTGGCGGCCAACATTGCGAACCGCACAAAACTTAACTGTGAAGATTTCGCAGAGTTATTCTTTGTTATTTTGACAAAGGTCCTCAAAGTTGCTAACATTACAAGGTTTAAATCAATGTGGTTGTGAACACTGTCAACCCTCAAACTTTATCCGTGTAGATTCCGCAGAGTTCTATTTTGTTATTTTGACAAAGGCGCTTAAAATTGGTAATGTCACAAAGTAAAAAACAATGTGGCGGCCAACATTGCGAACCGCACAAAACTTAACTGTGAAAATTTCGCAGAGTTATTCTTTGTTATTTTGACAAAGGTCCTCAAAGTTGCTAACATTACAAGGTTTAAATCAATGTGGTTGTGAACACTGTCAACCCCCAAACTTTAGCCGTGTAGATTCAGCAGAGTTCTATTTTGTTATTTTGGCAAAGGCTCTTGAAGTTGCTAATGTCTCAAAGTAAAAAACAATGTCGCGGCCAACATTGCGAACCGCACAAAACTTAACTGTGAAGATTTCACAGAGTTATTCTTTGTTATTTTGACAAGGGTCCTCAAAGTTGCTAACATTACAAGGTTTAAATCAATGTGGTTGTGAACACTGTCAACCCTCAAACTTTATCCGTGTAGATTCCGCAGAGTTCTATTTTGTTATTTTGACAAAGGCGCTTAAAATTGGCAATGTCACAAAGTAAAAAACAATGTGGCGGCCAACATTGCGAATAGCACAAAACTTAACTGTGAAAATTTCGCAGAGTTATTCTTTGTTATTTTGACAAAGGTCCTCAAAGTTGCTAACATTACAAGGTTTAAATCAATGTGGTTGTGAACACTGTCAACCCCCAAACTTTAGCCGTGTAGATTCAGCAGAGTTCTATTTTGTTATTTTGGCAAAGGCTCTTGAAGTTGCTAATGTCACAAAGTAAAAAACAATGTCGCGGCCAACATTGCGAACCGCACAAAACTTAACTGTGAAGATTTCACAGAGTTATTCTTTGTTATTTTGACAAGGGTCCTCAAAGTTGCTAACATTACAAGGTTTAAATCAATGTGGTTGTGAACACTGTCAACCCCCAAACTTTAGCCGTGTAGATTCCGCAGAGTTCTATTTTGTTATATTGACAAAGGCTCTTGAAATTGGTAATGTCACAAAGTAAAAAACAATGTGGCGGCCAACATTGCGAACCTCACAAAACTTTACTGTGAAGATTTCGCAGAGTTATTCTTTGTTATTTTGACAAAGGTCCTCAAATTTGCTAACATCACAAGGTATAAATCAATGTGGTTGTGAACACTGTCAACCCCCAAACTTTAGCCGTGTAGATTCCGCAGAGTTCTGTTTTGTTATTTTGACAAAGGCTCTTGAAGCTGCTATTGTCACAAAGTAAAAAACAATGTGTCGGCGAACATTGCGAACCGCACAAACTTTAACTGTGAAGATTTCGCAGAGTTATCTTTTGTTATTTTGACAAAGGTCCTCAAAGTTGCTAAAACCACAACTCACAAATCACACGTTGTGCAATGAGCAAAGCCAAACTATGTTAAATTCGCATTTTTAACTATGCTATTATGACAAGGCATCGAAAAATTGATAGTTTAACAACATTTTTATTGTTAGTTTCGCAATAATTGCGTTTCGCAAAAAAAAAGTTGCTGCGCTAGCAAAGGCTAGGTTGTCAATGTCCCAAAGTAGTTTTGTGTTTTTATCAATAATTCGTTCGCAACGTAAAACTGCAGCCTTGTCTCCGGATTTTTCTCTGAGTGTAAACTT